>NW_027518689.1:27520000-28720000 GCF_043159265.1 Tasmannia lanceolata
CTACTGTAAATCAAATAGGAACTTATTACTTATGGGGGAAAATTAGATGATCAAAAATTATTGAAAAAGTGTTAAGGAGTCTTCCAAATAAATTTGATCATGTAGTTGCTGTCATAGAAGAGTCTAACGATTAATCTAAATATTCTATGAATGAATTAATGGGTTCTTTGCAAGCACATGAGCAGAGATTGAATAGGACTACAGAAAATTCACTTGAGCAAGCGTTTCAATCAAAAGTGGATTTGAAGAAAAGATCAGATGATTCAAATAAAGGTTTTCGAGGAGGAAGAGGCCGTGGACTTGGTGGATTCCGCAGCAGAGGAAGAGGTAGAAGCCAATTCAGTGGTTATCAAACAAATCAAAGTGGAGGTAACCGTGAATCTACTTCATTATTTTGTTCTTTTTGCAAGAAATCAAACCATACTTATAAGAATTGTTGGTATAAGGATAGTGGAAATTAAAATAGAAATTTACCACAATGTTTTTATTGCAAAAAGTATGGTCATATTGAAAAAAATTGTAATCAAAATGCTAAGGAACAAGCAAATTATCATTAAAAGAAAAGTGATGAAAAAGTTGAAAAAGAACATAACGTATTTTTATCATGTCTTACTGCCAATATTGAATTGAATGATGAAATATGGTATTTAGATAGTGGATGTAGTAACCACATCACCAGGAACAAGGATTATTTCCTTGAAATAGATGAAACTATCAAACCACGAGTAAGGATGGGTGATAACAATCATGCTAATGACCATGGAATTGGTCCCATCGTAGTTTCTACACTGGTTGGTAAGAAACAAATTCAAGATGTTATGTATGTTCCTGGGTTGGCTCAAAAATTGCTAAGTTTGGGCCAATTGATAAAAAAGGGTATCGTGCTATCTTTGATGAATGAGAATGTAAACTCTATGAGAAGAAGAGTATGAAACAAGTGTTTTCTATTTAGATGACAGAAAATAAGATATTTTCACTAGTGTTTTCAAAACTAGTATTCAATGCTTTTAGTGCATCTGATGATGACTCTATGTTATGGAATAGGAGATATGGACATTTGAATTTTGGTGGATTGTCTTTGCTGCAAAAATTGAATATGACTGTTGGTTTTCCTTCTTTGAAATATGATGAAAAAGTGTGTAAAGATTGTGTTTTGGGAAAACGCCACCGTGAGCAATTTCCAAGTGGTAAGTCTTGGAGGGCATATAAGCCTTTGTGTGGGACCCGATCCCGCGAGAGGGGTGGGGTGCGAGCCGCCACGCTTTCCCTTGGTCTCTCGTACCCACGCGATTGGCGTGTGCTCTTTTATTATTGATTTTAATTCATCTTTTATATGAACTTGAGATCACTAAGGCAATCCGAATTCCACACAAAAGAGAGTGACAGAGTCGCCACCTAGATGTGGGATCTAGGACCCATAATTAACCAGAAATCTAGACTCGTTACCTGGTTACAAGAATGAAAGGTATGGGGAGTTATCCACCACATGCACCATTCCTGCCCGATAATCGGTCTTCAATTCCAAAAGTTAACTCTTTTGAATTTCTTTTAAATAGCTCATTTAACTCTATGTTAGTGTGCTAACTACGTGACATGCATCCTATGATCTAATTTCAATGTAGATCCTAAATGTGTATCTTGATTTCTTAATTTGTTTGAATCCAATCTAAGTTAAAGTTCTCCTAAAATTCTAATTTCATGGAAGGTCCTAAATGATTTAATTAAGAATTTACAAGAAAATTAATATACAAAACCCCACAATTTATTGTGGAGCCGACTCGTGATTGGTATGCCATCAGACATCCAAGCTACCTACGTACCCAAGCCTCACTGGGATCAGAGTCGACGTAGTTCGGTGCACCTGAACTAAGCTACTTATGCCTAACTCATCTAGGACACCGATCTAGACTGGATTGACTGTTTCAACAGTTTTAAGAGAAATTATTTAATTCAAGTTGAAGATTTTATTATCCTAGGACTTCATCTAAGATGCTATATGGTCCTATCTAAGTGCAAGACATCCCTTTGACTAATGTAGGTGAACCTACATCCTAGGTAACTAGGCTTGTCCTATAAGAAAAGTGATGTGACTAGTGTAACTAGATCTATGGCACGGTTGCTATCCTTAGCAAACGCCCGTGATGAGGCTGGACTCCTAACTCTAGGACTCCCTAAAACCTAGGACACGACATGACCCAAATGTTCCTAAATAGGGCTCTAATGGTTCTTACGATGGAAACCGCAATCCAACGGTTCCGAAAGACATGATGTAAATTGATTTAATTTGCTGAAGTTAATGATTTTCAGATTTCAAGGATTTTCGGTTCCTAAACATCTAAGAAATACCAAAGGCTCTATGGTTCGCAAGTTTCGACCTCGAATCACAACCATGGAAGGGAATCGTGCTCTCAACCCTTGTATAATTTAGCACATAAATTATAGTATCTTATTGCCTGGCATATTTCTCAGGATTTCTGTGGACAGTGGACCTTGGAGCCAATATCATACTATAATTTACGCACTCCAATTATGCTGGATCGATCGCAATTAGTATACGATTATGGTTACGATCTCGGCAGTTAAATTGTCACAGCATAGCCAATTTACAAAGGCAATCTATGAACCCTAAGGTTTCTATTTCAAAAAGTTAGGGATTGAATTTATGATGAAAAGTTAAGGTTTTTTGGAGGTTTTTACTGACTTTTGTATTAATTTGCTATTAAATTGTGATTTAATATCATTAAGACCAGATTATTAGGAATACACAGTAACCCTAAGCCATCAAACTCCAAATCAGTTAAAACTTTTCCAATAACAACATATGGATAATTGTAGCTTACTGGAAAAATTTCATGAATTATCATTAAGATTTGATATCAATTTCGGATTTTCCAAAATTTAAATCAGATTATAGATTAACACAACAACTTGTAGCATATCAATTTCAAATTATTCCAAACGTTCACAGAATAAATATAATCATGAGATTAGACTACTGTATGATTTTCATGAATTTTTATTACGATTTGATGCCAATTGAAATTCACACAAAAATCGGATGAAACCAAAGAATTACCTAAAAAGCAAACCTAATAATATCCTAAAATCAAATAAAAAATTCCAGTAGATATATAAAAGATTATAAAATTTTCTATCAAAATTTCAAAACTAAAAAAATAAATCTCCTCCATAAAATCGATTTTTAATTAGAAAAGGGAAATTTGTTTCCTAGAAATTGAAACCCATTTATTAAAATAAATTACAAAACCATATTAAAACTTTGCAAAACCAATTTAAAATTTTTATCTAACATTCCAGTAACCTAAGTTACTAGTTTGTAAAGAAAAATTTCAAAAAATTACTAATTTAATACGAAAAAGAATTACGGCACGTAAAACGAAAAAACGATTGGAAAATAAATAAACAAACCTTTTTTCAAAAAAAAATCTCATGAAAAATTCAATTTATTATTGGAAATTAATTCTGGAGAGTTTCATTAATTTTTAAAATATTTTGATATTTATTAAAAATGGCCGAAATTTAAAATAATTTAAAACCGGATTAAAAAAGTTCAAAAAAATCCGAAATTTTTTGGGTATTCTGGAAATCAAAACATTAGTTTGGAAATAAGATTTTATAAATTTGGACATGTTTGATATACTTTTGGATTCGTTCATCAAGAAATAACCCCTTTCGGGGTTATTGTTTGAAAATTAGAATGAAAATTAAAACGGCCAATCCGTGATTGAAAATTAAGTTTCCAGCAGTATTTTATTTTATAAAAATCCCAAAAAATATCAGTTTTTAAAGAAACCCACGTTTTCTAACACTTGCTTTGATAATCCGATTTAAATCCATATTGAATAAAAAACGAAAGAAAATCATTCTTAAATGGAGGAAATTTAATTTTTGGATCAAATTTTGGATTTTGAAAACTCATAATCTATATTATAACATACTGAAATTTCAAGAAAAAATTCATTGATTTGATCTATCAAAAGTAAAACCCTAGCATGTTTTTCTACTTTTGATATTACAAAGATAAAGATCCTACCGTGATCGCGCTCCTTGTCTCTAGGGTGCGTAGATCCGAGGTATACGCTTTGTCACACCCTTTTATATGATGAAGAAGACCCAAAGAACACTCCAATAATTCTTGATTGTGTGATGCCTTGGAGAAGAAGAAGGAATTCAAGAATTCCTTTTTGTCAAGAACCCTTGAGAGAGAGATCACACTTCAAGAGAAAAGAGATTTTTTTTTTTCTTCTTGGGAGGAGAGAGAAAAAAATGAATTTTGATCTTTTTTCCAATCTTTTTTAGGATTGTTTGCTTTGATTTTTATACAAAAAAGCTAGGGTTAAGAGAGAAATAGTAGTTCCCAATGTGAGAGCTCTCATTTTTGGCTTGTTTCCAATTTTTTCCTCTTGCTTGCTTTCTTTCTTGTTTCCAAATTGGATTTGATTCCAATCTTAATTTATTCTCAATCAAGACATGCTATTCTTTAATCCATATTGCTTCTTTGGAAGAAAACGTTTTTTAAGCAATCATTCATCTTTTTCTTCTTTCCTTCTTTTCTTTTTTTTTATTCTTTTTATTTTTCTTTTAACAAATATGATGTCACCATTGTGACATCATCAAGGTTAGATGCTCAATTCATGTGGGTCAGCCATGTGGGGCCCACCATGGTGGTCGACCCATATGGGTGAACCCACATGAGCTCCATCTTTAGGGGCTTTAGCCCAATGGGCCATTTCACACAGGTTTCGGGTTTTTTCCATAAAAATTCAATAAAATCTTTCTAAATTCAACATTCTATATATGGACCCAACCCATTTGACATGTATGGTGCATCCGTCACACATGATCGAACCATCTTTTTTGGGAAAATAATTTTTCGGACCAAAATGCCCCTATTTGACAATTACACATCCAAATGTGACCAAAATAACCTTAAATTGGTTCACCCCTAAAGGGAAATGTTAAAAATGGAAAGTCTTTGTGATCAAACTTCAAAAATAGAAACTTTTAAAGTTGGGTCCTTTTGATGAGCAATATCAAACAGGATCATTTGGTACCCCCTGAAAATACCCAAAATGCCCTCAACATTTAGAATTTCCAAATTAAGCGAAACTCCTGAGAAATTCTAAATTTAGCAGGTTTTCTAAAATTCAGGAAATCATTCATAATCTCTTAGACATATTTCGGGGATCAAAAGAATTACACAGGAAAAGACCAAATTACCCCGAGGTGCTAGAATTTGGCGAAACTAGGGAAAACCTTGAGAAATTCTAAAAATAGCAGATTTTCAAAAATTTATGAACGGACTCACAACTTAGGGACTAAATATGATATGTTTGAAAATGTCTAAAATACCCCCGAAGTGCAAGACTAAGAGAAAATCTTGAGAGATCTAAATTTAGCAGGTTTCCCAAACCTTACGAAATTACTCTTAATCCATCAGCCGTACCCTCGAGATGGTTTTGGACATATGAGAAATGATTGAAATATCCATAAGATGATGAAAATGTTAGCCTCATGAGTTTCTAAAAATAGCAGCTTTTTTAAAATTTGTAAAATCACTCAAGATTTCTCAAATATAACTCGGGGGTCAAATGAGACACATCGGGAATGACCAACATACCCCTGCAGTTCAAAATAGGCAAAAATGAGAGAAACCCTGAAAATTCTAAAAATAGCAGGTTTTTTTTCATTTGCTTGGAAACTTAAATTCTCATCTTCCAGAGGCCAAAGGAACCCCCTAGAGACCTTCAGGATCGCGAATCAACTTCAAAACTCCCATAATGAGGTGAAATATACCCTAAAATGCATAGATGCCTAATCTAATGCTGAATACGGACTCAAGACTCGATGATACTACCGAATCTTTCACTTTTTAAAGCGTAGCAAAATGGGGGTGTCTACAGATGCCCCTCTTTGGTAGAGATGACGTAGTCATCGAATACCAAAGCAAAAGTGACAGAGCCATTTTGCGCAGCTTTAATCAACAAATGACTCTCTAGACAAAATGCAACCTAAATGCGAATGCATGCAACCTAACATAATGCCACACCCTAGATGAAATCCTAGAATTTGAACATTTATCAAAAATTATTTACTCTCAACATCATGAGATGGTAGTTTAGAATAATGGAGAATCAGATTTATTCTTGGTGCAAAAATCTTGCAATCCAGAACAAAAGATGATTTTGATGCGGTGCTGTTTTCGAACGGGCAGAGAAGGAGCGGGATACCATTTTCAAACGGATTTTCGGAGGGAAAGGAATACCGTTTTTGAACGGTTTCAGAGGAAATGAGACGCCATTTTCAAATGGTCTTAGAGAGAATAACAGATGACTTTCGAAAGATTTTTAATGAAAATGAAGCATCGTTTTTTAATGGGCTCAGACATATTTGTATGGATTCAAAGGACACGGGATATCATTTCGAATGGATTCAACAAGAATGAGGCCTCGCATTTGTACGGGGTCTAAGGGCTAAGAGACCGTATTTGTACGGACTCAATAAGAATGAGACAACATAGTTATACAGGCCCACAAGGAATGAGATATCAGAATGAGACACCGTCTTTGTACAGTTTTCCAAAAGAATGAGCAACCATATTTGTATTGATCCCAAAGAGGAATAAGAGACTATTTTTTAATAGATTAAGGAAGGATGAGATACCGTATTTGTACGGTGCTCAAAAGAGAGTAAGAGACCATTTTCGAATGGACCTGGAGAGAACGGGTCAACGTATTTATACGAATTCCACGGAAATGAGACATCACATTTATATGATGTTGAAAGAGAAGAGACTATTTTCAAAATGGACTCAGAGATAATGAAATATCGTATTTATACGGATTTCAAGGAAATGGGACACCATATTCGTATGATGCTTAAAGAGAATAAGAGACCATTTTTTAATGGACTCAAACGAAATACCGTATTTTTACGGATTCCAACGAAATGAGACATCACATTTGTATGATGCTCAAAGAGAATAAGAGACCATAGTGGTATGGACTCGAAGATAATGAAATAATCTATTTATACGGCTTTCAAGGAAATGAGACACCATATTCATATGATGCTCAAAGAGAATACAGAGAAAATGGAATATCGTATTTATACGAATTCCAAGGAAATGAGACATCATATTCGTATGATGTTCGAAGAGAATAGAGAAACCATTTTTGAATGGCTTAGAGAGAATGAAATACCGTATCTATACGGATTCCATGGAAATGAGACATCACATTTGTATGATGTTCAAGGAGAATTAAGAGACCATTTTTTAATGGACTCGGATAAGATGAAATACCGTATTTTTACGGATTCCAAGAAAATGAGACATCATAGTTGTATGATGTTCAAAGGGAATAAGAGACCATAGTTGTATGGACTCGAAGAGAATGGAATACCATATTTATACGGATTCCAAGAAAATGAGACATTACATTTGTATGATGCTCAACAAGAATAAGAGACCATCTTTGAATGGACTCAGAGAGAATGAAATACCGTATTTATACAGATTTCAAGGAAACGAGACACCATATTCATATGATGCTCAAAGATAACTCAGAGATAATAGAATATCGTATTTATACGAATTGAATTCCAAGAAAATGAGACATCATATTCGCATTATTGTAGACACCCCATTTTGACCGGACCCAAGTTCGCTATGCTTGGGAGAAACCCCATCCGATCATTTCCGCCATGTTTCGCATTTTTCCGTTTAGTGTTGAGAGGTTGAGAGAGATTATTCATAAGAATCCGAGCGAGGGAGAATTTGGACCCGTTTGGTGGGCCCGCATTGAACATTTGTTTAAAATTCGAATCAACCGAGGGCCCACATTGTGGGGCCCACGTTGTGGGGCCCGCGTTGTGGGGCCCACATTGTGGGGCCTCAGTAGGGCCTCTTGTGAGGCCTCTTATGAAGAACAATAATGATGGATTCTCCACTAAGAAACATGATGGGCCCTCCACTAAGAAGAATGATGATGGATTCTCCACTAAGAAACATGATGGGCCCTCCACTAAGAAGAATGATGATGGATTCTCCACTAAGAAACATGATGGGCCCTCCACTAAGAAGAATGATGATGGATTCTCCACTAAGAAACATGATGGGCCCTCCACTAAGAAGAATGATGATGGATTCTCCACTAAGAGGGACAACATGATGAGCTCTCCACCAACACATCTCTCTCTCTCTCTTTCTCTCCCTATATATATCTTCCTTCCCATCCATAAAAAAGAGGAGAAAAAAAGGAGATTTACCTTCCATTATCTCTTTCTCTTCCATTATCTCTTCCAATCACTCCCTCAAATCCCTTTCCCTATATTCTTCTTCCATTATCTCTCCCAATCACCTCCCAATCCTTCCCTCTAAGAGAAAGCGAAAGACGGCGGATCGGATCGGCGGCGGCAAGATCTTCACCACAGGTAGGTGCATTTTTCTCAAAATATTTCTGTATTTTTCCGAATTTTTCTGATTTTTTCCGCAAATTGTGTTTTAAAAATAGAAAACTCTTCAAAAAAACATCTTTTGACGAAGAAAAATTAAATTATATACCAAACAGATTCCAAATTTAATGCAATTTCGTGGGAAATTAATATGGTACTGATTCATTTTACCATGAATTTTTAAGGATTTTTGGAGTTTATTTGGTATATTATTTAATGCTTTCTTTGAAAATTATCAGATTTTGTGAGACTTGTTACTGACATCAAATCACCCTTAAAATTCTTAAACTTTTTACAGTACTCTTATCTTCCATATTTCTTGTTACTGTAAAATTTTCGAGTGATTTGGATCTGTTTTCATATGGGATGTAGTGTTAATTCTTAATCTGGTCTGAAAATTGTAAAATCCGAAATCGGTAGTAAATAGTCTTTATAATTTATGAAATTCTCACCGCATGCTCATTTTATTGATATCTTATTTCTGTAGAAATTTCATAGAATTTATATGTCTATTTCTTGTAGTTTCTGTGTTAATTTGGCAATCTGGTCATTTAATTGTTAAATCAAGATTAAATATGAATTTAATGTAAAAATCTGCAAAACTCATCTATTAAGCTACATACATTCCCATCTTGCTGCTGTAGAAATTTCAACTCATTTCGAATTCGTTTGCAATAATTTCACTTGTAAAATCATTCATATGCTTAAAATTGATACAATCCATTGAAAATTCGAAATTAATTACTACCAAGTGATTTTCAACATTCGAAATTCGAAATTAAAATTGATAAAATCCATTGATAAAATCACATTTACTCAAACTTAATCTAACAAAACCTGAAGGCATCATAGATTGCGCGAACTTATTGCACACACTTACATCACTTGCATCTAAACCCCTGCATCTCACATGCACACACGTCCTATTTTAGGAACCCGGAGTGTTATCTAGCATGGTTGACTGGGATTTCATCACCTGGTGCCTCTGTGCTAGAGAAGCATTCCACCCTTAGCCTAGTACCTTTATGGTACGTAAACGGATCTCTTGTTCACGTACTGATACGCCGGACACTGGTACAGTATATCGAACATGGATTCGCGCTAAGGGAACTCTTGGCCTTACCCCTAGATTAACCCACACATGCATGTAGTATACGAACACATGTGCATCACGTGTGTGAGCCTAGTTTAGGATATCCTACCCATTTGTGTCTAGATTAGGCCGTAGTCCATCTTCCAATGGCTACGATCGGTCCTAGGTACACAAACAAAGTCATGAGTCGAGATCCTCTCTCCACTCCGCTAGATTATGGTTAGGGTTGATGCCTTCAGGTAACACTGATAAAATGTGCGAAGATTAAAAAACTTTTCCTTTGGGGTTAGGATGTAAATCCCATTCATTTTCAAAGATCTCATAGGATTAGTCATTCATGATCCATCCGTTGAAAGCAATCTTATGCTATCTCATCTCATCTTGATCACAGATTTTCAATCTTATATTATCTGATTTGACTCGTGTTTTCATCTATTTTAGAGAGTCTTTGACTCATTTATCCTTTAGTTGGTGTTAGTGGAGTCTTTGACTCGTGTTTCTTTTCCTTTAGAGAGTCTTTGACTCATATATCCTTTAGTTGGTGTTAGTAGAGTCTTTGACTCGTGTTTTCATCTCTTTTAGAGAGCCTTTGATTCATTTATCCTTTAGTTGGTGTTAGTAGAGTCTTTGACTAGTGTTTCTTTTCCTTTAGAGAGTCTTTGACTCATATATCCTTTAGTTGGTGTTAGTGGAGTCTTTGACTCGTATTTCCATCTCTTTTAGAGAGTCTTTGACTCATTTATCCTTTAGTTGGTGTTAGTGGAATCTTTGACTCGTATTTCTTTTCCTTTAGAGAGTCTTTGACTCATATATCCTTTAGTTGGTGTTAGTGGAGTCTTTGACTCGTATTTTCATCTCTTTTAGAGAGTCTTTGACTCATTTATCCTTTAGTTGGTGTTAGTGGAGTCTTTGACTCGTATTTCTTTTCCTTTAGAGAGTCTTTGACTCATATATCCTTTAGTTGGTGTTAGTGGAGTCTTTGACTCGTGTTTTTCATCTCTTTTAGAGAGTCTTTACTCATTAATCCTTTAGTTAATGTTAGTGGAGTCTTTGACTCGTATTTCTTTTCCTTTAGAGAGTCTTTGACTCATTTATCTTTTAGTCGGTGTCATTGGAGTCTTTGACTCGTGTTTCCGTTTTTAGAGAGTCTTTGACTCATCTGTTTTATTTGCAGTATTATTAGAGAGTCTTTGACTTCGTTATCTCATTTCAGTGTTATCAGTTGCTCTTATTAGAGAGTCTTTGACTCGTTTATCCTTTAGTCGCTTTTATTAGAGAGTCTTTGACTCATTTATTCTCCAGTTACTGTCATTAGAGAGTCTTTGACTCATTTGCTCTTATAATAGTATTATTAGAGCATAGTTGATTTGCCGTAAGTGTTTGATAGGTAGAGAGTTCGTTTCGAACTACGTTGGCTTGATCCTCTTCCACGAGGTACGTAGTGCAGCTTGGGATCCACATCCCAAGTCCAGCCAAACCTTTAAAAATAAAAATTTTAAATCTTTCAAAGTTACAAAAATATTCAAACCATTTTCAAAAAGATCTTCCTCTAGAGTTAGGAGTATGTCCTAGCTGTTTAGGTTGTGTTCTAGAGTTAGGAGTTTGTCTTGATTTGTATTGATATGGTATGTCCTGTCGTGTGAGTGTCCCTAGAGTTAGGAGGCCTCGAGTCGATCGGTTAGACATTTAGTCGAACCGATGGCTAGACTAGGCATATAGTCATCCCGTGGTTTTCATTAGGTTGCACGGCCTAGTTACACATAGGATTGTAGGAACCACCTGCATTAGCCTAAGGCTAATCAACTTGCATTAGTTAGGGCATATAGGGTGTCCTAAAATCCACAATTCACTGGAATTTTAATAATCATACAAGAAGCTTTAATAACTGGTTCGGTCTTTTAGATCGAGTCTAGGATAGAGGGCTAGATGTCTTAGGCATCATAATTTAGAATAGGGCATCGAACTACGTGGGCTCCGATTCTTCCCGAGGCCGGGATACGTAGCGCAGCTAGGATGGATGGCCATTCTGGTCCGAGTCCAGTCCTGCATTAGAGTTAGGACTTGTCTTGTCCCGTCATACATAGCATAGATTTGTGTCTCATGTTTTGATATGTTTTCTTACTTTCTTGTACTGATACTATACCTTTGGTTGTAGCTTGCATGTGCGTGTCCACCAGAAACTTAGACACCCATTAGGCATGTCACTCATAACCTAGCTTTGCTTAGGTGACACATTTTTCATTTCATTTTACGTGTTTATTTCTCCATTCTCAGGAAATGCATGCTTAGGTAGACGATTCCTGAGGATTGTTCCCATTTCACATGATTTTTACTCAAACTTCTTTGGAATTAATGAAAATGGCATAAGAGACCAAGTGCTTGCACTCGGGCGAATTGGGGGTGCTCTCAGACCTTCCCCATTCGTAACCAGGCACGAACCCATATATATTTCTGGTTATCCATTGCACAGAGGATTTGATTTTAGGGTTCCATGGCCTATCCATGGATGGCGACTCTGAGTTCTTTTTAGGTACATCTCGGTTTCGAGCCCTGGCTCCTGATCAGGATGTATCTCATTCGTTTTGTATCGCCACTCGTGCTATGCTGTGAGGGTGGCATCCGTTTCGAGAGTTCCTTGGCAGAGCTCTCCTTCACATTGTGGAGATCTTAGAGGATTGCTGTGGGGACCTCGCGTCCCTCGCCGCACTCATCATCCTCTCGGATCGGGGTCCACAGGCTGGCGACTCTGCTGGGGAGTTCTTGAAACATTGCCTAACTCTTTAAAAATGCCATTTTTATTAACTTTGGAGAAATTTGAGCTAAAATCATTTTAAATGGGAACTCTATCGTTAGAATCCAGGGGCACCAGGTAGGTGCGTAATTAAAACAAAGGATTCACACACTGCACATCATGCATTGTCATATTTTTTTATTTCTTTTATTGTTTTTCATTGTTTTTCATTATTGGCTCCATGGGATATATTCAATGCGTGCCTGACTGGGATGTTATTACATCCTGATGGTACTGTTGAATCTATTTCCAAGCTATGCGCCAGCGCTACATATTAAGTATGTTTCATATGCATAGCACCCATTAGATTGAGTCCGGAGCCCTACTTTGTTTTATATATATATACTTACTGACCTAGTGAAGCCCAACTAGGGAGTACCCGTGTGTATATTGCATTCATATAGGGTCGAACATGTGTTGCTTACACATGTGAAGCCTAGAGTTAGGAGCTTTGCCCCATTTGTAGACTAGGGTAGTTCATTTTACATGACTACAGTACGGTCCTAGTACACTCATTAGTCTGTCTTGAGTCGAGATTTTCTCGACTCCGCTAGATTAGAATTAGGGCTGGTGCCCCTGGTTAGGATTTGTGTGTATGTGTATTTACTTATATATACTGATTATGTATATTATGGTTCTCCTCTTAGTCAGAGATTCCTTATTCCTTTCAGTCGGTTATATCCATTCCGAATTTAGATCTAGATCTAGTCAGTGGATTTTGACCGTCATTACCTTGGCCGGGTTTAGCCCTTGATCTGTTGATTATAGGGTTTGACCCATTGTTGTATATTCTCACCTTTGGTTAGTCCATCTGTTGATCACCCTTCTCTAGTAACCGTTATTCATACCTTTCGATTGAGCTAGGGTGATCCCTTGTATAGTCGTTATGCTGCCGGATTTTATCCAGAACATTTTGAGCATGACGGCTACTCTTTAGAGTCAGTTTACTTAGTCTGGACCTTGACCTCCTCGTATAGCCGTTATGCTGCTGGATTTTATCCAAAAGCATGTTAAGCATGATTGCTATCCTTTGGAGTCAGTCTGCCTTGTCTTGATTTTCATGTATACATCATTCAGTAGGATTAAATCCTTACCCGTTTTGTCTTGAGATCTGGCCGATAGCTCGTTTGCTGTCCTTATGACCATGATCTACCATTTCTGATCATATTGATCGTACATTTGTTGATATCCATCATTCAGATTTTAGATCTGGTCTTTGGCCCTACTTTTGTCATTCTTATGGCCATGGTCTATTATCTGAACCATTGATTTTCCATTTGATCCATGTTCATCTATCATGTATCCTTTTACCCTTGGATCATATCGAAAGCATTAATGGGAAAGTTTGATCTTACCTGTATTCTTTGAGTGCATGATCATTGCTGAGATCGAAATTTATTTTGATTAGGGATGTTTATCGTTCCTGACTCTTTCATTCCCAAAAAGAAGAGCAGTTATACTCAAATGAGACTTCAAGGTGTGGATTGAGAATTCATTGAAACCCTGTTGATGTAGGTCATATTATCACTGTCTATTTTTCCTTGACCTTCATAGACAATATTTCTTTGATTTTCAGAATAAAATACCCTTTGGTGTATTTCAAGATTACTCTTTTCTCTATTTGTTCAGAATCTTTATCCCATGACTATTGATCTAGTGTGTGTGCTTCCAAGTCAAGAGTCTGTGTTTAGCGAAAGGCCATTCTTTCTAAAGACTGACAATTTCCAATCATACTTGATCTAGGCAGTCTATTATTTTACCCACATTGTCAACATAAGCCTTTTGTTGCCCCATTTAACCAAGACCTTGTGGAGTTGCTTTTTCTGGGATTTCTACTCCGGGATTGAACTTTATAGTTATCATTATCATGAGGAAAGGTGTATCACCTATAAGCTTTCAGTGTCAGTTCACTACCTTTGAAGAAGTGTCCTGTATCTTTAGATTTGTCTTTGAGCGTACATCAACTTTCTTCTCTCTAAGTTGAAAAAGTTCAGTCATGTGGATGTTAAAAGAAAAAAGAAGAAGTCATGTCTGTCAATCTTTCTTATATGGAGTCAGTATTCTGTTTTCTATCAGAACTGATGAAGAGCCCAATGAGGTGTGTTAAAAATCATCAATGTACTTACAGTCTTCAATTCAATAAAATTGTTGATTTCATATCTTTGATACTCTATGATTCACTCTTAGATCTAATGTTTAAACAACTAAAGACCCCCTTCTCAGATGAGAATGCAAACGAAATTCACCTCGAGATCTGAAAGATGGTCGAACGAGAGGAAGCGCGTCGAGCATAGCCACTTAAAGAAGAAATCAAAGCCATTGATAGTGGTATCGAAATCCGAAACTCGGGATGGATGGATTGGAAAAACTTTATCTCCTAAGGAGCGCAAAGAATTGATAAACCTGTTTAGAGGGATTTGAGGTAGTTTTGCTTGATCCTATAAGGATAAACCAGGGGACTGCCCTGTCGTTGAGCAAAGCAAGACTTCATCTGCTTTAGACATCCAGTTGAAGAGTAAAATTTTAAAGAGATACGCGTCAGGCATCCTGTGGAGCTGATGAGATATTGAGAGAAGATTTTCAGACAGAGTTGTGGAATCTTGAGCATAAATTCAAGATCTTTGAGACGGGAGTGGAGCACAGTGGTTGAAGTTTTGCCAGAAAACCACCAGACTCCTCAAAAAAAAAAAAATTCAAAGGCTTTGAACCTTAAACAAAAGGGCTTGTACATCAAATACATCAGGAGGCCATCCTTGATCGTTTGAGCTTTTATAGCCAAAATCCTAATGTTTTAAAATCCATTTGTAAACCCTTTGGGCCAAAAGCAAAATTAAAACAACTTCTTTTCAAACACATTATAAACCCGGGGCATTTATGCACCCGAACTACGTCGGACCTGATCCCCACCTCTTCAGGGGTACGTAGGCAACTTGATTAATTCAAGTTCGGTCAAACCTTGGGATAAAATCCCCTTTGAAAATTTTGAAGCTAAATGCTAAACCATTCTTTGAAAAATCCCAAAGCGAACTACGCGGATCTGATCCTCCATCTTTGGGGTACGTAGGTAGTCTGGCTAGACCAGATTCGGTTCAAATCTTTAGAACCTTAGGTATTCAACCATTTCGAACCCAAGCCCACCTAGAAAGTCCTTCTGGTGAAACAAGCAAAGGTTCGAGGCGAATGAAAAGAAAAACAGAAAGAAAAGAATGAGAGTCTGAAGACCCACTAGGTTGAAAACCCGAAAGGGCGGCCTAGAGATATACATTTGCTAAGTTAACAGCCAAAAGAGTTAGCTTATGCAAAAAGTCAGGGTAGTGGTCTGCTGGATTGAAAACTTGAAGAGGTAATCCAGTCAAGGACAAAGACTTCACATGAACAGTTGAGTTGAATAGAAGCAGAAGGAGTTCCTCAGTTACGTAGAATTCCCAAGTTTGAGTACAAGCAAAAGTTGAGATAAGTGGTCTTTCAGACTGAAAGCTTGGAAAGCAAAAGTTATGACTTCTTTTGAAGAGAGAAATCAGGGAGACGGAGAAGCCACCTCTGCACAGGGCAGAATCCTGGAATCCGAGTAGTGTCAGCGAGACTTATTTTGACACCTTTTTAAACTAGGGGCATTAAGACCGAGCAATCCGAAAGGGGTAACAACCATGACGGAGATCCCGATGGAGGAAATTAGGTCATCTTGACATAGTTTTTGAGAGTGCTCTAAGAGTGGCTAACCTTACCATAACAAAATAACACATTTTATCTAAGGGTGAATCAAAATTTAGTCAAGTCCCTTGAATATTGTAAGTCTTCTTTGAAAGAGTCATCAGAAGTCTGTTTCTGGTTTATCATTGTTTTTCTTTTAGAATCAAAAGTGTTTGGCACTGGAGAGAATGGGTGTATACCTTCCAAAGTGAAAAGAAAATTCAAAGTAGATCCTGGTTTAAGAATCAAAGAAGGGCAAGAGATTTGTTATTCAGACCTGCCTGAAACATCAAAGCCTCAAGCACCGAGCAAAATGAAGAATTCTTACATTCAGCCTTTGTGGAGATGGTTTTACCACTATACCAAAGAAAGAACCCATGCAAACTCAAATTTTTTCTACTTACCTTGCTTTTGCCTTCTTAAGACTTTGTCATGGAAGCACATCATACTAGGGGCATCTTTTATGACTTACGTCATAAAAGATATTACACAATGATAACTGGGATATCTATTCTTAGCAAATAGAAAGCAGAGAAGCTTGAACATGCTCTTTGAGTTGAATTCCTTGATCCAATTGTTTCTTTTGGAGTCAGTTTCAGAAACTTTAATTCCCAGCGGAGTATAAAATCTACTCCTGCATCCTTCAAACCTCATCAAAATGCTTCTCACCTGTTAAAGAGAGTCAGCACCTGAAAATCTCATCAATCTATTTGAGTTTTGCTTTCAGCAAAGATCATGCGCTCCTAGTTATTCTTGGTAAGAGATGACTGGCCCATTAGTGAAATCGATCAAAGATGGTAAATTCTTCATTCCTTTTGAAAGATTTTAACAGAGTTTGAAATTACCGAACTTGCGTTACGCGGTTTGGTCTTTTTGAAAGATTTTAACAGAGTTTGAAATTACCGAACCTGTGTTACACAGTTTGGTCGTTTTGAAAGTTTTTAACAGAGATAGAAATTACCGAACCTGTGTTACACGGTTTGGTCCTTTTGAAAGATTTTAATAGAGATGGAAATTATCGAACCTGTGTTACACGGTTTGGTCTTTTTGAAATGTTTTAATAAGGAAAATATTTCCGATCCTGTGTTACACGGATTGGTCTTTTCTTCCTTCTCCCGGGTATTTAGTACCCCGATGATTAGTAGTGTAATGTCAAGTGGTGACTTACCTAATCATCGTCCCGCAATGTGCAGCTTCTTAACGAGTTAGGAGTCATGTGTATCTGCGAAGAGGTTTGTAGGGGACTGTTTAGCAGGACCTACGAATTTGGGTTTATGTGGAACTGTTTAGCAGAACCGCGTGATCCGGAGTGATTCGCTACCTTGAAAGAGATGAGTCAGAGTTACTCGGATAGTTAAACAGATTTATTTTCAGTAATGATCTGTATAACTATCGCTAGGCTTGAGACTTAGTCTCGCCTCTGGTACTTAGTACCCAGATGATTAGTAGTGTAATGTCAAGTGGTAACTTACCTAATCATCGTCCCGCAATGTACAGCTTCCTAACGTGTTAGGAGTCATGTGTATCTGCGAAGAGGTTTGTAGGGGACTGTTTAGCAGGACCTACGAATTTGGATTTACGTGAAACTGTTTAGCAGAACCGCGTGATCCGGAGTGATTCGCTACCTTGAAAGAGAGGAGTCAGAGTTACCCGGTAGTTACACAGATTTATTTTCAGCAATGATCTGTATAACTATTGCTGGGCTTGAGATTTAGTCTCGCCTCGGGTATTAGAAGTTTGAGTTTAGCTCGAATATTCGATTACCCTAGTAATTGGTCGAGTCTTTGACTGATCGGCATGATTTTTAAAAAAAAAAATTTAACTCTTTGAGTGTTTGATTTTGAACTTGTTTTGGACGAGTTTTGATACATTGGTCTTTGGCCTATTTTTGCAGGTTTCTAAAAAAAAAAAAAAAAAAAAAAACTCTTTGAGTGTTTCGAATTATACTTGTCTTGGACAAATTGCAATGTGGTTTCTAAAAAATTAAAAAAAGAAAATGGAAGCTCTTTGAGTGATTGAAGTGATTAACTTGTTTGCTTGGTTGGTGCTCTTGGAGCAATTGTTATGTTTACTTTGGCTTAGCCTGATATATAAAAAAAAAAAAAAAAAAAAAATGTTTGTGTTTTTGTAATCGTTCGTTCGTTTTTTATTAATTAGTCGAGTCATGAGTATTAGGGAGAGACTATCTCTTTGAGATGTCTTAGTTGCCGAGTTAAGAGTCGGTGAGAGACTATCTCCCTATTGTTAGTAGAGTTTTATCTTTGTGAATATCGTTTTAAAACTGAAAACCCAAACATTTGCTTTGTTTTGGTTTCGGGTCAGTCAAAATGTGTCGTCTGTTCAGCTTTGCCATTCGCGTGTTACACACGCTCTGCCAAAGAGGGGCATCTGTAGACACCCCATTTTGACCGGACCCAAGTTCGCTATGCTTGGGAGAAACCCCATCCGATCATTTCCGCCATGTTTCGCATTTTTCCGTTTAGTGTTGAGAGGTTGAGAGAGATTATTCATAAGAATCCGAGCGAGGGAGAATTTGGACCCGTTTGGTGGGCCCGCATTGAACATTTGTTTAAAATTCGAATCAACCGAGGGCCCACATTGTGGGGCCCACGTTGTGGGGCCCGCGTTGTGGGGCCCACATTGTGGGGCCTCAGTAGGGCCTCTTGTGAGGCCTCTTATGAAGAACAATAATGATGGATTCTCCACTAAGAAACATGATGGGCCCTCCACTAAGAAGAATGATGATGGATTCTCCACTAAGAAACATGATGGGCCCTCCACTAAGAAGAATGATGATGGATTCTCCACTAAGAAACATGATGGGCCCTCCACTAAGAAGAATGATGATGGATTCTCCACTAAGAAACATGATGGGCCCTCCACTAAGAAGAATGATGATGGATTCTCCACTAAGAGGGACAACATGATGAGCTCTCCACCAACACATCTCTCTCTCTCTCTTTCTCTCCCTATATATATCTTCCTTCCCATCCATAAAAAAGAGGAGAAAAAAAGGAGATTTACCTTCCATTATCTCTTTCTCTTCCATTATCTCTTCCAATCACTCCCTCAAATCCCTTTCCCTATATTCTTCTTCCATTATCTCTCCCAATCACCTCCCAATCCTTCCCTCTAAGAGAAAGCGAAAGACGGCGGATCGGATCGGCGGCGGCAAGATCTTCACCACAGGTAGGTGCATTTTTCTCAAAATATTTCTGTATTTTTCCGAATTTTTCTGATTTTTTCCGCAAATTGTGTTTTAAAAATAGAAAACTCTTCAAAAAAACATCTTTTGACGAAGAAAAATTAAATTATATACCAAACAGATTCCAAATTTAATGCAATTTCGTGGGAAATTAATATGGTACTGATTCATTTTACCATGAATTTTTAAGGATTTTTGGAGTTTATTTGGTATATTATTTAATGCTTTCTTTGAAAATTATCAGATTTTGTGAGACTTGTTACTGACATCAAATCACCCTTAAAATTCTTAAAATTTTTACAGTACTCTTATCTTCCATATTTCTTGTTACTGTAAAATTTTCGAGTGATTTGGATCTGTGTTCATATGGGATGTAGTGTTAATTCTTAATCTGGTCTGAAAATTGTAAAATCCGAAATCGGTAGTAAATAGTCTTTATAATTTATGAAATTCTCACCGCATGCTCATTTTATTGATATCTTATTTCTGTAGAAATTTCATAGAATTTATATGTCTATTTCTTGTAGTTTCTGTGTTAATTTGGCAATCTGGTCATTTAATTGTTAAATCAAGATTAAATATGAATTTAATGTAAAAATCTGCAAAACTCATCTATTAAGCTACATACATTCCCATCTTGCTGCTGTAGAAATTTCAACTCATTTCGAATTCGTTTGCAATAATTTCACTTGTAAAATCATTCATATGCTTAAAATTGATACAATCCATTGAAAATTCGAAATTAATTACTACCAAGTGATTTTCAACATTCGAAATTCGAAATTAAAATTGATAAAATCCATTGATAAAATCACATTTACTCAAACTTAATCTAACAAAACCTGAAGGCATCATAGATTGCGCGAACTTATTGCACACACTTACATCACTTGCATCTAAACCCCTGCATCTCACATGCACACACGTCCTATTTTAGGAACCCGGAGTGTTATCTAGCATGGTTGACTGGGATTTCATCACCTGGTGCCTCTGTGCTAGAGAAGCATTCCACCCTTAGCCTAGTACCTTTATGGTACGTAAACGGATCTCTTGTTCACGTACTGATACGCCGGACACTGGTACAGTATATCGAACATGGATTCGCGCTAAGGGAACTCTTGGCCTTACCCCTAGATTAACCCACACATGCATGTAGTATACGAACACATGTGCATCACGTGTGTGAGCCTAGTTTAGGATATCCTACCCATTTGTGTCTAGATTAGGCCGTAGTCCATCTTCCAATGGCTACGATCGGTCCTAGGTACACAAACAAAGTCATGAGTCGAGATCCTCTCTCCACTCCGCTAGATTATGGTTAGGGTTGATGCCTTCAGGTAACACTGATAAAATGTGCGAAGATTAAAAAACTTTTCCTTTGGGGTTAGGATGTAAATCCCATTCATTTTCAAAGATCTCATAGGATTAGTCATTCATGATCCATCCGTTGAAAGCAATCTTATGCTATCTCATCTCATCTTGATCACAGATTTTCAATCTTATATTATCTGATTTGACTCGTGTTTTCATCTATTTTAGAGAGTCTTTGACTCATTTATCCTTTAGTTGGTGTTAGTGGAGTCTTTGACTCGTGTTTCTTTTCCTTTAGAGAGTCTTTGACTCATATATCCTTTAGTTGGTGTTAGTAGAGTCTTTGACTCGTGTTTTCATCTCTTTTAGAGAGCCTTTGATTCATTTATCCTTTAGTTGGTGTTAGTAGAGTCTTTGACTAGTGTTTCTTTTCCTTTAGAGAGTCTTTGACTCATATATCCTTTAGTTGGTGTTAGTGGAGTCTTTGACTCGTATTTCCATCTCTTTTAGAGAGTCTTTGACTCATTTATCCTTTAGTTGGTGTTAGTGGAATCTTTGACTCGTATTTCTTTTCCTTTAGAGAGTCTTTGACTCATATATCCTTTAGTTGGTGTTAGTGGAGTCTTTGACTCGTATTTTCATCTCTTTTAGAGAGTCTTTGACTCATTTATCCTTTAGTTGGTGTTAGTGGAGTCTTTGACTCGTATTTCTTTTCCTTTAGAGAGTCTTTGACTCATATATCCTTTAGTTGGTGTTAGTGGAGTCTTTGACTCGTGTTTTTCATCTCTTTTAGAGAGTCTTTACTCATTAATCCTTTAGTTAATGTTAGTGGAGTCTTTGACTCGTATTTCTTTTCCTTTAGAGAGTCTTTGACTCATTTATCTTTTAGTCGGTGTCATTGGAGTCTTTGACTCGTGTTTCCGTTTTTAGAGAGTCTTTGACTCATCTGTTTTATTTGCAGTATTATTAGAGAGTCTTTGACTTCGTTATCTCATTTCAGTGTTATCAGTTGCTCTTATTAGAGAGTCTTTGACTCGTTTATCCTTTAGTCGCTTTTATTAGAGAGTCTTTGACTCATTTATTCTCCAGTTACTGTCATTAGAGAGTCTTTGACTCATTTGCTCTTATAATAGTATTATTAGAGCATAGTTGATTTGCCGTAAGTGTTTGATAGGTAGAGAGTTCGTTTCGAACTACGTTGGCTTGATCCTCTTCCACGAGGTACGTAGTGCAGCTTGGGATCCACATCCCAAGTCCAGCCAAACCTTTAAAAATAAAAATTTTAAATCTTTCAAAGTTACAAAAATATTCAAACCATTTTCAAAAAGATCTTCCTCTAGAGTTAGGAGTATGTCCTAGCTGTTTAGGTTGTGTTCTAGAGTTAGGAGTTTGTCTTGATTTGTATTGATATGGTATGTCCTGTCGTGTGAGTGTCCCTAGAGTTAGGAGGCCTCGAGTCGATCGGTTAGACATTTAGTCGAACCGATGGCTAGACTAGGCATATAGTCATCCCGTGGTTTTCATTAGGTTGCACGGCCTAGTTACACATAGGATTGTAGGAACCACCTGCATTAGCCTAAGGCTAATCAACTTGCATTAGTTAGGGCATATAGGGTGTCCTAAAATCCACAATTCACTGGAATTTTAATAATCATACAAGAAGCTTTAATAACTGGTTCGGTCTTTTAGATCGAGTCTAGGATAGAGGGCTAGATGTCTTAGGCATCATAATTTAGAATAGGGCATCGAACTACGTGGGCTCCGATTCTTCCCGAGGCCGGGATACGTAGCGCAGCTAGGATGGATGGCCATTCTGGTCCGAGTCCAGTCCTGCATTAGAGTTAGGACTTGTCTTGTCCCGTCATACATAGCATAGATTTGTGTCTCATGTTTTGATATGTTTTCTTACTTTCTTGTACTGATACTATACCTTTGGTTGTAGCTTGCATGTGCGTGTCCACCAGAAACTTAGACACCCATTAGGCATGTCACTCATAACCTAGCTTTGCTTAGGTGACACATTTTTCATTTCATTTTACGTGTTTATTTCTCCATTCTCAGGAAATGCATGCTTAGGTAGACGATTCCTGAGGATTGTTCCCATTTCACATGATTTTTACTCAAACTTCTTTGGAATTAATGAAAATGGCATAAGAGACCAAGTGCTTGCACTCGGGCGAATTGGGGGTGCTCTCAGACCTTCCCCATTCGTAACCAGGCACGAACCCATATATATTTCTGGTTATCCATTGCACAGAGGATTTGATTTTAGGGTTCCATGGCCTATCCATGGATGGCGACTCTGAGTTCTTTTTAGGTACATCTCGGTTTCGAGCCCTGGCTCCTGATCAGGATGTATCTCATTCGTTTTGTATCGCCACTCGTGCTATGCTGTGAGGGTGGCATCCGTTTCGAGAGTTCCTTGGCAGAGCTCTCCTTCACATTGTGGAGATCTTAGAGGATTGCTGTGGGGACCTCGCGTCCCTCGCCGCACTCATCATCCTCTCGGATCGGGGTCCACAATTATGTTCAAAGAGAAAAGACCACTTTCAAATGGACTCAGAGAGAATATGATAATTCGAGTTTTGAAAGAAATCAAAATTTCCAATTAACAACCTTGGAAGCAAAAGATTTAATAACACCATGCAGCAAATGACTTTCAGGGCTCAAACATGAGATGCCACTTTATTAGCAACCTGCCCGAGTTTGAGGCACTCTGACTTCCTCTATTCATTGACCAGAGATCATTCTTCAAAGATTTGTCGCCATTCATGACAGTCTCGTCTTTTCCAAACTTTTCAGAACCTGTTAATGAACCTGCCTTCAGAGTGATTGCACCTTACAACAACTTAAAATAGCATTCGTAAATTTTTCTAAAAAATAGAACCACAGACATTTGTGATAAAAAGACAAAATAAGAAAGATTACTCAAGTAATCTCGTGATGCTTCTGACTTATCAGTATTTGCTTTTAGGTTAGGCTGGCCTCTTTTAAAGAATATTTCTCCATTGATAAACATCTTCACTTATTTTTAAGACAATAATATTTCGTATATATTTCTATCAACTTTCTGATTGCTTTGAAATTAATGCCCCTAGTTTTGGGAATCGTTGTTATTTTTGCTTGATCTACTGTGATTTCAGAGATCGATGTAATTCTTCTGGTGTGAACCCAATCTTACCACGACCAAGTCTTCCTTTTTGGATTTTCAACTTGGCGGACCACTCGGCCTTAACTTTTGCCTGAATCGCCTTTCCAGGTTTTCGACTCAGCAGGCTACCCCCTTAACTTTTGCCTAAGCCGCCTTTTCAGGTTTTCAACTTAGCTGGGGAATGATCCTAAATTTTGCTTAAATCGCCTTTTCAGGCTTTCAATCTACCGGATCTTCAAGCTCCATTTCTCTTTTTTTTTTCTTCTTTTTTTTTTCTTTTTCTTTTTACTTGAACACCAAAAGGACTTTATAGGTGAGGTAAGGCTATTCAAATAATGGCTTAAGGTTTTGCAAGAATTTCGACCGAACCTGTGAACAGGTTGCCTACGTATCCTGGTGTAGGAATCAGGTCACGCGTAGTTCAGGGCGAATGCCCCTAGTTTGAAGGTATTTTAATTTTTCTTTTCTTTTCTTTTTTCTTTTTTTGCATGGATTTTTTTTCTTTCTTTCTTTTTTTTCAACTTCTTTTTGAAATGATTGATTTTCTTCTTTTGAAACAACCGAACTCTGTTTGACCGAGCTGCCTACGTACCCTAGTGTAGGGATCAGGTCATGCGTAGTTCAAGGCGTATGCCCCTGGTATATTGGGTTTTTGAAAGAAAATTTTATTTAGGCTCAAAAGGGTTTGCAAAAGGTTATATATTTTTATTTTTATTTTTTTTTAATTTTGGGTTATGAATTTGGGATTTATTCAGCCAAAAGATGGCCTTCTGGTGTTCAAGCATAGAACCTCTTGAGTTGATCAAGATTTGTTGGTTCTGGCAATATTTCTCCATTTAAATTACGGAGCTTGACGGCTTTTCCGGGTAAGATTTGGTCCACAATGTATGGTCCTGACCAATTTAGTTTGAACTTGCCCCTTGGGTCAAACACTGGTGCTCGATTCTCCTTCAGAACAAGATTGCCTTCTTCTAAATCTCTGACCTTAACCTTTTTATTAAAAGCCCTGGCTATTCTGCGCTGATAACCCTGCACATGGTAAAGCGCCTTTAACCTCTTCTCATCTAGCATGTTCAGCTCTTTATATCTGGCCTCTGCCCATTCATTTTCTGGCAACTTGACTTCAGTCAATATTCGGAGCGAAGGTACACGGATCTCAATAGGTAGCACTGCTTCCATCCCATAAACAAGAGAGTAAGGGGTTGCCCCAGTTGAAGATCTAATTGATGTTCTGTAAGCCCACAAGGCGTACGGCAACTTATTCGACCAATCCTTATAAGTTTCTGACATTTTGCTAATGATAGTCTTGGCATTTTTGTTTACAGCTTCTACCGCTCCATTTGTCTGCGGACGATAAGGCGAGGATTTATGATGCTTAATCTTGAACTCTTCGCAAAGAGGGATTACTTCCTTCTTGAAATGAGATCCATTATCTGAGATAAGTTCATGGGGAATTCCATATCTGCAAATGATGTTGGTGCGTATGAATTTAGCAACTGATGCGGATGTAAGCTTTGCATAAGAAGCGGCCTCGACCCACTTGGTAAAGTAGTCAATTGCAACGAGTATGTACTCGTGACCATTAGATGACCGAGGAGAAATCTTGCCAATTATGTCAATTCCCCATACCGAAAACGGCCAAGGAGAGGCAAGAGAATGCAATTCGATGGGTGGTACATGGATGAGATTCGCATGTATCTGACATTTATAGCATTTCTTCACAAATGTGTGACAATCTGCTTCCAATGTTGGCCAATAGTACCCCAGACGTAGGATCTTCTTTGCCAACATATTTCCATTCATATGAGGTCCACACACCCCTTCATGAATATCTGCGAGAATTTCTTCTGCCTGATCTTCAGTGACACATAAGAGTTGAATTCCATCGAAAGACCGTCGATACAACTCCCCTCCACAAATGACAAAATTAGCTGCCAATCTCTGCAAAGTCCTTATTTCTTTACTCGATGCCTCATTGGGATGCCCCTGGCCTGAGATGTAGTTCTTTATGTCCGTATACCATGGCTTACCATCGGGACATCTTGCAGCTATTTCTATAGCATCAACATATGCAGGAGCCCATTGCTCTTGAACCGTGATGGGCCTCATCTTCATATTGTGAGGTATGTCAATCATAGAAGCTAATGTTGCTAAGGCATCGGCGAATCTATTCTTCAACCTTGGCAAATATCTGAAAGTGATGCACTAGAATTGTTGAACGAGAACATCCAGGTATTCATGATATGGCTGTAGCTTTTCTTCTTTGGTTCTCCACTCTCCTTGAGTTTGGCAAATGATTAACTTTGAATCTCCATATACGTCAAGATTCTCTATGCCTAAGGCCAATGCGGCCTCAAGCCCAACAATGCATGCTTCATACTCTGTCATATTATTGGTGCAATTAAATTGTAACTTAACGGCAAGGGGAACATGCTCATTTCGAGGTGACACAAGCAATGCCCCTACTCCTTGCCCTGTTTGGTTTGCTGCTCCATCAAAATAGAGGGTCCAACCAGTTTCTGGATATTCATCTTCTATCATCATGATCTCTTCATCTGGGAACATCGGCTTGAAAGGCTGATTTTCTTCTTGGGGTGCTTCCGCCAATTGCTCAGCAATGGCTCGGCCCTTTACTGATTTTTGGGTTACATGGGTGATGTCGAACTCAGACAACAATAATAACCATCTGGCAGTCCTACCTGTCAAGGCTGGTTTTTCGAAGAGATACTTCAGAGGATCCATCCTTGACAAAAGCAGGACCTTATGTGATAAGAGGTAATGTCTGAGTCGCTGAGTAGCCCAAACCAAGGCTAAGCAGGTTTTTTCTAGGACAGTATACTTATGTTCATACTCCAACATCTTCTTGCTAAGATAATATACAGCCTTTTCATGCTTAGTTTCTGGATCTTGCTGTGCTAACATACAACCCATGGTGGTTTCTGTTACTGACAAGTAAAGCAGCAATGGATGCCCCGGTATTACTAGTGCTACTATCGGTGGTTCAGACAAACTTTGCTTTATCCTCTCAAAGGCCTGTTGACATTCCTCTGTCCATTCTTTGGAAGTATTTTTCTTCAAGAGCTTAAAGATAGGTTCACAAGTTGATGTAAGATGAGCGATGAATCGTCTTAGGAACTGTATCCTTCCTAGGAATCTCCGAATTTCCTTCACGGTTTTAGGTGGCGGCATCTCCTGGATAGCCTTAATCTTCTGAGGATCTACTTCTATGCCCCTTTGACTCACCATGAATCCTAGCACCTTACCAGAGGTAACCCCGAATACACACTTGCTAGGATTCAGGCGAAACTGGTATTTGAGTATTCTTTCAAAGAACTTCTTAAGGTTCGGGATATGATCTCTCCTTTCCTTGGCTTTTACAATCATATCATCGACATAAACTTCGACTTCTCTATGTATCATGTCATGGAGTAAGGCTGTAGCTGCTCTTTGATATGTCGCACCAGCATTCTTAAGGCCAAATGGCATTACCCGATAGCAATATGTCCCCCATTGTGTAATGAACGAGGTTTTAGCCATGTCCTCGGGTGCCATCTTAATTTGATTGTAGCCCGAGAAACCATCCATGAAAGATAGTAATTCATGCCCGGCCGTATTGTCTACCAGGATATCGATATGTGGTAGAGGGAAATCATCTTTTGGACTTGCCTTGTTCAAATCCCTGAAATCTACACACATCCTCACCTTTCCATCTTTCTTTGGTACAGGTACTATATTTGCGAGCCATTCTGGATATTCCACTACTTGCAGAAACCCAGCATTCAACTGTTTAGTGACATCTTCCTCTACTTTCAAGACCCATTCGAGCTTCATTCTCCTTAGCTTCTGCTTTTTAGGTTTAATTCCTGGTAACAAAGGTAGCTTGTGCTGAACAATGTCTTCACTCAACCCGGGCATATCTTTGTAGGACCAGGCAAAAACGTTTTTATATTCCTTAAGTAGGTTTATTAATTCATCACGCTCTTCAGGAGATAGAGTATTTCCAATTCGTATTTCCTGTATTAAATCTTCTGTTCCGATGTTTATAATTTCGATTTCATCTTTAAGAGGCTGGGCTCGGCGCTCCTCCTCTTGTTTGAGCATATGCTGCAATTCAAGGGGAGTTTCGTCGATCCCTTCTTCCTCGTCTGAGGAGGGAGTGTTATCATTATTAAAGTCAGAAGCATACACAGAGACATACTGAGAATCAGATTTCATTGAATTGAAAGAAATTACATCATTATCATTGGACTCATCCTGAACAGGCTCAGGATTCACATAGTAAATAAAATCAGAAAATGACTCGCCTGGACTAGGCACTGACTCGGATTCAATCGACTTGACGGGACTTGACTTGATAAAATAAGTAGGAAAAACACTAAAACTCCAGTTTGAAAGATTTTCTGTTGCAGGTGCAATCTGACTCTGAGGTTCAGTAAAGGTATCATTGCTCTGAATAACTGCTACTAGCACATCTTCACAGTCTGTCTCTTCTTGCTCTTCAGAATGGTCTAAAACTGGCAACTCTTGCCAAGCAACATCAGGCACATCTTCTTCAAACAAGGACCCCAACACATCTTGCTCAAGGTAGACTAACCAGTCCTCAACAGTCTTCTCAACATAATATACCGGCGGTTCTGTTTCTTGGAGAGCAAGGCCACTAAATATTTCAAAACCAGGTATCGTGATCCCTGTCACTGAGTCATACCATAGTTCAGAAAACCCATAGTACGAAGAAGTCTCGCCTTCTTTGAAAAAGTGACCATTCATCGATAAGGAATATGGAGCCATTGGGAGTACCCTTCCGGTGCGGCGGATTTCTTCCTTCAATTTCAACAATTCTTCCATGGCTTCTTCCTCCTCCTCAGTAGGTACATATCCAAGACCGAAAATTCCCTGGTTTGCTTTGATTGGGCGCCAGTGAGACGCCTTGCTTGGATCACGGCCCAAATTCATACCAGGAAAGTAATTCATTTTTCTCATCATCTTGGCAACCACAGGACTGATGGCAAAAGGTAAACACAACTCCTCCCGAGAGGCCACTTCATAGGAAATAGCAGCAACGTCGAATGCGAAACCATTCAAGTTGTAGTCCTCTGCTTTTGCAACTGGAAGGATCAGAGTTTCTCCTGTTATCTATCCTATTTCTGGCTCTTCATCACCTCTGACAGTGAACAACTTCCCATCTTTGATGAACTTCAATTTTTGGTGGAGGGTTGAAGCAACAGCACCTTCCTTATGCAACCAGGAATGTCCCAGAAGCATATTAAACGAGGCCTTGATATCAATAACCTGAAACTCAACCTCAAATTCTTGACCGCCTATAACAATCTTGGTGGTGAGGACCCCGACCACATTTCTGCGGGTGTTGTCATATGCGAGGATTCCAAGGGTTGATTCGGCAAAATCAGTGGGACCGAAACCCAAAGTAACGGCAGTTCTCAACGGACACACATTCAATGCGGATCCATTATCTACCAACACAGATGGTACTTTCTTGCCTTCACAGACAATTGTGACATGAAGAGCTCTAGCATGATTCCGACCTTGAGGAGGCAGCTCCTGATCTGAGAAACTAATGACTCTGGTGGCCTGGGTCAGAGCAACAACTTCAGCCAGTTGCTCCGGAGATATTTCTGAGGATACCTGTGTGGTATTCAATTCTTTCAACACGGCTTCTCTGTGTTTCTTTGATGCTATCAACAATCCCCAAACAGATATAACGGCCTGAGTTTTTTTCAATTGTTGCACAACTTCATCATCTGGGTCTTTCACATATTGCGGCTCTTCTCCTCGAGCTAATGCCCCTGGATTTTCGACTTTCAATTTAGTAGGTTTGAAAATTCTTCTGCCCCTTGTCACATGTCTAACTTCATCCAATTCTGGCTCATCATAAGTAATGACTTGAGGGACTTGTGGCTCATAGGTGATCACCAAGGGAGGTACAGACTCTCTTAGGTATGATTCATCACAGAAGATGATTTGAGGCTCGGAAGTGGGTTCTAAGGCACATATGAGGGTGAGAGGGTCAAACTCAGAATCTCCTATGGTTATGGCATTAACGGCAGCAGGAGGGTTAGCATGACCAGGTAGCGGATTTTGGGTAACATTAGGTCTTGGTTGGAATGCAATGACTTTCTCATCAATGAGTTTCTGGATTCTAAATTTCAAAGCAATGCAGTTGTCAGTAAGATGACCAGGACCTCTGTGATACTCACAGTGTAGGTCGGCTCGCCAATTTGCAGGTAGAGGATTGGGGGGAGGACGGATGGCAGGTAGGGTTATGCGACCTGAAACAAGACACTGCTTAAGCACCTCTAAAGATGGAATGGGAAGAGGGGTAAATTCTACCCGGGTTTGTTGCCGAGGTGCGGTCGTGGGTTGAGCATAGTCCATTACTAGAGGTTCTTGGGATTTAGAGGACTGAGCACTAAAACGAGAGATACTACTGACTTGGGCTGGCGGGGACTTTTTGAAATCTCTGGGGTTTGGGTTGCTACGGTTGAATACACCTTGAGCCATAGCCTCCTCTATCTGGGTGTCTGCCACAATGAAGTGCTTGAAATCTGGATAATATTGCAATGACATGTGATACTGGAGTTGGGGGGAAATGTTTTTCATGATTACTTGAACTTGCTCTTCCTCAGACGGGCGCTCCATCATCTGAGCTGCTAGTCTTCTCCATCTCTTCACAAAAATTAGAAAAGATTCCCTCGAATCTTGCTTGGTCCTTTCCAAATCCTTTCTAGTAATTTCTGTCCCATCATCATATTTGAATTGCCTGATGAATTGCTCACCGATATCCTTCCATGTCCTATAACGAGTCTTGTCTAGGACCATGAACCATCTCCTAGCAACCTTGGTTAGGGAAACTGGGAACAATTTAGCCATTTGCTCAGGAGATAAGCCTTGAGGCTGACACATGATGGTGAACATTTGCAAATGTGTGATTGGACAACCCACACCATCATATTTGTCGAAATCTGGCATTTGAAAATTAGCAGGAAGGCAGATTTCGGGAAACAGTGTAAGGTCAATTGGATTGAAACCACCCTGGTCTTGAAACTGGATGTCTTGTACCTTCCTGGTAAGAGCTTCTAATTTCTCCATAACAGTTTTATCAACCATGGACTGAGAAGGCCTACTGCGATCCTCGCTGTACTGCTCTTTTTCCAAATCTTCTTCAGTTTTGTTAGGGATAGGGATGAACACTGGCTGGGCAGGTGTGGCTGAAGTAGCTGTATGGTGCATGGGCCCTTTATCTTTGGACAACGACGGTCCCAACCTTTCAGAAAGCTGAGCCTTGATAACTCGGTTCTCTTCTTTGAGTTCTTGAAGCTACCGGAGAATCAAGGTAAGAGTATCGGTAATAGTAGCGGGTGGAAGACCGTCCTGGTTTTCTGCCATTGGCGAGGATGAGGACGGGAAAGAAGGAGATGCTGGGGTTCTCAGAGAAGGTGGCGGGGATACAGATTTCCTCTCCAATCGTGAAGAGATCCGAATCCAAGGAGTAGTAGGGTTAGCTATGGTGTTTACTGCCCTGAAATATTTGAAAGACATATTTTAAAATCAGAAAGAAGTAGACAATGGTGTACGCATAGACCAAGATAATGAGAGAGAAAGATGAACTTTATTGATCAATCATTAAAGTTTGAGTACATGGTTCAATCTTTCAAAGATAAACGGATAAGATTAAACATGGAACTAAGCATTCTTTCTAGACTTCTTCTTTGGATGACAATTTTCCTCAGTTGACTCCTTTAAAGGTTTGATGATTCTGACATCCCAAGCGGATGAAACGGCTTTGACAATCTTGGGCTTGAGATCCTCAGGCGGATAAAAATGACGAAGGGGAGGCACAATAGATTGCTCCCTTCCATACTGACGCAGAATCCTGGCAGGAACATAAAAGGAAGTCTTTTTGAGACCAAGAAGGCGAACGTAGTTAGCTTCTCCAGTGTTGAAGACGGCTTCTTGGATTCCAGGGATTTGCCAATAAATCTGATCTTCTTGGCGAGAATTTAACCATTCAACCCAATCGTTTTTGTGATCGAAAGAAACATCATGACGCCATTCACTGAAGGTGTATAACGTATGATCGAAATGCACAGGAGCTGCGATTTTTAGCTTGTGGCATAACCACACCTGAAGTAAAGCAGGACATCCTGAAAAGGACCCAACGAAATAGCGAACATAAGAGCCTGGACCTGAGCTGGCACGAAGACAAGCCATATCATCCAAACCATTGAAGGTTTCTGCAAGTATAGTAGGAACTGGATTGGCACCATGATCCATTTGATCAACGAGGTCCAAAAGAACAGCCGACGCAAAGCGAGAAGGCTGGACAGTGAGGAACCTAGCAAATGAGCAGAATCTCAAAGCACGACGTCGGGCTTTTTGAATATCAACAGCACCAATGTGTCCCACAGGAGGGTAAATGTCAATCAGTTGTTGCATAGACACTTCTTGGCCTTTCATGAAAGAGTTCATGGATTCATCTGGATTATTCATCAAGCGAAGGAACAAAGGACGATAATCTGACATACAAGATGGTTTCACCAGAGGGCCATCCACGGGATATTCTAATAAGGCACACCATTCTTCAAAGGTGGGACACATTTCTTGGTTGCCAAAACAGACGACATGATGATCGGGATCCCAACACTCTGATGCGGCATAGAGTAATCCCCAATCGAGCTTAATGGTTGCTGTGTAGCCGAAGAGATTTTTCTCTTGTTCACTTATGGCGTAGATATGGGATTCTCTTAATGTACCACGGATCCAATCAAGAATTGTACGAATAGACATAGTGCCTGTAAGCCAAAAGGAGGGATACAAGAATGATCAGGGTTATATGAACACGAGATGGGGATAAGTTCCTGCCAGTACAAAGAAAGTATGAATACATGATCAAATCACATTATAGAAGATTGACAGACGTACGATCAAAAGATTAGATGAGATAGCATAAGATTGCTTTCAACGGATAGATCATGAATGACTAATCCTATGAGATCTTTGGAAATGATGGGATTTATATCCTAACCCCAAAGGGAAAGTTTTTAATCTTCGCACATTTTAACAGTGTTACCTGAAGGCATCAAACCCTAATCCTAATCTAGCGGAGTGGAGAGAGGATCTTTACGCATGACTTTGTTTGTGTACTTAGGACCGATCGTAGCCATTGGAAGATGGACTACGGCCTATTCTAGACACAAATGGGCAGGATATCCTAAACTAGGCTCACACACGTGATGCACATGTGTTCGTATACTACATGCATGTGTGGGTTAATCTAGGGGTAAGGCCAAGAGTTCCCTTAGCGCGAATCCATGTTCGATATACTGTACCAGTGTCCGGCGTATCAGTACGTGAACAAGATATCCGTTTACGCACCATAAGGTGCTAGGCTAGGGGTAGAATGCTTCTCTAGCACAGAGGCACCAGGTGATGAAATCCCAGCCAACCATGCTAGATAACACTCCGGGTTCCTAAAATAGGACATGTGTGCATGTGAGATGCAAAGGTTTAGATTCAAGTGATGTAGGTGTGTGCAATAAGTTCGCGCAATCTATGATACCTTCAGATTTTGTTAGATTAAGTTTGAGTATTATGTGATGAGAAAATAAAACAAGACAAACTAATCTAACAAGTATATGAGAGATAGAGTTTTTATGAGCCAGTTAAATTAAATTCAAATGAATTATCTTTTTGAAATTTGAATAAAGTTAGGTGGTCCCCAGCAGAGTCGCCAAACTGTGGGACCCGATCCCGCGAGAGGGGTGGGGCGCGAGCCGCCACGCTCTCTCTTGGTCTCTCGTACCCACGCGATTGGCGTGTGCTCTTTTATTATTGATTTTAATTCATCTTTTATATGAACTTGGGATCACTAAGGCAATCCGAATTCCACACAAAAGAGAGTGACAGAGTCGCCACCTAGATGTGGGATCTAGGACCCATAATTAACCAGAAATCTAGACTCGTTACCTGGTTACAAGAATGAAAGGTATGGGGAGTTATCCACCACATGCACCATTCCTGTCCGATAATCGGTCTTCAATTCCAAAAGTTAACTCTTTTGAATTTCTTTTAAATGGCTCATTTAACTCTATGTCAGTGTGCTAACTACGTGACATGCATCCTATGATCTAATTTCAATGTAGATCCTAAATGTGTATCTTGATTTCTTAATTTGTTTGAATTCAATCTAAGTTAAAGTTCTCCTAAAATTCTAATTTTATGGAAGGTCCTAAATGATTTAATTAAGAATTTACAAGAAAATTAATATACAAAACCCCAAAATTTATTATGGAGCCGACTCGTGATTGGTATGCCATCAGACATCCAAGCTACCTACGTACCCAAGCCTCACTGGGATCAGAGTCGACGTAGTTCGGTGCACCTGAACTAAGCTACTTATGCCTAACTCATCTAGGACACCGATCTAGATTGGATTGACTGTTTCAACAGTTTTAAGAGAAATTATTTAATTCAAGTTGAAGATTTTATTATCCTAGGACTTCATCTAAGATGCTATATGGTCCTATCTAAGTGCAAGACATCCCTTTGACTAATGCAGGTGAACCTACATCCTAGGTAACTAAGCTTGTCCTATGAGAAAAGTGATGTGACTTGTGTAACTAGATCTATGGCACGGTTGCTATCCATAGCAAACGCCCGTGATGAGGCTGGACTCCTAACTCTAGGACTCCCTAAAACCTAGGACACGACATGACGCAAATGTTCCTAAATGTGAGTAAGGTGGATTCCTCCTTTACAGCTAAAAGTTCTTCTCAAGATCAGCTCAGGTATTTTAATTGATAATATTTGCTTGAATTTTGTGTTAAGATGATTCTCGTACTCTATTGTATAAGATGATTCATGATTCTCTGGTAGTTTTAAAGATACACTTACTTATATGCCTAAATGATTATCACGATTTCCATGATTTATCCTAGTTGATAAGATCTACTTGAAATTTTGCTGAAATTATAATAATGTGTCTGTTGATTTATTGATTGAATGAATAAAAGAGTAGAAATTTTTGTTCTGTCATGTTCACGTGAATCATTTTGATTTTTTTTTTGGGGAAAATGTCGTTAATAGATTTGCAGATTTTGTAGTCTTGTTTTGTTTTGTAATCACACTACATTTTCAATGATTTTAAAAATGTACTTTTAAACTCTATTTCTGAAATAAGATATAACTAGATATATTTTTTTTAAAGGTATATCTTGTAATAGGTTATCATGTTCATTTCATCATGAAATTGTCCTGTCCATAGTGTACACCCTCATGTTCTATTCTTTATGTGATTATTCTGCATATAGTTTAAGCTCTCATATTCAATCCTTTGCATGATTGTCATTTTCAGTATAAATTTTTCATGTTAAGTTTTTTTCTTTGATCATTCATGCTTTCTTATCCTTGTTTTAGTGTATAATGTCAGTACATTAGCTCACCTTTTAAAACTTGTCAAAGTTTGAGTTGATACATTGATTAATGGTGGCTGCTTTACAAGACTTCCATGTGCTTTATGTCATCCATGATATTTGTTGTAGGTATTTAGAAGAGCTTGTTACTTAAGTGTCAGTCAATGAGGGATTAATAAGTTTGATTCGTGTTCTACTTAGGTTGATCCCTTGTTGATCCCTTCCATTGTATCTATGGTTGTTGTTAACATTACAAGAGACCGGCCTGGACATAAACAGAAGAGTTAGATTACCAACTTTCATTCTAGAATGACCCAATTAGTCAAGATGTAAGCATCATGATTTAGTATTTCCTTTGCTTGGTACACTATTTACCCGAGCCTCGCATTGGCTTCATGAATGAAACAGGTCCCTGAATTTTTACATTGTCTGTTTAAATTGTTTATCCCCAAGCCCAAATTGGAGCTAGTTTGGCGACTAGTTGTGGACTAAAACCTTAATCTTTGATGGATATTTTGATGCAAATACCTTATTGCATAGAAGAGATAGAGACAGAACCCTACTCCTAATTTGAGTTTTATATTGACACTGATTTTTTTTAGGCACTGTGTGGACAAGGGCTTGGACCCTTTTCTTTCTGTAATGATTGATTTCAAGATCTCAATTGTGGGCCCCAAAAGATAAATTGATATTCACTATCCCAAAGTCATTTGTTCACTTCACCTGTTGCGTTGCAAGTTGCACAAATTCATTTTACTCTTCACAGTTTGCACCACCAGTTATACAAAGTTCAGTACTCTTCTTTACAGCCAACACTATATATCATATATGTTCAATGATTCTTGGGATCTTGTCACCTTGGATATGTTATTTTCTTTTTATGTTAATTGTTGTAATTGTAGTTATTTACATGTTTTAAAGATAGTTCATAGCGAACCTTGTAGGGTGAAAGATCTAGAATATGGTCAATATTTTGTATTTTCCTTATGACTTGCACACTTGTATTTCCTTAATTTATTTATTTTTATTTTATTTATTTTGAATTAACAATATACACCAATTCTTCAAGGAAATTACATTAGCACAAAGGTAATGGGAATAATTCTAGACAAGAGATCTTCATGCATATGCATTGTCAGTGAATATTCTTATCACATTGGACAACATGATTGAATTTTTGAAGTGGTTATCTTCAGTTACTTTTGGGGAATGACAGCAACTTTCATTTTTTTAGGAATAAATAACTATATTGTCGTTCATGTGTGACAGTATGCACACTGTGTAGACCTAAAGTGTAATGTATTGATGTAATGTAAATTATGTTGTACATTCTAATTATCAAATGTTTGTCTCATTGTGTTCTTGTCTCATTTTAGTTGTATTGCGCAAAAGCTGAATGCATTGTGCATTTTAAATGTCAATGTATGCCCTGTTGTATAGCTTTGAGCACATAGAGCTTAGCTTGCTGTCCATTATTGCATATAACTGCTGCCCATTGGTTCTGTTCACAAGCATAGAACTGCTGTCTACAGTTGCACATGATTGCTGTCCATTATCGCATATAGTAGCTACCCATTATTACCTAGTTGTTGGTCACAGTCTCTACATTTTGTAATAGTGATTTTGTATTCGTCTAAAAATACTTAATTCATAGTATAAAGCACCAATACTTTAGTTCCAAGAATTTTTTTTAGCAGCTCAATTCCTACATTCAGACATACCCAAGGTGGGGCAATGAAGACGTTAGCCCAAGCCCATCCTTAAAGGATTCACTTAGTCTTAGTGGCACCCTCATTTTTCATTTAGTAAACCTTCTTAGCCTTTTAGGTACCCCTGAACATCAGTAGCCTTATCATTGCAAGGGTGATGAAGGCGTTAGCTCAAGCCCATCATTAGGGGACTATCTCAGTCTAAGTAGCACTCCCCTCTTTTGTTTAGAAGACTTGCCTAGTCTTTTAGATGTGTATCCCTTGTACATTAGGTTTCCCTCTATCATTGCAAGGGTAATGAAAGAGTTATCTAGTGCCCACCCTTTTAAGGAGACAAGCTGTGTCTCAGCAGAAAAATCAAACCCTTTTAGGAGACAAGCTATGTCTTGTGTAAAAAAATGTCACACCCTTTAAAGAGACATGCTTTGTCTCATAGAAAGTCACATCTTTAGGGAGACAAGCTATGTCTCAGCAGAAAAGTTAAACCTTCTGGAGACAAGCATTGTCTCTTTGGTCATAGTGTTCTCTCTTCCAGGAGACTTGCTCAGTCTCATTAACACCCTTCTTTATCTCATTTTCTTTTAGGAGACATGCCTTGTCTCATTAGCATCCCTCTTAGAGTCACTAATGTAGGAGTCAGTCCTTTAGCATAGGAGTCAGTCCTTCAGTTCAAGAGTTAGTCCTATCATCATAGGGAGCTAGGATTTTATCCACCCTTTCATCAAGTCAAGTCATTTTATCCACTCCTGCAAGGTATAGGATGTTGTCCAACCCTTGCAGAGTCGTGATTCTGTCCAATTCCTCCGCAAAGCATAGGATGCTGTCCAACCTTTACGGGATATCAGGAGTCTATCCTACCCATATGATGATAGGATTTTGTCCTCTTGTTTCAAAAATTCAAAAACACTTGAAAATTCAAAAAAAAACATTTCAAAAACCAAAAATCTCAAAAATCTTGAGTCATTCAAAGTAGTTAGGAGAATCTTTTCCGAACTACGTTGGCTTGATCTCTTTCCACGGGATACGTAGTGCAGCTTGGGATCTATATCCCAAGTCCAGCCAAACCTTTAAAAATAAACATTTCAAACCTTCCAAAAATACAAAACTTCTTCAAAACCTTTTCAAAAAGATCTTCCTCTAGAGTTAGGAGTCTGTCCTAGATATTTGGGGTGTCTTAGAGTTAAGAGTCTGTCCTATTTTTGTTGATATGGTGTGTCCTGTTGTGTGAGTGTCCCTAGAGTTAGGAGGCCTCGAGTTGATCGGTTAGACATTCAGTCGAACCGATAGCTAGACTAGGAAGCATATAGTCAGCCCATGGTTTTCTTTAGGATGCACAACCTAGTTACACATAGGATGTAGGCCCACCTGCATTAGCTTAAGGCTAATCAACTTGCATTAGTTAAGGCATATAGAGAGTTATAAAAATTACAATTCACTTCAACTTAAGTAAATCATGCAAAAACTTTAAAAATCGGTCGAGTCTAGTGGATCGAGTCTAGGATAGCGCTTCTAGATGGTTAGGCATCGTAGTTTAGAATAGGTCATCGAACTACGTTGACTCCGATTCTTCCCGAGGCCGGGATACGTATAGCAGCTGGGATGGACGGCCATCTTGGTCCGAGTCAAGTCCTGCATTAGAGTTTTAGGATTCATCTTGTCCAATCATGTATAGAGTTGATTTGTGTTTGTCTGTGTTTTCTTACTTTCATGTACAGATCCTATACCTTTACCTGTAGCATGCTTGTGTTTGCACACCAGAATTTAGACACCAATTAGGTATGACATTCATAACCAAGTTATTCTCAGGTGAAACTTATTTCATTTCTTTTTTGTGTGCTTATTAATCATCTTCGAGACATGCATGATTAGATAGACGTCTTCTCGGAGATATTCGTTCCCATTTCATATGACTTTAGCCCAAAACTCTTCAAAATCAATAATTAAATGGCATAAGAGACCAGGTGTTTGCACTTGGGCGGATGAGGTACTCTTCGGACCTTCCAAGTTCGTAACCAGGCACGAACCTTCTTTTTATATCTCTGGTTATCCGTGGCAACAGAGCACAGTATGGGATCCATGGCCCACTTCCTTGGATGGCGACTCTTCTTTGTTTAAGGTACGACTCGAATATGGGCTAGTCCCCGAGTCGAGAGGTATCTCCCTTTGTATCGCCACTCATGTTGTGAGGGGCACTTCTTTCGAGAGTTCCTTAGTAGAGCTCTCCATTCACGTGGATGATCCTGAGACTCGTGTGGGGCCCGTCCCCCGCCTCTCTCGGATCGGGGTCCACAGGCCACCAAGAAGCAGCATGTGCATAAGATAAGTGTAGCGGGGATGAGAATGCTTAAATGGATGTGTGGCCACACAAGGCTAGATAGAATTAAAAATGAAGGCATTCATAAAAAGGTGGGGGTGGCTCCAATCTAGGAGAAGATGAGAGAGCACTGCTTAAGATGGTTTGGACATATCCAACGTAGGCCTTTGGATGCTCCGGTGAGAAGAGGCGACTCGTGCCAAATTGATGGAGTACAAAGAGGTAGGGGCAGACCGAAAACAACTTGGGTAGAAACAGTGAGGAAAGACTTGATAGCTAGGAACATAATAGAGAACATAACCTTGGTTAGGATAGAATGGAAGAAAATGATCCATGTAGAAGAACCCAATTAGAACCAGGATTAGAGCCGGGTAGATTCCTTTTACCTTCTTCATTAATTTTTTCTAAAGGATTCATATAGCCGACCCCAACTAGTTTGATACAAAGGCTTTGTTGAGTTGAGTTGAGTTATTATACCATCTACCATGCCCACATATATTTAAATTGCAAACGCAACACTATGAAGCTAGAAGCATGATAGTTAATTTAACGAGATTGTCATATATTTGAAACATGATGTGTTATTGTACTAATGGAAATAAAAGCTAAGAACCCTCGTCGTAGGAGCAACGAAAGGCCGCCAACCATGGACAATGATGGACGACAACGATCGCTCCAAACTCGTGGACGATCAAATTCAGTGGCTCACGATAAGTCTTGCGGTGAAGATGAATAATGACTGGATGTTATAAAAGATTTTTACCTTTTTGGCCAACAAGTTCCAAGTAAGATTCGTCACTTGACACTTAGATTTATTTTCTTAATACCTTCCGATTGTTTTTTTTTTGGGGAAAATTTGGAATCTCTCTTTTCTTCGAGTGGGTTTTGTCATGTGGATTTCATACCTAAAAGACATGTTTTCTTCGACAGAAATGTTGCCTTATTTACAGCCAATTTGCACTATTTCAGTAATTTCAACCAAAACAAAGACCTAAATGACACGTTTCGATCAAAATTTGATGAAATCTTGGATTGAAATTAATCCAAATGGATTATGTGTCAGTGGTTGTCGAAACTGAAATCTTTCAACCGAAATCGAAACATTTCGACTGAAATTAAAAAAAAAATCTCTTACTGAAGCAAGTAAACATAATTTTCTTTAAAGAATCTATATAGTTTTCATCTCCCTACATGTTTTTATAGTTTTTTTTTTTGGGGGCCTTTTAATCGTCAATGTTATTCTTTTCTCCACACATGTTGGCAAAGTTGCCTTGTTTCTCAAGGTTTTAATCGCCTGGTATACTTAGGCCATTAAGGAGTTGTTATTTTGTAGGAATCAAACTCTTTTGTTTTTTAATGACCAAAAAGGGGGTGGACAGCTTAAGCAAGAGAGCGTTTTCTCATGGTGCATGCGGAAAAACTCGAGGTACATCATCACCTTTGCAGTCATAGATATACTATAGCTGGGTGTCCCAAGCAATGGAATGGGGGGCATTTATCATTTTCAAGTTTTTATACGGTGTAAGCCTTTTCAATAAGTACTGTACGGACCACACCATCAGATGATCCGAACCGTCCATGTGATGGGACATAATGTAAATAGGTTGTGGCCAAAAATCATTTCTATAGGATGATCCCAACCCTCCGATCTTTGCATAAACTGCATCATCCTATGGAAATGATTTTTTGGGAACAACCTATTATGTTATGGCCCATCACATGGACAGTTGGATCGTCCTATGGTGTGGTCCGTACAGTACTTTTTGAAAAACAAGGGACTATCAGGGCTTACACCATATGAAATCTCATCATTTCCCTATTTTTTATATTTGACCGCATCTAATGATCCATATTTAGGAGCAGTTTTCAAGACAATCGCTAGATGTCCACTGCTAATAGGTAGTTTTCTTCTAGTGTGGCCATATGAATAGACTGCTAGGCTATTTGGTTTAACGATGCACCCCATGAATTTCAAAACTCATGAATGATATTTTCAACCATTATACTAGTTTTCCTATAGTTTATATTGATCATGTATTGACTTTTTTAACAAACATTGACCATCATTTTAAACACCTTAACATGATTTTACAAAGGGCAGTGATAAATTCACCCCCTTCTATGATGAATCCACCATGTATTTTTTTCAAAATGGATTGTAAAGCCCGGACCGGTGGGCTGGGTGCACCAAATTGTGACACGTAAAATTCAAGGTCAATTTTTAGCCGGATCCGTATGGGTTGGGTGAAACCTGGCCCAGCTCACCCGTTTGCTAGGTCTATCTAAGATCTAGTTAGTCTGCTAATCTACAAATATACACTAAGTTTGCAAATGAAGATCATTTTGTCCTAATAGATCTTCTACCTTTTCTTCCTTTTTTCGTTATAGGTAGTCCATTTGGAATGGAATCAAGACCATATTAGTCGCCTAATGAGGGTCTACAAGACTAACGGTTAGCTGTACACACATACCTCGGTATGAGACGTTAAGGTCATAGTCATTCTCTTGTAATTGAACACACTACCCCATTGACATTATTAAATGTAATCAATTGGTGATTCTTTTCTTAACCGTCCATTCATAGGCAATTTGATGATGGCTAGAATTTTTCAACTTCTGTGATTTTGGGACTGTGTGATATCCACGGTGGGGCCTATCATATTATTTAGTCAAAATTGTGTGCCATTGCATAGGATTAGTGATGTTGTATAAAGTGGTCACTAAATTAAATCTTTAGTGGCGACTAAAAAGTCTTGTCAGTGAAATCTAACTATTAGTGGCAACCTATATTTCGCCACTAAAGAAAAGATTTTCCATTAGACCATTTTAGTGGCGACTTATGAAAGGTAGTCACTGATACTAACACGCCAACATTTCCCATGAAAAAATTTCTACCCTAGCGACAAGATAGGAAGTCGCCACTAATGTTTTAATTTTAGTGGCGATTTTTATTTGTCGTCACTACAAACTAGTTATTAGTGGCAAATACCAGGTCGCCACTCAATTAAATCTTGTGTGGCGACTAAAACTATTGTCACTAAAATCTAATTTTTAGTGGCGACTTATATTTTTGAGGAAAGACCATTATAGTGGCGACTTTTCAGAAGTTGCCACTAATATTATTCCCGCCAACATTTCCCGTGAAAAAATTTCGCTGCCAACAGATAAAGTAGCGAGATGTTTAGTGACAAGACAAATGTTGTCATTATACTTAGGCAATTACGTTGGATTAGTGACGAGATATAAAGTCGCCACTAACTTATACGCTTTTGTGGCAAAAACTTTTTAATTAGCGACAAGATATGAAGTCGCCACTAATATTTTAATTTTAGTGGCGACTTTTATTTGTCGTCACTAAAAACTTGTTATTAGTGGCAAAATGCAGGTAGCCACTAAAAATATCGCCACTAATGGCCCAATTTCTTGTAGTATCTCTCTTGTGTACGGTCTTGGCTTTGAGGACAAGGAAAAGAGTTGTGGTTTACGGATTTGAGGGTTAATCATGTTGTAATCATTGCATCTTGTTTTCTTGTAGTGGAAGATAGTGTTCTCGCCTGTGAACGTAGACATCTTGGCCAAATCACGCAAATCTCAGTGTTCATCTTCTGATTTGTGTTTACTTATACTTTTACATTTATTTGTGCACGACTTGATTGGATTTGCCAACCGGATTTTCTCAACAAGTGGCATTCGAGCTAAGGTTGGGGCAATTGTTGAGGGCAAGTGGAGTGATCATGGGTGTTGCGATTGGTTCGCGGTTACAGTGATCGTTAGAGGGTTGAAAGATTGTCTGAGAAATTCCCGTTCGAGGCGGAGATTCGCATTGAGGGTAATGTGAGATGATGGTAAAGTTGAGTTTTACCCAATTCAACATCGACAGGTTTGACGAGAAGTGTAGTTTCACCCTATTGCAGATGAAGGTGACAGACATCCTGAAAGTCGGTGGCGGCATTTGAATGCATGACGGATGCTTGGTTGCGTGAAAAATAAAAAATATCTTTTCCACCAATCGAACCAAGATCCTAGTTATTAGATTCATATTAGTGATGAATTGAAATTCATAAGTAGAGAGAAGTTTACCACATATTATCGGAGTTGATAATCATTGTGTGATCTCCTCCCCGCTTGGTGCTCGGCATTTCCCAAACTCGAGCTTCTCCAAAGTCGAAGTAGTGGCTCATTTTCGTCACACGGATGAAGGAAGAAGAAGAAATGGAACTTTGGGATCCAATACCAAACATAAAATCCTCAAGGCTTCTAGTTAGAACTAGAAAGGGAAGAAGAGAGAGAGGGAAAACGAATTTGAGAAGAGGAAGGCTTGGATTTTTTTCCAAAAGTTTCCAAAGAGTGTGTAGTGTGTAAAATGAACAGTCATCCCATCCTTTTATAGAATTCTCACAAGAGAATTCGTTTCCTCTTGGGAGTCCTATTGAGTCTGAAAATTTTTTTAAAATAAAACTCTTTGTTTTAACATGTTTCCAAAACAACATATAATGAAAAATAATTTTTTTTTGTAGAAGAGTTTCCAAATTCATATAGGCTTCCCACAATTTAGTAACCTTCTCAAATTCAAACTCTCATCTTCTATTCCAAATTTCCATCAATAGGAAATGAGATCAAATCACCCAATATGATCTCTCATAACTCTCATCCAATAGGATTTAAGCTATAATTGAGCACTTGTCAATTAAGACATGTACACATCATAGTATGGTATATCGCTCTTACGATTAAAGTGTGCATACCCTATGTATGGTGCGTCTCCTCCTTGCATCACATACAGTGAATCCAATCCATACCTCACATACGATTAAATTCGGAACCCTGATTATCCAACAATCCACAAGGGTCTAGCGTGTTATGAGTGGGATCAATGTAGGGATCCAATGGCTGATCCTACAGGGCCCCACAAATGGGCTCCACTGCGATCTCACGCAATGTAGACCAACTATGACTGCATTAGGTAAGCGGTCCCCACCAGGACATTACCCTAAAGAAGACCATTAGATCAAATTACCCTAATCACATCCATTATATACATCATGCCTCGAATCCTACATTTACTGAGTTGAGTCCTACGGGGGGTGGACATCAATTACCTCCTAGGCCCACTCAATAGTATACCTTTCAATCTATCAACTTGAGCCCGCAAATGCATTTTCAAACAGCTTTTGAAAGCAACCATTGCTTTTCAAGAAACCTTTGATAAGCAACTTTATCAAACCGGCTTGCCAACATTTATTCAAAGGGCTTAGCTGAGCTCAAAACTTAAATGATATTCCTCCACGAAAGAGGTGGAGGATTCCTTGTTAACCATCACTATTAATCCCATGGGTTTACCCACTGACCCAATGCTAACCTCAAGAAATCCCAGATTGGGGACTATGGTTAGATAGACCAAAGCCACCATCCACAAATCAAAACAACCCCTCAGGTATAACGACATATCAAGGGTCCTGTCCAACAGAATAACCTTATCCAAATCCTTGTCCACGGGCCAATCTGTAAAATGATCCATTCAGTGCATGATCCAATCATCACACCCATTCCACCTGCTCAGAGTAAACCACCCTAGTGATTGAGATAGGACACCCCAATTCGTCTATGGACGTAGGTTCAATGCTGGTTGAGTATAGGTACAAGATGTCCAATCTCAACCCCAACCAGGAACATTCTAGATTTGCAAAGAATCAAAAGGTCATATCTCCCCTCCACATAATCTCTACGTGAATGACCTATCCTATGATGCTACCTGAGGACAAGCGTGTGTCAAGAAGCATAGCACACACCCTAATAAGTACCCAATAGATGTCATGAAATAATGAAATCCTTATTAAATGAAAGTTTCAATAGAACAAGAAGTGGATTTTAGGGCATACACTCTAACACACCTATTCAACAGGGCCTAGCTAAGACATTGAAAGGAAAGAATGGGTAGCCAGAGAAGATGATGAAGTTCGAGTGAGAAGACATTAAGTTGAATGAGGTCGGCACAATTCCAATATGTCTGGCAGATAACGCAATCTTCAACACTGTGGAAGAAGAAGTATCTAAGTTATGAGAGAAGTTGGAAAAGATTTCTATATCAAAAGGCTTGGCTAATCGACTGTATCTAAAGTGGCAGTTGTACAACTTAAGATGCATGAAGCTACAGATCTTCTAGAGCAAGTGATCGTGTTCAATGGGCATGTGAATCAGCTCTACAAGATTGAAGAAAAGAAGAAGAAAGATGACCGGACCATTTTGCTTCTTACTCCACTTTCAGATTCGTATGACAACATGGATTACAACTTTATTATATGGTTAGGATTCAATGAAGTTAGAGGAAGCAACAACGTCGTTCTTATTGAATGAGATGGAAAAAAAATGTTTTTGATAGTAAGGATATAGTGAAGTTAGAGCAATGTCATGACGGTCAACGAAAGGAGCCAAGGACCTCTTCGGTACACCTACCAAATGGCTTAATAGGGTGTTGAAGCCCCATCCCCAAGGAAGGCTTGACTGAGGGACCATTGCCAGAAAGTGTAAGCATCGTACACAATTCCTTGTGAATCGAGTAGAGCTACTACATTTCGAAACGGAAGACGAGCCCATCAGGATAAGAAAAATGAATCGCATATCATAGTAATTTTCAATCAACACAGATGGAAGAAAGAGCAGGAAGAGCTCTCAGGCCTAACCTCTCTAGGTTCACCGCTTCCATGGCATGCAACCCACTGATCCTCTCCAACAAACCGCAGTCAAAGCTCAGGGCCATGCTTTCCTCACCTACGTACCACCTCAATGTATTTCTTCTATCTGATAATAAAAATGGTTGTTTAAGTGAGCATTTCACATCATCATTTTATAAAGGAACAATTACCAATGGGAGACAAAGATTAGGCGGAATTATCAACATGACCCATGCTTTTCAGAAATTATCAACGAGGGACAAAAGAGGTCTTGTCATTAAAAGCTGGATGAAAATGCCCTTTTCTTAAGCAACACGTTATGCCTTTCCACTTTTTCCTCTTCTCTCTTCTTTCCCTCTTTTTTTTACTTTTTCATTTTCAACTTTGTTTTTTTACCTTACCAGTCATCTTCTTCATCATTTAGCCACCATTAGAGGCGGGAAAACTCGAAACTTGAAACATGAGTTCATTCCCATCTATCTCTCTATATCCAGGTTTGGTTTTTCATTTGTTTTAGGGTTTTGCATTTCTACTTCTCCCTTTCAATGGAGGATGAGGAAGATGAATCGTAGGGTAGAAAGAAAAAAATGGTGAAAATGAACGAGTGAAAAAAAGAAGAAGTAAAACCATGTTCATAAGGGACTCGATAAGCTCATTCGGAATTGGGCAACCCTATTTTGATACTAGATAACCCCAACCCCAGAGACTTGAAAACCCCCTTCCAAAACTCCAGTACCCTCAGGCCAATTTTGAGGGACTTGATAAGCTCATTCGTAAATTGGTAACCCCATTTTGATATTAGATAACCCCAATCCCAAATACTTGAAAACCCCCTTCCAAAACTCTAGTACCCTTGGCCAATTTTCAAGGACTTGATAAGCCCATTCGGAAATTGGTAACCCCATTTTGATACTTAATAACCCCAATCCCAGAGACTTGAAAACCCCCTTCCAAAACTCCAATACCCTCGGCCAATTTTCAAGCACTTGATAAGCCCATTCGGAAATTGGTAACCCCATTTTTGACACTAGATAACCCCAATCCTAGAGACTTGAAAACCCCCTTCCAAAACTCCAGTACCCTTGGCCAATTTTTAGAGACTTGATCACCCCATTCGGAAATTGGTAACCCCATTTTTTATACTAGATAACCCCAGCCCTAGAGACTTGAAAACCCCCTTCCAAAACTCCAGTACTCTCGGCCAATTTTCAAGCACTTGATAAGCCCATTCGAAAATTGGTAACCCTAATTTTGAGAGTTACTAACCCCCTTCCAGAGAGTTGATAAAGCCCTTCTGCTACAAAACCCCCTGCCTGTAGCAACTCTTCTAATGGTATTATAATTTTGCTTATGATAGAAATAACAAAAGAAATGGATGTTGTTTTCATTAAATGTGCTTCATGTATTACATCCCAATTTGTGTATTACAAAAAAAACATTATGTAAATCAAAAAATGTGTTGCCATCCTTTCATGTATTACATCATTTTTTCTTATACACAACCACTTGTCTTCCAAAAAAGTGAGTGAAGTCATCCATGCATTATCTCCAGAACACACCCTAAAATACAAACCGCTTAAACCCTAAACAAGATAAATTAAAAACAGAGGAATGAAAAAAAAAGAAAAAAGAAGACAAAACCTAGATACAGAGAGATAGATGGTAAGAACTCAACATTCAAGTTTTCAAGATCTACCAGCAACAATGGTGGTTGAACAAGGAGGAAGATGACTAGTAGGGTAAAAAATCAAAAAGGTAATGATGGAAAAGTAAAAAAAGTGGGAAGAAGGAAAAAACAAGGTCAAAACGTCTTGTAAATGCCAAAGGGCATTTTCGTCCAGCTTTTACTGACAAGACCTCTTTTGTCCCTCGTTGATAATTTTTGAAAAGCATGGGTCCTATTGATAATTTTGCCTAATGTTTGTCCCCCATTGGTAATTGACCCTTTTATAAAAGTTGGAGAATTCAAAATTCAAATTCACGATTAAAAATGAGTGGGAAAATTCAAAATTTGAAATTTAAATGAGTGAAAAACCATGCATGCAAATGCAGCAAAAATAGTGGCTCCCATAATGTTGATTGATCTAAACTATTCATTTGTGGGCCCAACATAGAGGCCCAACTTATATCTAAACCCTTCATTTTGTGGGCCCAATAAAGTGAACCCACATTATTTTTAGGGAAATGATATATTCGTCCCTTTTTTCCTTGGGACAACCCACTCCAGTGTATTTATGACAATGATTTATAGCTATAGGGAGCTGTCCCAAGTAAAAATAGAGGAGTGAACATATCACTTCCTTATTTTTATATTATTTAGGGAAATGATATAATCAAGACATTTTTCTTCCTCAGGCCGTACCCCTTGTAGTGTAAAAAGGTAGTAGTCATAAACAAGGTTTTAAATTTCAGCTTTTGAATTTCAGTGAGGACCAAAACCGAAACGTTTCGAAACAGAAATTGCCGAAATCTACCAAATTTCCGTCGAAATTTTGGAAATTTCGGCTAAATTTATGATAAAATATTAATTATTTAATCCTTTACAAAATTTCAGCCGAATTTATTGAACGGCCCAAAAAACGACATTTCGATTGCTTTTATCAAAATTCAGCCAAAATTTCAAGATTTCGGCTAAAATTTCGGTTTTGGTGAGGACCGAAATTTAAAACCTTGGTCATAAATACACTAATCAGGAGTGGGGCTGTTCATCTAAACCACATTAATCCCGTGGGCATCCCAAAAACCGTGTCTGGTTGATCTAAACCACTTTAACACACTAGGTAGTCTGATCTCCGTCATCCATTGGACAATCTAAACCACATTAACGCACCTTGTTAATACAGTAGCCGTCCAATCGGGTGGAACTTCTCTGCATTAAACAAAAAACAGACATGTTTTTTCATTCATGTTGTCTCCTGTGTAAATCAGAACAGATTTAGGGGAGTGATAAATCGACCCCACATATCTTAAATCGACCCCCCATGTGTCTATCTCTCTCCTCTTTCTTTCTCTAACCCAGAGGAGAGAGAAAGACACTTAGGGAGTCGATTTAAGATATTTGGGGATCAATTTATCACTGCCCCAGATTTAATGTAGGTTCTTCCAAAAATATTTTTTCCCGCTGATGTTGACACGGAGCACAGTGCTGTCAAAATTAGTACTTAAAGAGTACACTGTTGTATGGTTTTGACCTGTTTTTGGTTTTGATGACTAGTCTATTCCGACCCACAATAGTTTCAACTTGCTAGAAGAGCATGAAGAAGAAGAGGTTCAACCCAAAAGCTTTAACGAATACCCTAGTTAAGACGAAGAGAGTGAAGACGAAAAGACGGAAGACGAAGAGTGTGAAGACGACTTTGGATCAAAAGAACCTGAAGAGACTCCCTCACTTCAAACAAGCATAAAAAGCCCTGGAGTCTCTCCAAAAAAGAAAGTATCCTAGGCGGAAGAACTCAATGAAGTCCCACCTGATTCAAGCCGAACATGAGGATAACGGTGAAGAGGAGACCCCAGAACTTGGACAATCAAAATGGCAGGAAGTTCCCAGGAGAACCTGGCCAAAGCGCTCACAAAGAGCTCATCTCACCCCCTCAAAATTAGATGATTATGTAATTCAGAAGTATTGATCATTTTGTTCTCTTAGGCTTAGTGCTTGTCGCTCTTATTTGTAGAGCCTTGGTTCCCCCCTTCTCACTTGTTCCGAGTTAGGGTTGGTTTGTGATCTTATTGTTCTATCTTTTTCTTTATCTAATAAATCGGTAGGGGTCCCCCGTTAAACCCCAGCTTACCTATCAAAAAAAAAAAGTTTTATCCTTCTTCCCTCCCTCAATCCTAACCCAATTGAAAACGAATCCGAACTATCGGTTGACACCCCTTCACAATAATCTGTAATTTGGCCGACACCTCTTTAAGATAATCATAAATTAGCAAGTGAATAAGGTGTCTTCTTGATTTTTATTGACACCCGCATGCATTGTGATGTAGTTTCATATATCATCTCCATACTAAATTCTTTCGGAATATTAAATCATGTTGACTTTGCTTTTAGTTGACATATGGGGTTTTGTCTAAGTGGCATGAAAATTTCTTACTATTTCATTACGATACTATTAAACATTTTTCAAGATGACACAATAGAAGATATTTAGATGTGTTTCAATAAACATTTCCACAATAAGATTTGAGTTTCACGCATCCAAGAACTTGAAGTTACTTAAAGCAGAACTTAGCTCGGGCCCGAGCTTAGACCCTGAATTTAAGGCGGAGATAATGTTTGGCTGCATTTAAAAAAATCTCTTTGAAAATCAAATCTCTTTGGGTAATATTTTATTTTAGGTAGAAAATTTCCTGTAAGAATACTTTAAAAATGACCATGCCACATTGGTTTTTTGTCTCCTGCTCAAAAATTTTATTAAAAAATTAATACCATTTTCAATGTTGCCAAACGTGCCCTTAAACTCATATTTCTATATGTTTAAGGGCGGTTTCAATGTCACCAATTCTAAAATAAGTAATGACGAGGGTAGCACCGTTGTCAAGTCAAATATGAGAGGCACCGTTTTAAAAACAAAAGTCAAACACGGGGAAGTGATATCTACAGTCCTTGTTTTAGTAATGACACTTCTCTCTGGATTTTTAGTGATTAGGACAAAACTTAATAAACTCACTTCCCTAACTATATACAAAGAAAACCCCTCATACTTTTTACGGAATTTATTAATCTAATTTGCAATTGGTGGGTCATCAGAAGGTAAAATGATCATCCTACCCCCTAATACATTCATAACACCTCTCTCTCTCTCTCTCTCTCTCTCTCTCTCTCTCTCTCTCTCTCTCTCTCTCTCTCTCTATATATATATATATATATATATATGAGGAAAGTGTTTCTAGTCCGGCCGACTAAAGATCATTCTCTAGTCCGCCACCCAAAAACACATGGGTCCCACATATTTGGGTGATGCAAAGCATTCATTTGATGGGCCCTGACATAGAGACGGTGTCCATAAGAAATTAGCTTCATAGGATCATCCCAACCCTATGATTTGTGGAGCTTAAAATGGACGGCTATAAACCGAAAGAAATTAGCTTCATAGGATCATTCCAACCCTATGATTTGTGGAGCTTAAAATGGACGGCTATAAACCGCCACAAATCTGTCCATTTTTTAACTCCACAAATCGAAGGGTTAAGAAGATCCTATGAAGCTGAATTTTTGTGGACATCCTATCTATGATGAGGCCTATCAAATGAATGCTTTAGATCACCCAAATATGTGAGACCCATGTGTTTTTGGGTGGCGGACTAGAAAATGATCTCTAGTCGGCCGGACTAGAAACACTTTTCTCTCTCTATATATATATAGACAATACACCCGTTCACTCACATCCACGTGAGGGCCCATCAAATGAATGCTTTGGATCACCCAAACGCGTGTATTGTGTGTGTGTAGATAACTTATCTACACTAGTGTGTAGAAACCTCTCTCTCTCTCTCTCTCTCTCTCTCTCTCTCTCTATATATATATATATATATATATATATATATATATGAGGAAAGTGTTTCTAGTGGGTAGTGTAGGAAAGCTTATCTACTCCACCGTTATTAATAACCGTCCGATTATAAGTGTTCCGATCGAAACCGTTGAAGATATAAAGATATAACATGAGAAGGTGGGTTTTGTAAACAACAGAAACACGGTGGATTTTGGGTTTGGGTTTTCGACCGAACGACCGACTCTTCTCCCTCGCTGGATTTTGGTCTTCTCCCTCGCTGGATTTTGGGATTCCGATCGACGACCGACGCACGCCTCCCTCTCTCCCTCGAGGTAAGCTTCGGATCACCACTTTTTTTTTTCTTTTTAACCCATTTCTGTTGGGTTATTGTTGTTTTTTGGGTTTTTTCTGTTGAAACCCACATAAAACCCACCAGAAACAAACCCTCGGTTTTTTGAAACCCATTTCCAAAAAAACCGAGGGTTTCTGTTGCCTTTCAAATGGGATTCATTTGGGTTTTTTGGGTTGAAACCCATTTCTGTTGGGTTTAAGCTTTGGTGATCCAATAGAAACCCATTTCTGTTGCTTTGGCCGGCAGAAACCCACATAAAACTCAATACAAACCCTCGGTTTTTTTAAACCCATTTCCAAAAAAAACGAGGGTTTCTGTTGGGTTTGAAATGGGTTTCTATTGGGTTTTTTATTTTGAAACCCATTTAAAAAAAAACCGATTTTCCAATTTGGGTTTCTGTTGGGTTTTTTTTTTTCAAACCAATTTTAAAAAAAAACCGAGGGTTTCAACTGGGGTTTTTTATTTTTATTTTGAAACCCATTTCAAAAAAAACCGATTTTCCAATTTGGGTTTCTGTTGGGTTTTATTTTTTCAAAACCATTTCTGTTGGGTTTCTGTTGTTTTGAAACCCATCTAGATCACCACTTTTCCAATTTGGGTTCATGTTGGTTTTTTTTTTTCAAACCAATTTAAAAAAAAACCGAGGGTTTCAACTGGGGTTTTTTATTTTTATTTTGAAACCCATTTCCTATTGCCTTTGAAATTGGGTTTTTTTTTTGAAAGCCAATTCTGTTGGGTTTCTGTTGTTTTGAAACCCATCTAGAACCATATAAGTTTTTTCAATTCAATTGAGTGTCCTCTGCTGAAATTTCTGTTTAGAGTGTAAATCGCAGGTATCTCCATTATTGCCTCTGAGATAGCAAATAATCGCAGGTATCTCCATTATTGCTAGTAATTGTGAATTGCTACTGTTGAAGTTATCTCCATTCTTAGATCGTCTCTTTTCTCTAAGCAATAACAACACGTTAATTTCATTGTGGATGCTGTCCATTAATGGATCAATGATAGGAACATTTATCCTTGCTTCCTTCTTTTTTAAATGGATTTACTCTCTGTGAATCCTCTTTTTTTTTATTGGTGTTCTGTTGCTTTATGCTTAAATTATTATTTTACTCTCTGGAATCTTTTTTGTTTAATTACAGACGCATCAACCATGGCATCTTCAAGCAACACTAGTGGCATCTCACATGGCGTACAACCAACAGCCATAAATTGTTTTTGTAATAAGCCAGCAGTTCGAAAAATTACACGGAGCAACATAAATAATAACCAAGGCCGGCCATACTTCAAATGTGCTGGATACCTAGTTGAGTTACAGATGAGATATTCATTGTTTTGATAACTTTTTTGGTAAGTTGAAATTCTAAACAGCGTCAATAACATGCAGGGCCACACGTGTAAATATTTCGTCTGGGCTGACCTTCCGTTTGATGGGAACGAGGCAGGCTGGGAGTCGAGTTTTCACCATAGACGCGAAGGCAGAACGATGGAAGACCGCATCAGCGTTCTTGAGAATGATGTAACGATGCTGAAGAATGAAGATTCCATGGTTAAAGACCGCATCAACGAAATTAAGAATGATGTTATGATGCTGAAGACTGAAAATTCCCTGCTTAAAGACCGCAACAACGAACTTAAGAATGATGTTATGATGCTAAAGAATGAAAATTCCATGTATAAAGTTTGTGTAGTAGTAGGGGTTTTCTTCTTTTTTTTCTTTTTCCTTCGAAGTACTAAGTGAGAGTAGAATTTTGTCAGTTAGTATTTTTGTCACTTGTATAAGGATTCAGGCTTTAATCATGTGAATTTTTGTCTGTTTTGTGATGTAATGATGTTTTGTTGCCAAAAATTTCGTGGGGCGGCTGTTGCATGAGAGAGCAGCCACCTCGTTAATAAGCATCCCCTTGCTAAATCCCAAGCCATCTCAGAAAAATCCAAGAACTCAATCTCACAAATCTGCCCTGGATTTCAAAGTTCTAAAATATTTGAGTTTCCTCGTGTTTCACCATCATCAAGGGTGCCCTTGTGAGAACCCATATGCAAGGGTGCCCAATTGGATCCACGTCACACAACTGCATTTGTAAGGCACTGAAAAAAAAATTAAAGGAATGATAAAAAATGGCAAGTTCATGTGATCAAAGCTTCAAAGATTCTCAGGGCCCCAAAATCTAACAACTTTTCTTCCTTTTATGATAACTGAACAACTGTGGCTAATTCTAAGGTGGCCCTCCACAAGAACATAAATATGGAGAGAAGGGCATGGAGTGTATATATCATTTTGTTCTTTTATTCCTCGATGTGGATGCACACTTACTTGGCTGCAAACCTCCTCTAGCTCCAATGATTATGGCAATAAAGTCAGCTTGAATGTTCTGGGACCAAAAGCATAACACCTTACTGCATTTGGTGTGTGAACATCCTTTCCATTACTTTCTTAAAAACTGTTCTAACTGTTAGGTTCAACAAATTTAAAAAGAGAATTTTTTTTCTTGTAGAAGTATTTATTCCATTTAGATGACTGACACTTGAAAAAAACGACACCACTTATAAAATCTCCCACAAAGCCTTGGCCATTTAGCTAGTGGCTCAATTATGATATGGTCTGTGGAGCCTACAAATGTCCTAATTAGTTATATATTAGCAGTGCCTTTGTGAGCCTAATGGCTAAAAGATAATCGACCACTTAATAAATGATCTATTAGTGGGGCTAATACAAAAGTCCACCATTTGAAAACAAAACTGGAGAACAAAACTGAACATTCGTGGGGTAAAGAACGGTGGGTAAATATCATGTCCCTGTTAAATCACTCATAGATATATCCACAATGAGCATTGGAACTCAAGTCACTACTGTATCCTAGCCAAATTAGAAATGACAGATTCCATATATAAACTTTTTTCTTGTGATATGGACTTTTTAGGATGTTACTTGAAGAGAATGAAGGTTGGAAACCTACCCCAGCTTGCCCATCAAAAAAAAAGAAAAAGGGGTTGGACACATGTCAATTGGATTGATTTTTTGTACCATTGGCCGCCTACTAAGAATCATATATTAAGGGACTTTGATGCATGGTTTGGCAAGACCTTTCAGTATCACAGGTTCTGTTTTGGACATTGAGTCCAATAATCAGTTTTGGACTCCGGAACGGTTCGCAAAATAAAATAAAAAACTAGGGATAAAAGGACTAAAACTATAGTGATATTCAACCTCCCCAAACGAACAAAACATCAGAATAGAAACAAATAAATCACAAGAGTGAGTGTGTCTTTCAATAAGAAACGAAGCTAGTTTTATATGCCATGGGCAGATCAAACAGGAAAACATTTCTTAGGAAGAGCAACAGCTGGTCTTTTGGGCAACTGGTTTACCATGGAACTGCACCGTCGGGGGCCTGGCATTGTTCATGGTTGGTTGGCTTGCCATCCTACAAGGAGAAGATGAAAACATATGAGAAACAGATGCACTCCACTAGAAGGCCTGTTCTACATTAGTAGCATTTTTCGCACTTGTCTCCAAGAATGGGATCCCAATTTCATCAGCAAATGCCTTGCAAAGAAAAAAACAATGATGTCCTGTTATTATACTTTCCTAAGAAACACAACAGAAATACATGGCATGTTCACAAGGATAACACGAGATGGTTAACAGTTAACAGCACCAGAATGTCCAGGCAATACCTCTAAGAGCTCTCCTGTGCCTCTATGCCATATATAAACCTGAAAAATACAAGTTTGCATGACAGAGGAAAAGATCAGAAAAAAAAATGAAGAAAAATAACTTTGTTCAAGTCACTACTGTATCCTAGCCATTTTAGAAATGACAGATGCACTCCACTAGAAGGTCATGTACTTGGTTCTATATTTTGGAATATATATCTAGACAAGTTTTTCATTATCAGAAATGACGGGATATAAAATGGGCTCCCTGATCAATGTGAAAATACACTAACCTATTTCAATCTTCCATACGCTCCTCTTCGTGTTGTTGGTCCCCTTCTTCGCCTTCAAAATTTGGTGTGGTCACCTATTGGCACACACACAGTAAGAACAAATAAGTGATATATGTTAACTCATGTGATTTATAAATTAATACATAAGTAAGCAGAAGTCCAAACCTTTTTCTTTTTGTTACAGGTTGTTGAATAGTGGCCTTTTCCTCCACATTTTTTACATGTCCGTTTCTTTAATTCGGATTGGGAGACCTCCAACAGAGACTTAAACCGTGATGCAGCTTTCGGCCGACCCTTGGTTTTCACAACTAGGGGGTCGCGAATAGATATATCAAGGGATTCAGTTATAAAATTAGATTGCACTTTGCTGCCACTACTTGACAACGCATTTTGCTTCTCTCTCTTCTCCTGTTCACATTCCTCCAGCCACGCATCTAAAGTCTCATCCATCTTCTTGTAAACAGTTTTTCTGCTCTCAAGTACTTCTACTACTCTCTGACACTTTGATAGTATGTACCATTTCTCAACTGGAGTTACTTCATCATTATCATCTTCGCCTATGGCCACCCTACCATCTACATGAAATCTTGCCCCAATTGTCCACCTATTTAGGATATATCGCTCCGGAATGCAACTTAAACGCTTCAGGGACATTATGCGAATGATATGTTTGCATAAAATCCCTACGGTCTCAAACTTCGCACACGCACATGTGGCCTTTACACCTTCATCAGATTCTTCATAGACAACTTTGCACCATTTCCAAGGCTCCTCATCACTCAATCCAACACTGTATTCTGTGACATTGCCATTCTCACCCAATAAGTCATACCAACAGTCGTTGCTATCCTTAAACTCCGATTGGAAAATGTTAAACATTGTCCTCGTATAACATTTCCCACCTTGTGCTTCCAGTTTGTTCCTTGAAATCAAAACAGCATTTGAAGATTTAGTCCTGAAATCTTCTTCAGATTCTTTTTTACGACGATCAGCAAGCGCCTTAGCATATTGTTTCACAAATTCTGGTAGAGTAGTGCTCTGATTAACATATCCATCAAAGAATGAATTTATGCTTTCGCTACGCGAACTAGAAGTCATGCCAGCAGTGAAAGTCTCTCTAAAATACGCTGGCACCCAATGACTTCGTAGCTCCCACATTTTCGCAAGCCAATTGTTTTCAGCAATCCCATATTTATCCACGAATTTTTCCCATTCTTTCTCACAATCAGGTATTTCTCTCTTATAAAACCACCTATTATAATCCTTACAGAAGTCAGATTCAGAATCTCGCATGCCTGCACAATGCTCAATCAGATGCCTATGAATGTGCCACGAGCAAAACCTATGACGGGTTTTCGGAAAAACATTTCTAATAGCATTTCTCATCGCCACATCCATATCTGTAATTATACAACCCGGAGCTACCCCAAACATACATTTCAACCATTGTTGAAATAACCATGTAAATGTGTCCTCTTTCTCATCTGCTAGCAACGCGCATCCGAATAGAGTAGACTGCCTGTGGTGGTTAACTCCAGTGAATGGTGCGAATGGCATCAGAAACCTATTCGTCTTGTATGTGACATCGAATACAATTACGTCAGCGAAGGTGAGGTAAGCATTCCTCGCCCTTGAATCTGCCCAAAACATAGATCTCAAGTTCCCAATGTCATCCATCTCCATCGCAAAATAAAAATTTGGATCTTCAGCTTGTTTCTCATGGAACTGTCGAGCTATTAGGAATGCTTCTTGCCCCATATTGTTACGCCTACGTACCCTCAAATGGGACACCACCTGATTTGCTGTGACGCCACTGCCACCACCAGATGCCGAAGTACACACCCTAGCAATGTTACAAGGCTTAACCCCATGGTCACTGAGCTTCTCCATCAAATTCTTACAAACCATATTCTTCACGAATTTATTATGTGAACGATGCATTCCTCTTCTGGTAGGAGAGGTAAGATCATGACAATGTTTGGGTTCAAAACTAGTCACAACCCACTTATCTTTTCTCTTTTTAATCTCCAACTGTGCCTCACAGCCCTCTCTTACAGGGCGGCGTAACTTCACTGCTTTTCCTATCTGTCTCTTGTCTTTAGTATTTTTGAAACCCTCTCTCTGACAAACAAATCTCCTCGTTATCACTTCTAAATTTTTCTTTGACTTATTGGTCTTGTCTTTCCGTACACCAAACCCTGCAGCCAAACCATAAACATTATAGAACTCGTACGCAGCTTCTGGGGTTTCAAACTGCTGATTAAGAAAGGGTTCATTAGCTACACTTGTCCCTCCATCATCCTTATTAGGCGTAGTAACGACACCACTACACCCCTCCTCGTTATCAACATAACCTACAACACCCTCATTCGGAATTTCCCCCTCATTCAACATATCTAATTGATTGCCATCAACTTCATTGTCATCAACCACAACTAAACCATTACAGTCGACTTCATCAATCAAATGCCCACAAATTTGCGACACATTACTATCCATCACATACATACAACTTCAGCACCTTTTAATAACAAATACAACAATGATTTAAGACTCATACAAACAATATAGAAATTTGGACAGAACATCTGGCTTGGAAAAGAGAAAATTCAATTATTTTATTTAAAAGGGTTTTTTTTGAAATGGGTTTCAAAAAAAAAAAAAAAAAACCTTGGAAAATCGGTTTTTTTTTAAATTGGTTTCAAAATAAAAATAAAAAACCCCAGTTGAAACCCTCGGTTTTTTTTTAAAATTGGTTTGAAAAAAAAAAACCCAACAGAAACCCAAATTGGAAAATCGGTTTTTTTTGAAATGGGTTTCAAAATAAAAAACCCAATAGAAACCCATTTCAAACCCAACAGAAACCCTCGTTTTTTTTGGAAATGGGTTTAAAAAAACCGAGGGTTTGTATTGAGTTTTATGTGGGTTTCTGCCGGCCAAAGCAACAGAAATGGGTTTCTATTGGATCACCAAAGCTTAAACCCAACAGAAATGGGTTTCAACCCAAAAAACCCAAATGAATCCCATTTGAAAGGCAACAGAAACCCTCGGTTTTTTTGGAAATGGGTTTCAAAAAACCGAGGGTTTGTTTCTGGTGGGTTTTATGTGGGTTTCAACAGAAAAAACCCAAAAAACAACAATAACCCAACAGAAATGGGTTAAAAAGAAAAAAAAAAGTGGTGATCCGAAGCTTACCTCGAGGGAGAGAGGGAGGCGTGCGTCGGTCGTCGATCGGAATCCCAAAATCCAGCGAGGGAGAAGACCAAAATCCAGCGAGGGAGAAGAGTCGGTCGTTCGGTCGAAAACCCAAACCCAAAATCCACCGTGTTTCTGTTGTTTACAAAACCCACCTTCTCATGTTATATCTTTATATCTTCAACGGTTTCGATCGGAACACTTATAATCGGACGGTTATTAATAACGGTGGAGTAGATAAGCTTTCCTACACTACCCACTAGAAACACTTTCCTCTATATATATATATATATATATATATATATATATATATATATATATATATATATATATATATATATACACACACACACACATACACGAGTGCACTCACATCCACTACAACTGCTATTTTGCTTATAGGCTCCGTTTCTTTTGATGTAAAAATGGACGTAAATTTTGTTTTATTTTGTAAACATGATTATAAAACAAATTTTATACCCATTTTTACGTCGAAAGAAACGAACCTTAAAAATCGATTTTCTCTAGGAACAAGTTATTGACATTTTTTTGTAAGGGTTTTGCTAACACACTTGTTAAGGTGCTTTGGAAACTTAATTTTACACAAGTTTTCTGACGTCTTTATCAAAACAAGAGTAAAAGTTTGAAAACATGTGTAAAATGATTGCAAAATTAAGTTCCCAACGTTTGTGCTTTGGGAACTTAATTTTACACATGTTTTATAACGTCTTTATCAAAACAAGAGCAAAAGTTTGAAAATATGTGAAAATGATTGCAAAATTAAGTTCCCAAAGCACCTTAATGGATGCCCTTAGGGCACACTTTTGCAAAACCCATTTTGTAAAACTGCATCACAATTTGAAAAAAAAATTAAAAAAATAACTCCATTTAAAACGTACAATTTTTTTAAAACTTAGGAAGCAACTCTCCACTTAGGATTTGCTTTCTCCTTTTTCTTTTTTTTTTGCTCTTTTCCTATCTATTTCTCCTTTCCTTCTCATCTGACTTCTTCCTATTGATAAAATTCATTACCAGAGTATTCAATGAACCCTGAGGTCTACTTCATCCAAGAGTATTAAATTGAAATTTAGTGTTGAATGTAGGAAAAATTATTGTTGAATTGTGTAAATTATTATCTACATATAAATAATGTAATTCGATTATGTCGATAAGATCCAAGTGTATCATAGGAACCACGCAATAGTAGGTGGGGATTATATTGAGGTGAAATATCTTATTGTCCATATGAACATCCTGTAGCACTTTCAAGCTAATTGGTTACATTAATTTTATGTTATTTTTAAGCTGCCCAATTTGTTCAATTGGCCTAATTAAGACAATCCAATGGAAGCCTGTTGGCCGCATGATCAAGTAGGGTGGGCCCCACTGATCAAGTTTCAGGTGGACCGGCCAATTGAGAGGTGGATTGGCTTGCTCGGCTGGGGGTGTCTTGATAGGCACTAGAGATTTTTTATTTTCTTCCACCGTGAGATTTGTAGTCTTGGTTGTGTTTTCTCTCTCTTTCCCTCGTACTCTTTGCTACTTTGACTCTCTCAGTAGTCGTATGCTTTCTAATGAATCTCACCATTCCAAAAAAAAAAAATGAATCCCACTTCGAGAGGAACAGTTGGGATCGGATAAGCTTAATCTAAAATAATCTTATTTGATATATAACAAGGAGAAGCACACGAGGAAGACCCGCAAAGAAACTCCCGCAAATCATTAATTTTAGGATATATTTCATATAAAATGGACGGTTGTTAAATTTCACACATTTACTGAGGTAAAATTTGTGTCCAATGAAACACTATTACAAATTTACGTCAAAGAAATGTTAGAGATTTTCAAAATGCTATTGGTAAAATTATAATTTTGGAAATAGATTTTAATACATTATTTTAAAAGAAAACAATTTTCAAACAGGGCCGGTTGACCGCGGATGTTCGGTCGACCGCAGAATGGCTACTGGAAAATTAATCGTTTTCCAAAAGGTATGTCCGATCGAGCTCGGTCGACCGCGATTCTTTGGATCAGGAAAAAATAAAAATTCCATTAGCTCATAGGAGGGCGACCAGGCCTATCAGGTCGACCGCGGTTGTGCGGAAATCGATCCATTGGGACAAATCATGACAGAACTTTTCACTTGCAAATTCGAACATTTTCGTGTCCTTTTTCTTCCCAATAGTCATGGATGATTTTAAACAGAAGTGACACTTTATGGATGATACAAAACGTTTGAATCGCGAGGAGTTGTGTTCAAACGGCCGTTATTTAAACCATTCCAATGGTTGTCTTGAAGGGATGTTTTTTCACAATGAAAAGACATCAAGTGCTCTATAAAAAGAGCAGAGATCTGTCTTTTCAAGTGTAACAGCTGTATCTTTCTTTCTCTCTTGAAATCCTCTATTCTCTTTATTTTCTAATTTGTATTTCATACAAAGCAATGCTCTAAATACTGTTTTTTGCAGAAATAGTATTTAGTGATATCTCTAATGCTTGAAGTTCTTAAAAGGCATTTCGGGTTTGATTCCGCTTGTGCAAAACACAAACATTTGTAGAATCTTCCTACAAGTTTTCATTGTATCTTGAAGGCAATTCGCAGATTCCCTTTGCACACAACCGGTGGGCACGGAATTTGTTTTAATTATAGCGATTACGCACTGATGGGGTATGCAAAACAACCCCAATCGTCATGCGACACGTGACGCCAGGATAGACCCCAAAAAGCCCTCATCTCCTAAAGGGTATTCTTGTCATTGCGCCAAACCAAGAGGAAATCATCTGTTTGCCTCACCGAACCATGGGTTGACACCTGTCCCAAAAAGACAAGCAAACTTACACTGAAAGTCCTGCTATAAATAGCCCTCATAAAGACAAGGTAAGGGACTCGAATCCCAAAAAATCACTATTCATCACTTTGGCAGTTCAGTTTCACTGACTTGAGTGTCGAAGTGCCCGTCCGGAGCAAGGACTCCGGGTTGGCCTTCTGACCTTGTGTGCTATCGTGCAGGTCATCGCCTCTTTATCAACCCAGCTACCAGGGTTCGCCAGATCAGCTCTTACGTCACTGCCTTATCTGTTACCGATTCCGGGCGTAACACGCACCTTAAAGCAACTCTTCTATTACTACATACCCACCAACAAGAAACACCTGCAAATAATTATAGGGTAAAATTTTATTTTGAAAAATCTTGCCTTCTCAAAATTTAAATTTGGAACTGTCCATTCTACCTCAAAAGAAACAGAAAATAACTTAAAAGGAGACCATGCGATAGTTGTTTGTTTGACTAGGCAAACATTTTATTAAAATATTTTGATGGAAAATAAATTAGTAACTTTCTTTTCATCGTTTTCAAACATTCCATTTAAAGCATCAAAATGTATACGTGAAATATGGTTGCAATGCCACAAATTCAGCAATTCTAACTTAAATAATGACAAGTGTTATCTGATTTTTAAAATTCATCTGCAAGTCAATATATGGGAAAGTGATTTCTACATTTCCTTGTTTTAATAATGACATTTCTCACTAGCTTTTGGTGATTAAGACATCATTCGACAATTTATAAAAGAAGTGAGTAACCTCATCGCTTCCCTAACTATACTCTATAATAAAAGGTCCACCTACATTTTAGGGAATTTATTAAAATCGAATTACTAGTTTGGGGTAGAATGAAAGTCCACGCCTAAGTATATTCATAGAATCTCTCTCTCTCTCTCTCTCTCTCTCTCTCTCTCTCCACATAGCACCCATCCCATATTTTGTCTTATTCATTTAATTTATCTGAGGTGGCTCTCCTCAGACGTGCGATGTGAAATGGCTTTCTGCAAAATTGCATAGCAAATCCACCCCCCCTTCTCAATTCCTATCTTAGGAACACATTAAAAAAATTCCTTTTAAATTATTTTTTTCTCTTCAACCATATTATTAACATTTTCATTAAAACTTCATCAAAATTGAAAAAAATTATATCTTATACATTTAAAAAAAATGAAAAGAAACTTAGGATTTGTTTTCTGTTGGAGAAATTGTGTTGGAGATGAAACTTGGTGGAGATATGGAAGAAAATAATGCTTCAAGGAGTGCTGAGATTTCGCTTTCCTTAAGACGATATTCCCCCCACCAATAGCATGCAAAGGGGACCACGAATTCGCCTCCAAGATACAATGAAGTCCGGTATTTTCTACACCAATTGTTTGTTGACGCTTTGCACTAAGCGGAAACAAACCCGAAATACCCTTGGATTTTGCAAGTCTTTGAGATACTAGTTTCAGTTTTTCAGGAAAAACAGATAACTAGAGATAAATCGAGTAAAAGGGAATATAGAAGAGTATTTAGAAAACTCAAAGAGGGAGAAGAAAGCTTTTGGAATCACTAGAAAATGATTTCCACAATGGAATCTTGAATTTCTACACAAATGGTGAATTTATGGTCTATTTATAAACCTTTTGGTGACTTTTCATGTAGAAACACACCCTTTCATGGCACCTTATCACCATGGGGGGCTTATTTCACCGTTAAATCGCACCATATCGCATTTCAATGGTTCAGATCACTTATGAAGTGACTCTTGGCTTATTAAAAAACCCTCGTCCTCCCAATAACCATTAGATCGTGACCGGTCACCAATCTGCTGCTCGGATCACAAGTGCGCTAAAAAGTACTTCTCAAAAGCCTTTTCCTTCCCCTCTTTCAAAACTCCCATTTTCCCAAAATGAAACCTTTTTATTTTCAAAAAACACTTTCATTTTGAAAATCACTAACATTTTCTTCTTTACCTTTTTGCTCTTCTCCTGTCTATTCCTCCTTTCCTTCTCAATATATTTCTTCCTAATGATGAAATTCATTACAAGGCTTGTCAATGAGCCCTGAGCTCTTTAGTAAAACTCGAGGTACGTTAAATTAAAATCTAGTGTTGAATGTAGGGAAAACTACTGCGTTGAATGTAGGAAAAACTACTGCTGGATTGACTGAATTAATATCTACGACGGAATTGGGTTTTTTTCTTAGTATCAAGTGGAGAAGAGCTTATGCCGAGATGACAAAAATTTCTATTCGTGTGAACCCCTTGTGACACTCAGATTATTTGATTTCATGTTATCTTATTTTGAAGTCCCTCAATTTAATTAATCACCCAATTAAGGAATAACTAGTGTTAATATAATATTAATTATATTATTGTTGCAAAGTGTAGTAACTGAAAAAGTTATTACCACTAAAAAAACAAAAAAAATTTCATATATGAGAGCATGCATTTTTGCAAAAGGAATTTCCCAGTCCATCCTTTTCAAGATTAAAAGTCAACTACGAGGAACCTCGTAGTTGACTTTAAGTTTGTCATTTTATATCCTTAAATTAATAGTTTAGATCATACAATTACGTGAGCCTCGCAATGGCGGGAGCATCGTGCAGTGGGCCGCCCTTTTTTTTTATCATCCGATTACTTGAGCCACCATGCACTTTCGATGCAACACCGTTAAAACTCATGTAATTTATATTAAATTGAAAAGTAGGGTCACCATGGAGGGTTTATAATTGTTGATTTTCAAATGAGAGAGTGTGGACCACATGATCAAGCAGGGTGTGTCCCACTTGTCATGTTTTAGGTAGGCCCGTGATTAGGCTGATGGTGCCCACTCTTAACAAAAATGAATATTACTCTTCTTAGTAGTACGGGATTCGCTAGGGACACCGCGGGCCAGTTGGTGCATGAGAGAGCATCCAACTCAGATGAATTTTATGAATAAGACAAAATCTGTTGAAAAGTGAGCCTCTGTGGCTGCCCTCTCATACAACAGCTGGTCCGCGAAAATCAATTTGTTGAAATTTGAAGGGACCGTAAAATCAAAAGGCATATTTTAACACATCTAAATTGCAAGGGACCGTCCTTCACCAAAACCAAAATTTCGGCCGAAATCCGATGAAATCGGAGCCAATAATAGTATTTTATCTCATACCAAATTTCGAGAAAATATCAAGGAGCCGTTTGGATACGTGGATTTTAGAATCCGGGATTTCTTCAAAATTTTAGTTAAAAGAAAGAGAAGAAACGGACCAGCCATCGTTTTCTGACTTCTCGCTCTTCTTTCCGTCAACAAGAGAGTAGCAGATCGTCCCATGTTTCCAAGTTTTAGAAATCCTAGGATGCGGGAGAGATTTCTAAAACCCGGATTTCTTACTTAAAATCCAAGAACCACTGTCATGACAGCAATACATCAGCTTGATCATGAACCCTCTTTTACACTGTTTTCAAACTAAAAATCTGGATTATAAAATCCTCGTATCCAAACGCCCCCTAAATAAAAGAACAAAATCGAGATTTTTGGGTGAATTTCATTAAATTTCGGATTTGGGTCGAAATTTAAAACCATGTGCACAAGAGACTTCTGCTATGATCCCTAGCAAATCCCCCAAAATATATTACTTTTTTTTATAGAAAAAAAAATTATATTTTACTCTTCAAAATTTCAAACCCCACGCCCTCTTATTTGCTTTATTATCTCTGACCTTCTTCTCTCCCATTAATTTAATTAAGTACTCCCTCCCTCAGTCCCTCTCTCTTTCCCTCTCATTATCATACATCTGAAACCTTTCAAAACCCTTCAATGGTAATCTCCTTCTTCTCTTCTCAACCCTCTAGGGTTAGGGTTTCACTTTCTCAATCCACCGTCTAAATTACTCCAACTCCTGCTTCACAAATCTCCACTCAAATTTCTCAAATCTCTTCATAAAACAGTCTTTTTCTTCTACCCATCATGTAATCGGATCAAAACAGAGCTAGTTTTAAAATGGCTGGAGACGGATTCATCTCGGATCTTCAACCATCTATGAAGAAAAAGACAAGTTGGATTTTACTAGATTGTACTGGTGAGGGCACGATCTTGGATATTGATAAGTACACGATTATGAATAGAGTTGAGATTCATGCGAGAGATCTACGAATTATTGATCCTTTGTTATCATATCCTTCAGCGATTCTTGGTCGAGAGAGAGCAATTATTCTTAATTTAGAGGTGAATTTTCGTTTTCTGTATCTTGTTTTTGCTGATTTCTTGTTTTCAAATTCGGTTTTTGATTTTTGGCGGGGTTTGTGTTTGTCCTTTGCGAGCAGCATATCAAGGCGATAATTACTGCAGAGGAGGTATGCATAAGACAAGATTTTATTATTGTTATTACCTTTTTTTTTTCTTAGTTTTAATATTTCTGGCTACTGATATTTGCACTACGATGTTTTAATAAGTACACAAATTCAGCTTGTCTTTTCTTTTTAATTGGCTTATGAGGGCTTTTTGGGAATTGTAATACCGTTTGACAGATATTTAAATAATAAAAGACAAGATGAGTTACTGTGATTATCAAAACATAGTAGTGCCAACATTAGCAGCCAATATTTCCAGAAAAAGAGTAGCTCCTGCTATCCCCATTTTATTTCGTCCGAAATTTAGAACCTTTTTTCGAGAAATTTAAGGAAATTCACCAAAAATCTCTATTTTTTAAATTATTTAATATTTACTCGAAATTTCGACCGAAATTACCGAAATATCGGTGAAATTTGGTGCGGAATAAATTATTAGTTCAAATCATTTGGTCGGATTTTGGCCAAAATTTCGGTTTCGGTAAGGACTAAACACATTCCAAAACCGAAATTTGAAACGATGCTTACGAGAGCTTTTTGGGAATTGTAATATCGTTTGAGTGATATTTAAATAATAAAAGGCAGGATGAATTAGTGTAAGTATCAAAACATAGTTATGCCAACATTAGCAGCCAATATTTCCAGCTTTGTATAGAGAACATGAGTAGCTTCTGCAATCCCCATTTTCTTTTATGGGCTAAATTTACTCGAGAAGAGTAATTTATGAATGTCTAGTAGGTTATTTTTCATGGAAAAAATGTTATTTTCCATGGGAAAAATTGGAATGTCTAAGAGGTTAGTCATTTTTCTTGAAAACAGGGTAATTTTTTTATTTTGGAATTTCTTTCCATGAAAAATGAGTTTTCCAAGTGCTGAAAAATTCATTTTCTATGGAAAAGTTTTTCCAATAAATAATTTCGATGCATCCAAACCGCCCTTTAGGAAATTCAGTCTTGAATGAGAAAATTCATGCATGGGGACTTACCTCCCAAAATTTGTTCTCATAATTACAATCTCCAACTTATTTTATTGAAATTTCATTTCTATGTAAACCCAGTATTTATTAATTAATTTCTGAACTCATAGTAAAGAGTAGTGTTATCATCGCAACCTTATTTTGATATTTCCACAAACCCAGCTGTCTTTTTCTTTAATTAGCTTGTGAGAGCTTTTTGGGAAATGAAATAACCTTTTGACAGCTCTTTTAGGACTAAAAGACAAGATTGGTTAGGAAAATAGCAAAATATGTTTGTGCTGATATCATTTCCCCATAATAAAATATGGGAAATGATATATTACTCTTACTCCCCTTTTCTTACTTAGACAGCCCCGGCCATTGTTGCCCATTTTTCTTACTTCAATACACACTTTGGAAGGCCAAATCCATCAGGTAGACCTCCACATCAATGGGAATTTATATTCTACTATATCAGAAAAACTTGAGGGCCCGTTTGGATACCTCATGCATTTGTATTTTGATTTGGATTTGAGTTTTAAGAGAGAGAAAGAGAGAGAGTGAGGGAGGGAGGGATGTCTCGCTGCTGCTGGAGCAACGTCGAGGAGCAGCGATAGTGACAGAAGTTGTCACAAACGTTGATTTCCAAATAATGTCTCGCAGAAAAGATTTGAAAATCGGAAATTTTTTGCACTGTTGTAACTGATTTGGAAATTCTAAGGATCTGATCTGGTTCAAAATATCAACTAAATCCAAATCTAAATCTTGCTGGTATCCAAACGTGGCCTAATTGTAGTATACAATTTGCCAATTTGTCTTCTTGGTTAGCTACTAGAGAAACCCTATTTTAGTGTGGACGAACTATAGTGTTTTTTCCTGGTAAGAAGAAAGACCCCAAGGTCTATTTCGGAATGTTAGATGTTTAAATGGCCTTGTCTACAAAAAGGTGTTAGAGATTTGATAAGATATGTCAAACTAGATGTAATGCTTGTTTGATACGATCCGGATTGATTGAGTGGATATTTTTAGATAGTTTCTATTAGTTACTATTTGCTAATTATCTTATATTTACCGATTTAGTAAGAGTCTTTGCTCTTATTGGCTATTAGCTTATTTAGCTTTATTAGGATTCTTTTTAGTAGGAAAGTGCTGTAGAAGAGATCTTTTATTAAGAACGTAATTGCCGTTTTCCAAGACAATGAATGAAAAATAATCTTCTTCTTCCCCTATACTTCTGTTGTTCTTGAGGTTATCTTCTCGGACGCGAGATTAATCAAGTCTCTCTTCCAAGCGCCGTATTAAGCGATATCAGAGCCGAAGATCTTCGGCTGCATATAAAATAATCATGGCAGATGGAACCAGACTTAAACAAATTGAGGCGGAATTGAAATTCCATTCTGCCGCAATTTCTAAATTGCAAGAATCTGTCTTTTCATCATTCGGAAGAGCTCACAAAGTTGCAGGATGTTATTGCTCGAATAGAGGCTTCGACTACAAGTCAGTTTACATAAATTTTACTACGCTTGGGAGCGACAACCACTGGTAATGTGCCCGCTCATTTGGAAACTGAAGGTAATATTGTCGATCAGAGTGAGATCATTGTTCCACAAATCTCAGCCCCTCCTTCGGGTACATTCCAACCCCGTTATGCAAATATCGATTTTCCTAAATTTGCAGGTGATGATCCAGAGGGTTGGGTTTATAGTTGTGACATTTTTTTGGGGGTTAATGGAATTGATACGGAGCAAAGGGTGGCTCTAGCCTCGATTCACTTAGAAGGAAAAGCTGTTCAATGGCTTCAATGGTTTGAGCACACTCATGGAATTGTTTCTTGGCCGGTTTTCAGAAAGGCTATTGGTCAGCGTTTTGGGCTAAGCGTGAACAAAGATCCCATTGCGGATATTATAATGCTTCGACAATTGGGACGGTGGGAGCATATCGCGAGCGTTTTGAAAATTTTTCCAGTAAAACTGAAGATCTTCCTGATCAATTTTTTATAAGTACGTTCCTTGCGGGACTTAAAGATGAGATTCGACCAGGTGTACAAAAGCTCAAGCCTATAACTCTTGATCAAGCTATTGAGTTGGCCGGGTTAGAGGAGGAATCGATTGATGCTATTAATCGTCGTCCGCGACCCCCTCCTAAACCTCCTTTATTGCCTTCACCACCAGGTTCGAAACCTCAATTTGATGGTAACAATGGTCTTCCTCCCATCAAACGCCTCACCGAAAAACAAATGATGGAACACCGAGAAAAAGTCCTCTGCTACAACTGTGATGAGAAGTTTGTACCCGGACACCGTTGTAAGTGACCCCAACTGTTTCTATTAGATGGTTGTGATAACAACGAGGTTGAGGCAGAGATGGAAGATACTGGTCTTTCTCCTGAAGAAGTTCCACCTGCGGATTTACAGATATCTGTGTTCGCACTCACAGGCTCACCGTCATTCCCAACTATGCGTATTAAAGGGTTTGTAAAAAAAATGCTGATTATGATCCTTGTGGATTCCGGGAGCACACATAACTTCCTGGACCCACGAATGGCGAAGCGATCCGGTTGTGTCACGCAGAAAACAAATCCCTTGCCGGTAACTGTTGTGGATGGTACTCGACTTTTTAGTACAGAGATTTGTAGTGAATTTCAGTAGATGATGCGTGGAAATAATTTTTGTGTTGAGGCGAGTTTATTGCCATTAGGCGGCTACAACATGGTTCTAGGGGTACAATGGTTGACAACGTTACGCCCAATAACATGGGATTTTGCAAATTTACCTATGGAGTTTTCTCGTAATGGCAAAAAATTTGTTTTACGGGGTTGCGCGTCAGGAGATGTTCAAACAATGGATTCTCATTAGATGAGCATGGTTCTGCAAAAATCTACGCAAGGGATGATGCCACATGAGAACAATGGCATGACTTTCACTAACAATTTGCAAATTTTAGACCTTGAGGACAAGGTCATTTTGAAGGAGAAGGGAATTGATACGATCGGGATTGATTGAGTGGATATTTTTAGATAGTTTCTATTAGTTAGTATTTGCTAATTATCTTATATTTACCGATTTAGTAGGAATCTTTGCTCTTATTGGCTATTAGCTTATTTAGATTTATTAGGACTCTTTTTAGTAGGAAAGTGCTGTAGAAGAGATCTTTTATTAAGAATGTAATTGCCATTTTTCAAGACAATGAATGAAAAATAATCTTCTTCTTCCCCTGTACTTCTGTTGTTCTTGAGGTTATCTCCCCGGACACGAGATTAATCAAGTCTCTCTTCCAAACGCCGTATTATTATTTAAGATATCAAAATTGAAGTGGTTTGCAGTGATGTAAGTAAGTATGTAAGTATGTTTGGGATAAAGCAACACCCAACAACCTTCCATCGAGAGGTTTCTCTGGTGTGTTTGAACCATGTAGGATCCTGAACGGATTGTGTATTGCATTGGTATGCCATTTCTGCTTAAACTTTGATATGATATGTTTTCATGGCTGACGACATTTAGCTTCCCCAGGTGCAAAGGCCAAAAGAGTTTTCTCTAGATTTAATTACTGGTTTTTAGATCCTCCTTTTCTGGTCCTTGCCGTGTTGCTAGTCATTAACATTGTTTTATGTCTTAAGGAGAAGTCATTCTCTTACATTTTATTCGTTAGCTTGTTGAGAACTTTCTGAATTTATTTCTAGTGAGCATTTTTGTCAACCTTCCTTTACAGGGAGGGATATTCACAGGGTCTGGTGCTAAATCAGTCTCTGTCTATGTAGGTTAATTCATTTATTTATATTCAGATTGGAGCAATTCTTAAACTCTTTCCGGAACCTCCTTTCCCTATTTTGGATCAGTCAGCTATTTTGCTTGACATTATTATAGATTTGAAAAGTTCAACTCTATTAGATTTGAGCAACTAAGACTAACCCATGCTAACTTCATACTATCTGTGTTTAGTTGGTGGTAATTTGAACCTTTTGAGGGTAGCATTGGGATTAGCTTATTTAAAAAGTTGAGACCTTGAAAATGGAGCTTCGTTATCGAGATAACAAAAATTGGCAATTTATTGTCCCAATAAATGCAAGATTAATTGTGACATGGATGCTTTTGAATATAAAAGAGGAAAATTTCTCTCTTTTGAGTTTGAGAGACTTTCTAAGATGGAATCAAAATTAATCTGAGAAAGATTTTTTGTCTGTGGATCGACATGGATTTTTCATATCCAACATTTGAAGATAATGATTTGTTGATATTTTTTCTTCCATGAAGAAGTTGAAAAGTTGTTGTTAGCCTTAATAAGACCCCTCAGCTACCATTTAAAAAAGGCCACTGAGCTTGTTGGGTGTGATGTTGACCGTGGACGAATTCTATTTTTGTCATCACCTCATGAATTGAAGAAAATGGAAATATTGGTATGTCTCAACTATTTGCTTTTGGCCCTTTCACTTTACTTTTGCTGTTGAAAATGATAGGGTACATTTTTTGTATGGGCTGGAACATGTTATTCCTCTTGGTGTGGATTTGTTGTATCATAACTATATTACATAGAGGATGCCGTTGTGCTAGCCTTGGCCTCATGATCAGGCGAGAAATATTCTTCTCTTAATTGCCTTTGTTGAAAGACTATTAGTCCATGGAATCAATGGAAGAAGATCCTCGGTTATTGGAATCAATTTTGATAAAGATATACATGATAGGTTAGCTGCTGTTATAGGCTGCCAGAATTCTCAATTTTTTTTTTTTTTTGTTCCAAATTGGAAAGCCAGAAATTCAAAAACAAAAGCTAAAACAGGAGAAAGCAAGAAATAAAAAAGAAAAGATAAAAAAATACACCTAGTATCGATGGTATATCCAATGACCAACAAACAAAGAAGGCAATTGTTGTGCAGATGTCTTGTATTCTATAGGACCCTGACGGTAACCCTAGATTGAAATAGTGAAAATCTTCCCCCGGTGGACGTAGGCAATGCCGAACCACGTAAAATCTTGTGTTTCTTGTGTGATTGTGTTTCTCTGCATCGTTCTTTTGCTATTTTGTTGCAGATTGTGTTCGATCCGTGTTAAGAAGTATTTCTCGGATTTTCTCCAGCAATAATTGCCCAAAACTTACAAATAAAACCCAGACAAAAGAGGCTTCTTATTTTTTGATAACCTGATCTTCTTTTAAAGGTGGTTGCCCTTTGATCATGATTGGGATCAGATAGTGGAAAGGATGCAATCTAGGTTGGTCTGTTGGGAATCGTATTTCCTTCCTGGTCAAATTGTTTCGATCAAGCTACTTAAGCCAATATCTGTATTTACAGTCTATCTCTATATAAAATTCTAGTTTTGATGGATGTTAGTGTATGTATATGCCTATGGGCATATCCGTCTTTTGTACATTTCTCATTATATATAAATACATAAGTGGGGGGGAGTCTCCCTAACTCACAATCCCTTTCTTTCATTCTCTTCCTCAACATGGTATCAGAGCTTTAGGATTTTGAATCCCTAGGGACCCCATTGAAACCCCTCTCCTCTTCCATTCCATTCTCCTTCTTCCCCCTCCTTAACCTTTACCCAACCCCTAACCCTAACTCATTTTCTTTCCCCTTCTTCTTCTTCTTCCCTCCTATTCTAACCTTAACCCATCACCCGCCCCAACCCCATCTCCCGCCCCCCTCTAGTACCGCCTCCCCCCTCCTCCATGGCCCCGCCCCCTCCCGTACCTCTCCAGTACCCCCCCTCCCCCCCCTTCCATACTCACGCCCCCACCACCACCACCCTCTCCAGTACCCTCGCACCCCCCTCCATACCCCCAACACCCTTCATACCCCTCGTCAATCCCCCAATTCTATCTCTAAACCTCCGTTCCCCTCTCCCTTACTCTTTTCTCCATCTTGGACATCCTACGCTATATTTTTGCCCGAGATTATTAATTTTTTGACAACCCTAATCTACCTCTCTTCTCAAATGGCTTAAATCTCTAACAAGATTCTCCTCTTTATTTTTCTCTTCGCAGCTCCGATCTCATATCTCTATAACCATTCTATTCTTCATGTCATCACGGGTTTTTCTCATGCCCTATTTATCATCTCTCTCTCTCTCTCTCTGGAGCCACGATCTTCATTCTTGATTTCTCTGATCTTCACCGAAACCTCATTTCTTTTCGTCAGTTGATTTTCTCTCTTCGATTATTTACTTATGGAGACCCCAGTGATTGAGGATCCCGCTCGAGTGCAGCCCTCTGTGGTGTTATCTTATATTATTTCGTCTCTTGTTTCATATGATGCTCTCACGCCTGCTTTTCGCAGTTTTGTGTCCTTTCTATCTTCTGTTTCTTTGCCAGAGTCCTTGGCTGCAGCACTTGATCACCAGGGGTGGCACGCTGCTATGGACCTTGAGATGGATGCCCTTCAGGCAAATCAGACTTGGGATTTAGTTCCACTGCCTTCTGGTGCACGCCAGTTGGGTGTCGTTGGGTCTATACTGTGAAATATTTGCTTGATGGCTCTGTTGAGGGCCTTAAGGCGCCCTTGGTTGCCAAAGGGTACACTCAGACATTTGGAGTAGACTATGGCGAGATATTTTCTCTAGTGGCGAAGATTCCTTCAGTGCATGTTCTACTTTCCCTTGGTGTCAATCAGGGCTGACCTTTACATTAGTTGGATGCCAAAAATATGTTTCTTCATGGTGAGCTCACAGAGGAAGTATACATGGAGCAACCTTCTGGGTATGTTTCTCAGGGGGAGATGTCGTCCTTTGTGTGTCGATTAAAGAAAGCCATTTACGGTCTCAAGTAGTCTCCTAGAGCATGGTTTGGAAGGTTCAGTGATGCCATTATGCGCTTTGGTTTGAAGCACTGTGTAGTTGATCATTCTGTCTTAAACTGTCAGTCTACAGTTGGGTGTGTACTCTTGATAGTCTATGTCGATGACATCATCATCACTGGCAGTGATACAGTTGGGATCCAAAAATTGAAGACATTCTTGCAAAATGAGTTTTCTACCAAGGATTTAGGTCATCTTAGATACTTCTTGGGTATTGAAGTTGCATATTCGACAAAGGAGATTTCTCTCTCACAGAGGAAATATGTCTTAGACTTGCTTGAGGAGACAGGTTGTCTTGGAGTGAAACCTGCCTCAGTTCCCATGGATGCAAATGTGAAGTTACTACCTGAAGAGGGAGAGTTGTTAGATGATCCAGGCAGATACAGGAGGCTGGTTGATAAACTTATCTACCTTACAGTCACACGCCCATATATCTCTTTTGTTGGTGGTGCTATCAGCCAACATATGAGTTCACCTCGTACTTCACACTAGGCAGCAGTTCTTCAGATTCTTCGATATTTAAAAAGTACTCCAGGTAGAGGGTTGCTATTCAAGAAACATGGACATCAGAAGATAGAAGGGTACACAGATACTGCACATTTGTAGGAGGTAACCTTGTGTCATGGCGGAGTAAGAAACAAAACGTTATCTCCAAATCTAGTGCAGAGGTGGAGTATAGAGCTATGACACACACAAGTGGAGAGTTCATTTGGTTACGCTCTCTCTTGTCAGAAATCGGTTTCTCCCCATCATCTCCTTCTCAGTTATATTGCGACAACAAGGCAGCAATTCACACTACCACAAATCCAGTCTTTCATGAGAGAACTAAACATATCGAGGTTGATTGCCACTTCATCCGGCACCAGATTAAAAGAGGAGAAATATGCACAGTACGTGTTCACTAGATCGGTGGACCAATTAACAGATATGTTTACCAAGCCATTAAACAAAGCTAAATTGAGTGATAATTGTAGTAAGCTAGGAATGTTTGACATATATATTCCAGCTTGAGGGTGAGTGTTAGTGTATGCATATGCCTATGGGCATATCCGTCTTTTGTACATTTCTCATTATATATAAATACATAAGTGACGGGGAGTCTCCCTAACTCACAATCCCTTTCTTTCATTCTCTTCCTCAATAATGGAAAATAAGATTGAAAATTATGAAAGATATGTGTTTCTCTAATTTGTTTAGGAAGGCATTGATTGAACCTTAAAGCCCTTATCTCCTATCATTATAAAGTTTTTAACTCTAGTGTTGTTTGATTCTTATTCTAAGAGAAGATATTTCTTTAGGAGCTTCGGTGGAATTAGAATCACTATTAACAATGCTGTAGGGAGTTTTAGTTTCCATTAAGGGCCCGTTTAGATACCTCAGATTTTGTATTTGGATTTGGAATTGAGTTTTGAGTACAAAATGAATAGATCTGCCATCACATGTTGAGGGAGATAGAAAGGGAAGGGGTAATTCCTGCTGCAGGGGAGAAGTTGAGGAGCCAAGAGGGTGAAGGAAACTGCGAGATCTATGGATTTCCAATTTCTTATTTCCACAGCTTATTTGGAAATCTGATTTCTTTTCACTGCCAGTCCCAGAATTGGAAATTCAAGGATTTGATCGGGATCCAAATGTCAACGGAAAAAGGGCTGCAAATGTGAGAATTCCAAATCAAAATCTTCTCGGCATCCAAACGGGCCCTAATTGTAGTTGTTGAAGAGTATTTTAGTCATTACGTATAGTGTTGAGGGTATTGTTGTCTTTACGCATGTAACCCTACTTTGGGCTCTATATATACATCTTATTACATGTGAGCTGTCTTTAGTGGAGAATCTCACCATCTTCTTCGTCACTCTTCTTTTTCTTATCCTTCTCTTCCCAATCCATTTCTCAATATGGTATCAGAGCTAAGATCCTAAAGGGAGAAAAGAAAGGAAGAGTCCCTCATCACCATCTCCATCTCCGGCGGCGACCTCCACCACCGGCGACACCTCCGATAGCCTCCACCACCTTCTGCCACTATTTCCAACTTCGGCCACCACCTTCACCTTTCGCTACCACCCCTACTTCCACCACAACCTTTGATTCTCTGTCTTTTCCAAACCCTAAACCCTAAATCTAAGAACCTTAACCCTAAATCCGGGAAACCCTTACCCTAAACCCTAACTCCTTAACCCTAGCTCAACCCGAACTCTAAATCCCTAAATCCCTAATCCCTAATCCTTCCCTTCTTGTGAGTTCTTAAATCCTACCCTTTTTTTGTAACTACCATTTGTAAATCCATCCCAAAAAGATCCCCGTGAGTATATTCTTTTCCATTTGTAAATCCTTCCCTTCTTGTTTTTGTTATATAAGTATTATAGTTGTTTGTTGTAGTTTTCTTTGTAACAAGCTGGAGTTCTATAGTATATACATTCCAGCTTGAGGGAGAGTGTTGAAGAGTATTTTGGTTATTACATATAGTGTTGATGGTATTGTTGTTTTTACACTGGTACTTTGGGCTCTATATATACGTCATATTACATGTGAACTCCCTTTAGTGGAGAATCTCACCATCTTCTCCCTCACTCTTCTTCTTCTTCTTCTTCTTCTTCTCCTCATCTTGCAATCCATTTCTCAACAGTAGTGAAGATTACGTGATCTGGGAATTTGATACTAAGTGTTTGTTTCTGTGTGAAATCATTTTATTCTGAATTTTTAAGAGTTTTGTTTCAGTCCTCCGCCGGTTTGTCTTCTTGGGATTCACCTGTGACGATAGTGTTTTTATTACTAGTTATTAATGGCAAACTCCTAACTCGAAACTAACTTGAGTTACCGGGATATGCCAGATGACTTCTTGAAAATTCTATATGATTCCCTGGGAAGCCTTCACCTTTATTTATTCATTGTTTGTAGTCCCGTCAGGTTTGGCTCTCTATTTTATCCTATTCAATGTTTATATGGGTCTGATCAATTTTTTCCTATGCTAGTGACTTAGTGAAGTGTGGTAGTGCAGGTGTACAGTCAATAGGAGAAGGATGTCTTTGAAGAAATCATCTTTCCTTCTACAATCTAGGGAACCGACTTTTAGAGTCTTCTTTGGTACCCATAACAACCTGATGGGGATGATCATATCCATCATTTTTTTAAGTATCAGAAAGAATGTATATATTGTACTATTTAAATGGAATCCTCATTAATGATATATTCATGATTAGATTGGAGTCAGTTAGAAATGTTTAGTGCTGCAAAGAGAAAATGTTGTCTGGAGCAAGCCTCCCTTTGTTCTTTTAGAACTAAACTTCGATTGCAGTAGTAAATTGTTTAAAAGTTGCTTAGATGAGCGGAGGACAGCTATTTTGGGGAGATATTACTAATTCTTCTGGTATTGTTATTTCTGATTGTCAAAATTGGAAAAAAGAATACAAAATAAGAAAACAAAAATAAATGAATTAAGATTGAATACAGCTAAAGGATAATGTAAAATTAATCTAAAATTAAGATTCTTCTGCTATTGTTAATCTAAAATTAAGATTCTTCTAGCTATTGTTTCCAGTTTTATTGATTTACATTTTTTTGGGGATTAGGTATTGCTTCGAGATCCCCTAGAGGATAATGTAATTCCCATCGTTGAGGAACTCCGGAGGCGTTTGCCGTTTGCATATACTATTCCCCAAGCACTAAGAAATGGGAGGGAGCACTCGAGCGAGGAACCTGATGTTGAAGCAAGAGAAGATGGTAAGGATGCCTTTGAGCATTCCTCTGTTGTGTCAGTTCTTTTTGATATTCGAATTAGTTTTATAATTTTTTTTGGAAAGCATACCCTTGTTTCTTACGATGATAATCTCTTTTTCTTAATTTAGATGTTAGAACCAATTGTGCGTAATTTCAAGTAGATGTGCTATTGTTTGACGCCCTGATAGTGCTGAGTCATGCAATGTAGAGTCTCCATTTGAATTTCGTGCACTGGAGGTGGCTTTAGAAGCCATTTGCAGTTTTCTTGATGCGCGCACAACGGAACTGGAGACTGCTACTTACCCAGCTTTAGATGAGCTGACCTCCAAGGTAAGTTGATATTTTTTTTGTCATTTTAATCTATTTTGTTGATATAGTTGAATGATGATGTTGACTAGTGATTAACTTATTGGATAATTATTTTTCATGTTCTATACATGCGTTTTAGATAAGTATCTCTTTTTTACCCTGGCTGGGAGATAGTATGCATATGTTAAAATTTTAAATTTTGTTGATGGAGTAAAAAGCAGTAGGGGCAGACCTAAAACAACTTGGGTAGAAACAATGAGGAAAGACTTGAGGCTAGGAACATAATAGAGAACATGAACTTGGATAGGAGAGAAAGGAAGAAAATGATCCATGTAGACGAATCCAACTAGTGTCAGGATTTGACTTAGTCAATTTGAGCCAGGTAGATTCTTTCACTTTCTTCTTGAAAATTTTCTAAAGGATTCATTAGACGACCCCAACTAGTTTGGGACAAAGGCTTAGTTGAGTTGAGTTGTGTTGAGTCAATGAAGTGCAAAATCTGGCGTGTAAATGACCCATCTCCAACTTTGATGCACTACCTAGCCACACTCCCTTCCCACCCCCACACCTATTGAGTGCATTTTTTTTGTCTAGCATGTATTGGATAATTTCTTTTTTCCCCAACTCCATATTTTCACTAGCTTATACAATAATGAAATTTTCATAAACTCGTGAGATCGTTCTTGAGTTTACAATGGAAGCCACAGATGAGTAATGGAATGAGCATGTTGTAATAGCTACACATGGTGAATTCCAGTTTGATGATCTCAAAACACTAACAGACTCTTATTCTTACTGTGCTAGCCTTTCCTGATTACATCATGTCCACTTTGAGTGGATCTTTATACCTTTTCTTTCAAAGTGGATTAACAAACCACTGGGAGAGGCACGAAGCGTACCTTAGGTACGTTGGACTCCAAAATACTAACAGCTACTTGATTCCCTTCGCAGTGTTCATTATACAGTATGTGATTCCATACAATCTTCTTAGGTTATGTAATGTTGTCCTCATCTGTTCTGGTTTATTCATTGTGTATCTATTCACGGTTCACATAATGATGATAGAAATTCAATTGCTTTCTTTTAAATCATATGATTATTGGAGATTATGTTTTTTTTCATATGTATATTTATTGGAGATTAATTGGTTATGGATGTTATCTACATTCATTTTATACTATTGATTAGTTTATGCTATTTGAACAGGATATTTTTATGCTTTTCTATTAGTGTCCATCTCTACATACCTGTTCCGTATTGTTTTTTAAATTTCTGTGCTAAAATTCCTTTTTTTTTGTGGTATCATACAAATGATTTGCCAATAACTATCACAATGTGTAGATCAATAGTCATAACTTGGATCGGGTGCGTAAGTTAAAGACTGCAATGACAAAGTTGACTGCTCGTGTTCAAAAGGTATAGCTTTGCCTTTTAACAACTAAGATCTGTTCCGTTTTGTTTTGATTTTTAGTTTCATATTCATTTTGTGCTAACATGTTGAAACTATGGACTTTTTGGGCTTGATCTCTGGTGTCTTCAAAAAACTATTCTTTATAGTTTTCTGAGTGGTGTCCCATAAAATAACATGGGAAAATTCCCAACTTCTCTAAATATCAATGAAAATCAAAATCTCTATTCTTGGTGTTGTATAATCAACAATCATCTTAGCATTATCTCATTGATCTGTGTATGTGTGTGTCCATATTCTATGTAGATGTGTCTTTTATGTATTTTTGTATGTATTTGTTTTATTATTTGATAAATTAGAAGCTAAGATACCCAGATACAGGCACATTTTAAGTAAGGTGGAAGCTAGCTACCTTTTTGTTAAAGGTTCTTGCCCGCGACTATTCGTAGATCTGAAGTTCTGCCCTATAGCCGATTGTGCGACTTTCAATCCTTAAAAGAGAGTATTAGGTGAGAGGGGAGCTATCTCATAGCTGTTACGGTGCTTTCTGGAGGAATAGAGACAAAACCCGATTTCTCGAAATCTACGGTATGTATACTGACAAGGTTTTAAATTCTGGTTTCATTTTCGGCTTCAGTCACCATAGAAACAGTAAAATTTCAATTTTGGTTGAAAATTTCGGTGGAAATCCTATAAAATCATGGAAACATATGCAAAATGATAGTGTTAGAAGTGTGTAATATGTGTGTAATATGCCTAAGGGCATTTTAGTCTTTTTACCTCTTTCTCTTAATAAGATACATAAGTGAGGGGGGAGCTATCTCCAACTCACCATTTCCTTTCTCCCTCTCTCTCAACAAGGTATCAGAGCCCTAGGGTTGTGGTGCCCTAGGGACCACCATTAGAGCCTCTCCACTCCCTTCATCTTCTTCCTTTTTCTCTCCACCTCCACCCTTGGCTTAAACCCACCCTAACCCTAACCCTTTATCAGCCCACCTGCCACCCTCTCCCACTCACCCACAGCCACTCGCCATACCTCCCCCCGACCCGTGCACCTCCCTACCCTCGCCGCCCCTCGCCACACCTCCCCCCATGCTCTCTCACTCACCCACCACCCCCTTCCCTCCCACCCAGCCTCCCTAACCCCGCGACCCTCTCTACCCCTTTTCTGCTCCACCCCGAACTCACCTCCTTCTCCCTTTCTCTTCCCCACCCCTCGCCTCCTCCTCTCAACCACCCGCCGCCCCTCCCTTCTCTCCACTCCAACCGCAAACCCATCCTGCCCCTCCTTTTGATCCTCCACTCACCTCCACCTCCCTCTTGTTGCAATGCACACCTTCCCTCCCTTCCCTAGCCCCTAATCTTATCCACTCTTCTTTGTTTCATTTACCTCTTCCTCACACTACCCTGATGGTCTAAATCTTCCTTGTGATATTTTCTCTTCCTTCCGCGGCTCCGATTTAGTTCTCCTTGATGCCCTAGCCTTCTTTTCCTTTTTTGGACACATCCTTTGATATGTGTTGATATGGCTCTTCACGCTCTGCCTATTCATCTAGGCCACGATATCATTGTGGAGTCTGCTCTTTGAGCTCTCTCTCTTTGACTTTCGTTCATTTATTGCTTCCGGTGTAGTTGAGAGCCTCTCTTTCTTTCTATGGATCCTACAGTCATTCTGGATCCTCCTACCAGCCTCTCTTTGGCTGACAATGTCACCGCTCCCCCACCGGCACCATCTTCTAGCTACATCACGTCTACCTACTCTCCTTCTGTCGAGCAGTCATTTCCTCAAATGACTTCAGAGAAACTCGATGGCTCCAATTATCTCTTCTGGCGCATGGCTGTTTAGACCTACCTCCTCGCTAGAGGTAGGGTGTCTCTCATTGAGCATGACCCCTCCTTCCTCAACGGACCTGACCTATCACAAGTGGCAACACAACGATGCCTTGATCCGCACTCTCTTGTAGTAGAGTACGGTTCCCCATGTAGCTAGTCCGATGGCGAGCCTAACGTCGGCCAAGGCCATCTGGGATCACACTGTACTTCTCTATTCTAGGGTTGATAACCTCACCCGTATTTGCGCCACCTATTCCGAGTGGATACGCCTCGAGCGCGGTGATACACCTCTCCCCCATAGCTGGACGCTTTCATGCCTCTCACATCTAATCTGACTGTTCTCGCTCGGTAGCGGGATTAGCTCTGTGCTGTTCATTTCTTGGAGTCCTTGGGCCTGGACTTTCTGCCTTTTCGACAGTAGCTTATTGGCTCTGGGTCTCTTCCCTCTCTCACGAAGATTTACTCACGAGCTCAGCAGTGTCTCCTAGGTGGTTCTCCTAGTGCTCTTCCTGTTGAGGGCTCTACCCTTGCCGTATTTGATGGTGGTGCTTGTTCTGGCCAGGGCAGTAGTTCTTTTGGATGTGGTCTTGGTCTCGAGATTACGGAGGTGGCCGAGATTTTGGCAGTGGTCGGGGTACTGGTGGCCGTGGTCATCCATTTTGCACTCATTGTCAGCGTAAGGGAAATCATATTGATACTTGCTTCACTTTACACCCAGAGCTCTGTGAGTCTTGCTCTGCGCACATCTCTGCTACTACTACTGGTTCTGCTCATTCCTCATCATCCTCTTCTACAACCCATGTGCCGCCTGATGATGATACTTTCCAGATATCCAGAGCTAACTATGAGGAGTTTCAGCGCCTTCGTCTAAGCAGTCGCCCCCTACTGCGGGCTTTGTCCAGCCTGGTAGTTCGCTTGCTTTCTAGCCCCTGGATTATTGATTTCGGAGCCTCCAACCATTTCACCTGTAACTCTTCGTCCCTTAGCTCATTTAAGCCATTTCATTCTATTTCTCAGTCAGTTACCCTTGCCGATGGGACCATGGCTCCCATCTCTGGTGTTGGTACTCTTTCCCTCATTTTGGACTTGCTTTATCATCTGTACTTTGTGTTCCTAAGTCTCCGTTTAATTTGCTTTCTGTTAGTTAGCTTCCTAAATCTCTTAGCTGCTCTGTCTTTTTATTATCTCTTTCAGGATCTCTCAACTGGGAAGACAATTGGCTCCGTCGTCGCCTACCATTTTCATACTTCAGTAGATGGCTATCAGCGGCATTGTTGGCTTAGTCATCTGTCTCTTCAGCGGCTCCAGCAGTCCTCAATTGTCTCCTCCCCTCTTCAGCCCTTTCAGTGCGAGTAGTGTGAATTCGGGAAGCACCATCGTGTGTCATTTCCCTCTCGCATTGTTAGTCGTGTCTCAAGACATTTTGAGTTCGTTCATTCTGATGTATGGGGTCCCTCGAGGACCAAGTCACTTTTGGGATATAGATACTTTATAGTTTTTGTGGATGATTTCTATTGTCTGACATGGTTGTTTTTACTTAAGGATCATTCTGGAGTCTTTAATGCTTTTCGTACATTTTATGTTGAAATTACAACTCAATATGATTTTCCTCTTAAATGCTTGCGTACTGACAATGGCAGGGAGAACTTTTCTACCTCACTTGGTTTTTAAGAGTTCTTAGCTACCCATGGCATCATCCATCAATCCTCATGTGCCTACACCTCCCAACAAAATGGTGTAGCTTTTTGAGGTATCTCCTCGATATGACCTGCACGCTCCTCTTTTAGATGCAGGTCCCTAAAGCAAATTGGAGTGATGCCTTTCTTACTTCCTGTTTCTTGGCTAACCGTCTTCCCTCTTCTGTTTAAGGTAATCAATCCCCTACTCTGTGTTGTATCCTCAGGGAGGCTCTTTTCCCCTTACCCCACGTGTCTTTGGTTGTGTTTGCTTTGTTCACAACCTTGTACCGGGTCTCGATAAATTAGACCCTAGAGCGAAGCGATGTATCTTTATGGGTTACTCTCATACCCAGAAAGGCTATAAGTGTTACAGCCCTCGGTTTCGTTGGCTCTTTGTTTCTGCCAATGTTACCTCATTTGAGTCTCTTTCCTTCTTTGCTATTGCCACTGAGACTCGGCCTCTTTCCCTGACATATAGGCTCCTCTTCCTTGTGCTTGCAAGTGACAATGGTTCCTCCCTCTGCTCCTTTACAGGTCTATTGGTGGCGACACAGGCCTGATACTCCTCCGACTTCTCCCGAGGCCACGTCTTCTCCTCCTGAGATCCCGGCTACCACATCTCAGGTATCTCCTCCTACTTCTAATGATCATGTAGATGCTCCTATTGCCTCAAACACTCGGTCACGCATTACATGTTGAGGATTTAGGGTATAATATGGCTTACCAGACTTCTGTTGAGGAACAGAAGAAATAAACAAACAATGTTAGTGAAGCCTTTTCCGATGTGGCGAGATGAGGCACTGACTATGTCGCTCTCTTTAAGGTGAATTTGCGCCTCTGCAAAAACTAATTCTGATGCAGCAAATTACTGGCCACAATCACCCCCAGGATACAACAGCCCAGCGCACCGTCAATCTCCAAGAACTGCACGATCAAAGAGATTCGAACCACCCAAACACTCCAATTGCCCAACAAAATACGTAAAATAAAAAGAGGAAGAAAGAAAAGTCCATTTATATAAACAAGAAGAAACAGTAAACTTCTGTAATGGTTTTTCGTTTTGTTCTGTCGTTAAAGAAAACACAGAGCACCTTCTCTTCTATAAACCAAATTATGTCCGTTCAACACACCCTTTAATGTAGTAAAGATGCCCTTTTAAGAAAAGAGCCGTTCAAAAGACGTTACAGATGTGAAAGGTCGCATGCCAACAACCACAACGTTCAGGAACGGTACAGTTATTCATAAAATAATGGCGGCGTTATTTACCCAGTTATTCAACGTTCCAGTAAGCAGGCTCATCCAGGTACGCCGGCTTACCTAATAACGTCGGCGTTCTTTTTGAAGAAAGACAAAGGTAAAGGTAATGTTTTGATGGACAAAAATTAAAATTTAGGGGGAAGAAAAAAATCTTGACTCACACGCGTGGCCGGCAGAGCCAAGCCGGGCCGGGCGGCGCACGTGTGTGGTATAGCCCACCGGGTCCACTTGGTGGCTTATGCGCGTAGGCTCCCTTTCTCCTCTTCTCATTCACAAAGCTAAAGAAGTGAAAAGCTATATAAACACATGAAGCTTTTCTCCACTTTCCAAAACGGGACTATTCGCTTTTGTGAAGGAAGTGAGCAAACTCATTTTCCAAAACCAAAGTGGCTTCTTTTTGTAAAGAAAACAACTTTGAAAATACTAACAAGGGCAACTTTTGTATTAAAATACCAACACTACTGCTTATCCTATTTCATCTTATGTTTCTTATGATCATCTCATCCATCGTTTCGTAGCTTTGTATCCACTTTGTCGTCTATTTCCTTGTCTAAGTCTGTGCAGGAGGCTCTTACTCACCCCGGCTGGCGTGCTGCTATGGACAATGAGATGGCTGCTCTTAAGGCTAACCATACTTGGGATATAATTGCTCTTCCTACTGATGTTCAGTCTGTGGGCTGTCGATGGGTCTATGTCATCAAATATTTTTCGGATGGGACAGTTAAGCACCTTAAGGCGTGGGCCTGGTTGCCAAAGGGTATACTCAGACATTCGGGGTTAACTACACCGAGAAGTTTTCTCCTGTTGCTAAGATCCCCTCTATTCGTGTGCTTATCTCTCTCGCCGTCAACAATGGGTGGCCGTTATACCAGTTGGATGTCAAAAATGTCTTCTTACATGGCGACTTGGCCGAGGAGGTGTATATGGAGCAACCACCTGGGTATGTTTCTCAGAGGGAGATGCCCTCGTCAGTGTGCTGGCTTCGAAAATAATTATATGGTCTCAAACAATCTTCTCGAGCTTGGTTTCGGAAGTTCAGTGATGCTATCATGCAATATGGCATGAAGCAATGAGTTGTTGATCACTCAGTGTTTAGTCAACAGACCGATGCTGGCCATGTCCTTCTCGTAGTCTATGTTGATGACATTGTCATCTCAGGGAGTGGCACATTTGGTATACAAAGGTTGAAGGTCTTTCTGCAAAAAGAATTCTCCACAAAAGACCTTGGACGTCTTCGATATTTCTTGGGGATTGGGCTAGCGTACTCGGCTATTAGTCTCTCCCTTACGCAGCAGAAGTATGTATCAGACCCACTAGATTAGACAGGGCGCTGGGTATGAAACCAGTTGCTACTCCCATGGACCCAAATACAAAGCTCCACCCAGAAGAGGGTGACTTGCTACGTGACCCTGATATATATCAAAGGTTTGTTGGGAAGCTCATATACCTCACAGTCACTCGCACATATATTTCTTATGCAGTGTGGGTTGTTAGCGAGTTCATGAGAGCCCCTCATACATCCCACTGGGCAGTTGGCAGCTGTGATTCAAATTCTTCGATATTTGAAAAGTGCTCCACGAAAAGGAATGTTTTTCAAAATACATGGGCATTAGAAGTTAGAAGGTTTCTGTGATGCTGACTGTAGGTTCTCCAGCTGATAGACGCTCCATGACCAGCTATTGCACCTTTGTGTGAGGTAACTTAGTATCCTGGCGGAGTAAGAAGCAAAATGGTGTAGCCAAGTCGAGCCATGAAGCCGAATACCAAGCCATGCCACATACTAGCAGTGAGCTTATCTGGTTGCGTTCACATCTATCTGAGATTGGATTCTCGTCATCATCGCCAGCTCAGTTGTACTATGACAACAAGGCAACTATTCTCATAATCCGGTCTTTCATGAGCGTACTAAGCACATAGAGGTGGACTGCCATTTCGTACGACATAGAATCCACCAGGGAGAGATACGCACTACTTTCACTCGGTCAGCAGATCAGCTAGTTGATGCTTTCACCAAGCTCCTAAGCAAGGCTAAACTAAGTGATATTTGTAACAAGCTAGGAATGTAAAATATATACATTCGAGCTTGAGGGGAGTGTTAGAAGTTTGTAAAGTGTGTGTAATATGCCTAAGGGCCTTTTAGTCTTTGTACCTCTTTCTCTTTATATAAATACAAAAGTGAGGGGGAGCTATCTCCAACTCACCAAATCTCTCTTAACAGATAGAATTTAAAGATGAAACTTCAGGAAATGCTATAATAAGGATAAATACATACTTAGAAACCATCACATACGCATGACAACCATCCACATTGCTTTAAAAACATCGAACACCTACTGACATGTACCATTGCGCATGTCTGATAATTTAGTACATACCAAATTTCACATGTCATTCACATTAATATTCATATATAATTCATGCACCATCGTTTTAAAAATTTTATGATTTCCGATTCAATCAAATCTTATGGATTTTGATTTAAATCTCATGATTGAATCTTAATCTGTATGATCTTATGATTTTTATTAATTCATGCACCATTGTTTTGAAAATCTTATGACTTATGATTCAATCAAATCTTATGGATTTTGATTTGAATCTCATGATTGAATCTTAGTATGTATGATCTTATGATTTTTATTGAATCTTACGATTCGATCGTAAATCATACTATTCGTGCGATGTATCCTAATTAAGTTTTATGTAAAAGAAAATAGAACATTCTTTTGGAAGAACTCATTTTACTTTTGTATTAGAAGAAGCCTTCAAAAACCCTTCGCGTTAGAAGGAATAAGACAGAGAAGGATAAGGAGTTCGAACAAATCAAAGCAGCTTGAACCAGTCGAGCAAAATGCATGTGCTTGAGGACATAACTTGCAACGAGGAGGGAGACAACTATAATGAGGACAACATCGATGACTTACCATTTTTTATAATGTATATTTTTCATTTGATGTTTGAGGCTTTGAGAATTGATATGATCTTGTGTCTATTACTTTATGAGTTTTTATATTTTTTAAATATATATATATACACAAACACACACATAAATCAGAATGAATCTTACGGTATATGATACGATTTATGATCCGATATGATTTGACCCCTATTACGATTTATGTTTCATTTTTCGATTTTCAAAACATGGATATGCACCACATTTCACATGCAATTCATATAAATATAATTATGTAAATCATACGCATATAGTATACTACTATTACACATAATTTTGATTTATGACTTGGCATTTTGGTTTTGCCGTTTTTGTTTCGGTGGGGATGGAAATTGAAATATTTCGGTCATTTTATGTCTGTTTCGATTAAAACCATGTATACAGATGTACCATGAGATACTAAACAATACATATAAATAACATTTTAAAGAACATAGCTATATTTAACTAGGAAGAAGGCATAATAATAGCTATTTAAAAAATAAGTCATAAATAATATTTGATTATACCATCTACGAGTCCCACGTATATTTAAATTGCAAACGCAATACTCTAAAACTAGAAGCATGATAGTTAATTTAACAAGATTTTCGTATATTTGAAACCTGATGGGTTATTCTAGTAATGGAAATAAAAGAAAAGAACCCTTATGGTGAGAGCAACGAAAGGCCACCAACCACGGGCATGATAGACGGCAACGATCACTCCAAACTCGTGGATGATCAAATTCGGTGACTCGCAATAAGCAGGTAATTCTTGCAGTGAAGATGAACAACGACAAGATTTTATAAAAGTTTTTTACTTTTTTGAATCCGACAAATTTCAGGCAAGATTTGTCACCTGACACTTTTAGTTGTATTCTCTTATTACTTTTCTGTCGGTTTTTAAGAAAATCTTCTTCGAATCTCTCCCTTTCTTCGTGTGGGTTTCTGTCGACAAAAACTTTGCCTTATTTACACCCAATTTGTACTTTTTCAGTAATTTCAACCGAAGCAAAGACCTAAATGACACGTTTCGATTGATGAAATCGATTGACATTAATCCATGTGGATATATTATGTGTCAGTGACTATCAAAGCTGAAATCTTTCGACCGAATCGAAGTGACTGAATTTTTAAAATGATGCTCTTATTGAAGCAAGTAAATGTAATATTCTTTAAAGAACACAATTTGTCTTCTACTTAGCTTTCAAAATATCTTTGCTATGATCTGCCCATTTGCTAGCTGTGATGGTCTCAACTTGACAACCTCCACTCTTAAGTCTTGATGATCTCAATGTTTAGTATTTTTTTTCTTGAACGATATTTCATTGTGTATTTCCTTGTTGGAGTTTATTTAATACAAAGTTGTAGAAACAAGATAACATTACAAGAAACTATGGATCCAGGAAGAAGATCAAGTAGAGGAGTAAGAGAACCAGGTTAAACCATTCTAATCTCAATAGAAAACGAAATTGATCCCTTGAGTCTCTCTTTCTCTTATATAAGAAAGCCCTAGGTTTGATGCCCACTCATGCCTTATCTTTGTTCTTCTTCACTGAAATTGCCCATGCCCCATCAATTTTTCATTTAATAATATGGTTGAAATTGCCCCATCAATCATAATATGAGAAATTTAGCTAGAAAGATGTACTAATCAGATTAAACATAGAATCATATTGTGACTTAGATAATGCTAAAACTACACCTAATTACAATTTCATGAAAAGATCATCCTTGGAGCAAATCGATAGAAAAATTAAGATCCCATATGGGAAAAATCTTCTTTGGTTTACTGGAGAAGACCGACTGACAACATCCTGAAGCTAATTGTCGATGGCGGCTAGAGGTAACCCTGGTATAGCCAGAGGAGGAGGTGTAATCAGAGATAATAAAAGTACGGTAATTTTTGCTTTTTGTTTTTTTGAATGGCTTGCTTTTTCTCACTTTTATGATGAGAATACTAATATGTTGGATGAAGCTAGAGCTATGAGAGATGGTCTTCGGTATAGCGCGATGCTTGGTATTAAAAGAATGTGGATTGAATCTGACAACTTTGTCCTTGTAAATAACATTAATCGCAAAGACAGATCTCCATGGCGCATTCATTATATTTTAAAAGAAATAAGGAAAATATTATCCTATATGGAATTTGTTATCGCTCTCACTTGCAGGGAAGGTAACCTAGTTGCACATAGCTTGGCAAACTATGCTTGTGACACCAGCACTAATTTAGTTTTTTAGGAACTAGGCTAGCCTTCCAAGGAATTCTAGAGGAGTTGCTAGATGCGATTAGGGGTGTAAACAAGCCGAGCTGAGCTGAGCTTGGCCCAGCTCGGCTCGTTAAGCTCAAGAGCTCGGCTCGGGCTTGAATCAGGCTCGAGCTCGGCTTGGCTCGGCGAGGCTCGCGAGCCTTACCGAGCTCGGGTTATATTAAGGGCACTGATATACTCACACCCCTCTTCTTCCCTGGAGAACCCCATCTAGTGTAATTTGACTACTCTTTTTACACCACGGGGGGTGGTCCAAGTAACAAATGGGGTTCCAAAAAAGAAGTGACATATTTTGCTTCCCCCTTTCACTCCCTGGACAACCCTTTTAGTGTATATATTAATATACAATACACACACACACACACACACACATATATATATATATATATATATATATATATATATATATATATATATATATATATATATGAGGAAACTGTTGGTGAGCTTAAGCTCACAAACCTTATGGTGAGCTAGCTTGCCCAATCACATGGGTCCCACATTTTGAGGAGTGATCCAAACCATTCATTTGCAAGGCCTTATCATAGATAGGGGTGTACCAAAAATCAGCTCCATAGGATCATCCTAACCCCTCCATTTGTGGGAGACAAATGGAGGGGTTAGGATGATCCTATGGAGCTGATTTTTGGTACACCCCCCATCTATGTAAGGGACTTTCAAATGAATGCTTTGGATCATCCTAACAAAGTGGGCCCCCATGTGATTGGGAAAGCTAGCTCACCAACAGTTTCCTCTATATATATATATATATATATATATATACTTAAATATATTAAATCCTTAACAAGCCTTAATGAGCTGAGCCTGGCCTAGCTCTAGCTTGGCTTGTTAAGCTTAACGAGCCTGGCCAGCCGGCTCGGCTCGGCTCGGCTCGTTAAGGATTTGAGCCGAGCTCGAGCGAGCTTCCGAGCCCGAGCCAAAATTGACACCCTTAGATGCGATCAATTGTGTATTCCTTATATTCGTAATAAATAATGTTTTTTATGTTTATTTTGGGGGAGGAGGTTTTATTATTGTACTTTTATTGGATGGGTTAGAGGCAAGGTTCTATGTCCTCTTGTAATTTTATTTCCTATTAATAAAATTTGAGGTGCCGCCCGGGTTCCTCGAGAAGGGCGGTGGACAGAAATGGCCTTGTTCGTTCTTTGGAATAGCAAGAAACAATCAACTTTTTCACCTTTTAGTGCAGACACTGAATACAAGGGACCATCGCATTGTGCATGTGAGTTTCTCCTGCTTTGCTTCTTGTTATCTGAGCTGGGTTGTGGCACCGAGGGTCCACAAAGGGTCCAATGCCCCTTCATTGTGATAACCAAGCGTCTATTCACATTGCTTATGATGCAGTTCTTCATGGGTTGACAAAACGTTTTGATGTTGTGGTTCACTTTATTTGAGAGAAGATCATTGATAAATCTTTATCTCTTCCATATGTTCCTTCATCGCATCAACTGGCAGATATCTTCACCATTGCTATTGGAGCTGCCTTTCTTCATGATAATAGTGTCATGCTAGCCATGTCCAATATGTATGGCCCTGCTTGATGGGGAGTGTTGTAATGTATTATATTGTGTCAATGTATATTTAGTTATATTTGGATGGCTTATTTCTTTTATATCTTTATTTCCCTTCATAAGTAGTATTTTAGTCAGAACAAACAAGCTACTCATTATAAATAGCAACAGAGCTCATTTTCTCTTGGTTTCACCGTAAACTATCTATTCTCTTCCATCTCTTCTTCTCTCTTTTGCTTGATTGCCTTGATTCCATCTAGCAGCACCTGTTTTCTGTTCAGCTAATTGTGTGGCCAATTAGCTGGCCCCAGTCGGGGTTGCTAGATTTGTGTTAGAAAGTTTTGATTTTCTTCCGCCTAGATGTGTTTTTTCTTTCTTTCTTTCTTTCTTTTCTTTTCTTTTCTTCTTCTTTTTTTTTTTTTTGCTTTTCTTCTTCTTTTGTTTGGCTTGTTCTCTGACCATCTCGGTCACTCGGATTTGCCCCTTTTCTAATAAATCATTGCCATTCAAAAGATATTATTATATTTTCAAGCCAAGTATTGCTTCCATCCATGATCCACCCTAGTTTCTGTTTTACCTTTTCAATAACTATAATATGGATGGTTGTTCATATTGGTGTTTCCTTGTATGTTTAAGACTTTTTTTTTATTAACAAATGTATAGTGCTTTGCAGGTAAGGGATGAGCTGGAGCAACTTCTAGACGACGATGATGATATGGCGGACCTTTATTTGTCAAGAAAATTGGTTGGAGTATCTTCACACATTAGTGGCTCAGGTCTACTCAATTCGTTTCCTGACTCTCCAACTATAGGCTCGAGGATTTCTAAAGCAAGCAAGGCTAGTGTGGCACTGGCAACAGTTCACGGACATGAGCACGATATTGAGGAACTTGAAATGTTACTCGAGGTTTCTATTAGTAAACCCACTTTTCATAAATCTTATTCTATGAATATCAAAATATAAGCTGAAATGTTGTCTAACTTTGCAGGCATACTTTATACAAATTGATGGTACATTGACCAAATTAACGACGGTATGCATTGTTGAAGTTATGTTCCCCATTCGTAGTGATCATCTACTATTTTTCTATGAGAAAATCATTTAAAAATTGTGTTTTCTTCCATGTATATAGCTGCCTTTTATTTTTGTAGAAAAAAAATTCTAGAGATGTATTGCTTACCAATCCTTTTGGTTCTTTCTACTGTCGTAATACTGTCTACGTCATATAATAGATATGCCATAAGAGCTATTATTTAGTATCCATGAATATTTTCTCTAAGGGAAAATATGAGCATGCAGAAGTACAGTTGGGGCCCACTTGTTTGATGATCCAACCCTTTATCTGCTGGGCCCACTATGAATGCATCATGTCTCAAAATCTCCCGAGTAAATGATTCTAACCCTTAAACTTTCAAAGAAATGAAAAGGCATGGTTCTCATTCAATAGAAAACATCACCAATTAGAGGGTTAAAATTGTCCCGTGGTAAAGATTTAAAAACTGCACACATTGGATGATGCCTCTTTATGATTATTTATTAGAAAGTAGGATAGGGCCCATCAAAATGGTTGCCTTGATGGCAGACTTGATTATGTGAAAGTAGGATGGGGCCCATCAAAATGGTTGCCCAAATGGTAGACTTGCTATTTCATTTCAGATGGGTTTTGAGCTGTATATACTCCATATTTCTATAGAGCTATGGAAGTCTTCAAATTGTTTTCCTTTTTAATATTTATGTTACTAGTTGCCCTCAATTTTTAAGTTTTGACCCGTAACTTAAAAATTGTTTCCAGCTGCGTGAGTATATTGATGACACGGACGATTACATTAATATCCAGGTGAATGTTTTTGCATGAAGAACTAGCTTTATGCCCCTACTCACTTTAATTACCTGGAGATAATCATTTAGATTAAGCATAACCATTTTTCTCTAATATTGGCTCCTTTGCTTTTCATTGCAGCTTGACAATCATCGAAATCAACTGATTCAGGTGATGTTAAAGGACCTGATAATTAATGGACCTATGCATTCGATGATAGGCAGCAGTTTTATCATTAATTTTACTGTTTTTTGTAATTTGCTAATTGGAATTCACAGTTGAAAAAACTTTATTTTTTTTGTTGTCTCACTTATTATACCGAATTTATTTCACTTCTCAGCCAAGGGCAGACTTTGGAATTTCATACTAGATTCCACATTTTTTTTCTTAATGGCAAATTTGTTAAAGATGAAACTCAGATTCTTCTTTGTTGAATAACATGTATTAGGGTGGTTTAGTCATTAGTTTTGTGTTAGAGGGTTTTGTTGTCATTGTACATCACTTGCCCTATATGGGCCTATATATACAACATATCCATGGGGAGCTCCCTAGTGGTGACTCTCCATCCTTCACTCCTCTTCTTCTTCCTCTCTCTACCCTAGCTTTCATATTCTAACATGGAGTCAGAGCAAAGATCCTTTAGGATGGAAGGAAAGAAGAGTATCCTACTTCATCATGTCATCTCTCTCTCTCTCTCTCTCTCTCTCTCTTTTGTATCTCTCTTTGTCTTTATGCGCAAGGTGTTGTTTCCTCTTTTTTTTTTCCGAAGATCTTTCCTCAAATCTCCCTAATCTCTCTCTGTATTCTCTCTCTTTCTCGCAACTCTCTCTCTCTCTCTCTCTCTCTCTCTCTCTCTCTCTCTCTCTCTCTCTCTCTCTCTCTCTCTCTCACACACACACACACACACACACATACATATCTCTCTTTTTTCATTTTTCTTGTTTTTTGAGTTGTCGTAAATCACAAAGAAAAAAAAGAAATATCCTAAAATCTCTCCCCCAAATCTCTCGAAAATATGTCTTTCCTTTATTTTTGGTTCTTCATCTCAAAATCTCATTCTTTTCTTAGTGCATATCCTTGTTGGGTTCTTTCTAGTTTCTTTCACCCCTCTTTATGTTTTAAATCCTTCATTTCTTTCATGTTTTGTGTCTCTTACCCCACCCTCTTCATCCTAATCTTTGTCCTTTCTCCTCTAGATTCATTGTCTTTTATGTATTTTGTGTTGTTCTTCAAGGTGCCCACCAAGTGTTCGGTGAAATGTCCAAACGAGATTTGGTCCCTTGGACATCTTTTTGCTTTAAGTTGAAGGCCTTTGGCTTCAACTTAAGGGGGAGTGTTGTCTAGTATTGTCATTTATTTCTTTCTATTGTTTTGTATGTCTTTTGTGTTGATGTCATCTCTTCCTTTACATTGTCAAATGTTGTCTTCTATGTCTTCTTATGTCTTTTATGTTGTTCTTCAAAGGTGCACACAAAGTGTTTGATAAAATGACTAAGAGAGGTGCAGTGCCTAATTTGTCTTCGTTCCTTTGTCTTCTTCTTCAAGGCGCACACCAAGTGTTAGATGGAATGTCCGAGAGAGGTATGGTGCCTTAGTTGTCTTCGTTTCGTTGCAAGTTGAAGGTATTAGACCTTCAACTTGAGGGGGAGTGTTCTCATGTAGTTCTTTGTGTCTTTTCTTTAGGGGGAGAGTTACTTTTTTTTCTTGATTTTATCTTCTTAGTTATCTTTTCTTGAGGGAGTGTTGTCATCTTTGTTGTCTTTTCTTTGGGGGAGTGTTGTCTTAGTATCGTCTTCTTGTGGAAGTGTTTCTTTATCTCTTCGTGTTGTCTTGATATTGTCCTCCTTGCCTTGTTATATCCAGGCTCATGTAGTCTTTCCCGAGGGGGAGTATTGTTGGTGATTATGTTCTTCATCTCCTTCGTCATGTGTCTTCTATTTCATATCTTCTCTTAGTCTTGTCCGGCTTTATGCCTTATCCTCTCTTTTCTGCTTTATGTTTTATCCTCTCTTTTCCGGGCGATGGTTTTCATTCCCATCGTTGGTTGGCTCTTACAGGCGATGATCTTTTTACGTCGACCTCTCTTTTCCAGACGATGGCATCCCCATCGTTGGTCGGCTCTATTTTCAGGCGACGATGTTCATGTAGTCGACCTTGGCTCTAGACGATGGTGTCCCCATCATTGGTTGGTTATCTTCTCCTTTCTTTTCTTCATATTTTCAGGCGACAATGTTTGTGCTGTCGACCTTGTCACCACACGATGGTTTTCCCATCCTTGGTTGGTTATCCTCTTCCTATCTTCTTTTTATCTTCAGGCGACGATGTTCATCCCGTTGACCTTGTCACCAGACGATGGTTTCTCCATCGTTGGTTAGTGATCCTCTTTTCCATTCTTCTCTCCAGGCGACGGTTTCACCTTCGACGATGGTTTCCCAATCAGTGGTTATCTTCTCTTGGCGTTGTGCTGCTTTGCCGATATTCGTTGTGCGCACCTTTGGTGTGCCCTTTTTTTTGCTCGTTGGACCCTACTGTTCCTGCCATGGCACCTCCATTGCTTGTGATATGCTGATATGTTCGATGTGCTCTCATTCAGGGAGATGCCCTGTTTGATCGCTCTCATTGTTGTGCTACTTCAGGGGAGCTGCTTCTTTTGATGGCCGTTGATCTCGATGCTATTAACTATGGCCGTTACTATTTTTTATTATGCTTTTCATTATGTATTCATCATACCAGCTTGAGGAGTGTTATACCAAGCTAGATCTGTGTATAAGCTTGTTGTACTTTTTTTATTTGTAGTTGGTTGTTGTAGTCTCCTATGTAGCAAGCTGGAGTTCAATAGTATATACACTCCAGCTTGAGGTGGAGTGTTGAATAACATGTATTAGGGCAGTTTAGTCATTAGTTGTATGTTAGAGGGTATTGTTGTCATTATACATCACTTGCCCTATATGGGCCTATATATACAACATATCAATGAGGAGCTCCCAGTGTAGACTCTCCATCCTTCACTCCTCTTCTTCTTCATTTCTCTACCCTAGCTTCCATATTCTAACATTCTTATATATGTTCATGATTCTGTTTCTTCTATTTGTGGCAGTTAGACCTCTTCCTGACTACTGGAACTATTTGCCTCGCTATTTATGGTATGGTTACTTCGATAATGGGCATGAACATCCCATATAGTTGGAATAATGACCATGCATACGTGTTCAAATGGGTACGTACATATCTTCTTTGTCTAGTTAGTCTATCTACATTTGATCAAGCACGTGTTTTTTTTTCGAATATTATCATAGCATTTTTCTGGTTTATTGTTGAGCAGGTGGTTATCATCACTGGATTAATTTGCGCTTCCATTTACGTGTTAATCATTTCTTATGCCCGCTACAAGGGTCTTGTCGGCTCTTGATATCCAATACGGTTACATACTTTGAGTTAGAAAATCGACTCCGCATACACGAGATAAATAAGGATGCTGAGACTCCATATCAAGGTTAGAGAAGCTATTCAGGCCAATAACGCCTTTTTCCTTATTTCCTTGCCATCATTTGGAGTTGGCGCAAAAGTAGCTTCTCACCATGGTAATCCCATATTTTTTCAGACAATTTCTGGCTTCTTCCCGGCTCCTGTAAGATTTCATCTCCTTTCTCTCTTGCTTTTTGGACATTTCTGATTGGAGAACAGGTTAGGCAGTCATTGCTTCAAGCCATTGAGCACACCGTGGTTCGATGGCCGACAACCAAAATTTATTCGATTTCAGGTGCCGAATTCCAACATTTCTATGAAGTGGAATGTTTCTATGTTGCTATACTATCATTCTTATTTTTTTTGTCCATAAAAAAAAGTCTTATTTTGTCGATGCGGATTCGTGATTCTTTCTGTCCTATTCAATGTCAATACTCAAAGTCAGGTCAGATTGAACGCTTGATTCTCCTATATCTGTAACATTTGTAATTCAGCTACTCGGTATATCCTGTGACTGTATTGTGAAAACTGCCCGTAGAGCACTGTTAGTGGTTAAATTCAAATGTATGGAAGGGTTTAATGATATATTCGCCCCTTTTTTTACTTGGGACAGCCCTCTCTAATTTATTTATGATTACTCTTTTTCCCTAAAGTGGGTTGTCCCTAATTAAAAAGGTTGAATAGATTATCTCCATTTATCTATTATTATTATACTTATGTTGCATCCATGTATCACAATTTTAGTGTGGGACTAGTAAGCCGAGGTTTATTTTATTTATCCTTTGATCACGTTGACCTTAGTTATCTGATAAAATATTACCAGAACAAACTTGTTTAACAGTGCAGAATCAGATTACTTATTTAAGTAGGATAGTCACTCTCAGGAATAGCTCATCCAAGTATTTTTATCTCTCGACGAACAGTCCCAGTACTACTTAAACTCCTTTGTTTTTAACTCCTAATCATTGTTATTGTCACGCCCCAAACCCCACTCTCGGCGTAGGACATGACAGCGCCATATACCTGCAAGACGAATCTCACAAATGTACAAGGCTACAAAGCAATAACAGAAAATAACCTGGCATTTCATAACTAAAATATCAAAGTAATGATTAATGCGGACCCATTAGAGTAAGATCAATCTCAGCTCTCCCTTGATCAAAGCAAAATGAATTAATAAAGTCTTTACATACTATTCAAGTACTCACTTCCTAATAACTGAAATAACTAAACTAGTCTCTGAGCCAAACTCAAATTCCAGAACTAAGCGTCCTGCTCCCCGTTAACTTCACGAGGATCAAAACCTAAAAATAATATATAACCATAGTCAGCTGAAAAGCTCAGTACGTAATAAAGCACTATTCTAACCACAATCTAACATGTCAGGATTCAATAGGGTCAGATAGTCAAAGTCAAAACTGAGTTCAAAGGTCTTAACTGATTCATTAGATGTAAACAATTATAAGTGAATGTCAAATATGGTTCTAAATTCCAAATCTTAGTTCGGATCAAAGTCGAAAATTTCAGAGTTAATGTACAGAAGGTTCAGAGTTCAAATACACTTCAGAGTCATTGGCATGGTTCATAAGAGATGTTATTGCTAATACACTGACAGTCCACAGTGTTCGGAATCAGTTCCTGAAGTTCAGATACAAGTTGAAAGGGCTAGCGTTTTATCCCACTGACGAGCCAGAAGTTCTAGTGTACTACCCCCACGGTGGGTTCAGAGTTGCCAAATATTTTACCCCCATATGTATTCAAGCCTCCACAGAAGTGTTGAAAATGTTCAAGGTCATATTCAAATGGTTCAGAATATTCAAAGTTCAAACTAATAGTTCACAGGTTCAGAGTTCAGAACAGGTGCTCATAGCAGTATTTCAGAACAGTTATTTTAAAGGTTCAGAAGAGTAACAGTAGGTGAAACAAAATAGCATGATGGACTCAAAGCTAATTCAGAACTTCAAAGTATCAATACAGGTTTTCCAAAGTCAATACTGATTCAAATGAGAAGGGTTTATAATACCCAAAGTAGTACGTTATTACGTACCTCAAATAAGTTCGATTCCTTTCTTAATTCGGACTATGATACAATATCTTGATCTGAACAGAACATAAGTAACAAATAAGGGTCCAAAAAGGTAACCCATTCTATAGCTATTTCTTGTAATTTGGTGATAACATTCTTGAAAAGTTTTCAAAACTTATTGAAACTATTTTTAACAGAAAGATGACATTTTCGGCATGCCCGTAGAGTACCAGAGCGTAAAAAACGGAAGAGAAACGAATAAGTTATGAATTTTCGAAGTTTTGGAAAAATTGCCGTGCCGCGCCGGTCGTCCGATAATTACGGACGTCCGGGAATACGGACGTCCGAAGATCTACTCTCGCCAAACGTGGTACTCACGGACGTCCGCCATTTTCCGGACGTCCGCCCCACGCGCGCACCCAAATTTCTCCATAACGCGATTTTTCCCCTTTTTGCACTAAAACGGCCATAACTCTTTCGTTTGGGGTTCAATTCATATATATTGATTTTGAGTTCTTTGGAATCGTAAATCAACATCGATTCCAAGAAAAACTCAAGATCAACCCAAAGATTCTTATTTTTAATTCATATTAATCAAAGTTCTTATTTCTTTTCTCTTTTCAAACCCTTGTTTTAGGATTTCTAACTATCCAAAATTTTCATAGTTCATAGATCTTACCTTGATTCGCAGTTTCGACTCCGAATTCGTGATCTCCTTGCTCTTCTCCTTCTCTTTCTCCAATTTCTTTCTCTTGGGCTTAAACAAAACGTTTAGGGTTTGTTTAGCCATAAAATGATGATTTATAGGCTTTATTAGGAAGCCCTAATCTGAGTTAAGATTATTTTAATTAGCATTTATATACATAACACCAGCCTCCATAACATGCCTTTACAATGGCGATGATGCCTTTTATATGGTGTGTGTGCGCGAGTGAAGTCTAATATTTTTCAGAAAGTACAGTGAGTCCCAATTAAATATGAAATACTCAAAATGGATTACGATAGTCAGTACCACGAATAGCTTATCCAAGTATTTCTATCTCTTGGCCAACAGCCCCGTTATGACTTAAATTCCTTTGCTTTTAACTCCTAATCGTCATTTTAATTAGTATCTACATACATACTCAACCCCAACATCGACAAGTACTCAGACAGTCCATTTGGATACCAGGATTTTATAATCTAGGATTGTAAAGTCCAGGATTCTACAAGATGAAACTTGGATTTTATAAGCTAAAAATCTGGATTTATAAGCTAAAACTTGTATTGTACATTTTCGGGATTGTAAAATTCAGGTTTTAGCTTACGAAATACAGGTGCATGTAAGTTCTATGATTTTACAATTCTGGACTACAAAATCCACGTATCCAAATTGCCTGGAAATGCCTTTGCGGTGGCTATAATGCGTTTACAATACGTACTCAAAATGTGCTAACGTTATTCGTGCAAAAAATAACCACTTTTATGACTATATTCACTTAAAATATGTCTCTAATAGTTACAAAGAATTTTACATCAATAAGGTACTTATTATTTGGGATTTCCTATATAGGGACTCTGGCAGGAAGGCATTTCGGGGTTAGCTCTTGTATGAGAGAGCATCCGCTTCATATGAATCAAATGAATGAGACAGAATCTGCTGAAAAGTGAGCCTGTGTGGCAGCTGTCATGCAACAAGCAACTGCCAAATGTCTTTCTGCGAAAACTCCTTAGCAAATCCCTTATTGTTTTCATAGAAACATTTATAAGTTACTTAATATCTATAAAGAATTCATTTATAAGATGTTTAATAGCTAAAGTAAACATTTATAAGTTAGAGTTGAGAAAATTCGCAGGCCAAATCCGTTCCAATCATGCGCAAATAAATGACAAATAAAAACAAGAAGCAAACTACAAGATGAATATCGAGATTTACGTGGCTTTGCCAAGATGTCTATGTCCACGAGCAATCACACAATCTTCTACTATGAGAAAAATAAACAGAGCTATTAGAATTACACTGGATTAACTCAAAACCCGCAACCCATCCCTTGCTTCTCAACCAAGACTCTACATTGAACTTCACATCCTCACAAAGACCTATTGGAGTGCTCGAATTTTCTAGACTGAATATGAGGTGTTGATCATGTGCTTGTTTGATTGGAGAGAACAGATGATGATTGATCCCGAGCCGGTGCGATCTAGACCGCATGATCGCACTCGGGTGTTCTCTAATGGCTAGTTCTTGATTCGGTGTGATATAAAGTGTAGGATCATGTGGTAATGGTCGATGCTCGATCAGGTGAGGTCTGGGTTTGCCAAATCACGACTCGTCACATACCAACGATAAAATGTTGATCGGGTGCGATTTAGGCCACATGTTGGTGATCGATTACGATCTAATTGTCAAATAACCTTTACGCGACAGATCGGGTTTTACACAAGCCAACCATCACTAAAGAGCCGATCGATTACGATCTGACGCTTCGAAATGATACTTTTCAACTAGAAAAGACACTAGAATTTCTATGAATAGACCAGAGATATGCTATTTGTGAATGAATCCGAGATTCCATTACGAGAATCATATTTTGGTATTTCTAAAGCCTTTTTCTCCCTCTCTATAGATTTATAAACTCTCTTTTTGACCCATTTCATTCCTTTCTCTCTGGTTACCTATTTTTTTGCAGAAAAAACCAATATCTCACCGACTTGCCCTAAAATGCAAAGGTGTTGATCCGGATTCCGGACGTACATTAATTATACAAGTAGTGGGGTCGAATATTATCTCAAGGAAAGCGACATTATAAGTGCGCCTTAAAATTAGTAATGCGCCTTAAAGCATCATTTCTTTCATATCACTTATCAAACTTCTTAATCCACAACATCCAGGCCCAAAGGGATTCAAGTTCAGCACTTTAAAAAAAACATTTGCACATAATTCATGTGGACACACATTCAATATATTTTATAACTATGGAAATGAGAAGTGAATTTACAAATCCCATTAGTGTGTCTCACCAATATCCTCAAAACAATATGGACACTTACATGGACACTTGTCCAAATCTCATAGGGGCATTCACATATTTGGACACATTTCAATAAAGGGGAGTGATAAATCGACTCCCTAATATCTTAAATTGACTCTCCATCTGTCTTTCTCTCTCTAACCTAGAGGAGAGAGAAAGACACATGGGGAGTCGATTTAAGATATTTGGGAGTCGATTTATCACTGAAGTGTCCAATCATTTTAAGATCAACACCATCCGTTCTCTCTTATTTTGTTTTCTTTCCTTTTCACCCCCATTTGAACATATTCTTTTCACTTCTAAGTTCTAACATGATTTTTATTAGCGGAACTTTGTTCTTTCTCACGCTGTTTATACAACATCCATACCGCTAACATGCGCCAGGGTCACATTTTAATCCCAATTCCCATACCCAACCCATAACACATGGCATCGTCCAAATCCGATTCCGTGTTCAGATTGCAGGCGGAGTAACCCACGGCGCACGTTAGGTGACGGCGCACGTTAAGACATAAGACTTGTGCCCATCGTTTTACATAAAAAACCTCCTCGGTCCATACTATTTCTTCGAAACTTGCCTCTCTCAGATCAATCCACAAATCCTTTGTCCAAATCAAGCAAAACCCACGTACGCACGTCTCAGATAATCAAAACCCATTTGTGGATCCATGACAAAATCCCTTCTTTTGGGGTATTTCATCAGATCAAACCACCCATGTAAGAAAAAAAAGAAAGAAAGAACAGGTTTTGTTTTTTTATTTTTTTTTGTTCTTTAAAAAGACAGAACATGAGGTGTAAAGAGCACGTTAAAACATGAGGTGTAAAATAGTAGCCGACTCATGGTATGCATGAAGTGTAAAACATTCTATGGAAATAATATTCCATGGAAAAAAAATGAAAGTACAGAAGAAAGAGATGGGACAAGCATAATGCATTGGTAAACCTACATCATATATAGATGTAACACCCGGCCTCACCAAGGATCGGGAAAGTTAATAATTTTATCTAAATCTTGGTCGTAGATCCCCCGATCGAAGATCAATGGTTTAGATCTTCAACCATTGATCTTCGATTGGAGCCTTTCAGACTGTCAGATTCACAATTACTATAAATAATAAGTCCGAAGTCTAACGACCCGGACTTGTGAACATTTTTTTTTTCAAATCCAAAAATCCGAATCACTCCCACAAAAGAAGCGATATAAGTCCAAATTGAAATATACCAAACAATTTTTTTAAAGCTAGAAAGTATAAAATAACTTAAATGCCATTGATTAAAATCAATCAAACTTTAATCTGTGTACACTAGTTATAATTAAGAACTCCAACACTATTAAAGAATTTAGCAAGAGAGATTAGCATGAATAATAAGACTAAGGCGGGCCTCCTGCCGAAACTACAAAGCCATTCCGTTGACTCAGCTCTTGGTCATCTTGCTTCCCATTACATCCTGTGTCATCTAGTGTCACGAAACTTGAGATATATATAGCAACATTAGATACAACGATCTAACAGAGTCATTCAACTACCCAAACAAGTATAGGGATCAATAAAAGAGTGAAGCGGTAACATAGTCTAGTGAATAGAACGATCGTATGGAATAAACGGGAATAAAATTCAAGAGGATAAATTAGATAATAAGAATAAGAGTGACAAGAAAAGTAAATAAACTGTGTGAAATATGCATGACATATGAGACTGCTAACAAAGTTTAGGTTTAACTGTCACCTGTCTCTAATCTTATGAATTGGGTAGAAAGAACCGCCCTCTGCTAGAAGGTGGAGTGCAATAGTCCTAAAGCCAAGTAATAGAGTGTAACAATGTCAATTTATTTAGGTTTAAGTTCTTTAAACATTCACACTTTCTTACATAAAGCAGCCCCATTTTGGGGGCACAAAATAACACCCACAGAGACACTAGGTGCTGCCTTGTTTTAGGGTACCAAACACACACAAAAGACATCGGTTGCTGTACAGACACATAATTACTAGGGCTGCGCTGTTTTGGGGGAAATAAATACACACTTAGAACACCTAACTACTGTTCAAATTTAGGTGTTAAGATCACACCAAACGACTCAAGTGCTATCCCATTTTTGGGAGGAGGTAAAAACACATATGCACACAACAAATCTTAATCTTGTCCCGTGATGGGACCCAAAATACCCACAAGTTTACAACGCAGTGCAGTCCCGTTTTGGGACTTAAAATATACACATAATATATACGCATGTATGCTGATTTAAAATTTTGGATTTATATACATATTATAGAGGTATGTATACTGATTTAGAAACCCAGATTTAGATACATATCGTATATGTACATATTTTGTTTTGAAATCTCAGATTTATACACCTACTATATACCTACATAAATTCATCCATTATTCGAGATTTACATACATACGTATATGAACTGATAACACATACACACATAAATTAGTATTAAAAATTGATTACTTTGTATACATGGAAATTTATGCATCCTAACCACCAAAACTGGTCATTTTTTTTCATGAAAATGCATACATAGCTAGTATTAGAACAGATCATCTTGTATGCACACAATCAACATCAAAAGTAGTCATTTGATGTGTGTGTGTATATATGTGTGTGTGTATATAATAATAATAATAATAATATATATATATATATATTATATGCTAAGCATATTTTGTCTGTAAGCCCAAGGGTTCCCATGGGTTCAATCATTCACCTTTACCTTCTTGTTTTGATGCTAGCAAACTCAAATTAATTAGTCTTTATGGACTAATGTGTTGTTTTGTAGTGTTGTGCTTTAGACAGGAACTTTACATGTCATATTGCCATTACACAACACATGGCTTGCGGATCAACATGCAAATGAACCAAAGAGCTTGTACACACAATGAAGACATCATCCTTGGAAGATGTTCAAGTTAGGAGCTCATGTCAAAGATCCCACAAGCACGCCTTGCAAGTGCCAATAGAAGCTTGGAGATGAACCAGCATTGGTGACCACCTCATTGACCACTCAACATGTTCAAGAATGGAGGAAGTCACATGACTCAAAGAAAGTCGAAGAGTTCACTCTCAAGTTGAAGATGTCTAAGAAAGTGCTGAGGAGCCAAGCAATCCAAGAAGACTCAAGGTTATATACTTTTTAGATTGTAATGGAGTCCTCTTGTTTTAAATGTATTTGCACTTTCAAAGGTTTTCAAAATGGTTTTCATAAACAAATTTAACATCCCTGGAAACCATCTACACTCCCAAAAATATCTTTGAAAACCTTGGACAAAAGCCCAAAGACCATGGCCCAAGTCCCTAAAATTTTTATATTTAAAATTGAATTATCAAATAGGGCCGGTCGACAGGGGTCTCCCGGGCGACCGCAGTAAGGTGGTTGAAAATCCAGGACCTACCGAAATTTAGCGGGCCAACGACTGCTGATAGGGATCTGGACAAAAATAAAAAGTCCAGAAAGCTCTCGGCGGGTGACCACGATAGGCTCGGTCGACTGCGGCGGTAAGAAATTTCAAAATAAAAAAGAGAGCGCCAGATAGGGCGGGCGACCGCAACACCTCTGTCGACCATGCCGGTATCGAAAAGTGGCCGTTGAGGCTCAAACGGATAGATTTTTCTAAGCCCGTTATTTACAGTTTTGCCCCCAAATGGTCATATCTTTGTATGGACTATTTATACCCTATCCATGACCAACTAAACAACATTTTGGCAAATCATTTCAAATCTATTTGAGCCTTAAACTTTCATATCAAAGGTTTTTAGTTTTCCTCTTCTATGCTTTAATTTGTGCATTTGCATTTATCAAGAGGATCTCCATAGGGCTTCACTTGCTTATTTTCTTGGAGAGTTTTTGTGAGCTTCAATCATTGTAAAATCAGCCTATCAAGAGGCTTTGAGAGTTTTTCTTTTTAGTTCTTCATTGTAAAAGAGGGTCTTTGATTCGGCCCGATAAGAAAGGAGAATCAAGAGTGTGAGGAGGGGTTTTGCGCTTCAGCCCTTTAGAAAGGAGAAGCTGATTGTATTGAGGGTCTTCGATTCGGCCCGGTAAGAAAGGTGAATCCGGAGCAAAGAGCGTGTGTCCCCTTGGAAGCATTGTGCAAAGAGGGTTTGTTCCCTCGGAGATGGAGAAGGGTTTGTACGGCTCAGAGATTCGAGGTGTGGAATCTCACTATTAGTGGAGTACCCAAGGAGACAAACTTGAAAGAGTGGAGTAGGTCTTGTTGATAGACCAAACCACTATAAATCTTATATTCCTTATGGTGTGCCTCTTCTTCTCTTGTTGCCCTCTACATTTGGTGATTGGTAACTTCTATCCCTCTTTATGTTTATGCTTAATTAACAAGGGTTAGATTTAAACTTGTAATGTTTTAAACATCCAAATTAAACTTATAATTACTAATTGTTAAAATTAGTTTTAACAATATACTTAATTAGGACAAAAATTTTAAATTGACCAATTTACCCCCCCTCTTGGGTTGCCCTACTTGTATTTCATTTTCTGCTGTATTTCATTTTTTGCTATATTTCATTTTCCCTCTTCCGTTGCCCTACTTTTCTTTTCTTTTTCCAAGACAAGTTTTCTCTAGAAAAGTTTTTCCTCCACGAAAATGATTTTGCATTTTAATTTGGGTTTCCTACTTGTACAAAAATGAATTTAATGCAATTATTTTTCCCTTATTATTTTGGGTTTGGCCCCCAATACGAAATTGAATTTTCACCAGCTAAATGGAATTTGCCTCATAATTTATGTTTGGAATACTAATCGGTTTAGAGGATAACCAAGAATACCCTACTGATGAGCACATTTATGTGTGAATTATAGGTAGGAAAATCATGCATTTTTCTCATTTAAAGCGGTGCTACTAATATTTGTGTTGTTTTTGGTGTTTCATGGACATTTATGGATTTTCACAGAAAATGGAGCTAAAGAGATGAAATTTCAAAGAAAATCGCTATTCACACATTTACCTCTCTTAGATGTTCACACCAATGGGCCAATTGTGTGTGTTATAAAGTGGATGGCTCGGATCAGCTATGTACATGATTTAGAGGGCTCACTTGATCACCATCATGGCCCCATCATATGAACGGTTTAGATTATCATACGACAATGGGTTAGGGGCTCTATTAATTTATGTTTGTAGCCCATCAAATGAGTGGTTTGCATCAACTTGTAGCTCATTAAGTTGAATGGATTGGATTATTCCATGGAATTGATTCAATGGGCAAAATCAAATTGCAATAAGACCACAAGAGGGTTGGTTCAGATTAGCTTGTGAGAGTGGATTAGAAGGGACAGACCAATTTGCAATGGGGTATTAAATGGACGGCTAGGCTCAGTTTGTATGAATGGGTTAGAGGAAACGGATTATTTTGCAGCAAATTGGATGATTTGGATCAGCCCAAAATACAGTTTCGGCTCAATTGAATGGGGTCCATCAATATTAATTAATTTCCTATAGGTTTCGATTAGTGGTGGGATCCACTTGTGTACAACAAATGAGGGCCCCACCCATTTTACTTTGGTTTTACACACAACCTATAAGGATGGTCGGTTGATTATAGATGGGAAGGATGACATGTGCAGCATGTATGCATTAGCATTTTCCATTGCATGTATTGCAAATACATGCACACTAAAGTAGCCACTTGCTATTCTTTGAACAAGTGAGATCAAGAATCCAAAACAGTAGTTTTCTTTTGGGGATGATGTTACGTATTTTTATTGGAAAGCCATGCAAATTGCCATGCATTAACCGATTATCCAAAAAGGTAAGGCCTTTTATAAATAGCATGTTATTCTTATTTAGAAACCACTGCTAAGTGTGGCATTGGAAAGAAAAGCAAAAGGGCTGAATATATCATTTCCTTATTTATACAAGTGGGACCCACTAAAATGAACAGTTGGATCATTCCGTATTGCATAAACTCCCTCATATTTTGGGATTCGGTCATTTTGGGCCCACTAGTGCTACGGCATATTGTGCAAATATTAGAAAAGAGGAAAGAGGCATATGGGGCTGACTTTGCTTTGGATCAAGGGTTTGGATAATTTTGGTAGGGATATTTTTTTTCTCTCTTTCTCATCTTATAAAAGCAAGTTACTTTAATTGGGCTATTCCTCTTACACTGTTTTGGCAATTCACTCCTAAGAAGAACCGAACACCATTGATTTTAGCAATTGCCAAAAACGTCCAGCAATTTTTCCCACGTTTTAGTTTGGAGAAAAGCAATAATTTCTAATTTACTTTGTTGATAATATATGCAAGTACGTGGGACCCACTTGGAAAAATTAGCAATAAAACACACGTCGAAGAATACAAGAGGTTTGTGTATTTTAATTGGAAAGCATTTTTTTTGGGAAGTCAGTAGCCATGTAAGGCATGCAAGCTCATGTGGATTCTTGCTTTTATATATAGCCATCTACTTTGGAAACCTTTCTTTCTTCCACTTTAATGAGTTGGTCACCTATTTTTAGATTTTCATATGATATTGGTAACCCTCTCTCTCTCTCATAATACAAGACGGAGGTGAAGTTGATTTTCTTTTGGGAAGATACAACAATAAGAAAAGCATGTCACTAAAATGGGTGGACTTCTTATATGTAGCGGCAAGGCCATGTTTAGCAAGATTCATCATACGATGTGACTTTCTCTCTTCCGATTTGGTAAGTTTAATTTGGACAAGGATGTTATATGAGCAGCCTTTTTCATACCATTATGAGTAGCCATCTCCTTTATATACATTGGTTCATCACTATCTTAGGGCTCTCTCTCCCTTTGTCTCTAGAGACTCTCCCTCCTCTCTTACATATTCTATCTCTTTTACATTACTTTTTCCCTCTATCAATCAAGGTTCATTCGACCGTTCAACCTTCAATCCATGGCGACACCAAGGCATAGAAGGAAGGCGATCAAAGATTCAACCCTTGTTCGAAGGATAAAAGACTAAGTTCCTTTTATCTTATTTGTTTATTTCAAGTTTAAAAGTGATGTACTTTTGATTATATTAAGAAGGAATGGAGTTATTTTTTTCGTCTTTTTACTTTTATGGCCATGGTTTGTATTATCTTTTTAGTGTCTTTTCCTTTCTCCATGAGTAACTAAACTCCCTTGCTTGGGATTTAGATGAACCCATGGTGAAAGGGGAAGGATATTGATTAAAAACTATTTTTTTTTTGCAAATATAACGTACGTTGTACGTAAGTATATATATATATGTTATATATTTGCTAGGTCCCAATCAATCATGCCATCGGCTTTTCCCTTTCGTATGATTGATTGTTGATGGGTAAATTATATATATATATATATATATATATATATATATATATATATATATATATATATATATATAAGATACAACTTGATTATATAATCGATGAACTCTCATGGAGAATGACATCTTTGCATCTTATCCTCCATAGACCATGTTTATTTGTTATATAACAAGCCAAAGCAATATTTTCAATTTAATCAACAATCTAACCCACAACCCATGGTGGATTCTTGCCCCAAGTAGTTTTCCAATATGAATCAAATCCCTTTCTAATCAATTTTCTTTTGCAAATTAGTTTAGTTTAGCTTTTCTAATTAGACTTTAGATTTTAGATAATTAATCAATTCTCTTAAAATTTGGTACACTTTGCCTAAATTAGGATTTTAAATCAAAAAGATCTTAGTTGAATTCGATTCTTAGATTGAATAGAATATACGCTTATATATAGTGTTGGCTCCGAGGTCAAGTCCACGGAAATCCTAAGATTTTGCCAGGCAACATTATATCATAGCTAGTATTCTAATCGGTACAAGAATAGGATTGACAACTAGATTTCTCTTCCCTGAGTTCGATCTGTATTTACACGATCCGTGCACTTGCGGTTACTTTTTATCACAAACACCTACTAATTAGGAGATAACCTACTAATTTAGGAGCTACCCTTCTAATTAGAAGAAATCACGCGTATCTCCATATATGCATAATATTCTCACTTCTTTGGCACAACTATATGATACGATATTATTCTATAAAAAAGGAACCTCTTTCTTTGCCGTTTTCCATTAAATTCATATGTTTCCATTTTTATAATTCCCCATTAGTTTCCATTCAATTCCACATTATATCCTGACGTTTTCATATGCTATTACTAAGGTTTTAAATTTTGGTTTTGGAATGCGTTTCGGTCCTCACCGAAACCAAAATTTCAGCCAAAATTTCGGCGAAATCTAACGAGATCTTTCTAATGCCTATTTTATAGAGCAAAGAATTTCGACCAAAATTTCGGTAATTTCAGCTAAATTTCGGTAATTTCGGCTAAAATTTCGGGAGAATATTAAATAATCATGAAGAAACGAGATTTTTGGGTGAAATCCCTTAAATTTCGTAGGAAATTTCGGGATAGGTGAAATTTCTAACGAAAGTTCAAAATTTCGATCAAAATAAAGTACCATTTAGAGGGTAGGCAATTTCGATTTCGCTCTCAACCGAAACCCGAAATTTCGGATTTCGGTCGAAATTTAAAACCTTGGCTGTTACTAATTAACAAAAGGGGAGTGATAAATCGACCCCCATATATCTAAAATCGACTACCGATGTGTCTTTCTCTCTCCTCTGGGTTAGAGAGAGAAAGAGGAGAGAGAAAGACACATGGGGGGTCGATTTAAGATATTTAGGAGTTGATTTATCACTGAATCCCTTATTAGTATGATGCAGCTCATGTTTTTGAAAAGCTAAAGAAATACGCCTTAGAGGGGAGATGTGTTCAAACTCTTGATCCGAGCAAGGAGTTGGACTTCCATGGTCAGGTGTTAAGATATGGATACAACCTTGACACCACCTTCAATCTTTTGTCATCGTCACCCCCACAACAAAGAAATCCATCAATGATTACAGAACTCCTAATGAATTCACTCTCAAGTAATTTAATTTTTCCTTTCTTTATTTAACTTATTTAGTTTTATAACAGTCACAATCATGAGGTCAAAATTTTGATCTCAACCTCAAAAATTTTGGGGGTTGTAATTTGTCGGTGATTATTTTCTAGGGAAGCAAGCTTACTTGGGCAAGACCGATTTTGTAGTAAGTTACTCTTCACTTCTTAGATAGTAATGCACCATATAATGGCATATTATCTATAAACTGTGGTTTTCCAAGATGGTTTGCAGCCAAGAAACCTATCTCTTTCTGATTGTTTAAATTGTCAAGAATACACCATATATTGTCCACTGTAGAATAAGGAGAATAAGGATTGTCCAACATGTGTAATTATTTGGCCTATGCTTATTTTCAATGGGAGCCACCAAAATGAAATGTCCAAGATCTTGCACATATGCACCACTTGCAGTTGATTATAGATATCAATAATGAAAATGTTATTTGAAAGTTTAGTTTCTATAGCTTGATATTTCTTTTCATTCTGGTATCAAAAAAGACGTGGATCATTGCCTCACAGATCATGTTTTTTTGTTGATATTTCTTTTAATTAAAGTCTATTATCTTGCAACCATCTTCATTAAATTGCGTCAACAAAACAATTTAGAAGTTGTACCAGTTGTATTTGTATTCACCAGAACATTCGTTTTTTAAGGAATACCATTGTAATTTGGCTGGAATTGCTTACTTGGTACAGTGGTAAAATAAAGTAGCCTCACACTTGATATCACTTAAGGACCCAGAACTTGGACAAAGATGCTACGATTTTCTTTATAATTTCTCAGGTATGATTTGCTCTTATTCGTTTTTATTCTTTTCCAGCCATTATTTTCTATTTTCTATATGTTGGTTTCGCTATTCGGTTTCACTAAGTGTTGGTTTTATATGTTTTATGTTTCTTATTTCTTTTATTTTTCTTTTGTAAATGAAGATGAAATATTTAGAAGATAAACTAATTTTTTCGAAATTGAGTAATGATTCTATCATGTAGTATTGTTAATAACATGGCAAATAAGTGTATGTAGATGGCCTAAATACATTTGATTTATAGATTGTTGCATAAAAATCTCGACATTGGATATTATGTGACATGTGCTTTTGTCATCCAATGATTATATGTATATTTATATTTATTATTTTCGTATGTGATAGTAATATGAAAACAATTACTTAAATTGGTCATTTTTCTTACAAGAATACATTCAAAACTGTTCTCTTAACTGATTATGTGGTATACGAAAATAACACACATCAATCATTACCAAATTTGGACGGATTTGTGCTCAAAATTAGGGCACACAAACAGTCCCAAATCTGGACAATTGTGTGGTCGGAAATAGGGCACACAAACTGTCCCAAATCTGGACAGTTTTGTGCTCGAAAACAGGGCACATAAACTGTCCCAAATTTGGATAGTTTTGTGCTCTAAAATAGGGCACCCAGATAGTCTCAAATATGGACAGTTTTGTGCTCCAAATAGGTCACACAAATAGTCCCAAATATGGATAGTTTTGTGCTTCAAAAATTCCCGCACAGCCAGTCCTGAATTTGGCCAGATTTGATAAAAAAATAATACCCTCTTAAAACAGTTCAAGTTCAACAACTGATTCCATAATAATGAAAATATTGTGGACCCCGATCCGAGGAGGAGGAAACGAGTCCCTACATCCTCTCGATCTCCACATGAAGGAGAGCTCTACCAAGGAACTCTTGAAACAGATGACACCCTCATAGCATAGCACGAGTGGCGATAAATGAATGAGATACGTCTTGATCCGGAGCCAAGGTTCGAAACCAAGACGTACCTAAAATAAACTCAGAGTGCCATCCATGGATAGGCTATGGAACCCCAAAAATAAATCCTCTGTTCAAGGGATAACTAGAAATATATATGGGCTCATGCCTGATTACGAATGAAGAAGGTTCAAAGAGCACCCCTAATTCGTTCGAGTGCAAGCACTTGGTCTCTTATGCCATTTATTATTAACCTCGAAGAGTTTTGGGCGAGAATCAAGTGAAATGGGAACAAATATCCCCGAGTGGACGTCTACCTAAATTTGCATAACCCGGGGATAAAATAATAAACATGTACCAAATAAATTGAAGAAGTGCCGCCTAATCACAGCTAGGTTATGAGTGACATACCTAACTAGTGTCTAAGTTCTGGTGGACAAGCACATGCATACTACAGCTAAAGGTATAAGGTCCGTACATGAAAGTAAGAAAACATAACAAAACATACAATATGACTCGATACCAAACACGACGCAACACAACAAATCCTAAGACTCTAATTATTAAACCCGACTCCTTGGATGGTCTGATGTTCATCCAAAGAAGCCTACGTATCCCCGCCTCCCCAAGAATCATAGTCACGTAGTTCTTCTCACTTATTCTAAACTATGATGCCTAAGACATTTAGACCTCTATCCTAGACTGGATCTAAAAGACCAGAGTAGTTATTAAAGCTTCTTGTGGGATTATTTAAATTCTAATGGATTGTGGATTTTAGGACACCCTATATGCCCTAACTAAATGCAGGTTAGCCCTAAGCTAATGCAGGTGGTTCCTACAATCTATGTATAATTAGGCTGTATTTCCTAAGAAAAACAAAGGGCGGACTAACGCATCCTATTCTAGTCATCAGTAGGCGATGTGGATCGCCAACTGACCAGACGGAGGCGCTCCTATAACTTTAGGACAAACCCCTAACTCTAAAACAAGCACACAACAAACAAACAATACATCAAGGACAAATCCTTAACTCTTAAAAAAAAACTCTCTACCTAGAACAAAGTCCTAACTCTAGAGGAAGATCTTTTGAAAAAAATAAGGCTTTTAAAGTATGTTTGAATGATTTTTGAAAGATTTACAATGTCTATTTACAAAGTTTGGCTGGACTTAGGATAAAGATCTCAAGCTGTACTACGTACCACATGGGAGAGGATCAAGCCAACGTAGTTCAAAATCGAACTCTCACAACTGCCACTAAAACACAACACTTTTCAAATGATTTAATGCTTTTGATGCTTTCAAAATATATTTGATGTTTTAAATTTTTAGTCTTTTTGAGTTTTCAAATGATTTCCAATGTTTTTTTTATTTTAAAAATATTTTCACCCTTTTGGTCAAAGACCTAAAAGAATACACAAAGCAAAATCCTAAGGCCAAACCCTAGGGCTAATAGGGGAAACCCCTAAACCAGGCAAGCTTATATCCCAAGAACACTAAAAACGATCTAAGATCCCAAGCAAACAAAACTCTAATAAGGCTATGCTAGTCTCCAATAAAGAAGAGCGTCAACAACACTAAGGAGGTGAACAAATAAGTCCAAGACTATCTAGTAACACTACTAAGAGGACGAATGAGTCAAAGACTGTTTAATAATACCACATAAAGGACGAAATGAGTCAAAGACTCTCTAATAACACTAACTAAAAGACGAGTGAGTCAAAGACTCTCTGATAATACCACTAAAAAGGATGAATGAGTCAAAGACTCTCTAATAACTCCACCAAAAGAACCAATGAGTCAAAGACTCTAATAAGGACAAATGACTCAAAAACTCGCTCTAGAAGAAGGGGGGTGTGGACCCCGATCCGAGAGAGGCGGGGGACGAGCCCCCACGCGAAGAGTCTCAGGATCATCCACGTGAATGGAGAGCTCTACCAAGGAACTCTCGAAAGAAGTGCCCCTCACAGCATGAGTGGCAATAAAAGGTGAGATACTTCTCGATTCGGGGACTAGCCCAGATTCGAGGTGTACCTTAAACAAAGAAGAGTCGTCATCCAAGGAAGTGGGCCAAGGATCCCATACTATGCTCTGTTGCAACGGATAACCAGAGATATAAAATAAGGTTCGTGCCTGGTTACGAATTTGGAAGGTCCGAAGAGCACCTCATCCGCCCAAGTGCAAACACCTGGTCTCTTATGCCATTTACTTATTGATTTTGAAGAGTTTTGGGCGAAAGTCATATGAAATGAGAACGAATATTTCCGAGAAGGCGTCTATCTAATCATGCATGTCTCGGAGATGAATAATAAACACACAAAATAAATGAAAGAAGTGTCGCCTAAGAATAGCTAGGTCATGAGTGTCATACCTAATTGGTGTCTGAGTTCTGGTGTGCAAACACATGCATGCTACAGCTAAAGGTACAGGATCTGTACATGAAAGTAAGAAAACACAGCAAAACATACGACACAAATCAACTCTATATATGACCGGACAAGATGAATCCTAAAACTCTAATGCGACTTGACTCGGACCAAGATGGCCATCCATCCCACCTGCTCTACGTATCCCGGCCTCGGGAAGAATCGGAGTCAATGTAGTTCGATGACCTATTCTAAACTACGATGCCTAACCATCTAGAACCGCTATCCTAGACTCGATCCTCTAGACTCGACTGATTTTTAAAGTTTTTTTGTATGATTGCTTAAATTCAAGTGAATTGTAATTTTTAGGACTCTCTATATGCCCTAACTAATGCAAGTTGGTTAGCCTTAAACTAATGCAGGTGGGCCCTACATCCTATGTAACTAGGCTGTGCAACCTAATGAAAACCATGGGCCGACTATATGCTTCCTAGTCTAGCCATCAATTCGACTAAATGTCTAACTGATCGACTCGAGGCCTCCTAACTCTCGGAACACTCACACGACAGGACACACCATATCAATACAAATCAGGACAGACTCCTAACTCTAAAACATCCCAAACAGCTAAGACAGACTCCTAACTCTAGAGGAAGATCTTTTTGAAAAGGTTTTGAAGAATTTTATATTTTTTTGAAAGTTTGAAATGTTTATTTTTAAAGGTTTGGCTGGACTTGGGATGTGGATCCCAAGGTGCACTACGTACCCTGTTGAAAAGGGATCAAGCCAACGTAGTTCAGAATAGAATTCCTAACTACTCTCCTAAGGACTCAAGATTTTTGAGATTTTTGGTTTTTCCGATGTTTTTTGAATGTTCAAGTGTTTTTGAAATGTTTTTTGTTGTTTTTAACACAAGAGGACAAAATCCTATCATCATAAGGGGAGGACAGACTCCTGATATCCCGCAAAGGTTGGACAGCATCCTATGCTTTGCGGGAAAAAAAACAGAAACACTACTCTGCAAGGGTTGGACAACATCCTATACCTTACATGAGCGGATAGAAAAACACATGATTTGATGAGAGGTTGGATAGAATCCTAACCCCTATGATGATAAGACTGACTCCTGAAACTGAAAGACTGACTCCTAACACCAAAGGACAGACTCCTATGCTAATGACTCTGAGAAGGGCTCTAATGAGACATGACATGTCTCCTAAAAGGATAAGTAAGGCCAATGAGACAAAGCCTGTCTCCAAAAGGGGTTTGATTTTTCTGAGACACAGCTTGTCTCCTAAAAGAGGTTTGATTTTTCTGAGACACAACTTGTCTCCTAAAAGAGGGCTCTAGATGACTCTTTCATCGCCCTTTCAATGAATGGGTTTCTAATGATGAGGCTAAGCAAGACTCCTACGTGCGACTCACTAATGAGACAAAGCCTGTCTCTTAAAGAATATGACTTTCTATTGAGACATAGCTTGTCTCCCTCAAGGGTATTGGCCATCTGCTTAGACATAGCTTGTCTCCTTAAAGGGTGGGCTCAAGTTGTCTCTTTCATTGCCCTTGCAATGAAAAGACAAATTCTAAGGGTTTCTAAAGACTATGCAAGTCTATAGAGAGAAAAGAAGAAAGAAGGGAATACTACCACGACTAGGTAAGTCTCTCTAAAGATGGGCTTGGGCTAACGCCTTCATCGCCCTTGCAATTAGAAAACAAACTCGAAGAATTCAGATGGACTCGCATAAACTTAGTATGAAAAACTTAGTATGAAAAAGGTTTGGTAAATATTGAAAATTCTCTGCAATATGTCAGTTAAATGGAAAATTTCTATCTCCAGTCAGATTTAAGCCTTTCTGAGGTTTAGTTAAACTGCATTAATGAGTGTCACACAAGCATTCTTTTCATAGCATATTCCAATAATTTTAGGAAAGAATCCCAAACTCCAATACTATTAATACTATGCACATTCAAACTAAAATAAAGAACAGATACATGTATGTAGCTTCAACTCACAAAACAATATAAACATGATCTCGCAATTCAATACGTTCAAAATATTTCCTGAGTTAGAAGATATTCTTTTTTTTTAAATGTATGTATACATGCTATGAGAGCTATACCCATAACTAAAAATTGACATAAGCTTAATTCTTTATACTCATCCAAATCAAATGAATTTAATTGAGGGCATTTCTTAATCAGATAATCTCAACACTAGCAAGCAGCCATTTTCAGTATATGATTGCCATGAAATATCAGTTAAAGAAGTGATATAACATGTATGACTGTGTTATATCATCTTGAATAATGATCTAGCAAAAATACTTCAAGATGAAACATTACACGCTCATATCAAAGATAATCAATCAACTAAATAACATTTTATTTGTGAACTCCTCACAGGCATAGCTCATAGGAAAAAAGGAGTTCTTGATTTACCACAATATTTACTAAAGAAGGACTATTCTGTGAGAATATACAAAATAATTTCGGAATAGGGTAGAAATCACCTTTTCACATGAAAGGAATCAACCAAAATAATGCTACCACTCATAAATATTTAGGAGAGATCAAGACAATTAATGTCCTAATTCAGCATAATCCGAGAACTTGTCCTTGTCATATCCATGAATACCAGAGAAAGAATCATCAGACTGGTTTAGATATACCTGTGTTGTTAGCATCTGGCGAAGGCCATGAACGACGAGCAATTCTCCTTAATACATGTCTAGAAAGATGACCGGAATTCCGTTCAACACCAAGATATCACCAGATCTGGTGACATTGATTGAAAACCCTTTGGAGAGAGTCTGTAACTCTACTTCATTGTTCAAACGATCCAGATTTGGTGTAAAGCACCCGGTGATGATAGTCGTGAAAATCAACACCTCCATATAAAGGAAACAAGTTCGACAGGCTCCAAGGGAAATGGTACCCACAATGTGCCTCTACTGTCTCTAAGACTCTTAATACCATCCATAACCATAGAGTCAACAGATGAGGCCCAGTAATAGCAGGACCAACAATCGTAGTAAAGCCCGGGAATAATATCTCAGCAGGATAAGCATATTTAGAAGTTAGTCCAAATGAGGCAGCATATTCGTGATGAACACTGTGGACATGTTTGTACAACCATTTTGTGTGTAAAATCCTATGCCCCCAATAAAACACAAAATCCTCCAGGATGAAGTACAAGAGTATTTGAGGCAAAACTACTTTCCAGGACGGCAATGGGAGACTGCTATTCATGCCCATACGTTTGCTAATAAGCATGAAAACAAAGCCCAGCCAAGAGATACCTCGTATATACCTCATTTACATTGAGGCCAGCCGACTGAAGGTATGTTGGAGTGATCTTGAAGCCTTCCATATATAAAGATTACGAGACTGGTTAGTCACATTTGAAGCCATTGCACTCCAGAATCCAGCCTAATTAAAAGAGGCCTCCGTAAGTGATGCCAATGCCACTCCACCAACAATTGGCACAAGGGAAGAAACAACTCAGAGAGTGGGAAACTCCCCAAGAAACATTGCAGAGAGGACAACTGAGAAAAAGGGCTCCATTTTGTATGCGTGAAGGAAACAACAACTTTTCCAAGACTCATATTAGTGAAAAGGTTTCCCAATGTGCACAATAGCCAGAGGTAGGATTGCTAAAAGCTGTGAAGTAGTAAGTTTGGGCCTCTTGTACAAATTTGTCGTCCACATAAAAAGAACCAGCACTGTCCTAACAACAAACAAAGTATGAACAGAGATCCAAGAATCAACGTCTGAGTAAAGTCACTCGATGTAGCGGAGCTCTCATCAGAGCTTTCCGGCACCGAGGTTGCCCTAACCCTAAAATTGTTCAAACTTCGATCGGAAAGGAGAGAAGGAACTGAAATCTTGCCGGGAAAAACAGACGAAGATGAGGATCTAGAGCATGAAGAAGTGAAAATTCCATGGATTGGTGTGAGAGATTGGGTTGAATCTAGGGTTAGAGTTCCGATTTGGAGGCTTTCGAGCTTTTAGGAGAGAGTTCGAAGGAGCGAGAGCAAATGCGCCGCTCTGCATTTTCGCAAAGGACAGAGAGAGAGAGAGAGATAGAGAGAGAGAAAGAGAGAGAGAGAGAGAGAGAGAGAGAGAGAGAGAGAGAGAGAGAGAGAGAGAGAGAGAGACTCTGATTCGGACTCTCTGAGCAAAGGTAGGCTCAATGACGAATCATTGGACAAAGATTTAGAGCTTCTATGAAGAAAATGCTTCAAAGACTTAGGGTTAGGGTTTTCAAAAGACAAAGAACTAGTTTTCTGTAAATCTTGCTTAGGGCTTTGAAGTGGACCAAGCTTTCTATCACTAAGCTTGTTGTAGCTTCCAACGGGGTGACGTTCTAGTGGCAAGTAAGTCCAAACAAAATCTTCGGGTTCAAATATGACTTCACGACGCCTCTTATCAACAGCCTTTTTATAGGTCTTAGATTTACTTTCCAGCTTACGATGAACATCTTCATGTATAAGCTTCATTTGAGATACAAAATCTTCAACTTGGGCAATGGGCTTTTCAGCAAATGGAATAGGTGCAAGATCTAGTGCTGACTTGGGTTGTCGCCCATAGATAACCAAGAAAGGGCTGCAACCTGTAGAACGGTTCATCGAACTGTTGTAAGCAAATTCTCCAAGTGATAGGCGGTCTTCCCAAGAGCGGGGATTGTCATCAATCAAGTTTCTCAACAAATTTCCCAATGATCGGTTTACAACTTCGGTTTGCCCATCAGTTTGAGGGTGGAACACAGTGCTATACTGCAGTGTAGTCCCAATACTCTTCCATAATTGACGCCAAAAGTGACTAAGGAACTTCGTGTCTCGGTCTGAAGTGATGGTATTTGGTACTCCATGCATTCTGAAGATTTCTTTGAAAAATAAGCTAGCAATGCGTGAGGCATCCATAGTCTTTCGGCAAGGTATGAAATGTGCCATTTTGGAAAATCTATCAACAACCACAAATATGGAATCCATTCCTCGGTGTGTCCGTGGCAATCCAAGGACAAAATCCATGGATATATCCTCCCATGGTACATGTGGTATAGGCAAAGGCAAATAGAGACCGGCATTTGTAGTTTGTCCCTTACCAATTTGGCAATTTCGGCATCTCATAACATAACGATGTACATTCCGTTTCTGATGTGGCCAAAAGTACTTTGCTGAAACAAGCTGGAGAGTTTTGTCACGACCGAAATGACCTTCATTATGTATCTCACCAATCACCTTTTGCCGAAGAGAGCAATCCGGTACACATAAGCGATTTCCTTTGAAGAGAAAACCATCACATAAGGTGAAATCAGCAAGCTTCTCATCTTGAGCATATGATATGAGTTTGGAGAAGTATTCATCCTCCATGTATAGCTGTTGGAATGAGTCAAAGCCGAGCACAATAGTGCGCATGGTATTGAGCAAGATTTTCTTTCGGCTAAGAGCATCGGCAACCTGATTTTGTACACCCGCCTTGTGCTTGATGTTGAAGGTGAAATCTTGAAGATATTCCGCCAATTTTGCACGCCGAGAATTTAGCTTTTGTTGACCTGAAATGTACTTCAATGCTTCATGGTCAGTGTACAAAATAAATTCTCTATGGATTAGGTATTGCCTCCAATGCTCAAGTGTGCGAAACAAGGCATAAAACTCCAAATCATAGGTACTATATTTGAGTTTAGCACCATTCAACTTCTCACTGAAGAATGCAATGGGACGTCCTCCTTGACTTAGAACTCCTCCTATGCCGGTTCCGGATGCATCACAATGAACCTCAAAAATGAGATCGAAGTTGGGAAGCGCAAGGACCAGGGCTGTACATAACTTTTCCTTGAGTTGTTCAAAGCTTCTTTGGACTTCAATGGTCCACTCAAAAACACCTTTCTTCATACAAGAAGTGAGTGGGGCAGCAATAGAACTGAAGTGTGCAATGAATCGTCGGTAGAAGGAAGCTAGGCCATGGAAACTTCGAACTTCATGCACGTTTATTGGGGTTGGCCATTCTTGGATCACCTTGATCTTGGCATCATCAACTGAAATCCCTTCTCTTGAAATGTTAAATCCAAGGAATAGGATTTGTGGCACCATGAAGTAACACTTTTCAGGGGCTGCAAATAAGCGTGCTTGCCTTAGCAAGCGTAACACATCTTAAAGGTGCTGCAAGTGCTCATTAGTAGTCTTACTAAAAATCAAAATATCATCAAAATAAACAACCACAAAACGTCCAAGATACGGATTTAGAACCTGTGTCATGAACCTCATGAAGGTGGAAGGTGCATTAGACAATCCAAATGGCATGACTAGCCACTCAAATAGTCCATCTTTGGTCTTGAACGCCGTCTTCCATTCATCTCCGGGCTTGATTCGGATTTGATGATATCCACTCTTTAAGTCTAACTTTGAGAAGATGGTGGCACCGGAAAGTTGGTCCAAGAGATCATCAAGACGAGGGATCGGAAAGCGGTATTTGATGGTGATTTTGTTGATGGCTCTACTATCAACACACATTCTCCAAGTGCCATTTTTCTTCGGCACCAAAAGGCTGGAATGGCACATGGGCTGAGGCTCTCCCTTATGAAACCTTTGTTCAATAGTTCCATGATTTGCCGTTGTAGTTCTTCATGCTCCACTGGACTCATTCGATAGTGAGCTAGGTTGGGTAAAGATGCACCAGGCAGCAAGTCAATTTGGTGCTGAATGTCTCTCATGGGGGGAAGGCCAGAGGGAAGGTCTAATGGAAATATATCTTTAAATTCTTCCAAAAGAGGCTTGACTTGGTTCGGAATGATTGGTGCAACCACATCTTCAATATCGGACTTGTTAAGTAAGATGTATATAACATTAACCCCTTCCATAGCACTCTTTATATCTTTCATCACAAGAAAATTAGAGGATGGGGAGTTTTCAACCAAAGGAGTTTGAATTGGTTCTTTACTAGGTGCTAAAGTAATCTTCTTTCCTCCATAGTCAAAAGAGTAAATGTTGCGATACCCGTCATGGATTGTTTTCTTCTCAAATTGCCATGGACGGCCAAGGATGATATGACTACAATCCATAGGTATAACATCACACCATATCTTGTCAAAGTAGATGGAAGCAATAGAAAGATTCACAAGACAACGTTTGGAAACGGTTACCTCCATACCTCGCTTTAACCAAGACATCTTGTAAGGGGTTGGATGTTCTTTCAACTCCAATTTCAGCTTGCTTGCCGCCGTCTCAGAAATTACATTTTCACAACATCCGGAATCAATGATTAATCGACATACCTTTCCAGAAACGGTGCATGCCGAGTGGAAAATGTTGTTGCACAACCAACGATTTCCAACTTCTTGTTTTGGAGTTAGAAAAATTTTCCGCATCATAAGGAACTCACCGGTATCGGCATTAAGCACTTGCTCATCCTCCAAGTTACTCTCATCATCCTTTGGGTCAATATCAGTTTCTTCCTCACCCGGATCATCAGATTCATTTTCCACAAGTAATGCTTTACCCGGTTGTCGCTTCCGACAATTGCTAGCACGATGTCCTATCTCACCACATGAATAACAACGCATACCGGTTGTAGAGCTTTGACCGGTAGGAGGGGGTTGATTAGAACCCTTGGGCGGGGCAGAGGCTTTGTTGATGCTATTGGTGTGTGCACTTGTGTTTCCAGCTTTGGTGGTGCCAACCGAACCTTGAACTGCTCGATTTGTGAAGGATGTGGCTTGTTGCTTTCGAGAGCGCGAATGCTCCACCTTGAGAGCTCTTTGGTGTGCATCTCCCAAATCCCAGATGTCAAGAACATCAAGGGTATCTTGGATATGAAGTTGAAGGCCTCCCAAATACTTGTTCATGAGCATCTCCTCCGGATCTTGAATATTGTTGTGAATTACCAACTCATTGAATTCATTGGTGTATTGTTCCACCGATCGCGTACCTTGCCTCAAATTTTGGTACCGTTGGTACAAATCCCTCTTATAACCTTTGGGAAGGAAGTACTTGCAGATCTTGTCCTCCATCTTTCTCCATCGAGTGATAGGATCCTTACCGGAGGAGTGGTGGGTTTGCTTCTCACGTCTCCATCAAGCTATGGCCTTGCCTCGGAATCGCATGGCAATGATGCCAACACGACGCTCTTCCGGGACATTTCTATGATCAAAAACTTCATTCACAAGTGTTAACCAATAGGATGGTTCATCTGGGCTTCAAACTTGTCAACCTCATGGGTGTGGGCTGCATCAGTGTGTTTTGCAAAAACTAAGTGTGGTCATGTTATGGAATATGTATGTATGATGTTTCTTTTGTGTAAAACTATCCATATGTGTGATTATTAGTTCTTAAAGGAGTATTTTTGTAAAAAAATCAGATTTTTGTGTAGGATTTATAGGCCATAAGTGATTGTTTTTCTTAAAAATTTATATATGTATGAGTTCTACAACCTAGGAAATATATTTTTTAAATCAGATCTTGTATGTGTGTAATATGCATGTTTTAAGGACTGTATTTCCAAGATTTCATCATGTGCATGTTACCAAATTGCGAGATAGTTGTATCTATCAAAACAAGAATATGTATGTAATCTATTGGCCCTAGATGGCTTATTTTCACAAAATCAGCATATACGTGTGATGTTTTTCATGGCAAAAATCTATTTTTCAAATCAAATTTGGTTATATTGTGATTTATATACAAAAGACTAATTTTTTTTCATAAAAACAACATTATGCATGTGAACTATATGAACTATGGTGATATTTTCTTGCGAAATCCATTTGTATGTGAAAAGAGTGCATTGTAAGCTAGGATTTTATACCAAAATAGCCCATGAATGTAATCTTTTGATCACCAATGAATACATTTTTTGGAAAGCAGCCCTTTATATGTAATTTTGATGATATGTAAAGTATCTTTGTAGAAAAATCAGCGCATACATTTGAAAATTCAGTCACTAAACAATTGTTTTATAAAAATCAGTCCATGAGTGTAACATAATTGGAATGGCCAAGTTGTTTTCTTGGAAAAAAAAACTAACTTTTTAGACGTAGATAAAGTCACGACTGTGATTTTCTTTTTAAATCAGATCTGGCAGTTGTCTTGGATAGTGTGAGAAGGTGTTTGTAATCAACCAGGAAATATGCGTTTGGTGTGTGTAGAATAGAAACTTGTAGGAAATAACTTTTCCAAATAACTTAGATGGGACAACGGCATTTAGGTAGCTTAGTAACACCATGGTTATATAATTATTTCAGGTTGATCCCTAGTGCTTCATACTCAGAGATTTTCATCTTTTTCAGCGTTCAAAAACACCAAGGCAAGTGTAGTGACTTGTACCATAATGGCTTCAAAAATGGTTTTGCGATTATAATCTTATCTCGTATGATTAGTCACTTTGCATCCGACTTGTTTCTTTTGAACGGTTAAATTAATAGCAAGTTCTATTTTGATAAATTGTTGAGATAATGTGGTGGCAATGTGAAGTACTAATCATGCAGGTGAAAGTAAAAAGGAAAAATCCCTCATGACAGAGAGGGGAGAGGTGGGTATAAATTCATGCATGCATATCATTGTAAATTGTAAGAGGGAGGCATAGAGCCAACCTTGAGTGAGATGCCAAAAGCCACCCTGAGGAGAGCGTACGCCATTAGGTTGGCAATGCATTCAGGTGGACCTGTTAGACAGGATGATCGAGAAAACCCTACCTAGGCTGCACCCAAATATGGGTGGGGCCCTAGATGGTCAAGATCAACGACCGGCATATAAATGCCATGAAATGAGGATTGAAGGAAAAAGAAAATGAATGAAAGGGAGTTTGAAATGCCGTATGGTCATGGGGTAGTCTCATGCAAGGTTTTAAATTTTGTTTGAAATCCGAAATCGACCGAAATCCGAAATCGTCGAGATCGAAATCGAAACGACCGAAATCCGAAATCGTCGAAACGTACATTATTTCGGTCGAAATTTTTAGAAATTTCGGTAATTTCACTGAAATTTAAGGAAAAATATTATTTTTTTATTCCTTTACCAAATTTCGGCTGAAATTACCGAAATTTTGGCCCAAATTTTCGAAATTTCGAGGCTTTTAACCAAATTTCGACCTAAATTTCAATATTTCGGCTGAAATTTCGGTTTCGGTGGGGACCGAAATATACCCCGAAACCGTAATTTAAAACCTTGGTCGCATGCATTCTTCTTTTGCATGCATTCATCTTTGCACTTTCAGTTTCTATTTATATTTCTACTTCCAGTTCTATTTCCACCTTTATTTTAATGAATAGTTGTTGTGCCTATACTAACCCTTTAATCATAAGAAATGATTTTATAATGCAAACCTCATTTAGTGGCTCTTATTATGCGAGCCACTAGGGGATCTTGTTTAGCTTGTTGCTGACTCAGTTACCACCCACAGGTCCTCTAGGTGATGGCGATGGAGCTTCTGTCGCGCAGAAATACACATAAACAAACATCATGGGTGGAGAAGAGTCTTCGTAGAGTTTGAGTTAGTATTGGGAAAGATGATTCCTTCACTTCCCGTAATAGTATGTGATTCTTTTATTTTCAACAATTGTAGTCTTAGAATTTTTTAGTATTATGGAATTAATATGGTGAGTTATCTTATTCCTCTTGTAGTGTGTCAGTTTGTTTCCCTTTATGGGGTAGCGATTCGGATTTTGGGATTTGGGAAAAAAAATTATGTCTAAAAATTTGCCCCAAATCTGGGTCATTACAGTAAAACGTTCTATGGAAATAATATTCAATGGAAGAAAAACCAAATTACAGAAGAAGACATGGGACAAGCATAATACATGGGTAAAAACCTACAACATATATAGATGATATTTCCGATAGCTTTTTTTTGCCATCCACATCTTCATTAAAATTTATTTTCTAACTGTCCGAGAAAGAGAGAGAGAGAGAGAGAGAGACAACGTAATCTTAGGTTATATATTATGGACTGATTAATGGTGTAGATTGAAGAAGATGAATAAAAGTGAAATTATCAAAGATACCAATAATCAGTTTATGATTATAAGGTTAATTAGATAGTCGGTGCATCTTGATTAATTAATTTGATATAAATGGTTTAGTGTTTCCTAATCACATAAAGATGAGGTGGTTTACTTAAGCTAGATTTAAGTCTTATTTATAAATAGGGAATTGGTCCCCACTACCATCCACCTATTCTAGGTCATCAAATCCTATAAGAAGATCTGATCGGCAGAGAGATAGTGGAAGATCCAACCGCAGATATACGATCAAGAGCTTGATCGATGGCAAAGAGAGGTAAGTGTTTAGATTTGTGTTTCTTCATTTTCTATCTTAGAATCTATATAGTTTTAGAACAATCTTATCTTTGTTATAAACTAATTAGATTAATAATATATTTGTTTTCTATCCTAGAATCTATATAGTTTCATATCCATACATGTTTTTATAGTTTTGTTTGCCTTTTAATCGTTGATGTTATTCTTTTCTCCATACATGTTGGGAAATTGCCTTCTTCCCCAATGTTTTAATTGCATGGTATACTTAGGTTATCTAGGAGTTGTTATTTTGTAGGAATAAAAGATAGTCATTTATGGTTTTGTTTTTGGGAAACCTGGCATATAAAACTCTTTTGTTTTTCAGTGATAGAAAACGGGGGTGGATGGCTGCATACGCAAGAGAGTGTTTTCTCCTGGGGCATGAGGAGAGAGAGAGAGAGAGAGAGATAGTTTTTCATCTCGGGGTTTCTCTTGGTTTCTTCTTGTGTCTCTCTTGTGTATGGTCTTGGTTGAGAGGAAAAGGAAAAGGGTTGTGGTTTATGGATTTGCAGGTTAGTCATGTTGTAATCATTGTATCTTGTTTTCTCATAGCGAAAGATCATGTTCTCGTCCGTTGACGTAGGCATCTTGACCAAACCACGTAAAATCTCAGTGTTCATCTTGTGATTTGTGTTTACTTATACTTTTACATTTATTTGTGCACAGCTTGATTGGATTTGTAGAGCAGATTTTCTCAACAATTGGCATCAGAGCTAAGGTTGGAATGATTGTTGAGGCCGGGTGGAGTGATCATGGGTGTTGTGATTAGATTGTTGTTAAGATGACAGTAGGAGAGTAAAAAGACTGTTCGAGAAATTTGCGCTCAAGGCGGAGCTTCGCATCGAGGGTAATCCGAGATGACGATAAAGTTGAGTTTTACCCAATTCAACATCGATAGGTTTGGCGGAAAGTGCAATTCACCCTATTGCAGTTGAAGGTGAAGGACATCGTGAAAGTCGGTGGTGGAATCCGAATGCGCGACAGAAGCTTGATTGCGTGAAAAATAAATAAAAATCTTTCTCACCAACCGAACCAAGATCCTAGTTTCTAGATTCATATTGGTGATGAATTGAAAGTCACAACTAGAGAGAACTTTACCACAGATTATCGGAGATGATAATCACTGCCTGATCTCCTCCCTGCTAGGTGCATGACATTTCTCAAACCCGAGCTTCTCCGGAAATTGAAGTAGTGGATCATCTTTGTCTCATGGATCAAGGAGGAAGAAGAAATGAAACTTTGGGATCCAATACCAAACACAAAATCCTCAAGGCTTCAAGTTTAAACTAGAAAGGGAAGAAGAGAGAAAGGGAAAACAAATTTGAGAAGAGGGAAGGCTTGGACGTTTTTTCCAAAAGTTTCCAAAGAGTTTGTAGTGTGTAAAATGAACATTCATCCCATCCTTTAATAGAATTCCCATAAGAGAATTTGTTTCCTCTTAGGAGTCCTATTGAGTCTTTTAAAACAAAACTTTATTTCAACTGTTTCCAAAACAACATATAATGTAAAATAATTTTTCTTCGTAGAAGAGTTTCCAACATATAAGATTCCCACAATTTAGTAACCTTCTCAAATTCAAACTCTCCTCTCCTTTTCCAAATTTCTACTAGCAAGAAATGAGATCAAACCAACCAATAGGATCTCTCATAACTCTAATCCAATAGGATTTGAGTTATAATTGAGCACATGTCAATTAAGACTCGTACACATCATAATATGATATATCTCTCTTCTAAGTAAAGTGTACACACCCTATGTATGGTGTGTTTCCTCCTTGTATCACATACAGTGGATCCAATCCTTATTACACATAAGATTGAATCCAGAACCCGGATTATCCAACAATCCATAAGCATCTAGGGATTTGTGAGTGGGATCGATGCAGGGATCCAATGGCTGATCCTACAAGGCCCCACAATTGGTCCCACTGTGATCTCATGCAATGTAGTCCAGCTATGATCGTATTAGGTAAGCGGCTGTAGACACCCCATTTTGACCTAGCCTTAAACTCTCAAAATCAAATAAAAAATCCTGAAATTGATTAAATCCCCGAAATCGAAAAGAGTTCCCGAAAACCCATGCCTTGAAGCAATCCGAATCCTAGAAAACTCCTGGGGAATCAAACCCAAATGCGAAGAGAGCTTAGATTTTCAGCAGTGCACTATATCCGTTAAAAAGTACAAAGTTCCCGAGGGGTTGTTGCTAATTTGGGAACACCCATGCAAATAATGTTCAGAGAAAATTGACAAGATCCCGAGGAAAAGACAAGTTGAGTTTGCGGGGTTATCAAGCAAGGAGAAGTAATGATGGTTTGCAAACAGGGAGGGTACATTATCGAGGCAAAGGAGGGTAAGTACCAATCGACCAATTCGTCAAAAAAGCAAAGACAAGTTGAATCAGTGCAATTAACAAAACAGTGGTGCTGACATCAATTTTTAAGCAGAAGGGGAGTGAATTAGCGGAATAGGACTGTTTTTTTAAAGACAATTCATGGGTAAGAAGCAGTTGGGGGTGTGGTGACCAAAGCATGAGGATGTTGATATCAGCACCCTCCTTTTTCTCTATATATCATGACTTAGGGCATTTGGAGGGGGGAGAAAAATCAAGAGAAGAGAAAGACAAAGCAGATGGAGATCAGAGCTTAGGGAAAGAGCACTCTCGTCTTCCATTTGGACACCGCTTAAAGAAATTCCGAATACTCCATTTGAAAGATCTAGTGATATCTCACGATTAGAGCTATTATGTTAGACATTTCTTCAATCAAAAGAGGAGTTAGATCAGCGAAGAAGGTAATGCTTCTTCCACTTATTTTTTTTAATCCATTTTCCTTATTCTCTGTTAGTGATTGTGTATGGATTTGGTCTTTGATGTGTTATTTACTCTTCATCTTCCTTAGCACCACGTTGTTTATCAAATTAATATTAATTTTCAATTTCCTTTAGATGAAGAAATAACAATCCTACAGTTCTAGTTCTATTTTTTCTGGGTTTCTGACTTGTCTGTTGATGATGCCCTTGGGTTGCCATGGATTTTGTCTTGCTAGGGTGATTTTTCAATTAATTGGGAAGATAAGTTCCATTTACTTTCCAATTAATGCAGCTCCCCATAATATTTGAAGCCTGAATTTCTTCTCAAGGTGTTTGATTAATTTCCTGTGGCTTTGTTTCTGCATTGAAATCAGTAAATCCATTTGTCTTTGGTTTATTTTTTATGCTTCTTGGGTCCAGTTCACTCATTCTATGTTTATTTGCCATTATCATGATACATGTTGAAGATATTTCCCTTTGAGGGATGGATCAAATTCTAATATAGGTCAGTGTTTGTAAAAATCCATGGTGATTTTGATGGACAGTGGCAGACGAATCAAGTTTGTGCATGTATTAGAGATTATGGTGCCATATCAGTACCCTTCTTTTTATATTTTTGGCCACAACTTGACTAGCTTTTTAACAACAATTTGAAGTGGTCTTATAAAGCTAGCTTCCCTTTTCTCATTTCGTGGCCAAGGTTTAGTGTCCTATATTTTGAGTTGTTTTCCATGTGCTGTGAAATCATATGTAAAATGGAAGTCATTCTTCAGTTCAAGTCGCCCCTTCCAAGGATGTCCTCGAAGCAATTGAAGTAATTTTTCTTCCGGTGAGAGACAAAATGAGAGAAATGTAATTATCAAAATAGGGTAATATGCATGCTAATATCCTTATCTGATGATATTAATGCCACTCTTTCTCCTTTCAGACGACTGATATTCACATTACCATGTTTCGATAATAATATCACTTTGCTGTTTTCCTCCTTTGGAACTAACTTTGTAGTGACTGTTTCGCATTCAGTGATAAAAGGGAAAAGGATCATGTTTTATTGGTGTAGCTGAAATTCCAAGGGTAGGCCCGATTACTTATTCTAACGGCAAGAATGAGGAGGGAAAATTTAGGTTCCTAACAAGTTTTAATCTTTTGAAAACTCTAACCCAAATTTGAAGATAAAGAGATCAAAAATGAAAATTAAGCACACAAGTTAAATCCTAAGTGCAATGCAAATGTAAAGCAAGAGATAAGAGAGAGTGCACCCGAGATTTAAAGTGGTTCGGTCCTCCAACGCGAGGCCTACTCCACTCCACCAACCAAACCCGTTGATGGCTTCACTATTTGATCTTCTTAACTTCGGAGAAGATCGGTGCCGATTACAATTCCAATTGCCTTTAACCTTGGTGGCAATCCTCACCATGGAGAGTGGGCTCCGCTTCTCCGAACACTCGCCCGAATACAATCGTCTTGATAAAGAAAGAAACAAACAAAAAATCCCTCACAAGGGTTTACAAGGTTTGTAGAAGATGTACAAATTTGAGCCTATGATCCAAATCCTAATTCTAGAGGATGAGAGGCATAAACAAGCTTGATTCACTCTTAGGATATTTCAATAGGTTTTTAGAGTGTTAGGATTGATGATTGGGAAGTTTAGAATACCCATTTATATAGAAAAACCCAATATGACCGTTTGAGGGGCATAGTGGTAAATCTGGCAAATTCCCCAACGGCTATAATTTCTTCCCGTAATAGGGGTCTCGGAGTTCCGAGAGATTTTCTCGGTGTTCCAAGAATTGAAATAGAAGGTAAGAAAAATGTTACTGGACCAAATCTCGTAGGTCCGAGGAATATCTCGGAGTTCCGAGCTCGGAGCTCCGAGAATATTCTCGGAGTTCTGAGAAGCCTATATGCTGCTGGTTTTTCAATTCTGTTTCTTATTCAATTTCCAACTCTACACCAAGTTGGGATTGTTTATGAGGGTTCCAAAGTGTTGGAACACCACAAGGACAATCACTTAAGCATTTAGGGTAGGTGAGATTACTTTATTTATGCCTCTAAACACCTAAACTAGGATTGGATCTTTACATTCTAAAACGACTTCGATCTTCAATTGCGATGCTTCAAGTCTTTATGCGTCTTGGATCTCCGATGTCTTTGGCCTTCGTATTGTGGTCCAATGAGAGCTTCTTGGCCTTAATCCAAGCAATCTTGTCTTAATACAATCATGATCTACAACTTAGACATACAAACACATTAGGGATATAAAATCACTTGTGTATTAGAATCATCAAAAGAAGATGGGAATGCCAAGGTGGGAACCATTGGGCTTACAGTAGCCACTATTGAAACTTTGTTGTGCAAACATTGGTTAGCGGTTACTGACATTGGCACCATTAGGCTTTAGTATTTCACCACGGCGTTCTGTCTCCTTTATTCTAATAAGCAGGTGAGAAAGGTATAGAAGTCAAATGATGCAGGAGCATAAAGTCACATGCAACCACATTTATTATTTTGGCCTTTGTCTTTAATACTAGTCTTTGGTCTTGGTCTTTAATACTAGTCTTTGGTCTTTAATATTTAGTTTTTGGAAAGTTGTAGTTTTCTTAGTAAGTTGTGGTTTGTTTTAATTGCCTTGAAAGGGTGCTTTGACTAGCTAGTAACTTATGTGGGTCTAGGAAATGTGTCTATGCATTTATGGAGTCTTGGACTACAAGTAGAAGTCTTTTGCTGCAATATCTGTAAGCATGAATGAGAATGGAGGGAAAGGGACTTTTGATTGCTGTAAAAATATTCTATGCAACTTTCCTTGCTTTGGAGTAGAGTGATTCCTCCTACGAATCAAGCTTGTGGTTTGGTCGCGTCGAGTGACTTCCGCGATTAGCAACGTTGAGTGGCATCCGTTGCCTCTGGTTGAGGATTCCCGGAACTATCCTTTCCTCTTGGTTGAGATCATTTTGATCTTAGCCATCTCACGTGGGCTCCGGCCTGCGTCAAAGTGGTATCAAAGCTACAAGAACCTGTAGCGCACTTTGTTCACAATCCAGAATTTTGCAGTCTAGAAAGTTGGGGTCTGTTTCGCGCTATTTTTGAAGGGGTTATCGGTGTCCGATCTAAGCAAGCCATATACCAACGGAAATTTCGTCGAGTCTACTTTCCAACGCAACAAACGGATCGTAAATCGGAGTTTTCTACAAGGAGATATTAGCGTTTTACTAAAGGCCGACGGAGGGGACTGCAAATCCGAATTTCCTTCATTTTTCAAGCTTATAAAATGCGGCGTGGACGACGAGCCCGTAGACGACCTATTACTGAAATTTATGATGATGATGTGCGATCTGAACTTGCCGAACTCCATCAATCTAATCAAGAGCTTCGACAAATGGTGAATGGATTTTTAGAAAGAGCGCCGGCACCCTCTTCTCCCCGAAGTAGGAGGAGTGCATCATTTGGTCGTGAAAGGATGAAAATGAATGAAGATGGTGACTCATCTAGTTCCGTTGAAACTTCAGCAACCCCACAAAATGATCGATGGAATATGGAACGCCTGGCTAGAGCTCTTGAAGGATCGGATAGAAGCATTCAAGTTAATGTTTCTAGTTAATGTTTCTAATTTTGAAGGAAAACTCAATCCGGATGAGTATTGTGATTGGATCGCCTCTTTGGAAGTATTCTTTGAGTGGAAGGATCTCTCAGGTGAGAGGAAGGTGCAATTCATGGCTACAAAATTGAAGGGACATGCTCTTGTTTGGTGGCAACAATACCAACGAAATTGAGATCGACGAGGTGTTCCAAGGATTAGGTCATGGGCAGAAATGAAATTGAAATTAGATGAGAAGTTTCTTCCGCTGGACTACCTTCAAACACTTTACAGTAAGTTTCATCAATTGCATCAGCTTAATGATCAATCGGTAGCCCATTATACAGAGCAGTTCTACAAGTTAATGAGTCGAATCAATTTGAATGAAAGTGATGACCAACTTGTTGCTCGTTATAGAAGTGGTTTGAAATTTAGTCTTCATGGTGAACTAATGTTGCACTCTATTCAATCTCTTGAAGAGGTATATCAAATGGCACTCAAAGCAGAAGATAAGAGTAAGTGGAGCTCCTTTAGAAGAGGTGAAAATTCTAAAGTTTTAAAAGAAAAGACGGTTGCGCAAGGAAAGAGGAATTCTGCACCTACTTTTGAACGTCCAAACCCACGTGATGGGGGAGGAAACAAGGATCGTGGTAAGGGTGTCTCTTCCTCAAACAAATGTTTTAGATGTGGAGAACTGGGTCATCGATCTTATGAATGTCCAACGAAGAGGGCTGAAGTGAACCTTGCCGAAGAGGGATTTCTGGAAGAGGAGAAAGAACCAATTTATGATGAGGAACCCGATGGAGAAGTAGAAGAGGAGTATTGTGAACCAGATTGTGATGCTGAAAGTCTTGTAATTTGTCGGGTGATGACGGTTCAAGAAGATGACCAGTGGCTAAAGCATAATATTTTTCGAACTTATTGCTTGTCTTATGGGAAGAAATGTATTTTGATGATTGATTCCGGAAGTTATGAAAACATGGCGTCAAAGACTATGATTGATAGGTTGAAGCTCAAATGTGAACGTAACCCCAAGCCGTACAAAGTGTCATGGTTCAAGAAGGGAGGTGAAATTATGATATCACAAAGGTGCAGAATCAAGTTTTCAATCGGAAAGTATGAAGATGAGATCTACTTTGATGTTCTTCCTATGGATGCTTGTCATCTACTTCTTGGGAGGCCGTGGCAATTTGATCGGAATGCTCAACATGATGGAAGGAAGAACACCTACTCTCTTGTTAAGCATGGAGTAAAGTATATGTTGAATCCGTTGAAAGATATTCCTACCACTGTGCAATCTGAAAATAAAGTAAGCTTGCTGTCTTATAAAGATTTTGAGCATGCTTTTATGAAAGAAGATGTTGCTTATGCTTTTGTGGCTGTAGGGAGAGCCAAGACGATGTTAAAGTGATTCCAGAAGAAGTTTCAAAGTTGATGGACAGGTTTAAAGGCTTGGCTCCTGAAGAACTACCGGCTAGTTTGCCTCCACTCCGTCATATTCAACACCACATTGACCTCATTCCAGGTGCTACACTTCCTAACTTGCCTTATTATAGAATGTCTCCTAAAGAACATGCTGAATTACAAAGAGAAGTTGAGGAATTGGTTAACAAGGGACTTATTAGAGAGTCACTTAGTCCTTGTGCAGTTCCGTCTCTCTTAACTCCTAAGAAAGACAGAACTTGGAGGATGTGCATTGACAGTAGGGCAGTGAATAAAATAACTGTGAAGTATAGGTTTCCAATCCCTCGCCTTGATGATATGTTTGATATGGTTGCCGGTGCAAATGTTTTTTCTAAAATTGACCTACGTAGTGGCTACCATCAAATTCGGGTCCGAATGGGTGAAGAGTGGAAAACAGCCTTTAAAACAAAAGAAGGCCTCTATGAATGGCTTGTTATGCCATTTGGGTTGTCCAATGCCCCAAGTACTTTCATGAGGCTTATGACACAAGTCTTGAAGAAGTTTATGGGCAAATTTGTTGTTGTCTATTTTGACGACATCTTGATGTACAGTGAGGACAAAATTCAACACTTAGAGCACTTGGCGAATGTGTTTCAAGTCCTTCATGAGAACCAGCTGTATATTAACCTTAAAAAGTGTTGTTTTATGGTTGACAAAATTGTGTTTTTAGGCTATGTTGTGACTGCTGGAGGAATTCAAATGGATGAAGAGAAAGTTCAAGTAATTCTTGATTGGCCTACACCTAAAAGTCTTACTAATGTGCGAAGCTTTCATGGCCTAGCTTCATTTTATCGTTGGTTCATCAAAAATTTCAGCACTATTATCGCTCCCATGATGGATGTTTTGAAAAGAAAGGAGTTCCATTGGACTGATGAAGCGGAAAAGAGTTTCCAACTTCTCAAATCAAAGCTTGTTAAAGCTCCAGTGTTAGCCTTACCAGATTTCAAAAAAACATTTCAAGTGGAATGTGATGCTTCTAATGTGGGCATAGGTGCCGTCCTAATGCAAGATAGAAGGCCGATTGCTTATTTTAGTGAGAACCTAAGTGATGCCAAGCTAAAATATTCAACTTATGACAAGGAGTTGTATGCGGTGGTGCAAGCTTTGAAGCATTGGGAACATTACCTCATTGGAGTGGAGTTTTTTCTTTATTCTGACCATGAAGCATTGCAGTTTCTTAATGCACAAAAGAAGCTGAATTCTCATCACCCGGGCTGGGTATCCTACTTTCAAAGGTTCAGTTTTGTTTTAAATCATAAAGCTGGTTCTTCTAACAAGGTTGCTGATGCACTGAGCCGAAAGCACACTTTATTGGTCACTTTATCTTATGAGATTGTTGGGCTTGATCTCTTACCAAAACATTATGTTGCAGATCCATTCTTTTCTAAAGTTTTACAGGGGTTGAATGAAGGGAACAACAGTGATTTCATGATCATTAATGGCTATCTTTCTAAAGGGAACCAGTTGTGCCTACCAGAAGGTTCACTAAGGTTGTTTGTCATTAATGAGTTGCATGGTAGTGGACTCAGTGGACATTTTGGGAGGGATAAGACAGAAGCACTTGTAAAGGAGCGTTACTTTTGGCCTACCTTGAAGCGTGATGTTGCTCGGTTTGTGGAAAGGTGTTTTGTTTGTCAAAAAGCCAAGGGAAGTTCTCAACATACAGGTTTATATCAGCCTCTTCCTACTCCAGAAGCACCTTAGGAAGATATATCTATGGATTTTGTCCTTGGTTTACCAAAGACACAGCATGGGAATGATTGCATTTTTGTTATTGTTGATCGATTCTCAAAGATGGCACACTTTATACCATGCAAGCACTCCATGGATGCCTCTCATACAACTACTTTATTCTTCCGTGAAGTGGTTCGTTTACATGGAGTTCCAAGGTCCATTACTTCTGATCGTGATGTGCGGTTTATGAGTCATTTTTGGAGAACACTTTGGAAGCTTTTGGGAACTCGATTGCAATTTTCTAGTGCCTACCATCCACAAACTGATGGCCAAAACTTGGTAATTTGTTGCGAAGTTTGGTTGGTGAGAATCCAAAGAGATGGGAATTTGTCATCCCTCAAGCTGAATTTGCCTATAACAGTTCTCTTCACCGATCTACTAAGAAGTCTCCATTTGAAGTTACTTATGGTAGAAATCCTCATCAAGTATTGGATTTATTGCCATTGCCAAATCAGTCTCGAGTGAGCATGGATGCTGAAGAATTTGCTGCCCACATTAAAGCTATTCACAACCAGGTTCCTGAGCACTTAAAACATTCTTCTCAACTCTATAAATCAAGTGCTACTGTTCATAGGAGAAATAAGGAGTTTCAAGAAGGTGATCTTGTCATGGTTTATCTTCGGAAAGAAAGATTTCCTGCTGGAACTTATAACAAGCTTAAGCAAAGGAAGTTTGGGCCGTGTCGAATACTCAAGAAATTGGGACCAAATGCTTATCGTATAGAGCTGCCAGACGGGTTATCAATCAGTCCTGTTTCTAATGTGGGTGATTTATATTCATATCATGGTGATTTGGACAGAACTTCACTGGAATTTGATGATTTTTCTGCTACACCTGTGAATCCTTCACGTGAAACAATTGATGTTTTGGATACACGTTCCATAACTACTCGCCGTGGGACTTATACTCAATATTTAGTTCATTGGAAGGGAAAACTAAGCACGGAGGATGCGTGGGTCTCAGTTGAAGAATTAAAGAAGATGGATGAGCAACTTTGGCAGGACTTGACTTCAAACTCGATGTCGAGTTTTTCTCCAGCAAAGGAGAATGATGCAGGAGCATAAAGTCACATGCAGCCACATTTATTATTTTGGCCTTTGTCTTTAATACTAGTCTTTGGTCTTGGTCTTTAATACTAGTCTTTGGTCTTTAATATTTAGTTTTTGGAAAGTTATAGTTTTCTTAGTAAGTTGTGGTTTGTTTTAATTGCCTTGAAAGAGTGCTTTGACTAACTAGTAACTTGTGTGTGTCTAGGAAATGTGTCTATCCATTTATGGAGTCTTGGACTACAAGTCTTTTGCTGTAATCTCTATAAGCATGAATGAGAATGGAGGGAAAGGGACTTTTGATTGCTGTAAAAATATTCTATGCAACTTTCCTTGCTTTGGAGTAGAGTGATTCCTCCTACGAATCAAGCTTATGGCTTGGTCGCGTCGAGTGACTTCCGCGATTAGCAACATTAAGTGACGTTCGTTGCCTCCGGTTGAGGATTCCCGGAACTATCCTTTCCTCTTGGTTGAGATCATTTTGATCTTAGCCATCCCATGTGGGCTCTGGCCTGCGTCATCAAACTGGACTTGGTCTATTCTGAAAAGAGTAGCCCTCGTAGTGAAATCCTCCATTTGCACTCAACTTAATGATTGAGTTGAGTTATCCCCCTTATGTTGTTTAGATCTTGGCTCTAGTCTTGATTTCATCCCATGCTTCTTGATGTGTTTATTCAGACATTGCAAATCTGTAGTCGAGTGTTTAGTTTCATTTCCTCCATGATTTTTCAATTCTCGCCATGTGTCAAAACAACCTAAGGGAGGAGCTTGATTTTCGGATTTAATTTCATTGAAGTTTTGATTTCAAGCTTGGTTTCCTAGGAAGAGGAGGTAAAGGGCTATGATGAGGCTACTCAGAGCCCCTTTTCTCCTTTTCTCCTTTTCTCCCTCGGGTATTGTGACGACGTCCGGATCGCGTTTCTGAGCTTCTCCTTGTTTGCGAGAGTTTTTTTAGAGTTTGGAGTTGTCATTGGTGTTTAACACTCACATCGGTTTTCGAGAATTCTCTGTCGGGTCAAGGCGATGACGGAATGTTTCTTGGGCCACGCCTCGCCCTTCATGTCTCTTTTCCTATCTTAGGACTTCTTATGGGGTTTAGGGGTTCCCTCTTCCTCAAGATCATCACTTCTTGCAGGGTTTAGTGGTTCCATGAATACTTCCTTCACTTTCAAGATCACTCTCTTCACGTTCGTCAGGATCCTTTTTGAGTTTCGGGATTCCATCGATTTTGGGAACACTTCTTTCGGTTTAGGTGACGTAGGACGAAAACCTCCTAAGCCAAAAACCTCTTTTCAAACAAAAAGGGATAAAAAAGAAAAAATTCATAAAACACTAAAAACGCAAAAACAACAAAAAATGTTTTCTAAAACCGTTGGGTTTAGGCGACAATGGACATCAACCTCCTGAGCCAAAAACCCCTTTTCAAACAAAAGGGATAAAAAAAATAAAAAACACAAAACATAAAAACTAAAAAACACAAAAATATAAAAGGGCAAGGATGGTGACCGTCAGGTCACTGAAGCCCACGATTTCCGAATTTCATCGGGTTTTCCTGCAGTTTCACATGTTTCTTTGTGATTTCTCGCGTTTCCCATGGTTACTCGCATTCGTGGTTTCCTGCGTTTTCTTGCGATTTCCCCCGTTTTCTAGTGGTTTTCCGCATTTAGCCGTGTGTTTTGCCGGTTTTGGGTGATGGCGTGATGAGTCTCACCACTCATTCAGCCCTATAGACAATAGGCGACGATGACACCCTCCTGAGCCTATTGTTCCTTCGGGATCATGTTTTTTCTCTTTCTTTTGTTTCTTTAACACCTCGCCGATTTCCTAAGTTCCTTTAGTTTCTATATCTTGTGATTCATTGATTGCCTGTGTGCTTACAAGATGCTTATATGTTTACTTTTCTACTCTGATTGTTTACTGCTTAGTATAGTCTCTTGCTTAGTTGTATGCTATTTGTGTGTTTACTTCAGATAATGTGATTGGTTTCTGTTTCCTTAGCATCATCCTGCTTAGTGATATGTTTGCTTGTGTGTTTACTTCTGAGCACGTGATTGATTATTGTTTCCTTAGCATTAGCTTTTCCTTAATTGTATGTTTACTTTGCATTCACTTTATCAGCATGTGTTCGGTTACTGCTTTCTAAGCATTGCTTGCTATTAGATAGTTCTTATCTTGTTCCCATTTTACCCTTTTTCACCCAGAATTCCCTAAACTAATAAGATTGGCATTAGAGACCAAGTTCATCGGGAAAGTGGGGTGCCTAACACCTTCCCTATTCATAACCAGGCACGGACCCTTCACTTTGAGACGTTGATATGCCTTAATTAGCACAGAGTTTCATATTGGGTTCTAGGCCTTAATCCTAGATGGCGACTCTATTCTTTATTCCCCATCAGATCTTTGATCTATGATGGGAAATCGTTGGTACGACTTGATTTTGGGTCCTTTAACCCCAAATCCAGTGGTATCACCATGTTCCATATTGAGAGAGCAGCGACATCGAGAGTCACATGGAGATCTCCATAATGTGGAGATCGAGAAGGTCCCACAACGGCCCCCACCAAGACATTATCCTATAAAAGACCATTAGATCAAATTACCCTAATCGCATCCAATATCTACGTTCCAATATTACATTTACTGAGTTGAGTCCTACGGGAGGTGGACATCAATTACCCCTAGGCCCACTCAATGGTATACCTTTCAATCTATCAGTTCGAGCCCGCAAATGCATTTGCAAACATCTTTTAAAAACAACCATTACTTTTCAAGAAACCTTTTAATAAAAACTTTATCGAAATAGCTGGTCAACCTTTATTCAAAGGGCTTAGCTGAGGTCGAAACTGTAAATGATATTCCTCTGCTAAAGAGGTGGAGGATTCCTTGTTAGGCATCACTATTGATCCCATGGGTTTTCCCGATGACCCAATACTACGCTCAAGAAATCCAAACTGGAGACTACGGTTAGATCGACCAAAGCCACATGGTGCGACCACAAATCAAAACGACCCCTCAGGTTTTAGGACATATCTAAGGGTCCTGTCTGACAGAATAACCTTATCCAAATCCTTGTCCACGGGCTAATTTGTAGAATGATCCATTCAATGAGTGATCCAATCACCGCCCCCATTCCACCTGCTTAGAGTCAACTACCCTAGTGCCTGAGATAGTCCACCCCAATGTATCTATGGAGGCAGGTTCAATGCTGGTTACGCACAGGTACGAGATGTCCAATCTCAACCCCAACTAGGAATGTTATAGGTTTGCAAAGAAGCGAAAGGTCATATCTCCCCACCAGATAATCTTTATATGCATGACCTATCCTATGATGCTACCTAAGGACAAGCATGTGTCAAGAAGCACATCGTACACTGTAATAAGTGCCCAATAGATGTCATGAAATAATGAATCTTTATTAAATGAAAGTTTCAATACAACAAGAATTGGCTTTAGGGCATACAATCTAACACATCCTTATTCAACAAGTTCCAGCTAAGACATTGAAAGGAATGGATGGGAAGCCAGACAAGATGACAAACATCAAGTGAGAAGGCATTAAGTAGCAGCTGGACGGCACAATTCTGATATGTCTAGTAGATAACACAATGTTTAACATTATGGAAGAACAAGTAGTACCTAAGTTATGAGAGAAATTGGAAAAGATTTACATGTCAAAAAGCTTGGCCAATCAATTGTATCTGAAGCGGCAATTGTACAACTTAAGATGCATGAAGCTAGAGATCTTCTAGAGCACGTTATCTTGTTCAATGGGCTTGTGAATCAGCTCCACAAGGTTGAAGAAAAGATGAAGAAAGAAGACATGACCATTTTGCTACTTACTCCGCTTCCGGATTCGTGTGAGAACCTGGTGACAACTTCATTATATGGTAATGATACAATGAAGTTAGAGGAAGTAATTAATGGCATCGTTCTTATTGAATGAAATGGAACATAAACATGTTCTTGAGTGTTAGCATACAGTGAATTTAGAGCAATGCCATGACAGTCAAGGAAAGGAGCCAAGGACCTCTTCGGCACACCAATCAAATGGCTTAACAAGGTGTCGAAGCCCGTTCCCAAGGAAGGCTTGACTAAGGGACACTACAAGAAAACGGGCCTTCACTGACATTCCATTACTGGCATTCAAAAAAAACATTGCTACTTTCACATATACACCAACGTTTCTAAAGTAGAACGACGGTGGAGTGATATTCCCAAGCCACTAACTTGTCCCGCCCAAAAAAATACTAAAAAATACGCCGTATGTCTATACCGATATTCATTGAGTGTCGCTAAATAAATACAATAGCGACGATTTATTAAAAAGCGTCGATAAGTGATTTTTTTCAAGTGATGAAAAGCACCGACGTTTGTGCGAATGCCCTTAAAGGTAATAATCACCAGCATTCTTTTACTAATGTCGGTGTATGTTAAATAAGTTATTAGGGCAAAACCGTTTCTTCCCTCGTCTACAGACTTTCTTTCTTCTGCGCGCACTGCAGAAACCCTCACCCTCTCCAACTACTTTTTTGACGATTCCGGTGAGTTTTCAACTGATTTTGCGACTATCCTTTCCATACGGTGCTGGTTTTTCCTAATTTTGTGATTCTTTTAACCCGCTGAAAGCTTCGATGATATTTCCACCATCACAAGGTAATCTCTCTCTCTCTCTCTCTCTCTCTCTCTCTCTCTCATGTCTTCTCTGCAAAATCCCCATTTGTTTCTCCTTTTCTCTATCACTGTCTATCGAATCCATTGCGAGAAAGCTAGGGTTTCAGCCAAAAAAATGTCTCTCTCCTCTCTGTCTCTCAATACAAGCGAACCGGCTTTCTCCTATTCCGTGATGTATTTCTTGTTCTTGATATTTCTCATCGACCATGGCCGAAACCCTAGCTTTCTCCTATTTTCGTGATATTTTTCATGCACATACTAGTATAAATCTGCCTATTTCGTGAAAGCTTAGTGCTAATATTTTGAGTATTATTGCCTAAACCCTTGAGGATTTTTTTGGCAATCTTTTTCGTCTTTCTAATGTCTAGATTGATCTTTGTTTATAGTTTCATGTTCTTCGTTTTCCCTGATCACTATTTATGAATGGTCACTAATATATTTTCTACAATCTATATGATGTTTTTCACATATTCGTCTGAGTTCTAATTCCTATTTATGAATAGTATCTACATATGAGTGGTCTATGTTTTAGTTTCTGCAATATGTTTAAATGTTTTTCACATGTATGCCTGAGTTCTTACTCACTGATATTCCCCACTGTATATTGGAATTTTCTAATTTTTTTAAATCAGTTTTTTTTTTCTTCTGTATTTTTAGTGTGGTTAGGAAGGAACATGTACTTATTGATTATACTATTATATTCTCTCAAGTCTCCTATATTTTCAATTTGAGAAACTCCATCGCTCTAAAGAAATCATCAAGCACATCGGTGGATCAAAGGCCATCCCAGTATATTGGGAGGAGGACGTGGGGTCGTGGTTGAATTTTTTTAATTTACTTTTCTTTTGATTATGACAAGCTAGCAATGATATTGTTCATTTGAGAACAGACTAGATAGAATAGTGGTAATACTATAAGTCGAGTCCAACTTTTCATTCGTCTTCACAGCACCAAAGACGAGAAGCCTTATGATGATGTTTGCAGAGATATTATAGTACGTTTCATAACATTGATATTTTATTTTTTTTATGTTATAGAACTGTAAAAAAGATTTGTATTGTTTCTCATATTGGTTTATTTAGGATCAGATAAAGGAGATTGAGTCTCAGCATCCCGATATCAGCCCCACGGTTGCTCCAAATGACAGCCTTGGCGAGGAGAGACGTGGCAGGGTGCGCATGATGGGTGCCGGACCTACCCCTACTACTCTATTTGGCTCTACGCGCAGCGGTGGGATGTCGCAGGAGAGGGCTGTATCACTTCAAAGGGCCAACGAGCAACTCACAAATGAGGTGGGAAGTTTGAGAGAGAAGAAGGCCCAAATGTTACAAAATCAGGCCCATATGGATCGCCAATTGACGGCACTCTTAGCACATTTCCAAGGTGTCGAAAATAGCAATGTGTGACTTTAATTTCTTCCGTTACATAGTTCTTTTAGTTCACTATTACCTTTATATGTATCTATCTTGTTGTATGATAGCCACCCGACAATCCTACTCAGTCACGATCACATGCGACCTCCTCAGGCAGCCACAGAGATATCCATGGCGATTTGGTATTAATGTCGTTTTATTTTAGTATAAATCATGTATTGGTTTGTGACTTAATAAATAATTGTCTTTTCTTAATTTATGATCATTTGGATTTTTCTAAGGTTACCTTAATGAGCATTTAAAATGAGGGGGTTGAAGTGGCCCGTGGTATTCGATTGAGCGTCGATCCGACACATGTAGTCGAGGGGGTTGCATTAGGCAGTCATTCACTGAGGTTCAGATCACGGTTGCATTGGAGCCAAAAGAGCCTCTGATTAGACAAACGGATCTCTACACTGAGATTGGGGAAGCTTTAGGTGGAGTAATCGCTTGGCCGTCCTTCTTGGTAAGTAATTTTAATACGACGACAGATTTATCATAGCTTGATGATCGGATTTATTCACAAGTAGTATATTTATTTGTTATTCATTTCACTTGGTTTCCCTTTGTTTTCAGGTTACATCAACCCGCATTTCCTGAAGCACCTTCAGGTAACCTTGCTTTTCCTCTATGATCAAGCCTTTGATTGGTGTTTCATTAACTGTTTGATCACTTAGCCTATGTATGAAGCGGATTTTTTCTTCTATCTGAAACACATGAATTAATTAAAGTTAGTGGATGAGCCATGAAAGCAAGTTGTTCATGGCCTCATTCGCTTTTAAGGTTTCTACTTTATGAAAAATGAGTTATGAGGTAATGGTCCTCTATTGCCACTATGCACAATTGACTATCATCCAATTGTAGCTATTTTTTTCATCTCATGTTTCGATGGTATGGGGGCCACCATCACCACTAAACCATGCATAGGCCGTGTCCCACCATTTAGACCCAAAATTTTGATGTGTTTTCATAGGGCTGAGGCCACTATTTTACACTCATGGACAGTTGGATGATTCTGAAATTAGTCGTATATCTGGTGCTGTCGCCTTGCTGTCAAAAGCGGGTCTTGAATTCATGCATGATTGCATGTTCGATTATATATTATTTTTCATGTGATTTTTTTACGCATCATACATAGCATGGGCTTTTATATTTTGCAACAAGCTAATCAAACACCTCAATCATTTTCCCTATTTTGGGTGGGATGTTCAACATATGCCAAGGTGATGGCATGGAACATTGAATTCTGATCGATCTTTATATAGTCACGAGAACTGTTTTCAAATATGATTTTTTTTATTAATTTCTTGAAATCGGAATCAAGAATCTTGTCATTTGCTTTGAACTCTGAAATACTTGGCCTATCTTTTTCTCTTTCATGTTTGGTCTGATGATTTCCATGTTTGTTCATGTTTTCATAGTGTTAAATGTATTGTTAAAATCAAAGGGAAAGTCACAAAACCTATTTACTTGATGAAGTTATTATCAGAAAATGACCCTAGTGGCAATTCTGCTTTTTTCTAAGCAAAAAAGTTTTTCTGAAATTTCAATGTCAAAATTTTTATCGCACACACCTCCTTCTTGGCTATAATTTTTGCTCGTTGGCTGTAATTAAGTGCATATGTATCTGGGTCTAATTTTTGGTCTTTGGGAAGCTTGCACAAATGGGAACTTTCAAATTGTTTTTATTATCACTTCACATAACATCCTTGCATTTCTCGTTCCCATTTAATCATTAAAAAAAGAGAAATTCTTGTTCGCATTTCATGCCAATACCAAAAGGTCTAACTTACTATTTCTTTCTCCAAGTATGATAAATACTATCAAACTTCTCGAGTGTGGCTTACTGGATAGGATGAGGTTGTTCCACCTTATGCTTTTCCTTGTAGTTTTATTATATACTAGTTGCATGCCCAAAAAAGGCTTTATAACTTATTTTTTTAAAAGAAAGGAAAGAAAGAAGAAACAATCATAAGGAAGATATATTTGTTTATATCAGTATTACACAATTGAGTAGAAGGTACTGCTCAACTTAGGAAGAAATTGACAATTAACAATAAATATAAAGCCAAACTAAAATAAACCCATTTTCACCTTGAATTGGTCAAAATACGCGGAATTTCTTACTTTTCGTGGAGGATTAGATCCTGTAACAGGGGGTCTATGGCTGACCGATATTGCACACCATCATTTAGCTATTGAAATTCTAAACTATAAGACAAGTAAGCCTCTCCAGACCAGACAAATGCTCGGCGAGCCCATGCAAAGGTTTTAGTTAAGATATGCCAGATTCCACCAAGTATACAAATCAACGATAGAACAAGATCCATTTTGCATCATATCTAACGGATTCCTTCGTTCGGGCCGAAAAAGGAATGTCACTTGATCATTATCAAACTGATTGCAATCTTTTTCTGTTCCTGAGGATCAAAGAAATGAGATTCATTATGTAAGGTATAACTGTGAAAAGAGGCAGAAGTCGAGCGACAAGAAAAATTCCTGCTACTACCATAGTAGCAGCGGCAAATAGGTGTGGGCAAAATAGAAAGAAATCAGAAACATAAAAATAACAGCCAAATTAGGAAGAAATTAGTAATAAAAATAAGCCAAAATGAAATCAATAAAAATAAAGCCAAATCTTAAAGCCCAAAATAGAAAGAAATTTACAATTAAAAAATAAAGCCCAAATTAGGAAGGAATTAACAATATAAATGTAAAGCAAAAATAAAATTAATAAAAATACAGCCAAAACTTAAAGCCCAAAATAGAAAGAGATTAAAAACGTAAAAATAAACCTCAAATTAGGAAATAAAATAAAAAATAAAAATAAAGCCAAAATGAAATAAATAAAAATACAACCAAAACATGAAGCCTAAAAGAAAGAAATTAAATAAAAATAAATTACACACCTAAAACTTGTATTGCAAGAAAAAGAAGATCATCCTAAATTTAAAAATAAAAGCAAAGGTAGAGAAACAAACAATCAATGCCGTAAATAAAGGAGCATGAAAATGAGCTAGGCAACCTAAGAGGGGGGTGAATTAGGTTTATAAAAATTGTAGTTTAGCAAACCCTAGTTTTAAAACTCTTTCCTTTATGATTTATAAAACTATTATTTAGGCAAGTGTAAAGGGGTTAGAATATTACCAATGTGATTGCAATAAGGCAATGAGAAAGGGAATAGAAGGCACATCACAAGTACACGGAGATTTATTATGGTTCGGTCCACAAAAGAGACCTACTCCACTCTTCTTGAGATTGCACCTATGGTTGTCCACTATCCGAAGACCACACAACGCCCGCCTTCGAGGCTCCTTACTAATCCGAGTCTTTAAACTCACCGAGTCTTTAAACTCACCAAGGGTAACAACCCTTTCTCTTTATAATGGTAGATGAAAGAAGTAAAAGCTCTCAAGCCTCTTCAATATCCATATACAAATGTAGAAGCTCAATAAACACTCTTGCTTGTCACTCAACAACAACAACCCTAAAAAGATCTCTCTTGGAGGATTAAATGTAATGGCACACTAGACAAATCAATAAAAAGGAATCTCACATTCAAGTAGAATATTAGAGTAGGTGAAAGTTGTTTTCTTTGGAAGATGTTAGCTAGGGATTTTTTATTACAAGAGTTGTTATTTTAGGATTTTCCAAAAAGGGTTTAAATAGAGAGTCACAAAGGAAACTCTAATTTTTGGCTTTCAAATGCGTCACGGACGAAGTGCCGGACGTCCGCAAAATATGGCCGTTTGAATTCTAGATGCGCGCCAAAGTTCGTCCACGGACGTCCGCCATATCCCGGACGGCCACCGTTTTCTCAGTTATTTACTTTGAAAATTTTAAGTGCAGACGGATGTCCGCCAATATCCCGGACGTCCGTAAATCCCTCTGTTATCCAGATTTGAAAATTTAAAGTTCAGACCAACGTCCGCCAGTTTTCCGGACGACCGCATTTTCCTCGGTTATTTTTCTGAGGTGCAAACGGATGTCCGTAATTCCTCTGGATACTTTAACTTGTGATTTCTGAAGAAATTTACTACGGACTTGAAATGACTAAAGGGAGTGTGATTCCTATAGATGTCTAATGTTATTTTTTGGACTCCCTAATTGCCAAAACACAATCAACCAAGAGAGAGCATACAACGTAATCTTTCATGAGAGCGGCTACTCTTTGGGTTGCTTGATTCTTCAATCTTCTTTTTGGCTTCAATCAATCAGTCTTGGATCTTCAATTTGTGTTCACTGTCGTTCCATAGATTACTTGAAATAACCACGATATCTTGCTTCGATGTCTTGCTTGCATTCTTGTGATAGAACATGTTCAACTCATATACAAGTAACTTGCCATAATCAATCAATATGGGTTTGGGTTCAATCAAAACATGAGTGATTGATAGCCATTCGGCTTACAATCTCCCCCTTTTGATTGATGGCAACAACCCAGATTGATTGCGATGTGAGAGCTAGACAAATTGCATGAAGTATTTTCTCCCCCTCAAGAGAAGCTCCCCCTGAATATTAGCAACAGTTAGGTAAGTAATTTTTGGGAGACTTCTATTTAATATGTAAGTGTAAGCAATCAACCAATATCTTCTCCCCCTTTGACATAAGCAAAAATGGAACATCGAATAAACAGTGAAATACAAAATATGGTTTATACATTTACGCAGAACACGTACTGATCATCCATGCATAGTTTTAATGTAAGAATTATTTATGCAACACATTTAATTCATAGTGAAACTAGCAATGATAAAAGCGTTCAAATTAAGTGTGCATCCAAATAAGCATCTAATAGATCCATGGTATCCACACAGTAAACATCCAAATATAATGTAAGTCATCCACAAAAGAAGAAACCATAAGATAGCTCTATGTCAGAGCATATCAACCATCAGATCAAGTTCAAGCTATGGTATCCAACAAACCCATAGCAACCAAAATACTGAGCTGTAAAGCCCCAAGAATAGTATCAAGTGCAGTGTGGAAAGTGTAAAAGTAGCATGTGAAACCTGAATAATACATGCCAGAAATATGAAAATGAAAAACATTAAGCAGGCATGCAAAAAGGACTCCAAGTCCTAGTCCTCTGGTGGTGGTGAAGACGGCGACGCGACACGAAAGCGTTCCTCGAACACAGTGAACTCCTCATGAAGATGTGTCACATCCAGTGACAGGTCCGCGATAGAGACAGTAATGGCATCATATTGTGCCTTGTTCTCCAAATGAAATCGCTCCACAGAGTGCTGGAGCCTATCATAGTGATGAACGAAGGAGCCCTGCAGACTAGGGTAGCGGATATCGAAGTCGCGAGCTGTGCCGGTGAAAGTAGGAGGAACAGGACCACCAATGTGTGAGAATGGCTGAGAAGGTGCGGGAGCAACAGGAGTGTCCGCCTCATCTGCACTGTCCTCTAGAACATCAGAAACACCATGCGCAGAAATGTTCTCTAAAAATTGAGGAATGCACATCCTACAAAGTGTAGTTTTGTCAATGTCTATGGTGGCAGGAGAGGACTTTACATTCTCAAGAGGAATGTCAAGAAATTGAAACAGGCGGTTTAGAAGCAGACCATAGGGAAGATGAGTATGTGCTTTGGTATGGACCTTTGCCATATGTCAAAAAATGACATAGGCGAGCCTAACAGGGTATTGGTAAGGAGAGCAAATGTAAGAAATGCCGAGAAAGAGCGCACCTCATCCTTACACCCAGCCCGAGGGGTGTTATTATTGTAAATAATCAAATTATAGATACGGGCGGTCTCAGAAAGGTCATGGGTCTTGACTTGAATGGATGGATCATAGGCTTTACAAATGCCTGAGAACACTGTGAGAGATGGGATACCGATGGAATCAATGTCGTCATTTGGCCAAAAATAGATTTGAGCACCATCATTGGAAAGTTCAAGTACGCTTGCAAATTTCTCAAGGGTAAGCGTTACCTTTTTACGACGTACTTTGGTTGTGAGAGTCAAGATTTCAAGCGAAATCTTAAGATTTGTATAAAATTCATAAACGAAAGTAGGATATATGCACCACGGACTGTAAGAGAGAATACTTTACCATCCGAGGGAAGTGAAGTCGCTAACGAGAGAGAATCGTTCGTAAGCTTGGCGGCGGAGGAGGAGAAGGTGATCGAGTTTGGTTGCGAACACGTTTTTCCTTGTTTCTCCCTCGTGAGGAACCTTCGCCTTGAGCGGTGCGAGATTTAGGCATCATGCAACAAATATATAGCAAGAGACATAGAGAAAAGTCCGCCGGATGAAGCAAAAAATCCGGACGAATCGGTGCCAGAAGAAGGATGGATTTGGACGAAGTAAAAGAGGAATGAGAGAAGAAAAAGTAAAAAGATAGAAAATGAGAGTGAAAATGGGTTTTTAACCCAAACGTCCGCACTTCAGTGCTTTCTCCCAGACGTCCGGGAGACGGCGGGCTTCCGTCCACCCAGAAATATCAAACTATGCAGATTTGATCTATACCGTCCAATTTTGAGTGAATACTTGTACATTTTGAATGCACCATGCAAACCAAAGGTGTGTGAAGCTAGTGAATCATAAAAAGCATACAATTGTCACACATAACAGCCAAGGAGACTTGTCCACGTATCAAACAATTTGATTTCAATGATAATTATCAAGTTCTAATACATGAGACATACTCCAAATATTTAAGCCACTGCGGATATCACAGAAACGGTCTTCATTAAGAGGTTTTATGAAAATATCCGCTAATTGATCATTTGTATGAATGTACTCAATTGAAATGTCTCCTTTTTTAGAGTGATCTCTTAAGAAATGATATCTAATCTCAATGTGCTTGGTTCTTGAATGTTGAATGGGATTTTTGGTGAGATTTATAGCACTAGTGTTATCACAATGAATAGGTACACAATTCATGTTCAGACCAAAATCCAATAGAGTATTTTTCATCCAAAGAATTTGAGCACAACAAGCACCGGCCGCAATATACTCGGCCTCAGTAGTAGATAGAGCAACAAAGTTTTGTTTCTTACTAAACTAGGAGATAAGTGATCTCCAAAGAAACTGACATGTTCCACTTGTGCTTTTCCTATCTACTCGACAACCGGCAAAGTTGGCGTCAGAGTAGCCTTCTAAGTCAAATGAGTCATATTTACCATACCATAGACCAAAAGAGGGAGTACCTCTCAAATATTTGAAAATTCTTTTAACAGCAAATAAATGGGACTCTCTTGGGTCCGATTGAAAATGTGCACATAAGCAAACACTAATATCAGGTCTACTAGCAGTTAAATATAAAAGACTACCAATCATACCTCTATATTTCTTTTGATCCACCTTGGAACTGCTATCTTCTTTTGATAGTTTTGAAGATGTGCTCATAGGAGTAGGCTTCACAGGTGATGTGTCCATGCCAAATCTTTTCAAAAGCTCATGAGTATATTTTTCTTGGTTAATGAAGATGCCATTAGTCAATTGATGCATTTGAAGACCAAGAAAGAACTTGAGCTCACCCATCATACTCATTTCAAATTCATTTTTCTTACATTGAGAAAATTCATCACACATGCTTTCATTTGTAGCACCAAAAATAGTATCATCAACATAAATTTGCACTATCAAGATATCATTTTTCTTTCTTTTGATAAACTTGGTTTTATCAACTTTTCCAGTTTCAAAACCATTGTTTAACAAAAAGGATGTCAGTCTTTCATACCAAGCTCTAGGAGCTTGCTTTAAACCATATAGTGCTTTATCCAATTTGTAAACATGATCCGGAAATTTGAAGTTTTCAAAACCAGGGGTTGTTCAACATACACTTCTTTCATTATATAACCATTCAAAAAATGCACTTTTAGCATCCATTTGATATAGTTTAAAACCTTTATGACATGCAAAGGCAAGGAGCATTCTAATAGCTTCAAGTCTAGCAATCGAAGCAAAGGTTTCATCATAATCGATGCCTTCTTCTTAGTTGTAGCCATGAGCCACAAGTCTTGCTTTGTTCCTTGAGATATTTCCATGTTCATCAAGTTTATTTCTATACACCCACCTAGTGCCAATGACGTATTGATTGTTAGGCCTATGAACCAATTTCCAAACCTTGTTTCTTTCGAATTGGTTGAGTTCCTCTTGCATAGAATCATCCAAAATTCATCTTGTTCGGCTTCGGTGATGCTTTTAGGTTCAACATGAGATATAAAAGCAAATTCTCCACAAATTGTTCTATATTGTGCTCTAGTCTTGAATTAGGGTGATTCTTCATAATTCTTTTTCCTTTGTTAGTTAAAGTTTCTTCATCATCTTCTTCTTCTTCTTCTTCAATTTGTTCTTCATTCTCAAGATTAACTTCTTCTAGTTTCTTAGATATATCATTTGTTTCATTGTTCTCTTGAGATTTTTGAAGATTTTCTTCATCATCATCATTAGTTATTGATTTAGGGTCATGAGATTCATCATATTTTACATGAATTGCTTCTTCAACAATCAAGTTTCTTTTATTGTAAACTCTATATGCTTTACTTCTATTGGAATATCCAAGGAAGATTCCATCATCCGACTTGGGGTCGAATTTATGAAGATTATCCTTGATATTTAGAATATAGCATTTACAACAAAAAACTTTGAAGTGACTTATGTTAGGTTTTCTTCCTTTCCAAAGCTCATATGGAGTCTTAAGAGTCTTTAGTCTTATGAGGACTCTATTAATGACATAGCATGCCGTGTTAACGGCTTCGGACCAAAATTTCCTAGGGGTGCCATAGTCACTTAACATAGTTCTTGCCATCTCTTGAAGTACTCGATTTTTCCTTTCTACTACACCATTTTGTTGAGGAGTTCTAGGTGTAGAGAAATTATGATCAATTCCATATTTAGAGCAATAGTTTTCAAAATCAATGTTTTCAAATTCAGTTCCATAGTCAGTTCTTATGGATGTTATAGAAATTCCTTTTTCATTTTGAACCTTGTTACATAATTTGAAAAATATTTGAAAAGTTTCATCTTTGCTACTCAAAAACATAACCCATGTGTATCTAGAAAAATCATCAACAACAACATACACATATCTCTTCCCACCAATGCTACAAGTTTTCATAGGACCAAAAAGATCCATATGAAGAGGTTGTAGAGGTCTAATGGTAGACATGACGCTTTTGGGTTTAAAAGAGTTTTTGGCTTGTTTTCCTTTCTGACAGGCTCTACAAACATGATCGTTTGAGAACTTGAGTTTAGGCAAGCCATTGACAATTTCTTTGTTGCAAAGTTTCGACAATAATTCCATATGTGCATGCCCGAATCTTCTATGCCAAGTCCATGAGTTATTATCAATAGAAGAAAGACATTTTACATTTTGTGATGTGAGTTCCTCCAATGCAAGAATGTAAACATTATCATTTCTAGTTGCAATGAAGCTAACTGTGTCACTGTGTGTGCCTTTCACAATGCATTTATCATTTTTAAATGTTACCTCATTTCCAACATCACAAAGTTGACTAGTGCTAAGTAAATTCATAGCCAAACCATCAACAAGCAAAACATTAGATATTATGATGTCTTTAAAAGTAATTATACCTTCACCGGTGATTTTTCCCTTCTTGTCGTCGCCGAAGGTGACCTTACCTTGATTACCCATGGTGATGGATGAAAACTTGGATGGGTCTCTGGTCATGTGTCTTGAGCACCCACTATCCAAGTACCATTTCTCGTTTTGACACTTCCTTTAGCACAAATCTACAATGACAACGTTCATTTCTATACTTAGGTACCTAAGTTCTTTTGGGTCATTCCATGTTAGTATCATACAACTCATCCTTTCTTACCTAAACATACTTTACATTTACTTGTTTTCTTATTTTGCAAACAAAATTGTTATGTCCAATTTTTTCACAGTAATGACACGTAGGAACAAAAGAGTTAGTCTTTGTATTTGACTATGAATTTCTCTTTTGTTTGGATGGTTGGACAAACTTGTTCTTGAAAGATTCATTCTTTTGAAATTGTTGGTATCCCAAACCGGCCATTCCATTAGAAAGATTTCTTTCAAGAATCTCATCAAGCTTAGACTTTCCATATGAAAAGTTTAATTGTAGCTTGTCATTGTCTTGTTTCAAATCTTTATTTTCATAAAAGAGTTTTTCAATGTCTCCATAAAGCTTTTTATTTTCCTCCTTCAATTCATTGTTTTTCAAAACAAGATTGTCAATCCTTTGATTCAAAGAGTTGTTTACAAAGACGAGAAGATCTCGTTCCTTTGTTAAAGTTCCAAACTCTCTGATAATTTTTTCAAGTGACTCTTGGAATTCCACTATATTTATGGAGATTATTTATTTCTTCGTACTTATCTAGGGAAGAGATGTGATTTGGCACAAATAAAATGGGAATATGAAACGATATTGGCAGATATAGAAATTCATACCGTCTCATTTGGTGCAATATTTATGGAGATTATTTAGTGAAGAGAATAGATACACGCAAAAATATAAAAACCTTTTGAAATTCTGTGGAAAAAGGGTTGCCACGTGACACAACCCCAGAGTCCCACATTCCCTTTAAATTATCAAGCATTTTTAAATTTCGGGATCCAGTGAGGGTGCCACGTGGCAACACGCCAGCTTACCACATTTCAGCTTTATAGATATAGATAGATAGATAGATGAGAGCATTACAAAGAACATGGTAGTTTGAATGTGTGGGAGCTGTATGCTTTTGTGTAGTGGTGGAGCTCACTTTTTGAATCACATCCTTGACTTTGTGCCTTTGGATCACATCTTTTTACTTGTACACCTTAGTCAACATTCTTACATTTGTTTTGGAACTCTCTCTCTCTCTCTCTCTCTCTCTCTCTCTATATATATATATATATATATATATATATATATATATATATATATATATATATATATATATGAGAAAACGGTTCCTACACATATGTGTAGAGAGTTCTCTACACACTAGCTTAAAATACAGTGGGGGCCCACATTGTTTGGGTGATCCAAGCCATCCATTTTAAAGGCCCTCACACAGATAGGGTGTCTACAAAAAATCAGATCCATAGGATCATGCCAACCCTACGATTTGTGGAGGTAAAATGGATGTCTTTAGACCTTCACAAATTAGTCCATTTTTTGCCTCCACAGTTCGAATGGTTAGGATGATCCTATGGATCTTATTTTTTATGGACACCCTATCTATGTGAGGGCCTTAAAAATGAATGGTTTGGATCACCCAAATAATGTGGCCCCCACTGTATTTTAAGCTAGTGTGTAGATAACTTATCTACACATATGTGTAGGAACCGTTTTCTCTCTCTCTCTCTCTCTCTCTCTATATATATATATATATATATATATATAATGGGATTGAATGTGAATGTGAATGTCTGATACTATAGCAGGTATTTGTATGTCGAAATTAGAAGGTTCTTGTACCCTATTTGGGGTTTCTTTGTATATGAAATTAAAAAAAAATCATATATTTACCGGCATTCACTAAAGTAGATCGTCAGTGAATATATATAACTCCGACGGTCACAATACGTCGGTGAATTTTTTTTCTCAGGTGTATTTGAGTTATTCTCCGACTTTTACTGAACGTCGGTGTATATGTAAGCCATTTGCCGGGGCTAAACAAATGTCGGTAAATGTCATATTTCACAGGCGTTTGAACGTTTCCTCAAACGTCGGTGAATATGTAAATTCCGGCATTTAATATTTGGTTTTTTGGGACAGTGAGAAACTTCGGTGTAAACGCATTCACCGACATTTTTCATTGAACGTCCGTATAACCCTTTAGGGACGCCCTATTTACCAACGATCGGGATGACTGTCGGTGTTAGTTACACCGAAGTTGATCCGTATTTTCACCGAAGCTCATGAACGCCAGTGAAAGCCTAATTTCTTGTAGTGGACCATTGCCAGAAAGTGTAAGCATCGTATATAGTTTCTCATGAATCGGGTAGAGCTACTACATCCAGAAACGAAAGACGAGCCCATCTGGATACCAAAAATGAATCGCAGATCGAAGTAAATTTCAATCAACACGGATGGAGGAAAGAGCAGCAAGGGCTCTCAGGCCTAACTTCTCTAGGTTCACCACTTCCATATATGGCATGCAACCCACCGATCCTCCCCAGTGCTTTCCTCACCTACGCACCACCTCAATGTTTTTCTTCTATTTGATAATAAAAATTGTTGTTTAAATGAGCATTTCAAGTCGTCATTTTATAACCATTGTATTCAGTGAAAAAGTGGAAGAATTCAAGATTCAAATTCACTAGTAAAAAGGAGTGGGAAAATTCAAAATTTAAATGAGTGAACAACCATGCATGCAAATGCAGCAATAATAGTGGCTCCCATAATGTAGATTCATCTAAACTATTAATTTGTGGGCCCAACATAGAGAGGCCCAACTTAGATCTGAACCCTTTATTTGTGGACCCAATAAAGTGAACCCCACATTATTTTTAGGGAAATGATATATTCATCCCTTTTCTCCCTTGGGACAACCCCCTCTAGTGTATTTATAACAACTCTTTATAACTAGAGGGGGCTGTCGTCCCAAATAAAAAAGAGGAGTGAACATATCACTTCCCTATTTTAATATTATTTAGGGGAAATGATATAATCAAGACATTTTTCTTCCTCAGGCCACCCCCTTGTAGTGTAAAAAGATAGTCATAAATAGTTAAATACACTAATCAGGAGTACGCTGTTCATCGAAACCACATCAATCCCATGGGCATCACAAAAACGGTGTGTGGTTGTAGTCTGATCTCCGTCATCCATTGCACAATCTAAACCACATTAATGCACCTTGTTAATACACTAACCGTCCAATCGGGTGGAACTTCTCTGCATTAAACAAAAACCAGACACATTTTTTCATTCATGTTGTCTCCTGTGTAAATCAGCACAGATTTAATGTAGGTTCTTCGAAAAATATTTTTTTCCGGCCGATGTTGACACGGTTGATGGTTTTTACCTGCTTTTCGTTTTGATGACTAGTCTTTTCTCTTTCAAGTTTTATCTTTCTTCTCTCCATCAATCCGAAGCCCAATCGAAAACGAATCGGAACTATAATCTTAAGTGGTTTGGCCGAATGATAATCATAAATTAGCAAGTCAATAAGGTGTCTTCTTAATTTTGATTGACATCCGCCCGCATGCATTGTGATGTAGTTTCATATATCATCATCCTCCATACGTAATACTTTTGGAATATTAAATCCATGTTGACTTTGGTTTTGGTTTACGTATGGGGTTTTGTCTAAGTGGCAAGAAAATTTCTTACTATTTCATAAGTGGCATGAATAATAAGCATTTTTCAAGATGTCACAAGAGAAGATATTTACATGTGTTTCAATAAACTGTTCCACAAGAGGATTTGAGTTTTTCAAAACACACGTATCCAAGAACTTGAAGTTACATATCCATCTTAAAACAATCAAATTTAGGGGTGTCAATGGATCCAGACAGTCCGATGGATCGTCCGAATCCGAACGATAATGAACGGGATCTAAATGAATAGGATCCATGGGCATATTTTGGATCATCAAATCTAGGATCCGAAAAATTTTGGATTGTGTATGGCCACGCCACAGATGCCCATTGGATAGTCACGATCCGAAATGGTTTACAAAATATCTTCTAAATTTTTTTATTGCTAACCGTTCTAGGATGGGTATTTTGGTCAAAAGCTCTCTTATCAGTTAATGAATCGGATGGGAATGCGATTTCACTCATTTCAGTTGTTTCATTTCATACTTTCACAAAGGAAAAGAGAGAGGGCTTTATGCATCATATTCTTTGATATTAGTTATACATTATATTTGTGTATGTAATTTTGATTAGTTATATTGTTTACAAGCATTATTATACACATAGATTAAACATAGATAAATTTTTAATTTAGTGGAAGAAAAAGCATAGAGACACACTAATAGTGGACTGCCATTCTATCTCTTTTTAAAGAAATTAATTGTTTACTTAGCTTAGTGAGAAATAATAGGACACTCCGATGGACGGTCCTAATTAAAATGGATCGTGATCATGACGTGGAAAGTGGGATCCGAAGAACAATCCGACTCCGACCCGACCGATAAGGAATTTGAATGGATCGTGACTGTGACATAAGTGGATCTGACCCGAAGTGGATCCATTGACACCCCTAATCAAATTCTACCTCAACATAAATAGCACAACAATGTCTAATGGCGGATATAATGTTTTTTTTAACCCCCAACTTAACTAGGGCCCGAGAAATCAAATTTTAGGATGTTTGTTAACTCAATTATTTGGGGAATACTTTATTTTAGGTAGAAAATTTCTTGTAAAAATACTTTAAAAAAGGACCTTGCCACATTTGTCTTTTTCCTCCTTGTCAAAAATTATATTAAAAAATTGTAAGTAAAAAATTAATAACTTTTTTCAATGTTGCCAAACGTGCCCTTAAACTCTTCTTTCCATACATCAAATATGGTTTCAAACTTTCAATGTCACCAATTCTAAAATAACTAATGACAAGCGTAACTGATTTTTTTTTTCAAACTTTCAATGTCTTTTTCCCCAACTCAACTAGGGCCCGTGAAATATGGATGCAATGCCACAAATTAAGTAAATCTAACTTAAATAATGACAACTGTTATCTGATTTTTAAAATTCATCTGCAAGTCAATTTATGGGAAAGTGATATTTCTCACTAGCTAGCTTTTAATGATTAAGACAACGTTTGACAATTTATAAAAGAAGTGAGTAACCTCATCAATTCCCTCACTACACTATATAATAAGAGGAACACCTACTTTTTAAGGAATTTATTAAAATCCAATTACTCCTAAGTTTATCCACAGAATCTCTCTCTCTCTCTCTCTCTCTCTCTCTCTCGTCACCACATAGCACCCATCCCATTTTTTGTCTTATTCAATTAATTTATCTTAGGTGGCTATTCTCTCCTTCATACATGCGACGCGAAATGGCTTTCCACCATGTACTTTTCAATGCAACAACATAGAAACTCATGTAATTTATATTGAAAGTAGGGTCACCATGGAGGGTTTATAATAGTTGATTTTCAAATGGGAGCGTGTGGGCCACATGATCAAGCAGGGTGGGTCCCACTCATCACGTTTTAGGTGGGCCCGTAATTAGGCTAATGCTGCCCACTTTTAACAAAAATGAATATTACTCTTCTTAGTAATATGGGATTTGCTAGGGACAATCGCAGAAGCATTTCGCGGGCCAGCTGGTGCATGAGAGAGCTACCAACTCAGATGAATTAAACGAATAAGACAAAGTCTGTTGAAAACTGAGCCTATGTGGCTGCTCTCTCATGCAACAGCAGGTCCGCGAATACTTGTTGCAAATTTTAAGTACTTTTAAATTAAAAAGTCAAAGATGCTTTTTCTTTGTAATTAAAATTTGGAGGGAACATTCAAATTAAAGTTTACCTCTCTTGTTTTGAAAGCAAGAGTCTCTTGATTGAATGGGGACTTGAACCCAAGACCTAGGAGTGTGTGTGCTTAAAGTGAGCTCTCAACTACAAGCAAAAACAAATAGTCCCACATTACTTTGGAAGAAAATGCTTCTCATCCATATAAGATGGAGAGTTGGAGAAAGGCTTGGACCTTCAAGAGGCTTTAGACTTTGCTGGATCCTAGGCTTTTAGAAAAGCACAAGCCTATATGTAAAAAACATGCGCGCGCCGGGCCGGGCCATGGCCCGGGGTCTGGGCGGAAGAAGTAGCCTTTCTAAAAAATAATTCTGTAGATAGAAGAATCTGGACAGACGTTTTGGGGTGGCCTTTTGCCAACAGAAAAAGGAAAGAGATTTGGACAGAAAAAGGGTTCTATTTTTCTAGTTTTGCTTCATCTCGGTCCTTTCGTGTCTGAGCACAGTTCTAAGGTGGTTCTCGGTGGACCAGTCAACGAGTGCACGTGGACTGAAGCCATACTTGGATGTTTTATCTTGAAGCGTCGATTCGTGGATCCCGACTGCACCGGTAGGGGGCGGATACGATTCTTAAGGAGAGTGACCATGTGGCACGACTCAGCCTTCTCTCTTCGAATATGATTTTTCCAAGCGTTTTTCATCAAAAGAGATAATTGCAATATGTTTTTCCATGTTTAATTTCAATTATGGTTGGATTTACAATACATGCACTATAATGAGGTCAAGTAAACATGTTTTCGGTTTAAGAAATTAACCTCTTTTGGGATCGAATAACTTGTTTTTACTTTGACTTTCTGTTTGGAGTTCGACTAGGCCATATATCATTTCTTCATTATTTGTTTATAAGATATGTAGAAATCTAATCCGTCCATTTTTATCCAACAACTTAAGAATCATAATATTTAGGCTTCTTAAGATATGTATTTTTCCAAGTCTTAAAAATCGTATTGTATCAGATTTACTACTTCTCTTATAAGGATCAGAGTTGTTACTGATATATGATCTATGGCTTTCTAAAAAACCCAATTTTGGTGCTAATAAAATCAAAAAATATGTTCAGATTTCTTAAAAGAAAATAGAATATTTTAATAATTTTTAGCCACATGTTATAATGTTGATTGTTGATCCATTTCTGTTTGCTCTTAGAAACATGAAAATTGCATAATTTATTTTAATTAAAGTTTTGGAATTTCTAATGCTTGGTTGAAATTCATATGATGCTGTTTTCATCATTTGGTTAAAACTCTTTTGATGTTTGGAACTAAAATTAATGGATCACGGATGGTATTTGTGAAACACTTTATTTTTAAATTAGTGTAGAGACCCATCTCTTAATTGGTTGGAAAAATTAAAAGGTTGAGTACTTTAGGACTCAATATTGTTATCGGCACCCAAATTAGTAGATTATACTTGTTTGGATTTGATGATGGATTTCCTTATTATATCTTCATACAATTGCCCTCAACATGTTAAATTTATGTTTTTAAGAAATTCTGATGGTTTGTTGATAAAAGAAAAGGGAATTCATGGTTGATCATCATAGGTGCTTGATATTTGGACCAGTTGTTGTGGCTCATAAAATCAATAGCATATGTTTGATATCAACACCTATTTACCTAGTTTAATGTTTTGACACTCATTTGTTTTGATAATGGTACATGGGTCAAAATTATGCTTGTCAAGTGTTTGCAAAAATGCCTTTAAGAGATAAGTATGTCTTGTTGAATACTTGCAAATGAATCTAATGGCAATATGAGTAATGATTTATTTCCAATAGAAAAATTCTGCATTACTTGAATGGGAATGCTATATAGTTCATACGCAATCAAAATTTAAAGTTCTTGATCTTGTTAAGGAACTTGGTATACTGCCATCATGTATTGAAAATGATGTTTTATATGTACCATGGAATGGGAACTCTAATAGGCAAGTTGGGTTTGGCATTACCCAAACTAGTTCATTCCATCTAAAGAAGAATTGATGAATTTCATTCCATGTTAAAATTTCATTCTTATTTTCTGTAATTTTTGGAAAATAATTAGACTTGGCATATTGGAACACAATTTGAACATCATATGCATTATGTGCTTATTAGATACACATTCTGCAAGTTGGAGAAAGTAAGTCCATAAAAATACTTATAGAAAGATTAAACTATTGAATGCAATTGCATATGTAATTATGTATGTATTGTAAGGACATGACTCAAAATTCTTGGTTGGGAGGGTAAGCATAATTTTTGGAGTATGGCGGCTTAAAATGCAAATGCCATGACTTGCTTATAGTTTGTTGCTTAATAGGTACATGTATACATCAGATTGGGATTGATAGTACCTTGTAACTGAGAATTTAGAGGTAATTGTTCAAATTGTGGTACTTATTCATCCGAGAGCCACAATTGGATATGTTCAAGAAGGCAAGGTTGTGCTAATTGGATTTCTAATTGAGAGAATCCAGGTATACAAATGGGTACTTATTCATCTTAAGTGGTGGAGCGATTTCATGAAAATCGGTTAAACAATTGTGTTGTAAAAGTCCCACTATGATAGCAAGATTATAGCTTTATCCTTAGCAGGAGGTGGAGCCAAATGGCTCAAGTTATATTTTTTATGGCAGATGGGCTGTTATGGCCAAAACCGGTTCCCTCGGTAATTTTATATAGTGACTGCCAAAAATGCTTTAGCCAAGGCCGAATGTAAGACTTTAAATGGTAAAAGGGCATGTTTGCCTAAGGCATAAATTGGTAAAGCATATGAGAGATAATAACACTCGACTTTGTAAAGTCGGAGAGGAGTATGCAGATCCTCTCATAAAGCCACATAAAGTGGTGTATAAGGCATCGAAAAGGAATGGGGTAAAGCCTGAGGCATTAACCATTAGTGATGGACACCCAACCTATGTGAAAGGAGATTCCGGGAATTAGGTTCAATGGGTACTAACAAGGCACATGATGGTTTGTTAACATTATCACCCCCTACTCCTAGATGCAAAATGATGGAAGATAGTGTTCACTACAAATGAGGTAGGATGAGTTATAGACTCTTAATCAATTCATTACCTATATTGGGTGGTATGTTACTTGCAGTGCATACTTGGTGACTGACCTAAGTGAATGTGGAGGCGAGGCTGCTTCCAATGAGAATTTAACAAATAATTCTCTAGAACATTCATAAGAACCAAGAGGGGAACAATGCCAAAATGTTCCAATACTGGGAATGAATCACCAAGGAATCGAAGGTAGGGTGTGGGTAACAGGTTAGCCGGTTACACCTAAGAGGAAAGGTTGAAGGAATCTAACTCTACCCGTACTCGGTAACATAATCTGTTTATCCTCAATATCGGTTGAAGTCCAAAAAACACCGGTATGAATCCACTCTATTTTTCTAATGTGCTTAGATACTTTCATTTTCAAACTCCAACTATATTTTGAATCTTGTGGGGAATTGTTGGAAATTTTAAATACTTTTAAATTGAAAAGTCAAAGATGCTTTTTCTTGTTTGGAGGGTGTGGACCCCGATCCGAGAGAGGCGGGGGATGTGCCCTCACGCTGGAGTCTCATATGGATCATCCACGTGAATGGAGAGCTCTACCAAGGAACTCTCGAAAGAATGTGCCCCTCACAGCATGAGTGGCAATACAAAGATGAGATACCTCTCGATTCGGGGACTAGCCCAGATTCGAGGCGTACCTTAAACAAAGAAGAGTCGCCATCCAAGGAAGTGGGCCAAGGATCCCATACTATGCTCTGTTGCAACGGATAACCAGAGATATAAAAGAAGGTTCGTGCCTGGTTACGAATTCGGAAGGTCTAAAGAGCACCTCATCCGCCCAAGTGTAAACACCTGGTCTTTTATGCCATTTACTTAATAATTTTGAAGAGTTTTGGGTGAAAGTCATATGAAGTGGGAACGAATATCTCCGAGAAGACGTCTATCTAATCATGCATGTCTCGGAGATGAATAATAAGCACACATAAAAAGAAATGAAAGAAGTGTCGCCTAATAATAGCTAGGTTATGAGTGTCATACCTAATTGGTGTCTGAGTTCTGGTGTGCAAAGATATGCATGCTACAGCTAAAGGTATAGGATCTGTACATGAAAGTAAGAAAACACAGCAAAACATACAACATAAATCAATTCTAAACATAACTGGATAAAATGAATCCTAAAACTCTAATGCATTGACTCGGACCAAAATGGCCGTCCATCCCAGCTGCTCTACGTATCCCGGCCTCGGGAAGAATCGGAGTCGACGTAGTTCGATGACCTATTCTAACTACGATGCCTAACCATCTAGAACCGCTATCCTAGACTCGATCCACTAGACTCGACTGATTTTTAAGGTTTTTGCACAATTTACTTAAGTTCAAGTGAATTGTAATTTTAAAGACTCTCTATATGCCCTAACTAATGCAAGTTGATTAGCCTTAAGTTAATGCAGGTGGGCCCTACATCCTATGTGTAACTAGGCTGTGCAACCTAAGGAAAACCATGGGCTGACTATATGCTTCCTAGTCTAGCCATCGGTTCGACTGAATGTCTAACCGATCGACTCGAGGCCTCCTAACTCTAGAGACACTCACACGACAGGATACACCATATCAATACAAATCAGGAGAGACTCCTAACTCTAAAACACCCCAAACAACTAAGACATACTCCTAACTCTAGGGGAATAACTTTTTGAAAAGGTTTTGAAGAATTTTTGTATTTTTTGGAAGGTTTGAAATGTTTATTTTTAAAGGTTTGGCTGGACTTGGGATGTGGATCTCAAGCTGCACTACGTACCCTGTTGAAAGGGATCAAGCCAACGTAGTTCGAAAACAGATTTTCCTAATACGCTCCTAAGACTCAAGATTTTTGAGAATTTTGGTTTTTCAGATGTGTTTTGAATTTTTAAGAGTTTTTGAAATGTTTTTGAGTTTTTGACACTAGAGGACAAATTCCTATCATCATAAGAGTATGACAGACTCCTGATATCCCGCAAAGGTTGGACAGCATCCTATGCTTTGCGGGGGGATGAACAGAATAACAACTCTGCAAGGGTTGGACAGCATCCTATACCTTACAGGAGCGGATAAAATCACATGATTTGGTGAGAGGTTGGATAGAATCCTAACCCCTATGATGATAGGACAGGCTCTCGAAAGACTGACTCTCTAACTAAAGACAGACTCTCTAGCTAAAGACTGACTCATATACGAAATGACTGACTCCTAGTGCACAACCCTAAGAAGGGAGTACTAATGAGACTAGGTTAGTCTCCTAAAAGAAATGGAGATATGAGACTAGGTTAGTCTCCTAAAAGAAATGGAGATAAAGAAGGGTGCTAGTGAGACTCAAAAAGTCTCCTAGAAGAGGGATCACTATGACCAAAGAGACAAAGCCTGTCTCCAGAAGATTTGACCTCTCTACTGAGACATAGCTTGTCTCCCTAAAGATATGGCTTTTTATGAGACAAAGCATGTCTCTCAAAAGGGTGTGACATTTTTACATAAGACATAGCTTGTCTTCTAAAAATGTTTTATTTTTCTGTTAAGACACAGCTTGTCTCTCTAAAAGGGTATTGACTATCTGCTGAGACATAGCTTGTCTTCTTAAAGGGGTTGGAAATGGTGCTATTTGAATCAATCTCTCACCACAAACAAAAGGTACTCAAAGACATTCTCCAAGATACCAAAGGTAGGATTAACGGGATGAACTTGTTTGATAAGCCAAGAGATAGAAATATTTTCTTGGTAAACCAGCTTGGGTACAAATTTTAATAAGCAGAGAAAGAGCCAAAACCATGTAAATGGCACAAACTTGGCACAACGAAAGCTTGTAAATAGTTCATAGTCGCGATAGGAAGAATTTATTGATAAAATCTGATTCCAAGTACAAAGTTGATGTGATCCTTAAGCGTATAGACATCCCTTGGAGAAGATCTGAACTTATTCATCAGATTAGGAACCAGCTAAAAGAATTCATATCCTGGTGGATCACCCATACTTGGAGGGAAGCTAATAAGGCAACAGACTACTTCTCTAAAAGAATTTGTCCATGTAAAGGGATAGATATTGTTCCTTTTCTTCTTCTTTTTTTTTTTAAGACATGTAAGCATAGTACCAAAGGACATTCATTTCAAATATACAACCATAGCAAAAAGCTGTTATTGACCAAATGTAAATAAAAACCACTCATTCACACTGTAACCTTTGAGTAAAATCTCCACTAACAACACCATACACCCTGTTTGTATTAGCCTCCTTTTCTTTTCTTTTTTTTTATAAACAACTTAGGTATCAACACACCAACAAACAGACTTGACAAATAGAAAGGCACACAATAATGAGTCTATATTAAGATAATACAAACACCACATCTTTAGTTTCATTCTAGAATCGTAATATATCCGTAAACAGCTAAAGGAATAAAATAAAATAAAATGTTTGGATGACAATACAAATGAGATAACATTAATACTAGAGGATTAAATCATAAGCTCAAACACTATCTTATTCATACAATTTTTCTAGTCTCAATCCACTTTTTATTCTCAAACAAGTTCCAAAACACAATTAGGAATCATACCAATGCAATCAGTTCACTTAAAGACCAATCAGCTAAACATAACAAGCTATTGAGATAAAAATTTCTCACCATTACTCCATTTTTTTTTTTTTTTTGAGAATACTGAAAACTAGAATCAAATAATGCTAAGAAAAGATCTACTATAACAAATAAGAGACCTATCATGATAAATCATCAACATACAATAGGCCTAGCAATTCGAAATTAGGTAAAATCAGGGAAAATAATTAAACAAATTATCTTGAATTACCTTCTTTTCTGATGAAGCTTTCCTCAGAAAAATCCGATTCACTATTGCTGCAGAAAAGTGAAGGATCAAATCTGCTGAGAATAGTCGGAGATGATGATGCTCGTCGGAAAAAATTAGGGAAACAATCGGTTCTCCAACAAAAATTGACAGAGTAAGGATCTGAAATCTCCTTTTTGCTTAGATCTCCCTCTGGTCTGAGCTTGCTTTCCACAGATCTACTCTAAAATTTCCACAGAGACGATGATCGGACAAAGGAAGAAACTCCATCGGAACCCTAAATCTCTCTCTTTCTCATATTTGCTATTTTACTCTGTCTTTTCTATCGATTTCTCAGATCAGCGCTCGCCGGAACTAGACCGGAGCTTGAGCGGAGAAGAAGGATCGGACGGAACTAGGGTTTCAGATTTTCTCTCCTCTCTGCGAATTTTTTTCCTTTTTGTTTAGCTATTCCTTTGAGATCTCTAGATTTATCTCCCTCTCTAGTTAGATCTTTGACCAACCGAAGCTTGTTCGGAGCATGATGGGAGTCCTGCTGGAGAATAATGTTGTCGGAGAAGAAGATGCCGGAAAAAATGGGTTTGGGAGATGATCTCAAAGATCTGTTGAAAGAGATAGATCTAATGGTGAAGAGGTGAAGGTAGGTGGAGGATGACGGTCGAATCTCCGGTGAGATCGCCGGTGAAGGAGATCGAAAACCCCTCTCTCTCTCTCTCTGCTTCTCTCTTCTCCGAAAAATTTTTTTAAAAAAAAAAGCTTAAACTTGTATTTATATGCAAAAAGGGGAGGTTGATATTGGCACAACCAGTTTGATGGGCGCGCGGTTCGCGCGATTTTTTGATGAGCGTGCGACACAATCGTGTCTTATTCTGATTTAAATCGCACCGTTCCAGTATAAATTCGCCCCCCCCCTTCAAGATAAAATCACCCCCCTTTCCAGCTTATACTACGACACTTACCTCGGCTCGTTCGGTAGGCAAACGCGCTCGGATTTTGATGAAATTTTGCAGGGACCTTGCTGGGACCCTAACCTACCTTGGGGTGAAATTTGGAGTTTTAAAACATTGGTTTGGTAAGGTTTTGCTCAAATATGGGAGGTTTAGGGCACGGTCAAAATGGGGTGTCTACAGAGGGAAGATTTAAATTAATGTTTCCCTCTCATGTTTTGAAAGTAAGAGTCTTTTGATTGAATGGGGACTTGAACCCAAGACCTAGGCATATGTGTGCTTAAAGTGAGCTCTCAACTACAAGCAAAAACAAATAGTCCCACATTGCTTTGGAAGAAAATGCTTCTCATCCATATAAGATGGAGAGCTGGAGAAAGGCTTGGGCCTTCAAGGGGCTTTAGAATTTGTTGGATCTTAGGCTTGTAGAAGAGCACAAGCCCATGTGTAAAAAAAACACACACGTGTACGCGCGCCGAGCTGGGCCTGGCCGTGGTCCGGGTTTTGGTTAAATGAAAAGATTATTTTTAATGCCCAAAATGGTTTTAATTTTACCCCATGTTTTTGTTGTGGGCACCCCCATTAATTGCTACACGTTTTTTTATTGGCACCCCAAACGGTTGTGATAATAACACCTATTAAAGTTGCAAAACCGTTTCATCTCCAATGGTCACAAATGTGGTTATTGAGAGGGAAACGTTTTATGGTCTTTTGCCAACAGAAAAGGAAAGAGATTTAGACAGAAAAAGGGTTTTGTTTTTCTAGTTTTGCTTCATCTCCTTCCTTCCGTTCCTTCAGTGTCTGAGCACAGTTCTAAGGTGGTTCTGGGTGGATCAGTCAACGAGTTCACGTAGACTAGAGCAATACTTGGCTGTTTTATCTTGGAGCGTCGATTCGCGGATCTCGGCTGCACCGGTAGGGGTCGGATACTATTCTTAAGGAGAGTGACCATATGGCACGACTCAGGCTTCTCTCTTCAAATCTTGTTTTTCTAAACGTTTTTATCAAAAGAGATAAGTGCAATATGTTTTTTCATGTTTTATTTCAATTATGGTTTGATTTACGGTACATGGAATTTTCTTCGAGTTGCACTATTATGCAGTCAAGTAAACATGTTTTCAGTTTAAGTAACATGTTTTGGGTTCTAATAACTAGTTTTCACTTAGACTTTCTATTTTGGGTTCGACTAAGCCGTATATCATTTCTTCATTATTTGTTTATAGGATCTGTAGATATTTGATCCGTCCATTTTTATACAAAAATCTTAAGAATCATAATATTTAGGCTTCTTAAGATATGGATTTTTCCAACAATACTACATGGGAGAGACTTCTGCTGTGATCCCTTGCAAATCCCTCAAAATTTATTATTTTTTTATAGAGAAAATAGAGCAATGATAGAATGAAGGGCACCTTGCAAAAGAAAAACCACCTTCAAGGGCGCCCCCTATTGGTTGATTTTTTGCAAAGTGCATTTACGGTGGCTCCAAAAAAGAATACGGCGCCTGAAAAGGTTGAAACCGTGTTGACTTGTCTGGTATCAACCAATAGGAGCGCCCTTGATGCTGATTTTTGCAAGGGCGTCCTATGTTCTATCATTCCTCTGAGAAGAATAATATTTTACGTTTCAAAACCCACGCCTTCTTTGCTTTATTATCAATTTATCACTGCCTTTCTCCTCTCTCGATCTGATTAATTTAATTAAGTACTCACTCCCTCAGTCCCTCTTTCTCCCTCTCATCAGCCCTATTATCATAAATCTGAAACCTTTCAAAAATCCATCAATGCTAATCTCCTCCTTCTCTTCTCAAACCTCTCCACAAATCCTCTTTTCCCCGCTAGGGTTAGGGTTTCACTCTCTCGATCAACCACATAAATCTCTTCATAAAACAGTTACTTTCTTCTACCCTGGGGTTTCTCTCAATCCATCATGTAATCGGATCAAAACAGACCTAGTTTTAAAATGGCTCGAGATGGATTCATCACAGATCTTCAACCATCTCTGAAGAAAAAAACAAGTTGGATTTTATTAGATTGTACTGGTGAGGGCACGATCTTGGATATTGATAAGTACACGATTATGAATAGAGTTGAGATTCATGCAAGAGATTTTCGAATTATTGATCCTTTGTTATCATATCCTTCAGCGATTCTCGGTCGAGAGAGAGCAATTGTTCTTAATTTAGAGGTGGATTTTTGTCTTCTGTATCATGTTTTTGCTGTTTTCTTGTTTTCTATTTCGGTTTTGATTTTTGGCGGGGTTTGTGTTTGTCTTTTGCAAGCAGCATATCAAGGCGATAATTACTGCAGAGGAGGTATGCATAAGACAAAATTTTATTATTGTTACCTTGTTTTTTCTTAGTTTTAATATTTCCGGCTACTGATATTTGCACTACCATGTTTTAATAATTACACAAATTCAGCTTGTCTTTTCCTTTTAATTGGCTTATGAGGGCTTTTTGGGAATTGTAATACCGTTTGACAGATATTTAAACGAGGAAAGTGTTCCTAAGCTATAGATTTTTGAAACCGAAAGCACCTAAATATTGGGTGTATATGGTCCCAACTCCCAAGTAACACCACGTACAATTCGCCCCCAGACTTGAGAAACGGTCAGCTAAAGAGTTTTGGCATTTGTGGGGATGTGCTCCACAGTCGGTTAAAGAGTTTTGTCCTGCCCACATGTCACGATGAAGGACCAACGTTTTTTGACAGAACAGGATCCCGTTTTGCTATCAACCCTCCCTTTATGTGGGAGGTGGAGCAAACATTCAAAAATCTTGACAAGGAACAAAAACCAGCAAGTAGGACACGGTTTTTCATTTAGCCGATAAATAACCAACAAACAATCTTCTTCAATACACACTTTGGAAGGCCACATCCATCAGGTAGACCTCCACATCAATGGGAATTTATATTCTACTATATCAGAAAAACTTAATTATAGTATAGAATTTGCCAATTTGTCTTCTTGGTTAGCTACCTGCTCGAAGCGGTTTACCTCCTTCCTATATTGGAGAGGTCGACTCCATGCCCTACCAGTGAAAAGACCTGGCAAACATAATGGCAATGCATTGGACCGCTTCTCAATCTTTCCTTTCCGTCTTTCAGTAGCGGTATCCCTGCCCTGGCGGCTTGGGAAAGGAATCTGGACCGAATCTATGTCTGTGCGTGCACGGAACGAGAGGCTCTCGTTCTCGAAGGGATTGGGCTATTTCGTTAAATACATTCAACCAACTCCAATACTTTTACCAATTAACATCCTAGAAGATTTCACAAAACCAGAGAAACCCTATTTTAGTGTGGATGGACTATAGTGTTTTCCTGGTAAGAAGAAAGACCCCAAAGTCTGTCTTGGAATGTTAGATGTTTAAATGGCCTTGTCTGCAAAAGGGTATTAGAGATTTGATAAGATATGTCAAACTAGATGTAATGTTTATTCAAGATATCAAAATTGAAGTGATTTGGAGTGATGTAATTAAGTATGTTTGGGATAAAGCTGTAAAACCTATGATCATGGAGTTCAATCAAATATGCCATAATCACATCAATAAAAATAGATGTAATAGAAAGAAAAGAATCTAACCATGCAAATTACTAGAATACAAAGAAAAGATTAGAGAACAGGAAACTCATCTCGATCGGCCATGGCGGTGATCAAACAGGCCAATTCTTCGACTGCCTTTCTGGTCTGCCTGATCTCTGATGGGGAGAGATATCTTTTGGTCAGGTTAGACTGCAGTAGAGACCAACCCCTTTATATATAGATCAAGACCTCCTAGAGTCACGCTCACGATAGAACTCTAGTTGGCTTAATCTTTTTTAACCAATGGATACAATTGAATCTAGGGCTACACTGATCATCCATGTCTCAATAGAGATGAGATGCACTGATTACCCTTATACCATTCACTGATCACTGTGGAAACGGATAACTCCAGTAATTTCACACTTAATCTAATTCTTCAATCTAGACCGTAGATCTAATATCAATGATTGCCCACATAAGATCTTACATTCTCCCACTTGGGCAAGCATTGAAGCATAAGACTAACCTTGATACATATCTAGACTGGAAAACCTTTTGGCCAAATAAGATTAATGTGATAACATCTCACAAACAGGATCCTGTCTAACAAGATTCTAATAACGAACCATAGAGGTCAATACTCCATCAAACAGACGACCAAGTATGATCACAATTATCAGAAATCTCGTTCACAAATGATCGCCAACAAACATGGAACGTGTAGTATGGAAATAACGTACCTTCATGTGATCCTTCTACGCTAAATCCAATATTGGTCAACCTTTATGCTTCTCACCTGAAGCCCTTTTGTGACTAATAACCGTCATGCTTAAGTGTAAAACTTAAGGCTCTTTTGCTTCTTACAAGAAGCCCTTATGTGACTATTACTGTCATGCTTAAGTGTAAAACTTAAGGCTCTTTTGCTTCTTACCTGAACCCCTTATGTGACTATTACCATCATGCTTAAGTGTAAAACTTAAGGCTTTTATTCCATAAATATTTCCACAATTACCCAATGATAACACATATTCCTTAACTGATATCATAATTTTATTTTTTAATTAAATCAAACCGGCCATGCTCTAATTAACCTTGAGCTATCCATGGCTCTACAGTGGAATCAAGCCCTTATCAAGTTCTTATAAATTCATCACAATAGGCCAAAAGGAAATCAATAAACTCCCACTAATCTTAAGGTATATATACCCATCTATCAACGGGGTGATTACAGGATCTAAATCCAAAATCCAATATCTTGATGGCTATTTTAAATCGTAAAATTGAGCTCTATAACTTACAGGCTATATAACAAACAATCAATACTATGATTATTCTAAAGGAGCATCAATCACTATATGCTCCCACTGATGTCTCCATCCATAAAAATTAGTTCATTTTTTTTTTAATAACTCAGATATATAACCTTTACTTTGATGAGCATAAAAACGTCTATAACGTTGAATCATGATCAATTTAAGGAGATATCATTATATTTCATATTCTACAGGATATAGTGCTCCCTCTCTGATTTATCAAAAAGCTTTGTCCAATGGCATTTAAGAGCTAATTTAGTTGGAAAATTAATTTAAGAGCTAATTTACTTTATTAGATTGTAAATACCTTTTCCTGATGGCCTCATATATATGATCAAATAACATATTCTATCTACTCTCATTTACTTCCACATTTGGATTTCAGATTGTGAGAGCTATACAAAGTAATCTTAATAGGCTCATCCACTCTCAATAAAATATTATAAAGTTTACCTTGAATCAAATTTTACTGGCAAGGTCTATTGGGAGTCCTAACCACACCTTTGTAATCTTTCCTTTGGGATAAAAATACAATATGCAATGGTCCTCTCCAAAACATACCCCAATGCCAGTTAATGAAATTAGAGCAACCTCCAAAAATCCAATCACTAAAGAGGTTTTCTAAGTTATTATATCTTTCTACAGAACCGGATCAAATTCTTTTAAGAATTCACTAGAAGTCCTTCATGCAGCCTTGCGATCCTTCCTTTGGGATAAGATCTCAATGTGCAACAGTCCAGTCTAGAATCATATCACTGGAAGTCCTTACTGCACCCAACGTGCAACGGCCCTATCCAGAACTTTATCACAATGCCAACCGTCGAAAATCATAACAGCTTTCGAAATGTCAACACCTTTGGGCTGCAGAGATCTTCTAGTCCGTTAGACTTCCTTTGATTGCATGTGCTGTCTTGAATTGAGCCAAGTAGGGCTTTCCTTTGGGCCAACCACTACCTGCTATAATCCAAAATGCAATTTCCTAACATGATTCAAAAAAGTTCTTCAGTCTCCATCAATGGACCACTTTGGTGGTTAACCACCCACTCCAACTCTTTCCAGGTCGTGAATAGGATTAGCGTATCAGTGCTTTCACTTTGTCAATGACGATTCATCATCTAAAGTGTAAGTATTGATATTCACATCCTATAATCCATAGAAGGTTCGTTTTAGCAACAACAAATCTAATTAAGCAATATTCCCTAAATATCATTGGTAATTCTTCAAAATTACCTAACTATCTTTGATAAGTAATCACAGGACAAATTTGATAACAATTCGTTGTAATTATTGTATTGCCTTTATACTAAATAATTACAACATTTCCGCTGATCAATTTTCATAATTACTAAAATGCTCATAGACTAATCATCATGATTAATAAATCACCTCTGGGCAAAAATAATAATCACTAAACTTATCTTGAGCACTTTATCATAATTATTAAAATTAGATAATTTTATAATTTCAAATTACTTTTAATCAATTTCTCAAAATCAATTAAAGCATAATATCAAGGGTAATATGGGCAAAACCACACCTTAATTAACCGAACCTTACATATATTATAAAACATGCAAGAGTGTCAATATCAAAAACTATAAATGTGCATGCCTATATGCATGTAAATTATACAAACAAACTGTCTAGGTACCTTTATCATTATGTGATCCAAATTTAGATTTTGGATATAAGTTGAGATTTTTTTTATCGGCAACAACGGGCTTTGATTAACCCTCGACTATGGCTTGCAATGGATTGTGGTTTACTATTCGAACCCACTCTCCAAATATCAACAAATATTATAGCAGAAGAAAAACTAAGAATAATCATGAAGGATCTAAAGCCACTCACGAATTTAAAGTTTCTGCCATATCCAGCCCAACTCTCCTCCATTACATTGACTTTTTAAAAGAAGGAAAACTAAACTCCTAAAATAACTCTTCTTGATAGCTATCCTATCTAACAACTTGCTTATTCCTAATACATTACCTAACTAAATTCTAGGATAGAGAAAAATCTCCTCATCCCAACGTGGACTCTCTTCAAGTGTCATTGGCTTAGGTAGTTTCCAACTTGTGAAGCTTATCACTTGCCATTTCATCACCAAATCTGTTGCCCATCCATATCATGCCGTTCTCATGCTTTTGCCGCTACGTGTGGCGCCTCCAATTGGGCCCACTTTTGACCATGATCCACCTGGATCATGGCTCCCCCTTTTTGGAGGATTTTGCTCCTGCAAAATTAATATTTGAAATGGGGGAAGGCTATTGGCCTCCCGCCTTTACACATCCACTCTGATTGGCTCAACTTGGGTCCACCTTTTCCAATCGAATGGTACTCAACTTGACCCACCTTCGGTTTTATCACGGCTCGCTCATGAGATTTGTCTAGTCTCGCCTGACGAGCCTTCGAGGTACGTCTCCGCTTCTTCTACTTATGACATCTTTTCGGTTGAATGGGCCGGGTCATTGTTGCATCCCTCATTTGCAAACTACTAGACTTTGGCCCTGTTATGAGCATCACAAATTTGCCGCTAGCATTCACCAATCATTTGGCTTGAGTGGTGGAGATGGATGATTTGGCACCTTCTATTGGTTGATTCACCTTGATGATGTAATCTTTCCCATCCTTGACGAGGCAATACTTTCCCTCTTTACGATAGAAGATAGCATCACGATCCCATAGATACAGACTACCAAGAATTACTTGGCAGACATCTAACGGTACTAGCTCGCAGGTAACTTTGTCAACGTACTTGTCGGTAATGGCGAACTTGAACGTACATTGACATGTGATCTTTCTTTCCACGTCTTTTTGGATCCATCCAAGTGGATACAGCCATGGATGTGGAGTGGTCATCAATCCCATCTTGGCAACTAGTCCTTCGGAGATTAAATTCTTCTGGCTTCCTGGATCGATGATCGCACCAACCAAGTTCTGTTTGACTTGGATCCGGACATGAAAAAGCTCCTCATGTTCGTCTTGAACTGAAGGTGCTCCATCAGATTTGGTCATGAGTGTTAGCTTCTCATCTACGGTTGTCATCTCCTGGAGTTCCTCGGCATGCAAAGTAGCCTTAGATTCATCCTCTGTGTTTGTGTTTCGTGATATCGTCGGTCGTAGCTTGGGGTGTAATATCAAACACTCCTAGCTTGTGTGCCTTGGCCATTTGCAATGATCACACCAAGCTTTATGAACCGTGTTAGTGTACTTGCTCGGTTTTGGATCGGACTTGGATTTTTCTCTTATCCGGTCATCTTTTTTCTTGTGCCTCCGATCTCGTTTGTCAATCACCATGGCTTTGATGCTTACTTCCTCAATATCGGCAATGTGGAAGAGATTTAACTCTTCTCGGATGTACTCATGTAGTGCACCTAAGTATTTCATAAAGGTTTCTCGCTCCTCTAGGGAGATCCCAAGCATTATGGCCTATTTGTGAAACTCAGTGTTGTACTCCTGCATTGTTTGCTCGAATTGTTGCCGTAGGTATTGCCATCGTACCCATCGGTCTTTCTCATATCCGAGGGGGTGGAGCTGCTTCCGAATCAGTGTCTGGAACTGCTACAGGTCACGTTTGCTAATCTCTTACTTCTCGCATAGGAATTCCACCATGTGAGGGGGTGATTGGTCATTTTTAGTCTGGAGAAATTTACCTTCTGCATGTCTATGTACTGGTAGATTGAGAAATATGTCTCAAGCCTGTCGATCCAATCGTCCAATATCTCCGCGTCAACTTTGCCATCGTACACTGGCATGTCGATCCTTGCCTCCACCTTGAAGGGTTGAACTTGGATTTTCTCTTGTGAGTGGGATGTCTGCGACACCAGATCTCCTTTTTTCTCCTCTCGGTCATTCTCGACCTCGACCACTTTCCCATGGGTGGCGAGTTCAGGATTCGGCTGCGAGGTTGATGCCTCTTTGGCAGACATCAGTGGCGACATCATTGACATCATGGTCGCCATCTGGCTCTCGATCTGTGAAAGTCTTTGATCTACTCCATGATCTTCCACCGTATCTCTTTGCTCAACGGATACGGGTACTAGACCTTCTTCGTCACGTGGTTGTTGTCACGAAGCGCGGGCTTTCACCATTGTTTTGCTGTCCCGGGACGATGGCGGAACCTACTCTGATACCACTTGATCCAAAATTGGATTTTGATTTCACTTGTTCTAAATTTTAAAGGAAGAAAATAAACAAATACACAAGAGATATATGGAATAGGAATTCATCCCCTCTTCCTTGTTGTATTTTTTCATTAACGTAAAAAAAAATAACAATCCATCCATTCCCATCTCATACAGTGCTTTTTTTTACAAGAAAAGAAAACAAGTTGTACTAGAACTCTCTTCACTAACGAATTAACAAAACTCCCCAATCTAGCATATCTAGATGGGTAACTAAAAAATCTCCTAGGATATCCTAGCTAAGGTAACGAACAAGAAGAGTCTTCATATTTTGGAATAAGAAAATAAGAGGGTGCCAATATGAAAATATTTTATTATGAGTGTCTACGTATGCATAAATAAAATAAGAGGGTGCCAATATGAAAATAGATGCTTAGTTAACAGACTTCCTAATTAAAGGAATAACAAGTGTTGTTATCAAAATTGCAGGTTCTATTAATTTTGAAAATCCTCTATGTTTTGGTTGAGTGCCCAAAACAAGGAGTATTAAGTATTAGTTTACGCAACCTTAAGATGGGTGTCAATATTAATAAAAGTCACCAAAACTATCATAGTTTAATCAATTGCACGGATTTAAACTCCCAATGATTCTCTTTCTCAAGAGACATGTATTGGGTTCCTCTACTGTTCAACCATTTAAACCTGCAGATGTAGAATGGGTCCCTCTATTTGTTGGGTATCTAAGGCACCAACGAAGTCTCTTGGGAGCCTCTAAACGACACACATAAGTGGGTGATGTCTGTTATTTCTTGGGTTCCTTTAGAGCAGCCAGCACAAGGTAGGTCCTAAACTCTAGACCATTAGCTTTGCATTCACTTCCATCAAGGATGTTGTAATGTGTTTGCGCAAGTGACGACCACAATATCAACAGTACTGATCACATGCATGTGTCCCATGTGGAATGCAAAGTGTTAATGGCTGTGATTCAATCTCTGGAGCCATTAACACTTTCTGGGTGTCAGTATTATAGCAAGGCTGAGATGTTTAGATTAAAACAGTAGGTGTACAAGCATTATCAAAATATCGTCCGAGTATAAAAGTGTGTTTTTTTTTTAATGCGATCAAGGTGTGAATATCAAATGAAAGGGTGTTTTTTCTCGTAAAAATTCCTTATTCATCGTCTGGAGCAAATATTAAATGATATCATGGGAGCAATAGTTTCACGGTGAAACATAGGGGTGCTGTTATCGAAAATCACTCAAAGGTTTGTTAGAACATGATAACGCTAGAAATAACTTTCAAATCATTTTTGCTTTAATTTGGAGATGTGGTAGAAGTATCATAAAGCATGCGTGTGGTCTATCCTTAACGGAAAAATCACCGTAGCCTTTGGTGGCCGAAATGACCCAAACAAGGCCGGCCCCAATAAACTCAATCACGAGGTCATGTAGTTCCTTATTGCAAAGCCTGCTAATTTTATGAAATTTCTCGATACCTAGAAATCGAAACCAGCATTCATTCTGTAATATTACAGAAGTTATAGGTCATGGGTATAGGTCAAGACGTTCAAGATGAGTCGAGAAGCCAAGCTTGCCGAGTAGGCCTTGCAATGCAATGCCCAAATTGGCCATTGCAGACTCCGACCCCGAATCTTGAATCCTTCCTTTCGGATTTCACCCCACAACCAATAGAAAAAAGCAAACAAAATCCACTTCACCCCACAACCAATAGAAAAAAAGCAAACAAAATCCACAAAGAAGATAGCATCTCTAAAGACAAAAGATCGTCACTATCGAAATAGAAAACAAAGATCACGAACATGCCCTAAGAAACACCCCAAACCTAGTTAAAAACCTCACTGTAAACACAGAATCGTTCATCGGGCGCCATGGGTACACTGAAAATAAAGATGCATATGACTCCTGTTATTTATTCATCAATTTCTCTGTGGGCATGTTAACCTTCTTTTAAATTATAATATGTTAGATTTTTTTTATGATTTAAAATTGATAAGTCTATTCTATTTTATCTTTTCCTATTTATTAGGGAAGTTAAAAGATATTAGGTAGTTTTTCCAACGGCTCTCTCAACCCCCTAGGAAACGTCCCTTTCTTCTACGCATCTCTCTTCTCAAATTGACCAACCAATTTTCTATGGAAAAACCCCCTCATATTAATTTTGGTTTCATATTTTATCATGTTACACTTTATTGTTTTTGTGATACGGGTGAATGACGAGTTCGTAGGATCAATTCCCTGCACGGAAGAGATCTTGAAGGATGGTTGAATCTTTGGAGCCAAACGCCGGCGAACCCAGTGCAGACGGGGGCGTTTTGACTCTAAAGAGAGCGTCATTTCTGACGTGCCTCGATCCATTAAAACAGGTTATTTCTAATCTTTCTTGTTTAATTTACTTTTATTATTTTGGTAGATTAGATCTATATTAATTAATATTAACAGAAATTCCTAATGATAGATTTTTTAACAAAATTTCTCTAACAATTTTAGAGTCAAAGCCCTTTCTGAAATTTCTGTTAATATTATTATGTAAAAAACAAAACAAGTTAAAGGAAATTTGTCAAGTTTCCTGAGAGAGCAAAAGGAGAAGACTAGGGCCAACGGGAAACACCTTTTATCTGTTTTTTTTTACGGTTAAATTTGATTAAATCTGTCTGTGATCTTGGAAAATCTTTAGTTTCTTATGGATGTATTGGAGTCGATTTGAATTCTTTGATTTTAGTCAATGAAGATCCCTTATGTTTGTTTTCCCTACAATTCCATTCTAAGAGTAACAGACCCTTATACCATAGAAATCGACTAGTGCTGTCCTGTGTTGTCCCGTTGAAGTGAAAAGGGCACCAAGGCGGCTGTAGTTTAGTGGTGAGAATTCCACGTTGTGAAGTTGGGTTTTGGTAGTGTTAAATATGGGGTTTTGGTGGGCTGGATTAGCATTTTGGGAAATTATACAAGTCCTCCAAAATCTATTCCGAGGTTCTTCTCAGAGATTGCTAATTTGGGATTTTTGGAAAAGTTTGAAGTTGGAAGGATTTCCTTGTATAATTTCTGATTTTGAATATTGTTGATTTTGCTTGTTTCCTAAGGATTTGAGCTGGGACTTCGATGTGTAGAAGGTTCTTTTGCATTACATTCTTCCACACTAGTGGTCATAAGGGCATTTTGGTCATTCAAATTTTTACTTGTTTCACTGCATCATCTTTCTTGTGTGAATTAGGGAACCACCAGAATGTTCATGTAAATATGGGAAACTAGTGAGAAATCCCGAAACATTTGGCATGCTGTTTTTATCCTTAAAAAGGATAAGACTTTTTCTGCTTTTTGGTATTGGCACCTGATAGGTTTTTTATCTTTTATTCTTGCTGCTTTGGACTATTGGTTCCCGCACGCAACATCATTAGCCATGCTATTGAAGCCAAACCCTTCTCTACCATCACACTGCTCCCAATAGAGGATTATATATATAAACCCTGTTGGCTCATACATGAAAACTTGAATCTTCTCTCAATTTTGTAGACCTCTTTTTAAGTGTTCTGAATTCTGATTCTAACTTATGTAAGAACTAATTGATTAGAATAAAGATAAAAAACTACAAAGATAAATGCTAGAGATTTACTCGGTTGAACCCTAAAGTAGGGCTGATGAATGAAGGGCTAGGATCAACCTATCAAAGTGGGGTCCATAAAATCAATATATCCAACCACATGTAGATGGTACATATGGGACACAATGGTGATGACATGCTAAGGCCATCGCCCTGCAATGCCGGCAGTCTAAGCTAGTATTATTGGCACTTGATTGGTGGTGGCCTCATTTGAAATTACTTATTTTTTATTTTTTAAAAGTAAAGGACTTGCTAGGATTGTCCTTTGTATCAAAACCGGAACTGGTAAACTCAAAACATAATGGAAACCGAGACCTAAGTTCTAAAAAGGGAAAATTGTCAATTGGTGACAGAAAAATGCAAAAATAGTGGATGGGTGACACCCTTTTGAAAAGTTGTGAACGGAGGTCGAAACACCTTTTTCTGACATGGCCTTTTACCCAGATACCCCTCATGCCAAAAAGAACATGTTATAGTAGATTTTTCTCTCTCTTACTTTTCACCTACCCAAACTTACCGCCAACCTCTTGCAAATTTCTCCATTAACGCCTGAAACCCACGAAGTGTAAGTGAAGGTTAGTAGGTTATCTATTCTCTTAGGATTAGTGCTTCCATTAATGCGTTTGAACCCTGTCTTTAGTGTGTGATAATAACCCTGTCTGTATTGTGTGTGATAACCCTATCTTTACTGTGATTGATAACCCTATCTTATAACCCTTTTAAAATGGTGAGTTAGGGCTTGTGCTTCTATTATCTCTGAAACTGTTCTTATAGAGTTGGTACCCTACTAATAAAGTTGGTATTAGTGTTTGATGACCCGAATATAGATGGTTTATGTAAACCCTTTTGTACATGAATCACAATTTTTTGCACTTGATAATCCCTTATTTGCTGTTGGTAAGTCCCATATATTTACCTGATAAATTTGTTTTGACACTTGATACACCTCGGAGAGGCTTGGTAACCCCCTTGGAGAGTGTTGAAAAGCCCTTGTACATTGTTGGTAACTCCCCTTCTATGTACATGGTAATCCCTTTAGAAACTAGAAAACCCCCTTGTGTAGAGAGTTGAAAACCCCTAATTTGCAACTTGATTACCCTTTACAGAAGCCTCCGTACGGACTTGAATCCCCCATTAGGTAGCTGATAATCTCTTAGAACACCTTGTGGACTGACCTTCAAACCCCCATTGAGGTAGTAAAACCTCCTTTAGAGTCCATAACCCCACTTATGAACTTGGTAACCCATTGTGTACACTTGAATACCCCTGAAGAAGATATGAAGATCCCCTTTTAGCAACAACTCTGTTTAGAACCCCTATTTAGAATTTTATAAAAATGTCTGAAACAATGGTTTCTCTTCTTTTACACTATGATGGAGATTTGAAGGATGATGTTTCTTGGGAATACGTTGGAGGGAAGAAGACATTGTTATCTGTCAGCCGCGGAATCAATTTCGACGAATTTGAAGCTGCAATCCGAAGAAGAATTGGTGTTATAGAAAGGCAGGTTTTACTATCGATAAAATGTCGATATGTTGTGGATCCATATATAGTCACTTTAATCGACGTCGATGATGATGATGTCCTCCAAACAATGTTAAGGATGTTTGACAGATACATGTTCAATTCTGTGATGATATACATAACTAAGAGCATAAATGACAAATGTATTAATTCATTGAATTCCTCAATGCTTCCCCCAAACAAACTCTGCACTAGGAGACCCTCTCTTAATCGTAGCATTCCTTCTACTTCGATTCCGTCCCAAAAACGTCATCGTTTTGAAGTGGACTTGCAAAAAGACTACGAAAGTGAATTTGATGGGAGATATGTAAGTGAAGATGTAAGTGAAGAGATAAGAGGTGCTCCAGCAGAACCTGTCATAAGGTATTGTAGTTCTTTGGCAATGTTTGAATACTTCCATATTTCAATTTATAATTCATATGGATCCAACTTGATTATATATTGCCGAACTATGCAGGTCTGAAATTGACTTAAATGAAACATTGGCAAGTGATTTGTATGGCAACCATGTTAGTGGAGGTATCGATGACTTCCAAAATGTGGGAGATCTTGAAGTGGACTTCAGTAATGTTTTTTAAGACGGTTTCTGTGTGAGGGGTTTAGATTTAGAAGAAGAAAGAAATGATGATGATAATGACGATGGTAGTGATGATGATGATGAGGAGGATGAGGAGGAGGAGGAGGATGATGATGACGATTATGAAAATATCGGTGTTAGTCCATGCGCTCAGCCTTTCAGTGTGGATTCTCCTATCAGAGGGGGTTCTCCTATCAGAGAGGGATCTCAACCGGTTCCGACTGACAGTAGTCGGCCAATGAAAGCAGATGGGATGTTTGTTGGAGCCCATGATGTAGATACTAATAATCTTCAGTTTGAGCAGTTAACGGTTGATGCAATATTTTCTAATATGCAACACTTCAAAAAGGTTGTCAAAGAGTACGCTATTCGGCAGAGGTTTATGTTCGTGAGGTCAAAGTCAACACCGAAGAAGTATGCCGTTCGATGCAAGGTAGAGGGTTGCAAATGGCGTATAACGGGTACTAATCATATGACCTGTGTGTTAGTGAAGTCGTTTGTCCCCGACCATACGTGTAGAACTAAATTAAGGGGCAATGATCACCCTCTTGTCACAGCAGCTTGGGTTGCTCAGACATGTTTACGCTTATTTGCTTGCCCAGATGATATCGGGATACGTACGCTGAAGTTTTGCACCCGACACTAGACAGGACCCAATGGGAATTAAATTCCGAATCCTTGATGACAATATTACCGCCGATTGCAAAGTGACCACCGGAAAGGCCGCATACGAGAAGAACTGCTCGCGAATTGAAAGGTGGATTACATTACAAATGCACCCGATGTCGACAAGTTGGCCACAATAGAAGCAGTTGCAAAGAACCACCCGTGGTAAGACAACAAGTTGACCAAACTGCTATTGGGCCTTCTGCACCCATACTCTGTAGGTCGGGCGTACCTTGCCAAGCTCCCTTCTTTGTGTAAGGGTGTAATTGAATTTTTTGAATGTTCTCAGATATTGTGATGACTTCTTTTTTGTTATTTTGTAAAGAATGGTTGTAATTGGAACATCAATACATAAACAATTTTTTTGGATATAGATATGCTATTTGTTCTCTATTTAGTTGTCACTCTCCTACATCTATTGACTAATAATCAATTTTTTTGGATATAGATATGCTATATAGATATGCTATTTGTGGGCTTCCTATTAGACTTTCGACTCCGCCTCTCATTTGCCTATTAACACAATTAGAGAATAAAAGAGCATTCTATTGACTAACAATCTAAAACGAGAACAAAAAAGACTACACTTACACGCGTCTTCATTGTAGACTTTGCCTTCTCCCAATCCAACTATATATATTATCACTGTCACAAAAGAAGAACATAATTAATTGTAATGTAAGTTCATGTTTCTTAAAATGGGGTTCGCAACTCAAATATTTGATTATCAAGTGTAGAAACCATACTAAAAATTACTATATGAACAATGATCCAAAAGAGGATTGGCAACAATCTGAAAATGGGGATTATCAACCTCCCTTGAGGGGGTTTTCAACACTGGAGAAGGGGGATTATCAACCTCAACAGGGAGTTCTCAACATTACAAATATTAATTATCAACCTCAACCGGGATTCACAACACTGGAAATGGGTATTATAAACTACCTGAGGGGGTTTTCAACACTAGAGAAGGGGGATTATCAACCTCAATAGGGAGTTTTAACACTGGAGTAGGGGATTATCAACCTCCAGGGGGGTTCTCAACACAGGAAATGGGGATTATCAACCTCCCTTGAGGGGGTTTTCAACACTGGAGAAGGGGGATTATCAACCTCAACAGGGGGTTCTCAACACTGGACAATGAGGATTATCAACCTCAACAGGGGTTCTCAACACAAGAGAAGGGGGATTATCAACCCATTCACAAGGTTGATAAAGCTACTGGAATTCAAAATCCAGGTTATCTACTCCTTGAAAACAGGGTTACCAATATTCGAAAATGGGTTACCAACGCACAAGTTGGGTTACGAACTCATACCTGGGTTGATAAAGCCACTGGAACCAACATTCGGTAGTGGGTTACCGACACACAAATTGGGTCATCAACCCAATCCATGTGTTGATAAAAGTACTAGAATTTACAAACCGGGTTATCGAATCCAAATTTTGTGGGTTATCAACACATTCAGTGGGTATTAAAGCTACTGGAATGAGGGATTCAGGGTTATCGACTACCTCAAAATAAGGTTACCAACATTCGGAAGTGGGTCATCGACTAATAAAATGGGTTATCAACCAATTTTCAGTGTTGATAAAGCTACTGGAATTTGGCAACCATCTTATCAACCTCCCACCTTATGGGGTGACTGACAATGCAAAGTGGGTTATCAACCTAAAAAGTGGGTTACCAACAAATTACCTGCGTAGATAAAGTTACTGGAATTGGAAATTAGGCTTACCAACCTTCCAATTTTTTGGGTGATTGACATTGTAAAGTGGGTTATCAACCTAATAAATGGGTCACCAACCATTTTATCAGGTAGATAAAGTGGGTTATCAACCCAAAAAATGGGCCACCAACCATATAAATTTACAAGTTCCTGAACCATTTACAAACAAGTTTCCTGTTCAACTTCAAACACAAACACACATCATAACCTGTTTTAATTTACAAGTTCCCTAGCCATTAAGAAACAAGTTCCCCTGTTTAACTTGAAACACAAACACAAACACACTTGTCTAAAACCTGTTTAAATTTACAAGTTATCCACCCATTCAGGAACAAGTTCCTCTGTTCAAATTGAAACACAAACACAAACAGACACCATAAAACCTGTTTAAATTTACAAGTTTTTCAACATTCACAAACAAGTTCCCCTGTTCAAATTGAAACACAAACACAAACACACTTTCATAAAACCAGTTTAAATTTACAAGTTCTCCACCCATTCAGAAACAAGTTCCCCTGTTCAAATTGGAACACAAACACAAACACAAACATACACCATAAAACCAGTTTAAATTTTACAAGTTCCCCAGCCATTCACAAACAAGTTCCCCTGCCATTCACAAACAAGTTGCCTCATTCACAAATAAGTTCTCCTGCCATTTAAAAAAATGCATACAAGTTCCCCTCCCATAGTTTCTACCAATCTCCATTTAAAAACATAGTTTTTACCATGATCATCAAAACTTGTAACTTAAAATGAACATTAAAAGGTTTCCCTATCACACTCTTCACAACATTGAATGGGGGGTTCAAACAAAACACTTTACATGGGAGTTATCATAACTACCTAGAGGGGCTTCTCAACACTGTAAATATGTGGTTTATCAACTACCTAGATGGGGTTTTCAACACTGAAAATGGAGGATTATCAACCTCAACAAGGGGTTCTCAACACTGGAAATGTGGGGGATTATGAACTACATAGAGGGGGTTCTCAACACTGGAAAAGCGAAATTATCAATTTCAAAGGGGGGTTGTCAATAATAAAAAGGGGGTTATCAACAATGGAAGTGGGGGATTATCAATCTCAAAAGGGAGATAATCTCTCAACACTGAAAATGGGAAATTATCAAAAGAGGGTTCTCCATAGTGAAAATGAAACAGTAGATGTCAACAGTTTCTCATCAAAGCCAACTTACTAGGAAAAAAATAAAAAATGAAACCCTATATGTGTAAAGGCTTCCCAATAGTGAAAATAAAACCCTAAACCACAAAAGTAACTTAATAGAAGGAAAATAAAAGTAAAAAAAAACACGAAACATGATACCCTACCATACCTGAGACGATGGGGAAGACGCCAGAAAAAATGACGACCTCGCCAGAATACGGTCCACTATGAAGAAAAGAGGTTCGGATTAGCATAAGAAACCGCCCCACACCGGAGAAAATGGGTTGATCTTCACGCCGGCCACCACCTCACGCCGGAGAAGATGGGTTGGAGGTGGTTAAAAATGAAAAAGGAGAGAGAAAAAGTGAAAAAAAGCTTCCAAACAGTTAAAAACGAAGAGAAGTTAAAACGATGAGTTTTTTCTTCTTTAAGGGTATTTAGGTAAAAAGCCAATACGTAAAAGGTGTTTTGACCTCCGTTTACAAGCTTTCAAAAGGGTGTCACCTATCCACTATTTTGTCATTTTTGTGTCACCAATTGACAATTTTATCTTCTAAAAAAAACACATAAATAAAAGCTAGAGTAGAAAACTCGAAAATCCCTACATTGGTTATATTCTTAGTTTTTTTTTTTTTATTTCTTTTACTGTGTTCATATTGACACTCAACATCTATGCTCTCATATTAGAACTTGTGTATTTCGATATTGTTCCCCCTAAAGATCATATTACTTGTTTGGGTTGCATTTAATTATTTTCCCATGAAATTTATAACACATGATATTGTGATAATAAATCTCTTGGGACAATATAATATGTAGATTTTTGTGAGTAAAGAAATACTTGCTACTTCGCAAGTTGTGGGGGTACATATTAGCACAAACAGGATTTTATTAGGGAATTGATATTTCCGCTCCCCTTTTAGACCAATCCACTCCAACTTGGAGTGGATTGGTCTAAAAGGGGAGTGGAAATATCAACTCCCCTATGCTTTGGATATTTCCACTCCACTTTTAAACCAATCCACTCCAAGTTGGAGTGGAATAGTCTATAAGTGGAGCGGAAATATCAGCTCCCATTTATTATCATGTCCACTAATTGCTCAAATGTGGGGGTTATCACTTATACAAGTGGAGTTATTTAAAGTTATTACAAGATTGAAACCTACTCGCAAATGATTAATTAAAGCATTTGGCTTGATGTTCTTTGCCGTTCTAAAGACTAGATATTATGTCGCAAGCATAATGTGAAAGAGTGTTTTAGACACTATTGATTACTCTTCCAAAGAGTATTGGCTTTAGACCTTATAAGGTCTGGAAGCAATATGATTATAAAAGACTAGCTCAAATGCTAGTGATATATCATCAAGGGGAATGAGACTGAGCCCATATGGTTGTTAACACAGTGGACACCCAACCTCTGTGATTGGAGATCCCATGAAGGAGGGTCAATGGGTAAAAACGAAGTTGTAGGGTGGCTGTAGGAGAGCTAATTTTTTTTAAGGGTATTCCCTAGTCTCATTCCTATGGTGACAGTGCTTTTGACTGTGACGGTATTAGGTTGAGTATATCTCTTAATCAGTCCAAGACAGGGTTTGCAGGGTGTAGGTCACAGAGCACCCTGTGAGTGTGGTAGTGAGGTCGCTGCTGTGGGAAGCTGGGCTACTCCCTAAAGACACTCATAAAATAAGATAGGGCTCATGACCGTAAAGGGCCAAACCGACTAGAACTCAAGTAATTGCCCGTACTGTGTGTGGTAAGATGAAGTTTGAACTCAAGGACCTAGTTCAAGACTTAGTTCACTATGGCTCCTTCAGATGGAAACTTACTAACACTAAGTGTAGGTTCAAGTCCGGAAGACACATGCACCCAATGCACAGTAAAGTCGAATGCCTGTTTATTTTAAATTTTAAATCATGTGGGGGATTGTTAAATTTTTTTGATGATTTAAAATTAATAAATCTATTCTATTTTATCTTTTCTTATTTATTAGGGAAGTTAAAAGATATTTAGGGACTAGGAGAGATTTTAGGTGCATAACGTATGAAACGTCTCTCTTCTTTAGTTTCTCCAATGGCTCTCTCAACCCTCTCTATCTCTTAAAAAGGAAACATCTTTTTCTTTTACGCATCTCTCTTCTCAAAAAGACCAACCAGTTTTCTATGGAAAAACCCCCTCATGTTAATTTTGGTTTCATATTTTATCATGTTATACTTTATTATTTTTGCGATACGGGCAATTGACGAGTTCGTATGATCAATTCCCTGCACGGAAGAGATCTTGAAGGATGGTTGAATCTTGGGAGCCAAACACCGGTGATCCCAATGCAGATGGGAGCGTTTTCACTATAAAGAGAGCGTCATTTCTAACGTGCCTCGATCCATTAAAACAAGCTATTTTTAACCTTTCTTGATTAATTTACTTTTATCATTTTGGTAAATTAGATCTATATTAATTAATATTAACAGAAATTCCTAATGATAGATTTTTTAACAAAATTTCTCCAACATACTAATGATCCTAGATTTTCATGGGTGGCTCTGATACCAACTGTAAAACCTATGATCATGGAATTCAGTCAAATATGCCATAATCACATCAATAAAAATAGATGTAATAGAAAGAAAAGAATCTAACAATGCAAATTACTAGAAAACAAAGAAAAGATTAGAGAACAAGAAACTCATCTTGATCGGCCATGGCGGTGATCGAACATGCTAGTTCTTCTACTGCCTTTCTGGTCTGCATGGTCTCTAATGGTGGGAGATCTCTTTCAGTCAGGTTAGACGGTGTGGACCCCGATCCCGAGGACGGTGGGGCGAGGGACACGATATCCCCCGCCGGTCCTCTAAGATCTCCACAATGTGAAGGAGAGCTCTACCAAGAAACTCTCGAAATGGTGCCACTCAAAGCATGGGTGGCGATATAAATGAGATACCTCTCGATTCAAGGACTAGCCCGGAACCAAGATATACCTATAACAAAGAAGAGTCGCCATCCAAGGAAGTAGGCCCTGGATCCCATGAAATACTCTGTTGCAACGGATAACTAGAGATACAAAAGTCTGTGCCTGATGACGAATGGGGAAGGTGTTAAGCGCCCCCAATTCGCCCAAGTGCAAGCACATGGTCTCTTATACCATTTTTAATTAATTTTGAAGAGTTTTGGGCTAAAATCATGTGAAATGGGAACGAGCATCCCCGAGAAAATTTCTATCTAAGCATGCATAACCCGAGGATGGGCAAAAGAAAATAAACATCCAAATCCTAACTCATCGCATCTAATCCTAACCCATCACATCTAGGAAAGCAGTAACATCCGCACGCACAGCTACAGCTAAGCAGATAATCAAAATAAGATGAATAAATGCTACAACTAAGCAGGTGAGAGGACAGATAAGCACAGCAGTAAACTACCAAAGCAATAGAATAAACACACTAGCATGCGAGCCTATGTAAGAGATAATGCTAAGAAAATAATAATCAATCTCATGCTAGGAAAGTAAGCAAGCTAACAGTAGCACGTAAGAAGTCAAGGATAAACACACAATGAGCTAAAAGATACAGGGAAAGAAATGAATCAGAAAATCAACGGTACATGAGGACCAAGAATGCCAGGGAAAAGAAAAGGGAACATATGATAGGCTCAGGGAGCGATTCTAATGAATCAAGCTCAGCGATCCTAATCCGCTAAAGATCGGACAAGTCTCACGATCGTCATAGCCTATCGTTGGGCTCAGCGAGGACAATCCCTGCGAAGGGGCCACGCAACGTCGTCGCCCGTCCCAAAACTCGATAAAACGTCGGAAAACCGATAAAACCAAAAAACCGCGATCAAAATCGGAAATGAAATGAAAGGAAGGCTCCGAGTGACCTGGTAATCACCATCCTTGCCCGTTTTGGTTTTTGTATTTTTGGGAAAAGCTTGAAAGATATTTTCAGATGTTGAAATGATTTTTTTTAAGGGTTTAAATGATTTTATTGAAAAGTTTGACTGAACTTGGGACGAAAATCCCAAGCTGCCTACGTACCCTGTGAAAAGGGATCAAGCCAACGTAGTTCGAACGGTGTTTCGAAATACGCTTTGAGCGTTTTTTGATGTTTTTTGGATTTTTTGTTATTTGATTTTTATGTATTTTTATCCCTTTTGATCGAAAGGGGGTTTTGGCTCAAGAGGTTGCCGTCCGTCATCGCCTAAACCCGACAAAGCGTTCCCGAAATCGAGGGAATCCCGAAGCTCGAGTAGGATCCCTAAGAACGTGAGGAGAATCAACCCGAAGAGGAAGGTAGAACCTCTGAACCCCATAAGTGAAGGTCCTAAAGAAGGAGGAATCCCGAAACCCCATTAGAAATCCTACTTTAATCAAGATGAAAAAGTCACCCATAAGGGTATACTAGGTCCAAATCAAGGTAAAAGTAGATTCATAACCCGACAATTATCTCAACCCACATTACAAATAACAAATTAAAAGGAGAAGAAAGGGGATTACCCGAGGTAAGCGGATAATGATTGTAATTTTTGCTTCCCTCCTCTTCTTTCGGATAGCAGTAGTGAAAACTTGCCGGGGAAGACGAAGTTTGATCGGAATCTTGATCGGATCCAATGAGGTAGTAGGGAGGTCAATGGGATTTTGGAGCAAGAACGGTAGATAGAGGGCCGTAGATCTCGAATTTGATGAGAGGTTTGAGATCAAGGGAATGATTAGTTGAAATGGGTTTGAATAATGGTGATGGCTGAGATGTAGTGGATGATGGAGGTAGAAAAAGAAGATGGATGGGCTTTGAAAAATGGCTAAAATTAATGGGTTTTGAAGGAGATGTAGTAGGCAAAGGAGGGAATGGGGGAACCTGCCAAAACCCCTCTCTCTCTTAGCTCTCTCTCTCTCTCTCTCTCTCTCTCTCTCTCTCTCTCTCTCTCTCTCTCTCTCTCTATTGCTCTATTTTCTTTTTCTTTTTCTTTTTTAAAGAAAGAAAAAGAGGGTTTGAGGGAGGCCGGTGGTGGTGGCTATGGGTTTTCGAGGTGGGTTTGGGGTAGAAATGGGTTTCGGTTTTGGAGGTGGGGGTCGGAGAAGATGAGGGTGGAAGAGGGTTTTCGAAGTGTGGACATGGGTTTCGGTTTGGTGGTGGTGGGTTTCGGTTTTTGGAGGTGCAGAAAATGGGTTTCGGCTTTGGGGGTTGAGGAAGGTGGAGGTGGAGGATGGAAGAGGATTTTCGAAGGGTGGTGTTGGGGTGGAGATGGAGGTGGAGGATGGTGGTGGTGGGTTTCGGTTTTTGGAGGTGCAGAAAGTGGGTTTCGGCTTTGGGGGTTGAGGAAGGTGAAGGTGGAGGATGGTGGAGGATTTTCGAAGGGTGGTGTTGGGGTGGAGATGGAGGTGGAGGATGGTGGTAGGTATGGGTTTTGGGTTTCAGGTTTGGGGTTGAGGATGGTGGCTGGTGCGGTGGAGATGGGTTTTGAGGGATGGTGGTGATTGGGTGGTGCGGTTTTGGAGGTGGCGGTTGGAGAAGAGTGGAAGAGGAAGAGGGTTTGGGGGTGGTGGTTGGAGGCGGTGGTAGAAGGAGGAGAAGATGAGGTGGCTGCAAATCCCTTTTTTCCTCTCCCTCTCTCTGCTGCTTTTTTTCTTAAAAAAAACCCTCCCCTCGGAAACCCTAGTTTTCGATCTTCTTTTAGAGGGGAAATGGCATTTTTGCCCCTACTCCCTTTTATCTTTTGAAATGGTATCAGCACTACCATATTTTAAGCCCTCTTGTCTTGCCTAACTAGCACCATTATGTCTCGATATTCGCACAATCTCAGCTTGTCTTTTCTCAACTTCTTTGTCCATTTTCTTTGAAAACTTGCAGAGACGCACTCAGAAACAACAAGCATTCACAGGTCGCGCAATTAAGCCTCGGAACTCTGAAATTTAGGGAGCGGGGCTGTACCAAAGCTCCGGGATATTTTGTAAATTTTGTAAATTTCGGGGAATCATTTGGGCTCACAAAGATTTCGACAATAATCTGCAAATGAAGATTTGTCAGGGTCTTTTGCATTTTAGGTTCGGCTCTTCAATTTTTAAAGTTGAAGTGCGGCTTTAGGACATCAGGGAATTGTTTTTGAGATCCAAGGGTTTAGGAACTTTACTCGATTTCAGGATTTTTTTTCGATTTTGGGAATTAGGGTCTGGTCAAAATGGGGTGTCTACAGATGCCCCTCTTTGGCAGAGGGTGCTCGTCACACGAATGTCAAAGCCAAAAGGACAACGCGTTTTGACATGCCCCGGAAATTGGTTTAAAGAAGGAAAGAATTAACGAAAATGATTTTGCGAAGGTTGAATTCTAAAAGGGGTCAGATGCCTCAAGGGTCTTACTCAGAGTGGATGCCTCAGGGGACTTTGGAAAGGATGCCGCAGGGGACTTTGGAAGGAAAGTCTCAGGAGACTTTGGAAAGAATGCCTCGGGATGGCGGATGCCGTGCGAGAGCGGGCTTGGATGCCGTATGAGAGCGGGCTTGGATGCCGTATGAGACGAGCTTAGATGCCGTATGAGACGGGCTTAGATGCCGTATGAGACGGGCTTGGATGCCGTATGAGACGGGCTTGGATGCCGTATGGGACGGGCTTAGGTGCCGTATGGGACGGGCTTAGGTGCCGTATGAGACGGGCTTAGATGCCGTATGAGACGGGGTTAGATGCCGTATGAGACGGGCTTGGATGCCGTATGAGACGGGCTTAGATGCCATATGAGACGGGCTTAGATGTCGTATGAGACGGGCTTAGATGCCGTATGAAACGGGCTTGGATCCTCTCATAGTAACAAAAGGTGGAATTTAATTAGGCGGAACTCTCACACACTAATCAAAAGGGAAAGCTTTGTTATGCGGAACCCTCACGCAGTAACAAGCGATGGAAATTTGCTCGCGGAGTAAAATTCTTGTGAAAAGATTGATACTCTCACGCTTTTGATCGATTGATTGATTTAAATTGATTGATTTGGATTGATTTCTTTGGTTAGTAGTTCCTAGTTGGGGTTGAGGATTGGACACCTTCTCCTGTATACAACTAGCATCTCTCTTGTTTACATGCACGAGATGTGGAGTGACTTATCTCATCACTTCAGTAGTGGACCCTAAGCAAGATAGAATGGGTACGACAATGAGATTACGTACTGAACAGGATCACATTATAATAGCTTGTGGATAGGAGATAGTTGACCTATTCTACCAGACATGACCCTTTACATGTCCTTTGACCTGAAGGGTCATATTGGTCTGTTGGCAAGTCTCTCATTTTTTATCTATCTAACCGTGATTCTCTTGGAGTCACCAGAGAGTAGTACTGGAGTGTTGGGCAAACCTTCAAGGTCAATAGTGATACCCGACATGGAATTCTCCACCCATTTTATAGGATAACATCTACAGTTTTGGTCAGAGCAGTAGGCCTAAAAAAATACCTGGCCAGGTGGATTTGATAAAGTGTATATCAAAAGGATTTCACAAAATAAGTTTTGAAATGATTTTAGCAAATACATTTTGTGGGCCAACACTATTTGACTGAAAGGTATACCATGAGTGAGCCCAGGGGGTAGTTGATGCCACCCCCAGTAGGACTCAACTCGGTTCATGTGGACTTGGAGAAAGGACTTGCACATTTGATGTGATTAGGGGTATGATGATTTGATGGTTATCTTCAGAGTTACGTCTCGACGGAGGCCACTGACTCAATGCGATTGTAGCATTGGCTACAGAGCAATAATTGTAGTACGGCCCATTTATGGGTTCTGCAGGATTTACTGTTAAATCCCTGCTACGATCCCACTCACTACTCGATTGACCTATTATAATCTATTAGATAGACGTTTCGCATTTATTTGGTTACATAGACGAACTAGTTTCGTGGCATTGGATGCATTGAAAAGATATACACAATTTATATAGTGTATTTGCACTATGGGATACATTGGGAATACCAAAATGGTTAAGTATTAACCATACAGGTTATTTTAGGAATTATAAAAAAATATGGATAGAGCTTTTATCCCATTGGATGAGAGAAAATATGTTTATTTAATTAATATAAATTAAATAAACAATTATAAGTTTAGCTTATAGACTAGTTTTACTAAAACAGTCAACTTACTCATTTCTTTACCAAAATTAATGTGTAAGTACTTGTTTTGAAGAACTTTGAAAGAAATACAACTTTGTAGTATATGATTTTTTCTAAATTTGGTCATTTACTTGTCCAAAAATGAGGTCAAAATTTGACCTACAGCATTATAGCGGGAATGTAGAAAAATGAAAGACTGTAGGAGATATTTTAGGGATTGTTTTTATCCAATAAAGCAACCCATGTTTTTACTTGGAAAAACTCTATTTAGGAATTTCTAAAAGTCCAAGAATTTCTAAAAACATTCTCACAATGTTTGGTTTTGGTTTCTATTTTGAAAAAGCAAACTAGCTTCTTTCCAAATTGGAGCTTCCAATTGTGGCTAGTTTCCATTACTTTTGGGATTTCGCTAGAAACTTTAGATTGTGAATATGAAAATTGAGAACTCTATAAATACAGGACAAAGGAATGGCGTTTGCAATAGCTCTTCCATAATTCCATGTGCTGAAAATTGGTAGAGACACCCCAAATCTTTCTTTTCTTCTTCTTCAATTCCATCAACTAGTTTTGTCTTTTCTAACAAGAAAACAAACATCCAACCAAGCTCCATTAATCTAAATATATATTCTCATATTATAATCTGATTTAGATCATATTGTAAAGTAAACAAAGAGTTGTTTACAAGATCCTTTGTGCAACGAAAGGAATCCATCGGTTTAACTTGCGATTTCGAATCGATTAGATCGTTGGAGAATTTTCGAGGAGTAGATCACGCAGACATTTTTCTTCTCATCAACAAAATAAGGTATTTATATTTATGTTTATTAAATCTCTATAAAATCAATTAGTCCCTAGGAATCCCGAGTTGGAGCAAAAATTTTGTTCTACACGGTTTAATTTTCCGCTACGTGTAGTAATTTGACTTGTGGTTTTACAACCAATCTAACACTATATATACATCATATTACATGTGAGCTCCCCTTAGTGGAGAATCTCACCATCTTCTCCCTCACTATTCTTCTTCTTCTTCTATTCCTAATCCATTTCTCAACATGGTATTAGAGCTAAGATCCTAAAGGGTGGAAAGAAAGGAAGAGTCCCTCATCACCATCTCCATCTCCAGCGGTGACCTCCACCACCGGTGACACCTCCACCATCTTCAGTCACTACCTCCAACTTCGGCCACCACCTCCACCTTCGGCCACCACCCCTATTTTCACCCCAACCGTTGGTTCTCTGTCTTTTCCAAACCCTAAATCTGAGAACCTTAAACCCGAAATTCGTGGAAGCCTTACCCTAAACCCTAACTCACCCTTACCTAAACCCTAAATCCCTAGCCCTAGCTCAACCTGCACTCTAAATCCCTGATCCCTAAACCTTCCCTTCTTGTGAGTTCCTAAATCCCACCTTTTTTTTGTAAATACCATTTGTGAATCCATCCCAAAAAGATCCCCTTGTGTATATTCTTTTCGTTCTTTTGTTGTCTTCGGGTTGGGCTATTATCATCCTCCTTGTTGAAGTGTTGTGAGGTTTCCCTCGTTGGTTCATTGGTTGGTTGGTTGGTTGGTTGGTTTCTTATTCGCATTATTAGTTGCTTCTTAACGTTGTTAGTTTGTTGGTTGGTTGGTTTGTCTGTTGCTTAGTTCGTTGTTCGTTAGTTCGTTTTGTGGTTGGATTGTTGGTTGGTTGATTGTGGTTGGTTGTTGGTGGACTCACTTTGCGAGTCCTGCTGTTGGTGCTTCAACATGAGTGTGTAGTTGCTTTGCGTAGTGTTACACCCTTGTTGTTGTTGTAGTGGTTTGCGTTGCAATCCACCTTGTTGATAGTTCTACACATGTGTAATTGCATTGCGTAGTTTTACGCATTCATTGTGGTTGTTGTGGTTTGTGTTGCAATCCACCTTGTCGCCTGATCTCTACTCGTGGTGCTGTTGTTGTTCGTGTGCACACCTTTGGTGTTTTTGTTCGATGGATCGTTGTTGTTTCCCCGCCGAGGTGCCTCCGTTCGATAGTTCTTCGTATGCAGATTTGCTAACCGTACTTTGATTCAGGGGGAGACTCTGTGGCGATCGCTCTGGCAGTTGTGCTGATTCAGGGGTAGTTGTTATTTTTTGTGGCCGTTGATCTCGCCGTTGTACTCATGGTGGCCGTTATCTTTTTTTATTATGTTTTTTCACCATGTATTCACCACACCAGCTTGAGGGGGAGTGTTGTACCAAGCTGACCGTGTGTATGAGATTTATTTATTTTTTTGTATGGGTATTATAGTTGTTTGTTCTAGTTTTTTTTTTGTAACAAGCTGGAGTTCTATAGTATATACACTCCATCTTCAGGGAGCATGTTGAAGAGTATTTTGGTCATTACGTATAGTGTTGAGGGTATTGTTGTCTTTACACATGTAACCCTACTTTGGGCTCTATATATACATCATATTACATGTGAGCTCCCTTTTGTGGAGAATCTCTTCTCCCTCACTCTTCTTCTACTCCTTCTCTTCCAATCCATTTCTCAACAGTAGTGAAGATTACATGATTTGGGAATTTGATACTAACTGGTCGTTTCTGTGAGAAATCATTTTATTCTGATTTTTTAAGACTTTCGTTTCAGTCCTCTCCCGATTTGTCTTCTTGGGATTCACCTGTGATGATAGTGCTTTTATTACTAGTAATTAATGGCAAACTCCTAACTCGGAACTGACTTGAGTTACCGAAATAAGCCAGATGACTTCTTGTAAATTCTATATGATTACCTGGTTGGGAAGCCTTCACCTTTTTTTATTCATTGTTTGCAGTCCCATCAGGTTTGGCTCTCTATTTTATCGTATTCAATGTTTATATGGGTCTGATCAATTTTTTCCTATCCTAGTGACTTAGTGAATTAGTGCAGGTGTACGGTCAATAGGAATAGGTTGTCTTTGAAAAAATTCTCTTTCCTTCTACAATCTTGGGAAAAGACTTTTAGAGTTTTCTTTGGTACCCATAACAGCCTGATGGGGCTGATCGTATCCATCATTGTTGAAGTATCAGAAAGAATGTATATATTATACTGTTTACATGGAATCCTCATTAATGATATATTCATGATTAGATTGGAGTCAGTTAGAAATGTTCAGTGCTGCAAAAAGAAAATATTGTCTGGAGCAAGCCTCCCATTATTTTTTTAGAACTAAACTTCGATTGCAGTAGTAAATTGTTTAAAGTTGCTTAGATGAGCAAAGGGAAGCTATTTTGGGGAGATATTACTGATTCTTCTGGTATTGTTATTTCTGATTGTCAAAATTGGAAAAAATAATATAGAAAAGAAAACAAAAAAATAAATTAAGATTGAATGCAACTAAAGGATTATGTAAAATTAATCTATAATTAAGATTCTTCTGCTATTGTTAATCTAAAATTAAGATTCTTCTACCTACTGTTTCCAATTTTATTGATTTACATTTTTTTGGATTAGGTATTCCTTCGAGATCCCCTAGAGGATAATGTAATTCCCATCATTGAGGAACTCCGGAGGCGTTTGCCGCCTGCATATACTATTCCCCAACCACTAAGAAAAGGGAGGGAGCACTCGAGCGGGGAACCTGATATCGAAGCAAGCGAAGATGGTAAGGATGCCTTTGGGCATCTCTCTGTTGTGTCGGTTCTTTTTTTTATATTCAAATTAGTTTTATAATTTTTTGGAAAGCATACCATTGTTTCTTACGGTGATTATCTCTTTTTCTTAAAGTTAGATGTTAGAACCAATTGTACGTAACTTCAAGTAGATGTGCTATTGTTTGACACCCTGACAGTGCTGAGTCATGCAATGTAGAGTCTCCATTTGAATTTCGTGCACTGGAGGTGGCTTTGGAAGCCATTTGCAGTTTTCTTGATGCACGTACCACGGAACTGGAAACCGCTACTTACCCAGCTTTGGATGAGCTGACCTCCAACGTAAGTTGATTTTTTTTTTCCATCTTTTCAATCTATTTTGTTGATATTGTTGAATAAGGAAGTTGACTAGAGATAAACTTATTGGAGAATTATTTTTCATGTTTTATACATGTGTCTTAGATAAGTATCTCTATTTTACCCTGGCTGGGAGATAATATGCATCTGTTAAATTTTTATTTATAGCCAATAAAGTGCAAAATGCGCTATGTACATGACGCATCTCCAACTTTGATGCCCTTCCCATCTCCACTCCTATTGAGTGCATTTTTTTCAAGCATGGATTGGATAGTTTCTTTTTTCCAAACTCCATGTCTGCACTAGTTTATACACTAACAAAATTACCAGAAACTCATGAGGTCGTGCTTGAGTTTACAATGAAAGCCACATATGAGTAATGTAATGAGCATGTTGTAATAGCTACACAGGCTGAATTCCAGTTTGATGATCTCAAAACATTAACAAACTCTTATTTTTATTGCGCTAGCCTTTCTTGATCATTTCATCTCCACTTTGAGTGAATCTCTATACCTTTTCTTTCACAGTGGATTTACAAACCAGTGGAAGAGGCACGGAGCGTACCTTAGATAAGTTGGACTCCAAAATACTAAGAGCTACTTGATTCCCTTGGTTGTGGGCATTATACATTATGCGCTTCCATAAAATCTTCTTAGCTCATGTAATGTTGTCCTCATCTGTTCTGGTTTACTAGTTGTTTCTCTATTCGTGATTCACATTATTCTTTTCCATCACATGAATATGGGAGGTTATATTTTTTTCTCATATGCATATCTATTGCATTAATTTGTTATGTTATATATATATATATATATATATATATATATATATATATATACACACACACACACACACATTACATATTATTGATTAGTCTATGCTATTTGAACGGGATATTTTTATGCTTTCTATTAGTGGCAATCTGTACACATCCATTTCCTATTGTCTTTGTTTTATTTTTGTGCTAAAATTCCTTTTTTCGTGTGGTATCACACAACCCGTTTGCCAACAACTATCATAATGTGCAGATCAGTAGGCGTAACTTGGATCGGGTGCGTAAATTAAAGACTGCAATGACAAAGTTGACTGCTAGGGTTCAAAAGGTATAGCTTTGCCTTTTAAAAACTAAAATCTGGTCGATTTTGTTTTGATTTGTAGTTTCATATTCATTTTGTGCTAACATATTGAAACTATGGATTTTTCGGGCTTGATCTCTGGTGTCTTCAAAAAGCTATTCTTTATAGTTTTCTGAGTGGTATGCCAATAAAATAACATTAGAAAATTCCTGACTTATCTAGAGATCAATGAAAACATCAAAATCTCTATTCTTGGTGATGTATATTCAACAACCGTCTTAGCAATATCTCATTAATTTGTGTATGTGTGGGTATCCATATTCTATGTAGATGTGTCTTTTACGTATTTTTGTATGTACTTGTTTTATTATTCGATAAATTAGAAGCTATGGTACCCACATACAGACACAGGTAGAGGAATAGAGACAAAACCTGATTTGTTGAAATCAAGGGTATTTATAGCGACAAGGTTTTAAATCCCGTTTTTCGTTTTTGGTTTTGGTCACCATAGAAACGGAAACATTTCGGTTTTGGTTGAAATCTTCGGTGGAAATCCTATAAAATTATGGAAACATGTGCAAATAATATAATCTAAAGATGAAACTTGATGCAGATTGTAGGCCCCATAAGCAGGCATATGTGCCCATTAGGACTTTTACGTATTTATTTTCATATTATTTAGTTTCTTTTTTTTGTGATATGTCATGTTATTTAGTTTCTACGACATTTATTTCCATGTTATTTAGAGTTACCGATTTTGTTTTCATGGAATTTTATTTCCATTGCCCGTATATAGGCCACATGTAGATTTTAACTTTAAATGAATTAATGAATTGAGAATACAGATTTCTCTCCCCATCTTTCATCTTCTTCCTTTGCTTCTCCTTTCTTCCCCTCCTTCTTCTCTACTCTTCTCCTTCTCTTCTTCCAAGAAGAAAAATATTCACTTGCATTATCACTCCTAAGAATACAAACAGGAACACCAAATTGGGTTTTAATTTCAGCACAGAAATCACAATATTGAAAACAACTCAGATCGATCTGGCTAGGATCAATGGTCACATTTGGCTATCGGCTTTGAAAGCATCCATCACATCTCATCTCTACCTACGAGACTTGAATTGGCAGAGTAATTGGCCATCCACTCGCTCACAAGAGGTTCAGCCTCATCTACCAAACCTTTTTGCTAGTCCCATAGTGTATGAGACAAATGTATGCATTTCGATTAGGGTCGTATTCTATGGTTACGATTCTACCAGATATGTCTTTTTCATTCCCTTCTCTTCCTTTTCCTTTTCTCTTCTCCTTTCTTTCTTCTATTTCTCTCCTCCCGGGATCACATCAATTTAGTATCAAAACAAAAGATCCCATAAGTCTTTCCTTCTTTCCCTGTCTCTCTCTTTCCTTTCCCTCTTTTTCCCTATATTTCCTTATCTCCCCTAACGGTCGGCTGCAGAAACAACCCAGATTTCTGGGTTGCTCTTGTCCCAAACCATCCCACAAAACCCCTATTTGTTGTGTATAAATCAGCCCCAAACCATTGTTTTCAGTCCATCAAACCCTTTCACATAATCCCTAAAGAAACAGATCCTAATAGCCCTTAGTCTAGGCAACCTAAAACTCGTGATTACATAGCCTAAAAACAACCCCATCTTCCTTCAAACTTAACTCTCTCTTCTCTAGGCATGACCACCCATATCTCAACCCCCTTTTCCTTCTCCTTTTCGTTCTAAAACCTTAACCCAAAGATTCCACAACCTCTTGAAACCCTAATCCTTAAAACCCTATCTGAAACCATCCCCTACACTCTGTTGTTCATCGCAATCCAAACCCCTAATACCCTTCCAAACCCATCCTTTCTCCTTTACCCAAACCCACATTAGTAACCTCTAATCCCTTGAAACCCATCTTCCAAAACCCTCAATAGTACCTTCCTGCAGAACCGTAATCAAACCCACCACGTCTTTCTTTTGTCAACCCTAATCCACACTTCACTCTTGCTTCCCTTCTAGCTTCAGTTTTGTGTCGCCGCTCGCCGTCTCCTGCGCGTCTCTAGTTCGTCTCCAGCATTTAGTAGGAGAAACCCACAAGGGTTTCAAATTTCTGAAGTTTCCTGCTCACAAAGGACAGTCGGTGACTTTCCTTTAATAACTTCTTTTAAAAAGGAAATGTGCCGCCCTTTCCTCCCTTGGGCACCCCTTGTTATTTTCTATTAATTGGTCTTGTGACCACATCAGAGTTTACTTCTTAGGTTGGCTGACTGAGAAGGAAAGAGAAGAAAAGAAAGCAAAAAGAAAAAAAGAAAAAAAAGAAAAAGAAATTGTCTTGTCTCTTTCATCCGTCTACACTTTCTTCTTTTTTCTCACCCCTTCTCTCTCTAGCTTTTCTCTCTCCTCATTCTCTCTAGTCTGTCCCTCTCTTATTTTTCCTCTCTTTCTCTCATCTCTTCGCCTCTCTCACTTATCTATCTCTCTTTTATTCCCACTCTTTCTCTCTTCTTTCTCCATCTAATTTTATCTCTTCACCCGAGCCATTTCTGGTCGAAATTTGGCCTCGGCGTCAGCATGAGAGTTGTTCAGAACAACGTGACAAGTATACCCAGTCTATTCTTCGCAGTCCATGGTGAGCACATCGACTACTTTGGCCAACCTTCATCATCCATCGGTTTTGGTCCGACCGCATCCAGTAAGGGTGCAACTCGGGTCACATTCAACCTGAACCCGACGGGTTCAACCCAGAAAAAAATGTCGGGTCGGGTTCGAGTTGATGGTTTGGGCAACCCGACCCTAGTGAAACCCGACATTTTATGTGAATTTTTTTTTTTCTTAAGCTTAAAAACTCGGGTTGAACATGGGTCGGGTTCGGGTTGGAAAAAAGGGTTCCTCGGGTCGGGTTGGGTTGAACCTCGTAGGGTTGGAAATCGGGTCAGGTTGGAAAAAGGAGTTCCTCGGGTAGGGTCGGGTCGGCTTCAACCCGACCCAATCCGACCCGAGTTGCACCCCTACGATCTTGGCCATCCGGGAGTTTGATTTGAGGTTCGCGGAATGCATTTTTGTTCCTTTCGATATCACGAACAGATCTTACTGCTGATTTCCAGAGATTACATCAGGAGCAATGCGACATTGATTCGCCCCACAATGACTGCACCATGGGTTCCGTATTTCTATGGTTATGATGCCTACTACTATCCATATGGAGATTGCGAGGCTGAGTGTCACAATGGATCAAGGCTGTTGTTGCATACCATAGTCATGATCATCAAAGGACCGTTCGTCTAGTCAAGATATAGTATGCAGAGACGCCAAGACGAAATGGAGATCCTTCTTGCTAGAGCGCAGTGACTTAGGCATGCCTTGTTTTTGTCATGGTTTTAAATTTCATCCGGATTTCGATCAAGACCGAAACCGAAACGTTCTGAAACTAAAATTGTTGAAATTTACTAAATTTTTGTCAATTTCTGTCGAAATTTCAGCAATTTCGGCAATTTTGGCAAAAATTTTGATAAAATATTAATTTTTATTTCTTTATAGAATTTCGGCCGAAATTACCGACATTTTGAGTGCTTCTACCGAATTTCGGCTTCGATGAGGGCCAAAATTATCCCCGAAACTGAAATTTAAAACCTTAGTTTTAGTCGATGCAAGATGTCCGTGATGAATTCGCAAAGATCTATGCTCGAGAGGCTCATTATCAGTATCACCTGCGAAGAGCTCGCAAGGAGGCAACCCGTCATGAGCAATTGATAGAGGCAGCTCGTCGTCCGTAGTGTGATAATGTTCACGATGGGGTCGATTATGCACACCATCTTCTTGTCCTATTGATGAGGCTACATCCCAAGAGGAAGATGCCACGACCGATATTACCAACTCCCATGACATGCCAGACGCAGATGATGCTAGTGATGGACCGGATGTTCTTGGTGATGAGGTTGTCACTGATGATCCAGTTGCTAGATGTACCGAGTCTGAGCCTATTGCAGAGATTGCAGAAAGAGAGGCCCTGATGAGCATTGTGAGTGAGGATGCTGGTGATGACACATGTAGATGTGGGTGAGGGGCATGAGGATACCGTTGTTGCAGATGGTCATACTGTGTAACAGAGGAGATTTTGGCAGACATTGTTCATGTGGATATGGTGCTGCCTATAGACATTACATTTGACATGGCTAGGATATTTTGTGCAGTTACCGCGAGTGACTATTTACAGTCAATGATTGGCCTCAACCGGATTGCCACTTTTCCATTCCGTCGTACTTATCAGGATGGACCACTTCTGATGGCCTATATCAGAGGTGACTTTGACGGCTTTCCACTCCTATTGCGAGAGTGGGTCATTTACATATTTGATCCAGGCGGACTAGAACTCAAAGCTAATTCTTTTCAATACGAAGAGAATGATGCAAATTGTAGGCCTCATAAGCGACATGTGCCCATTTGGACTTTTACGTATTTATTTTCATGTTCTTTAGTTTCTAGGATATTTATTTCCATGCTATTTAGAGTTAAGAATTTTGTTTTCATGGAATTTTATTTCCATTGCCTATATATATAGGCCACATGTATTAAAGATTTTAACTTTTGATGAATTAATGAATTGAGAATGCAAATTTCTCCACTATCTCTCTTCTTCTTCCCTTTCCCTTCTTCATCCTCCTTCCCCTCTTTCTCGTCTACTCTTCTCCTTCTCTTTTTCTCTTCTCCCCTCTTTCTTCCATTTCTCTCCCCCTAGAATCACATCAAAACTTTAGGAAAGGCTATAGTAAGCATAACTACATATTGAAACCATTACAGAAGCAAGACAACCATCCATGCTGGTTTAAAAACTAGCGCACATGTTTGATAATTTAGTACATACCAAATTTCACATGTAATTCATATTAATATTTATACATAGTACATGCACAATTATTTTGAAAATCTTAAGATTTAGGATTCAATCAAACCTTATAGATTTCGATTTGAATCTCATGATTGAATATTAATCTGTATGATCTTACGATTTTTTATTGAATCTTATGATTTGATCTTAATTGATACAAGTCATTCGATTTATCCTAATTAAGTTTTGTATAAAAGAAAATAGAACCTTTTTTCGATTGACCCCATTTTTCTTTTGCATTAGAAGAATCCTTCAAAAACCCTCCTGTGGGAAGGAATAAGACAGAGAAGGATGAGGAGTTCGAACGAATCAAACCAGTGAACTCGTCAAGCACAATGCATGTGCCCGAGGACATTACTTGCATCAAGGAGGGGGGCGACTATAATGAGGACAACATCGATGACTTACCATTTTTTTATAAGGGAGATGATTTTTTTCACCCCCTGAGGATTCTGCACCCCCCTTTTAAAGTGAATTGTGTGCAGACTTGACACTTTTTGACGTCAAATCACATAGAAAGGGGGTCGCATAATCCTACTCGGGAGGCAAAAAAATCATCGCCCTTTTATAATTGATATTTGTCATTTGATGTTTGAGGCTCTGAGAATTGATATGATCTTGTATCCATTATTTTTTTAAGATTATTATCCAATTTGCATGAGTTTGGATGGGAAATAGATGCTTAGTATGCGACAAGTTTGTTAACAAACAATTCCTATTATGATATTGAATAACTTATCATAGTAGTTTCTTGTTAACTTAATAAATTTGGATGGAAAAATGAATAATTGGCTATTTTATTATTCTGTGATTTTTTAATATTTTAATATATATATATATATATATATATAGATATGTATGTATGTATGTATGTATGTATCTATATATTATATAGCAGAAGAGAAAAGGAAAGATTTATTTGAATTTCTTCCAAAATTCTAATAGAATTACACATCACTTTTTTTTGCTTTTGTTAACAAAGGCCCCCATTATAGCCCCAGATTTTCAATCCTACCCCTTTCACAATACCTATTTTACCCTTCTTTATACATTTTTAATTATACATTTTGTCCACAAAGTCAACATGGTGGCGTTTTTTCTTTGCAAAATTACGGATTGGGTGCATATGTTTGAAGAACATAGTTATATTTAGCTAGGAAGAAGTCATTTATGAGGATAATCAAAAAATATTTTGAAGAACATGGTAGATGGTATAATCAAATAATATTTTTCCTTTTATTTTGAAATAGTTATTTATGAGGATTTGTACCACAGGTTAGGGACGAAAGAGGGTGAAAAAGATATCTACAAGCTTGCTAAGATGAGAGAAAAGGCTGAGCAGGGACTTGAATCATATAAAATGCATCAAAGACGAGAATCAAAGATTGTTAGTAAAAGAAAACGAGGTAAAAGAGAGGTGGAGAAGTTACTTCGATAAGTTGTTTAAAGGAGAACCTGTAGCGAATTTGAGAGAACTTGATAACGCTTTTGATGATACAAATCAAAGGTTTGTTCGTAGAATCCGAACATCAGAGGTAAGAGTAGCTACGAAAAATATGAAATTAGGTAAGGCTAGGGGGCTGATGATATTCCTATTGAGACTTGGAGATGCTTGGGTGATGTGGGTTTAGTTTGGTTAGCTAGATTATTTAACAATATTTTAAAAACTAAGAAGATGCCTGATGAGTGGAGGAAGAGTATATTAGTACCTATTTATAACAGTAAAGGGGATATTCAAAGTTGCACCAATTACTGGGGAATTAAGCTAATGAGTCACACCATGAAGCTTTGGGAGAGGATAATTGAGCATAGACTAAGAAAAGAGATTAATGTATCAGAGAATCAGTTTGGCTTCATGTCCGGACGAACAACAATAGAAGTTATCTTCTTGATTAGGCGGTTAATGGAGAGATTTAGAGAAAATAAAAATGACCTTCATATGGTTTTCATTAATTTGGAGAAATCATATGATAGGGTTCTCAGGAGTGTTATGTGGTGGGTCCTTGAAAGAAAAAAAGTACCTACTAAATATGTTGATGTGATTAAGGATATGTACAATGGAGCAGCAACTAGTGTTAAAACCACGGATGGCACATCTAGTGAGTTTCCAATTATAATAGGACTGCACCAAGGATCAGCTCTAAGCCCTTATCTTTTTTCGCTAGTTATGGATGAGCTTAGGGAGGGTATCTAGGATGAGGTGCCGTGATGTATGTTTTTTGCAGATGACATGGTATTAATCGATGAAACCAAAGCAGGGGTAAATGCTAAATTAGAGTTATGGAGAACTACTTTGGAATTTAAAGGTTTTAGGACAGAATATATGGAATGCAACTTTAGTAATGTAAGGAGGAGGGACGAGGATGTAGTAAATATGACTGGACAGGAGGTACCTAAGAGGGATATCTTTCGCTATCATGGTTCAATTCTACATAAGGAAGGAGAGATTGAAGAGGATGTTAACCATAGAATAAGAGCAGGTTGGATGAAGTGAAAGCTTGCCTCAAGAGTTCTATGAGACCGTAAATTCCCTACCAAGTTGAAGGAAAAGTTTTATAAGACAACTATGAAGTCAGCCATGTTGTATGGCTCAGAATGTTGGGCCACCAAGAAGCAGCATGTGCATAAAATAAGTGTAGTGGGGATGCGAATGCTTAGATGGATGTGCAGCCACACAAGGCTAGATAGAATTAAAAATGAAAACATTCATAAAAAGGTGGGGGTGGCTCCAATCGGGGAGAAGATGAAAGAGCACTGCTTAAGATGGTTTGGACATATCCAACCACCTTTGGATGCTCCGGTGAGAAGAGGTGACTCGTGCCAAATTGATGGAGTAAAAAGACGCAGGGGCAGACCGAAGAGGAAAGACTTGATAGCTAGGAACATAACAGAGAACATGACCTTGGATAGGATAGAATGGAAGAAAATGATCCACGTAGAAGAACCCAACTAGAACCGGGATTAGAGCCGGGTAGATTCCTTTTGCCTTCTTCATGAATTTTTTAAGGATTCATTTAGCCGACCCCAACTAGTTTGAGACAAAGGCTTTGTTGAGTTGTGTCACGTTATTATACCATCTACCATGCCCGCTTATACTTAAATTGTAAACGCAACACTCTGAAGCTGGAAGCATGATAGTTAATTTAAAGAGATTGTCATATATTTGAAACATGATGGGTTATTGTACTAATGGAAATAAAAGCTAAGAACCCTCGTCGTGGGAGCAACGAAAGGCCTCCAACCACCGACAACAATCAAATCCGGCTGCTGGCGATAGGACTTGCGGTGAAGATGAATAATGTCGGGATGTTATAAAAGATTTTTACCTTTTTCAAGCCAACAAATTTCAAGTAAGATTCGTCACCTGACACTTAGATTTATTTTCTTAATACCTTCCAATTGTTTTTTTTTTGGGAAAAATCTTTTTAGAATCTCTCTTTTCTTCGAGTGGGTTTTGTCGTGTGGATTTCATACCTGAAAGACACGTTTTCTTTGACGTTGCCTTATGTTCATCCAATTTACACTATTTTAGTAATTTCAACCAAAACAAAGACCTAAATGACACATTTCGATCAAGACGTTGATGAAATCTTGGATTGAAATTAATCCAAATGGATTACGTGTCAGTGGTTGTCGAAACTCAAATCTTTCAATCGAAATCGAAACATTTCGACTGAAATTAAAAAAAATCTATTATTGAAGCAAGTAAACATAATTTTCTTTAAAGTACACAATCTGTCTTCTACCTATCTTTCAAAATATCTTTGCTATGTTATGCCCATTTGCTATTTGTGATGGTCTGAACTTGACAACCTCCACTCCTAAGTATTGATGATCTCAATGTTTAGTTTTTCTTCCTTTTTGAACAATATTTCATTGTATATTTCCTTGTTGGAGCTTATTTAATACCAAGTAGTATAAAAAAGATAACATTATAGAACTATAGATCCAAGAAGAAGATCAAGTTGAGGAGGAAGAGAACTAGGTTAAACTATTCTAATCTCAATAGAAAACAAAAGGATAGCCCAAAACGATCCCTCGAGTCTCTCTTTCTCTTCTATAATAAAGCCCTCGGTTTGATGCCCACTCATGCCTTATCTTTCTTCTTCTTCATTGATTTCTTTGACACATGGGAGATTAAATTTGTATTAGTCCCTCTTCCTTGAGAAGAACCGATTTCACGTTCAATGATTGAAAAAAAGGCAATTCTACATTTAATAATACTGTTGAAATTGCCCCATCAATCATAATATGGGAAATCTTGCTAGAAAGATGTAAAAGAAGGATGAAAAATTAGTTAACCCTGTTGAGAGAGAAGATTGGAGAGGAGAATGAGAGAAAGAAAAGAGTGAGTCGGGTAGAGTTCCTCCTTATGTATTCTTATAAAGAGATAAAAGATTACAAAGAAGAAACTGGCCTTAGGCACCTATATACTTCTAACACTCCCCCTCAACCTGAAATGTATATAATGCATTCCTAGCTGGGTAGAAATATCATTTAGCTCAGCTTTACTCAAAGACTCGGTAAAAACATCAGCTAGCTGATTCATTGATCAAGTGAAAGTAGTGTATATCACCCCCTTTTGGATTCTCTAGCATATGAAATGGCAATCCACCTCTATGTGCTTGGTTCGCTCAGGAAGACAGGATTGGTGGCAATGTGAGTAGCAGCCTTATTGTCGTAATGCAACTCAGCCAAGGATGAGGAGGAGAAGCCAATCTCAGATAGGAGAGAGCGCAACTGATAAGCTCTCCACTAGTATTTGAATTGTGCACTCGATTTGGCTACTACATCTTGCTTCTTACATTGCCATTACACTAAGTTACCCTAATGAAGGTACAATACCTAGTAGTAGATCTTCTATCTGCTGGTGACCCTACCCAGTCTGCATCAAAAAATCCTTCTAACGTTTTATGGCCAAATCTCTTGAAAAACAGTCATTTTCCTAGTGCGCTTTTCAAGTATCGAAGAATCTGAATCACAGCTACCCAGTGGCATGTACAAGGAGCACTCATGAACTAGCTAATGACCTCACTGCATATGAAATATCTGGGCAAGTAACTGTGAGGTATATAAGCTTTCCCATTAGCCGTCAGTACCTGCCAGGGTCATCTAACAAGTCTCCCTCTTCTGGACGCAGCTTTGTATTTGGGTCCATGGGGATAGCAGTTGGCTTCATACCCAAAGATCGTGTCTCATCTAGTAGATCTAACACATACTTCCTCGGTGAGAGGGAGAGACTACTAATAGAGTAAGCTAACTCAATCCCGAAGATATATCGTAGACGCCCAGTGTCTTCTATTGAAAACTCTTTTTCGGGGAAGGCTTTCAACCTCTATATGACAACTATGTCAGTCCCTGTAATGATGATGTCATCCACATAGACTATAAGAAAGACATGTCTAGCATCAGACCACCGACTAAATACTGAGAGGTCAACTACACAATGCTTCATGTCATATCTCATGATAGCATTACTGAATCTCCCAAACCATGCTCTAGGAGATTGTTTGAGGCCATATAATGATTTGCGTAGCCGACATACTGAGAATGATATCTCCCATTGAGAAACATATCCAGGAGGTTGCTCCATATACACCTCCAAAGTCTAAGTCTGGATGGAGAAAGGCATTCTTGACATCGAGATGATATAAGGGCCACCCTTTGTTGATGGCGAGGGAGATCAACACTTGCACAGAGGGAATTTTGGCAACTGGTGACATGGTATCTGTGTAGTCAATCCCGAAGGTCTGTGTATATCCTTTGCCAACCAAGCACTCCTTAAGGCGCTCAACTATCCCATCTGGTAAATATTTGATGTTGAAGACCCAACGACAGCCCACAAGCTAAGTACCATGAGGTTGAGTAACCAAATCCCAAGTATGATTAGTCTGAAGTGCGGCCATCTCAATATCCATAGCAGCACACTAACCTTGGTGAGCAAGAGCCTCTGGCACAGACTTCCGCAAAGACACAAAGGACAAGGAAGACACAAAGCTATGAAACAAAGGGGTGAGATGATCATAAGAAACAACAGAGGAAATAGGATGTGCAGTGGTACAGGAACATGTACGTGAAGCAATAGGAGAATCTACATGAATATCAGGAGGTGGAAGAAGAGGTACATGAGAGGGTGAAACCGTGATCTCTGGCTGGGAAGACGATGTCTCGGGCGGAGATGGATGGGCATCTAGCCTCCGACGTTGCTGGTAGACCTTCATAGGAGCTGGTGGAGGAGCCACCGTCACCTACAATGGTGTGGAAGGGGACTCAACTAGATCAGGAAGAAATGGAAGAGGAAGAGGGACCGGTGAGTCGGAAACAGGCTTCCCACTCTTAGTGGGAGTATGAAAGAAAGAGATAGACTCAAAGAATGTGACATCAGCGGAAACAAAGAGCCTGCAAAGCCTAGGACTGCAACACTAATAACCTTTCTGGGTACGAGAGTAGCCCAGAAGACACAGTGCTCTGCCCGGGGGTCTAATTTATGTAGACCAGGAGTAAGGTTGTGAACAAAGAAAACACAAAGACCCATGGGGTAATAGTAAATGGTTCCCCTGAGGATCTAAAATGGAGAAGGGAGATTTACCATCTAAAACCGAAGAGAGAAGGCGGTTAGCCAAGAAACAGGAGCTAAGGATGGCATGACTCCAATAGGCTTTAGGGCCCCTCATTTGAAAGAGAAGAGTGCGGGTTATATCAAGTAAATATCTCAGTTTCCTCTCCGCTACACCATATTGTTGAGTGGTGTATGCACAAGAGGATTGATGCACGATGCCATGAGTGGCTAAGAAATCCTAAAAACCATTTGATGTCGAGAAGTACTCCCTAGCAATATCAGTACGTAAACATTTAAGATTACAATCATATTGGTTAGTGATTTCAGCATGAAATGCGCGAAAAGCATGAAAGACCTCAGAGCGATCCTTAAGTAAAAAGAGCCATGCCATATGAGAAAAGTCATCGACAAAAATAATAAAGTATTTATATCCAAAAAAGAGACATGGTCCTTGAGGGACCTCAGACATCAGAATGCACTAACTCAAAAGGTCTCGAGACCCGTATAAACAACTCGGGAAGGAAATAACACACGGTGGTTCCCATGTTCACATGACTCGCACTTATATGACTGAAGGGGGTAAGAGACAATAGAGCTTTGCTGCAGCTGTTGAATGGAGGGATGGCCAATGCGACAATGCCACTGATAGGCATCGACAGAACTATGAAACATGGTAGGCGACGATCTACAACTAAGATGATAAAGGCCATCCACCTCACGACAGGAACCAGTTGTCTTCCCAGTCAAGAATGTTTGATATATATGTTTGTGTGTAGTGCCATAAGGGCATAATAGTCATTGTACACCTTTCTCTCCTTAATATAAATACTTGAGTGAAGGGGACAGGCCCTAAGTCATTCCATTCTCTCGTCTCTTTTTCTCATAACATGGTATCAGAGCCCTAGGGTTAGTGTGCCCTAAGGACCACCCTTGAAGTACCTTCTCCTCCATCCTCTTCTTCTTCTTCCTCAGCCTCACTCCACGCCAAACCTGAGAGAAAGTTGTGCTATTTTCTTGACATTGCCCGTACTCTACTCTTTCATATGCATGTTCCTAAGGTATATTGGAGTGATGCCATTCTTACTTCCTACTTTCTAGCTAACTGTCTTCCCTCGTCTGTGTTCCTGAATGGAGGGATGGCCAATAAGACAATGCCACTAATAGGCATCGATAGAACAATGCAACATGGTAGGCGACGATCTACAACTAAGATGATAAAGGCGATGCACCTCATGACCCGAACCAATTGTCTTCCCTGTCAAGAATGTTTGATATATATGTTTGTGTGTAGTGCCATAAGGGCATAATAGTCATTGTACATATTTCTCTCTTTAATATAAATACTTGAGTGAAGGGGAGAGATCCTAACTCATTCCATTCTCTCATCTCTTTCCCTCATAACATGGTATCAGATCTCTAGGGTTAGTGTGCCCTAGGGACCACCCTTGAAGATCCTTCTCCTTCATCCTCTTCTTCTTCTTCCTCAGCCCCACCCCACCCCAAACCTGAGAGGAAGTTGCGCTATCTTCTTGACATCGCTCGTACTCTACTCTTTCATATGCATGTTCCTAAGGTATATTGGAGTGATGCCATTCTTACTTCTTGCTTTCTAGCTAACCGTCTCTCCTCGTCTATGTTAGACAATCAATCCCCTTCTCGGTTCTTCTCCCTCACGGCGAACCCTTTCCTATTACCCCACGTGTATTTAGCTGTTTTTGCTTTGTCCATAAGCTGGGTCTAGATGTGGACAAATTGGACCCCAGGCTAAGCGATGTGTTTTTCTAGGTTACTCTCGTACCCAGAAAGGATACAAGTGTTACAATCATCGTCTTCATCGGTGTTTTGTCTCCGTCGATTTTACCTTCATTGAGTATGTTCCTTATTTTACTAGTCCTACTCCTCCTACACATGAGTCTCTGGTTCTAGTTCTCCCTGATAGTGTACCTCCTCTTCCTGCACCATTGTCGGTCCCGTCTGCTTCCTCGCCTGCTCCACCTCCGGTCTCCACCCACATTTAGGTCTATCAGCGCAGACCCCGCCCTCAGCCTTCTCTTGTTCCACCTGAGTCCATATCGTCCCTAACTAAGATCCCAGCGTCCACTTCTCAGGTATTGTCTCCTTCCTCTGAGGGTTATTTACACTCTCCCATTGCATTCCGTACGCTCTCACGTACTACGAGTCATCCTATATCTTCTTACGTATCTTACAACCATCTTTCACCTACATTTTGCAATTTTATATCTTCTTTGTCTTCTGTCTCCTTGCCTAAGTCTTTGTAGGAAGCTCTTGCCCACTACAGGTGGCGTGGTTCTATGGATGATGAGATGAACGCCCTTCAGGCGAATCATACTTGGGATCTAGTTCCTCCTCTTGGAGTCCATCCCATTAGCTGCAGGTGGATCTATGCCATCAAATACCTTCCCGATGGGACAATTGAGCATCTTAAAGCGTGGTTTGTTGCAAAAGGATACACTCAGATTTATGGGATTGATTATACTGAGACTTTTTCTCTAGTTGCGAAAATCCCATCTGTGCATGTTCGTGTCTCGTTGGTAGTCAACCATGGATGGCCCCTTCATCAGCTTGAGGTAAAAAATGCATTGCCCTATGGTGATTTGGTTGAGGAGGTGTATATGGAGCAATCTCTAGGGTATGTTGCTCAGGGGGAGTTGACCACCTCAGTTTGCCACCTTCGCAAGTCATTGTATGGCCTCAAACAATCCCCTCGTGTTTGAAGTTTAGTGATTCTCTCATGGGATATGGTATGAAGAGATGTGAGGTGGACCACTCTGTGTTTAGCCTCAAGTCAGATGTTGGTCATGTCATTCTCATAGTCTATGTAGATGATATTATCATTACAGGGAGTGACTCTTGAGGCATTCAATTAGTGAAGAATTGTCTTTAGAAACAGATCTCTACAAAAGATCTTGGTCGCCTTCGATACTTCTTAGGGATTGAGGTATTTTACTCAGGTACAAATATCTCTCTATCTAAGCGGAAATATGTGTTGGACCTTCTGGATGAGAGTAGATCATGTTGGTGGGAATGTTGAGGAGATAGAACCCTTTATAGTTGCTTCAAGGAGCGCAATCGCTTTCCTTAAGACAAATTTTGCCCCTAACAGTTGTGTGCAAAGGGGATCTGAGAATTTCCTCCAAGATACAATGAAGCTTTGTAGGAAGATCCTACAAATATTTCATGACACTTTGCACAAGCAGAATCAAACCCAAAATGCCTTTTAGGAATTTCAAGCCTTACAGAAAAACACTAAAACTGTTTATGCAGAAAACAACCTTTAGTGCACCGTTTAATGAACAAATTATCTTAAAAATCAAGAGAATAGGAGATTGCTAGAGAGAGAAAGAGAATACAGCACTAACTGTTTTCTGTATATTGAAAAGACAGATTTCTTCTCCTTTTATGGAGCATTTGATGTCTATTCATTAAGAGAAACACCCCTTCAAGACATCCCTTGGATTGGTTTGAATAATGACCATTCGATGTAACTCTTTACGATTTAAGTGTTTTGGACCATCCACAAAGTGTCCCTTGTGTTTGAAAATCATCCATGACTGTTGGGAAGCAAAAGACATGAAAGAAGTTTGAAAACGGAAGTGAAAAGCCATGTCTATTTTCTCCCAACGGATAGATTTTCGAACAGCCGAGGTCAACCGGGCTACCGATGTCAATCGCCGATAGGCTTTTGGACTTTTTATTTTTTCCAATCCAAAGAACCGTGGTTGACCGAGGCTACCGCGGTCGACTGGCCACACCTTTCTGGAATCGTTTATATTTCCACTAACCAATCCGTGGTCGACCAAGAACTCCCAATCGACCGGTCCTGTTTGAGAATTGTTTTTTCTATTTAAAATATAACTTCTGAAAATTCTTTTAATTTAAAATACCATTTTGAAAATCTCTAACAATCCCCCACCATTTTCAAAACAAAAATAGTTTTCTCATCATGCTTGGAAACCATATGCATAAATGAAGGTATCTCTCGATTTGAACCTTCACTTGGTGAAAACACATCAAAGTTAGCCAGAATTACCTAGTAGACGTATCTTTGAACTAGCTATTCTATTCAGCTAACCAGACACATCTTCACACATAAGGTTTCATCTTTATAGGCACTTTTTAAGAGCTGAACATGTATTGGCCTTGAATCTAAATCTTAGTTTCATGAGTGCTTTAGAGACTAGCCAAGTCTCATAGGAAGCGGCACCACTCCCACACTCACATAGGTAGACTTATTAAGAGTGTCCCTGTAATTAAAACACACCAACACCATGTTATAAGTCTGTTAAGAACCCATTTGCTCATCCTTACCCTTGTAAACATTACAGATACCAAGCACTTTACCTTGGGATGAAAATAGTGTATATTATAGTACTTGCAATCACTTCATATGATGTACTTGGAATCATTGAACTCAAGACTTGATGTTTATTCAACTGTTGAATCGAGGTTCCATCATCGGTGACTATTGGTTAATGGCTTTAACCCCATCCCTACTGATATTTTTCTCATCAAATCTCTTGCAAGAGCTTTAGTCAACGGATCAACCAAATTTTGGCTTGATCTCACATAATCAATAGTTACAACCCCATTGGTCAGTAACACTCTTATAGTACTATGTCTAAGTCCTATATGTCTGGACTTACCATTATAAACATGATTATATGCCCTTGATAGTGTGGCGGCCTGAGTATCACAATGGACATAAATCGATGGCATTGGTTTAGGCCATAACAAAATTTCCAATAATGAATTCCTAAACCATTCTGTCTCTTTAGAACATGCAGCCAAGGCTATAAACTCTACTTCCATAGTAGAAGTAGTAATGCATGTTTGCTTTTTAGAGGCCCAAAAGACATCTCCACCACCAAGAGTGAAAATCCACCCACTGGTTGAAGTATGATCTATACGCTCAATTATCCAATTGGCATCAGTGTATCCTTCTATCACTGTTGGATACCCATTATAACATAGACCATATTTCATTGTCCTCTTCAAGTATCTAAATACTCTATATATTGCATTCCAATGTGCAAAACTAGGACTACTGGTAAACCTACTAAGTTTACCTACTGCAAATGATATGTCTAGTCTAGTACATGTTATAGCATACATGAGACTGCCAATAGCACTAGCATACCATAGTTGGGAAATGATCCTACCACGATTAGGTGTTGAAACAGTTGAACACTCAAAATGATTGAACCTTTTGAGCACCTTTTCTATGTAATGAGATTGGGTTAGAATCAAACCATTGTCATTCTTTATGATTCTTATTCCCAAGATTACATCTGTTTCACCCATGTCTTTCATATCAAAGTTTTGAGACAAAAATGATTTAGTACTTTGAATATATTCAATATATGTACTAAATATTAATATGTCATCAACATACAGACATATTATAACACCTTTATTACCTTCAAATTTACTATAAATACATTTATCTGACTCATGTATTCTATAGCCATTTGACACTAAAATTTATCAAATCTTTCACGCCATTGCTTAGGGGCTTGCTTAAGGCCATATAAAGATTTAATTAGTTTACAAACCTTATGCTCTAGTCCTGATAATATAAAACTATCTGGTTATTCCATGTATACTTCTTCATCCAATTCACCATTCAAGAATACAGTTTTAACATCCATTTGGTGAATATGAAGTTTGTAAATGAAAGCAAGAGCTATCAAAACTCTAATGGTAATAATCCTAGCAACTGGTGCATAAGTGTCAAAGTAATCAATACCGAGTTTTTGTGTAACCCTTTGGCAATTAGTCTTGCCATAAACTTCTCTATTGATCCATCTACTCTCATCTCCTTCTTGAAGATCCATTTACAACCTATTGGTTTTGACCCAGGTGGTAGGTCAACCAAACTTCAAGTCTTATTTCCCATGATAGAATCCATTTCGCCATTAATTGCTTCCTTCCAAAAGGCAGTATCTTGTGACTTTATGGCTTCTACATAGGTTTGATGATCACTTTCTATGTTTAAGTCTAACATGATCGATCTTGTTCCTTCTACTAGATAGGTAACAAAGTGAGGACCAAAACTCTTTTCTCTTCGATCTATTTTACTTATTCTTATTTCACTAGTTTCACTGACTTCTTTTTGAAGTTCTAGAGGGGGTTCTATGGAAGTACAAGCCTCAACTTCCTTTGGAATAGAAGAAAATCTATTCATATAAAATAGCATCCCTTGACTCAATTATAGAGTTTACCTCAAGAAAATCATTAAGTTCTATCACTAGAAACGTATAGGCCTTACTATGATTAGCATATCCTAAGAAGATACATTCAATACCCTTCTCACCTAACTTTCTTAACTTAAGCTTAGGAACTTTAACTATGGCCCTATCACCCCAAACTTTAAAGTAACTTAAGTTTGGTTTTCTTTTTTTTCAAAACTCATAAGGGGTTATATTAGACTTCTTACTTGGAACTTTATTCAAGATGTGACAAGCCGTAAGTAAGGCTTCACCCCAAAAATTCTTGTTTAAACCAAAATTTACTTGCATTAGCTATTTCAGTTAAAGTCCTATTTTTCCTTTCAGCTACTCCATTTTGTTGAGGAGTATAAGGGATAGTAGTCTCATGAATAATTACTTCCGATTCACAAAAATTAGAAAAGTAATATTCACCACCCCTATCGGATCTTAAGCACTTAATTTTTTATCCACATTGTTTTCTACTTTAGTTTTATACACCTTAAACTTTTCTAAAACCTCATTTTTGTGACTAAGGAGATATACATGACAGTACTTTGAATAGTCATCAATGAACGTGACAAAGTACTTTTTGCCTCCTCTAGTGGGGATACTATGTATATCACACACGTCACTATGAACTAGGTCTAACAAGTTATTATTCCTATACACTTTAGGAAGACTTTGAAATGATCTTAGTTTGCATGCATATTTTGTATTTGTCTACCAAGTCATGTTGATACTTAGGAATCAATTCTAATTTAACCATATCATTCATTTTCCTAGTATTAAGATGTCCTAATCGACTATGCCATAATGATAAAAAAGATTCAAGAATATAAGCGAAGACATTCACTTTATTAATATTCAACTTGAACATTCCTTCATACATATATCCCTTCCCTACAAAGGTACCCCTTTAGAAAGAATAAACTTGTCAGATTCAAACAGAAGTTTGAAGCCATTCTTGTTAAGAATGCTTCCAGACACTAAATTCTTTCTAACTTTTGGTACATGATAGACATCGGTTAGAGTGAGACACTTTTCAGATGTGAATTCAAGTTCCATCTTTCCTCTTCCTTTGACTCTGCTGTCGACGATTTGCTTATGTAGAGCCCACTTCTATCTTCAACTATTTCATAAGATGAAAATAGATTCTTGTCTTTGCAGACATGTCTCGTCACACCCGAGTCAATCCATAAATCATTGCTATCTTCAAGGACATTTGCCTCTGAAATCATGACCACAAACTTTTCTTTGTCTGTTGGTGCACCCGACTTCTTATCCTTAAGAAGTCGACACTCACTCTTGTAATGGCCAGGTTGCCACAATTGAAACAAGCCCCTTTTCTTTTCTTGTTCTTATTGAACTTCTTTTCAAGATTTTTGTTTCTCTTCTGATTGCATTTCCCTTGTTGGTTCGAGTCCTTAACATTTTTCACCAAATGGATTTTAGAGGATAGAGGTTCATGCTCTTCTTTGTTGTCTCTTATCCTTGATTCTTCCTCAATCCTGAGGCATTGAGCCAAGTCTTAAAGAGACATTTCCTCTTTCTTGTGCTTGAGACTTTTTCTAAAGTCTCAAGTGCCCAGTGAGAGGTAAGAGGGTCACTTGTGAATTGGCTAACTATTCCCACAGCATATGAAATGTCAGGACGAGTGACATTGAGATATATGAGCTTCCTAACAAGTCTCCTATATCGACAAGGGTCCTCTAATAAGTCCCCCTCTTCTAGGAGAAGTTTTGTATTTGGGTCCATGGGAGTTATGGCAGGTTTGATCCCAAGGATCTGTTAGAGATTTTCAAAATGGTATTGGAAATTAAAGGGATTTTCACAAGTTATATTTTAAATAAAAAAACAATTTTCAAACAGGGCCGGTCGACTGCGGATTGGTTATTGGAAATATAAACGATTTCCAGAAAGGTGTCGTCGGTCGACCGCGGCAGCCCCGGTCGACCGCGATTCTTCGGATCAGAAAAATAAAAAGTCCAGAAGCCTATCGGCGGGCGACCGCGGTAGCCCGGTCGACCGTGGCTGTTCGAAAATCTATCCGTTGGGAGAAAATAGACATGGCTTTTCACTTCCGTTTTCAAACTTCTTTCATGTCTTTTGCTTCCCAACCGTCATGGATGATTTTCAAACACAAGGGACACTTTGTGGATGGTCCAAAACACTTAAATCGCAAAGAGTTAAGATCGAATGGTTGTTATTCAAACCAATCCAAGAGATGTCTTGAAGGGGTGTTTCTCTTAATGAATAGACATTAAATGCTCTATAAAAGGAGCAGAAATCTGTCTTTTCAATATACAGAAAATAGTTAGTGTTGTATTCTCTTTCTCTCTCTAGTAATCTCTTATTCTCTTGAGTTTCAAGATAATTTGTTCATTAAACGGTGCACTAAAGGCCATTTTCTGCATAAACAGTTTTAGTGTTTTTCTCTAAGGCTTGAAGCTCTTAAAAGGCATTTTGGGTTTGATTCCACTTGTGCAAATCGTCATCAAATATTTGTAGGATCTTCCTACAAAGCTTCATTATATCTTGGAGGAAATTCGTGGATCCCCTTTGCACACAACTGGTCGCGGCAAAATTTGTCTTAAGGAAAGCGATTACGTGCCTTGAAGCAACTCTACAGAGTTCTATCTCCACAACATTCCCACCAACAATCTTAGGACAAAATTTTCTCACGTTGTTTCTGAGTGCTTCAATGGCATTATTTTTTATTCGTCAAATGACCCAAGACTTCGTCAAACTTAAACGTTTTGACAAAGCCAATTTCAAGCGGTAGCAAAAGAAGTTGCACTTCATCCTCACTTCACTCAAAGTGGTCCGTATTCTCACAACCCCAAAGCTGGTGGCAGTTGAAAATGAGACTCTAGCACAGGCTCGTGCAAGGCTAAAATGGGAACAAGACGACTACATTTGCAAATGGCACATCCTCAACACTATGTCAGATTCACTTTTTGACATATACCAAAGCATGGGATCGGCAAGTGAGATTTGACCCGCACTTGAAACCAAGTACATGACGGAAGATGCAAGTAGCAAGAAGTTTACTGTAAGTCGGTTTTTGAATTTTTGCATGGTAGATGATAGATCAGTTATTGATCAGTTGCATGAAATTCAACATATAGTAAGTCAAATACATTTGCAAGGTATTCTTCTTGATGATTCTTTCATTGTTCCTTCGATAATTGACAAACTTCCACCAACTTGGAAAGACTTCGATGGTTGAAAAGTGCTCTAGGAAAAGGGCTACTTTTTAAGAAACATGGTCACATGAAGTTAAAGGCCTTTTGTGATACTGATTGGGCTGGCTCTCCAACTGACAAACGATCTACTACTGGATATTGCACATTTGTTGGGGAAAACCTAGTGTCCTGGCAAAATAAGAAACAAAATGTTGTGTCCAAGTCAAGTGCTGAAGCAGAATACAGAGCTATGTCTCACACTTGTGGTGAGCTTATCTGGTTGCACTCTCTTCTATCTGAAATTGGGTTCCACCCATCTTCTGCAGAGTTATATTGTGACAACAAAGCGGCTATCTACATTGCAAACAATCCAGTGTTTCATGAGCGTACCAAAGTAACCAAACACATCGAGGTGGACTGCCACTTCATCAGACACAGGATCCAGCAGGGTGAATTGCGCACTACCTTCACTCAATCCGCTGATTAGCTAGCTAATACATTCACCAAACCATTGAGCAAAGCTAAGTTTATTGATATTTGTAACAAGCTAGGAATGTATAATATACATTCCAGCTTGAGGGGGAGTGTTGGATATATATGTTTGTGTGTAGTGCCATAAAGGCATAGTAGTCATTGTACACCTTTCTCTCTTTAATATAAATACTTGGGTGAAGGGGAGAGAACCTAACTTATTCCATTCTCTCATCTCTTTCTCTCATAACAAAGAGATCTTGAAAGACACAATAAGAAGGGAAAAATGAGACAGAGCAATTAAGATTTATGATTTTTGGTAAGTTGGCTGACATAAAGTAAATTACAGGGAGATTAGGTACACAAAGTACTGAAGATAAGGTAAGTTCGAAATGAGGGGAAAGAGTCTCAACCCCATAAATGGGAGCAATACTCCCATCGGCAAGAGTAACAGAATGAAAGAGAATGAAAGGACGAAAGGAGCGAAGTGAAGTAGAATTACCAGTCACATGGTTCGAGGCCTTGGAATCACTAATCCAGGAGTGGAGCTAGTAAGTAGAGGGGCAGGTGAACTACCTGGCTATGTAAACTCCGCAGTAGGCGGTCAACTGCTCAATCGTAGGTGCTAAAACTCCTCATAGTCATCTCTAGAGAGAAGACATGTATTACTAGGTGTTGTTGCTGGACTAGGTGCTGCTGCTGCTTGACTGGTAGAGGAGGATGTAGATGCATCAGGAAGGCTAACGATAGTGAGATGAGCAGAGCGGGGTGGATGGAGCTCGGGATGTAAGGCATAGCAAGTATCAACATGATGTCCCTCCTTCTGATAGTGAGTGCAATAAGCGCGACCACGTCCACCAGTACCCTGGCCACCACTGACGTCTTGGCCACCTCCAAGACCTCTACGACCCCTGCCATGGCCAAAGGAACCACCGCCACGGCCATAACGGTCATCACTATCATAGGCAGCGAGTGCAGAACCATCAACATAAACGGTATGAGAGGAGTCACCCAGAAGACACGGCTGGGCATGAGAATTAATTTTCGTGAAAGATGAGATAGAAACCCGAGCCAGTAATCTACTGTCGAAGGTGCAGAAAGTTCGGGTCAAAGGTATCAAGGAAATGAACAACACGGAGCTGGCCCCGTTGACGGGCAAGGACAGTCAGATCAACAGTGAGGGGCATGAAGACATCGAGAAACTAAGCGACTGTAGTGTGCGGAGTGAGGGGTATCTCCGCGTTGAAGGCACATCCACTCTGAGTAAGTGGTGCAAATACGAGTGAGGTTATTAGCCCTAGAATAGAGAACACTTGTGTGGTCTCAGAAGGCCTTAGAGGTCTACAGGCACATCATCGTGCGAGCCGCATGAGGAGCCATGCTCTTCCAAAGGAGGGTGCAAATGTAGGCATCATCCTACCCCCACCGGTCATAGGTTGAATCCGTAGAGGGAGGGGCATGACACTCAATGAGGGTGAACCTACCTTGAGCCAAGAGGTAGGTCTCAACTACCATACGCCAGCTAAGGTAATTGGACTCTTTGAGCTTCTCCGAAGTCATCTATGGGTAAGAATGCACAACGGAAGGAGAGTAAATAGAAGATGTAGCCGTAGGTGGAGGAGTCGTGCTGACAGCAGGAGCCAACCTGACAGGTGGATCCATGATGACAAGAGGATCCATAGGGACCAAGATAGAGAAGAACACACTCAACCACAACGGTGGATGATAAACAAGAGAGGGACAAAACAAGAAAAAAGGTCGCACAAGAAAAAAGGTCGCACGACGAGCCCGACCATGATACCGTGGCTCCGATGGAGACAGATAGCAAAAAGAGACATAGGAGTACTAGCCAAAAGGAGAAGGGAGGCTAGGAGACAAAATTAGAGTTGCGGAGATGAAGGAAAAAGGCATCAAAGTGGGTTTAAGCCATGAAAGAGAGAGGAAGAGGGTAAGAGAAGAAGTAGAAACCCCTTAGAGAAGAGATTCAAAGGGGGAAAGGCGCAATGGAATGAGGAAGTAAGGTGTTGAGATAGAAATTAGAGAGAACGAAGGGAGTTAGGGACGGATGTGGAGATGAAAAGGGGTGGTGTAGGGGTGTTTGGGGTAGGGGTGGGGGTGGTGGGGCTTGTCGGGTTTTGAGTAGGGAGGGGTTACGACGCTGGAAGGGTAGAAGAGCGAGGGGTTACGACGTCAGTAGGTTTAGGATTAGGGATTTCCGGTGTTGCTTGGGTAGGATTTGGGGTCTGGGATGATTTCCAACAAGGTGGGGTTTAGGGTATGGGGTTAGGGTGAGGGGTTAGAGTTCTTAGGGTTAGGGTTTAGGCTGATGGGATAGGGGAAGGAGAGATCAAGGAGATTGGGAGGTGGTTTAGGGTTCCGGTGAGAGTGAAAGAGGGAGGGAGGTTGTTGTAGGGGAGGGTGGTTGTCGTAAGAGGCGAGTCTTGTAGGGGTGTGGTGGGGAGATGGCGTGGAGGAGAAGGTTTACGACAGGGAGGGTGCTGGGGTTTTAGGGGCTAGGGTTTGGATGTGCTGAGGAAGAAGAAGAAGAAGAAGGGAAGGGCGTTTGCAATGGTGGTCCCTAAGGGCAAAACCCTAGGGTTCTGATACCATGTTGAGAGAGAAGATAAGACAGGAGAATGAGAGAAAGAAAAGTAGGGGTGGAACTCAGGTTGATTTTTGGGAATTCGGGTTGAGCTTTTACCTTAAAAGCCGGTTCGGGTTGATTCTAATTCATTTTTTAGCAAAAGCTCAACCCAACCTGACCCAAGTTGCAACCCTATAGAAAAGAGTGAGTTGGGTAGAGCTCCCATCACTTATGTCTTTATATAAAGATAGAAAAGAGTACAAAGACTTAACTGCCCTTAGGCACATATACACTTCTAACAAACCCAAACTAATCAGATAAAATATAGAATCATATTGTGGATTAGGGAACGAAGTGATAATGCTAAAACTACATCTAATTGTATTATCTTTTGAGCGAATCAACATATACAAGAAAAATCTTCGTTGGTTTACTGGAGAAAACCGACCGACATCTTGAAGCTGAATGTCGATGGTGTGGCTAGAGATAACGCTGGTATAGCTGCAGGAGGAGGTGTAACAAGAGCTGCCAAAAGTAAGATGAGTTTTGCTTTTTCCCAGTTCTACGATGAGAATACTGATATGTTGGATGAGCTAGAGCTATGAGAGATGGTCTTCGCTATTGCATGATACTCGGTATTAAAAGAACGTGGGTTGAATTTGACAGCCTTGTCCTTGTACATATTATTAAAGGCAAAGACAGATCTCCATGGCACATTCATTATATTTTAAAAGAAATAAGGAAAATATTGTCCTCTATGGAATTTGTTATCACTCACATTTGCAGACAAGGTAACTTGGTTGTAGATAGCTTGACAAACTATGGTTGCGACACCAGCACTAGTTCAGTTTTTTTGGAACTGGTTTGCCTTCCAAGGAATTCTGGAGGAGTTGCTAGATGCGATCAATTATGTATTCCTTATATTCGTAATAAATAATGTTTTTATGTTTATTTGGGGGAAAGGGGTTTTATTGTTATACTTATATCGTAACTGGATGTGTTAGAGGCAAGGCTCTATGTCCTCTTGTAATTTTATTTCCTATTAATAAACTTTGAGGTGCCCCCGGGTTCCTAGATAAATTTCGGGTTAAAAAAAATCTGGTTACTTGGAAGAGCAAGAAACAATCATTGTTTTTCTCCTTCTAATGCAGAGGCGGACTACAAGGGACCATCTCATTGTGCATGTGACATTCTCTGGCTTGGTCATTAATATCTGTGCTTGGTTTTGGCACCGAGGGCACACCAAGGGTCCAATGCCCTTGATTGTGATAACCAAGCGGCTATTCACATTGCTTCTGATGCGTTTCTTCATGAGTTGACGAAGCATATTGATGTTAATGTTCACTTTATTTAAGAGAAGATCATTAGTAAGTGTTTATCTCTTCCATATATTCCTGCGTCGCAGCAACTGACCTGCCTTTCTTCAAGATACTATGTCAAGCTGGGCATGCCTAATATATATGGCCCATCTTGATGGAGAGTGTTGTAATGTATTATATTGTGTCAATGTATATTTAGATGTATCTGGATAGATTATTTGCTTTTCTCTTTATTTACCTTCATAAATAGTATTTTAGTCATTATAAGTATTTTAGTCCTTATATAGCAACCGAGCTCATTTCCTTGCGGTTTCACCATAAACTATTTATTCTCTTCCATCTCTTATCTTTTGCTTGATTGCCTTGATTCCATCTTGCAGCACATGTTTTGTGTTCAGCTAATTGTGTGGCCAATCAGCTGGCCCCATTCAGGGTTGCTAGATTTGTGTTAGAAAGTTTTGATTTTCTTTCGCCTTGATGTGTGTGTGCGCGCGTGTGTGTGTGTGTGTTTTTTTTTTTGCTTTTTTGTTTCTCCTTTTATTTGGCTTGTTCTCTTACCATCTCGGTCACTGGGCTTTGCCCCTTTTCTAATAAATCATTGCCATTCCAAATAAACTATTATCTTTTCAAGCCAAGTATTGCTTCCATCCATGATCCACCCTTGTTTCTGTTTTACCTTTTCAATATCTATAATATGGAGGGTTGTTCATATTGGTGTTTCCATGTATGTTTAAGAGTTTTTTTAATGAACAAATGTGTAGTGCTTTGCAGGTAAGGGATGAGCTGGATCAACTTCTTGAAGACGATGATGATATGGCGGACCTTTACTTGTCAAGAAAATTGGTTGGCGTATCTTCACGCATTAGTGGCTCAGGTCTACTCAATTCGTTTCCCGACTCTTCAACTATAGGCACGAGGATTTCTAAACCAAGCAAGGCTAGTGTGGCACTGCCAACAGTTCACGGACATGAGGACGATGTTGAGGAGCTTGAAATGTTACTCGAGGTTTCTATTAGTAAACCCACTTTTCATAAATCTTATTCTACGAATATCAAAATATAAGCTGAAATGTTGTCTAACTTTGCAGGCATACTTCATACAAATTGATGGCACGCTGAACAAATTAACCACGGTATGCATTGTTGAAGTTATGTTCCCCATTGGTAGTGATCATCTACTATTGTTCTATGAGAAAATCATTTAAAAATTGTGTTTTCTTCCATGTATATAGCTGCCTTTTATTTTTGTAGAAAAAAAAATTCTAGAGATGCATTGCTTGCCAATCCTTTTGGTTATTTCTACTGTCGTAATTCTGTCTACATCATATATTAGATATGCCATAAGAGCTATTATTTGGTATCCATGAATATTTTCTCTAAGGGAAAATATGAGCATGCAGAAGTACAGTTGGGTCCCACTTGTTTGATGATCCAACCCTTTATCTGCTAGGCCCACTATGAATGCATCGTGTCTCAAAATCTCCCCAGTAAATGATTCTAACCCTTCAAATTTTGATCTGTAAGTGAACTTTCAAAGAAATAAAAAGGCACAGATTGGATGATGCCACTTTATGATTATTTATTAGAGAGTAGGATGGGGCCCATCAAAATGGTAGACATGCTATTTCATTTCAGACGGGCTTTGAGCTGTATGTACTCCATATTTCTATAGAGCTATGGAACTCTTCAAATTTTGTCATTTTTAATATTTATGTTACTTGTTGCCCTCCAGTTTTGACCCGTAACTTAAAAATTGTTTCCAGCTGAGCGAGTATATTGATGACACGGAAAATTACATTAATATCCAGGTGAATGTTTCTGCATGAAGAACTAGCTTTATATCCCTTCTCACTTTAATTAAGTGGAGATAATCATTTAGATTAAGCATAACCATTTTTCTCTAATATTGGCTCCTTTGCTTTTCATTGCAGCTTGACAATCATCGAAATCGACTGATTCAGGTGATGTTTAAGGACCTGATAATTAATGGACCTATGCATTTGTTGTAATTTGCTAATTGGAATTCACGGTTGAAAAATCTTTATTTTTTAGTGTGTCACCGAATGTATTTCACTTCTCAGCCAAGGGCAGACTTTGGAATTTTGTACTAGATCCCACATTTTTTTTCTTAATGGCAAATTAATTAAAGATGAAACGCAGATTCTTCTTATATCTGTTCATGATTCTGTTTCTTCTATTTGTGGCAGTTAAACCTCTTCCTGACTGCTGGTAATGTTTGCCTCTCTATTTATGATTTTGTTACTTCGTTACTGGCCATGAACGTCCCATATAATTGGAATAATAACCATGGATACATGTTCAAATGGGTAAGTACATATCTTCTTTGTTTAGTTAGTCTATCTGCATTTGATCAAGCACCTACTTTTTTGAATATTATCGTAGCATTTTTCTGGTTTATTGTTGAGCAGGTGGTTATCGTCACTGGATTAATGTGCGCTTCCATTTACGTGTTAATCGTTTCTTATGCCCGCTACAAGGGTCTTATCGGCTCTTCATATCTACACAGGAGATAAATAAGGATGCTGAGAATCTGTTCAGGCCCATAACGCCTTTTTTCTTATTTCCTTGCCATCATTTGGAGTTGGCCCAAAAGTAGCTGCTCACGATTTCTTCGGATATTTTCTGGCTTTTTTCTGACTCTCCTATGAGAGGTTTAATCTCTTTTCTCTTCTTCTTTTTAAATATTTCAGATTGGAGAACAGATTAGGCACTCATTGCTTCAAGCCATTGAGCACACCGTGGTTCGACGGCTGACAACCAAAATTTATTCGATTTCAGGTGCCAAATTCCAACATTTCTATACTATCATTCTTATTTTTTCGATGCCAAATCATGTTTCTTTCTGTCCTGTTCAATATCAATACTCAAAGTCAGATCAGATTGAATTCCTGATTCTCCTACATCTGTAACATTTGTAATTCAGCTAGTCGGTATATCCTGTGACAGTATTGTCTAAACAGCCCGTAGATCACTGTTACTGGTTAAATTCAAATGTATGGAAGGGTTTAATCTAGGGAAGTGATATATTCGCCCCTTTTTTTACTTGGGATTAAACCCTTCAAATGTATGGAAGGGTTTAATCTAATGTATTTATGACTACTCTTTTACCCTAGAGGGGGCTCAGAGTATCACAATAAAATCTAGTCACCCTAATAAAAAAAGGGTGACTAGATTATCTCCATTTATCTATTATTAATATTCTTATGTTGAATCAATGTATCACAATTTTATTGTGGGAATAGTAGGCCGAGGTTTATTTTATTTATCCTTTGTTCGCGTTGAGCTTAGTTCTCTGATATAATATTATCAGAACAAACTTGTTTAACAGTGCAGAATCATATTACCTATTTAAGTAGCATAATCACTCTCAGGAATAGCTCACCCAAGGATTTCTATCTCTAAAAGTCCCAGTACTACTTAAACTCCTTTGTTTCTAAATCCTAATCATTGTTATCATTATTTTAATTTGCATTTATATACATAACACCAACCTCCACTAAATACCCAAAATGCCTTTACAATGGCGATGATGCCTTTTATATGGCTTGTGTGCGAGTCAAGTCTAGAATTTTTCAAAAAGTACAGTGGGTCCCACTTAAATATGAAATACTCAAAATGGATTAGGATAGCCAGTACCAAGAATAGCTTATCCAAGTATTTCTATCTCTTTTGCGAACATCCCCAGTATCACTTAAACTCCGTTGTTTTTAACTCTTAATCATCATTTTAATTAGCATTTCCATAGGTACTCAACACCAACATTGACAAGTGCCCAAACAGTCCATTTGGAGACCAGGATTTTATAATCTAGAATTGTAAAATCCTGGATTCTACAAGCTAAAACTTGGGTTTTATAAGCTAAAACCTGGATTTTATAAGCTAAAACCTGGATTCTACTTAAATTCTTGTATCCAAATGGCCTGAAAATGCCTTTGTTGCGGCAATAATGTGTTTACAATACATACTCAAAATGTGTGAACATTATCCGTGCAAAAAATATTCAGTTTTATGCATGGTTTTAAATTTTGGTTTCGGTACCTGTTTCGGTCCCCACCGAAATCGAAATTTCTGTCGAAATCTTGCGAAACAAGATAAACACAAGTCTCTCCTAGGCTTCTTGGACTAAGGATCGGGAGAGTGACAGACACACACTCAAATGCTCAAGAATTCGGATTCAAAAAAAACAGATTTGCGCAAGTTCGGTAAAATGAATGTATCTCCCTCGATATAGGTCGGAATGACTTGATTCGAAAGCCAAACTTTCAAGGACTCAAAGATCTACAACTTTGCTGACAAAAGTTTGCTCAGAAAAATACTGGAAAGGGCTTGAAATGGTGATGGAAGTAGATGACTGCGAATGGACAGGTTTCTGGAAATAGAGCGGGGCAAAATAGAGAAAGATAATTTCAATGGCTACTCTTCTAGGTTGCCAAGGAAGATAGGTAACATCAATTCTTCTAGATTGATGGTTGTAACTCTTCAAGGATGCAAACAATAGGGGAAAGCTCCTACTCTTCAAGGAAGGAGTGAAACTCTTCTAGGTTTCAAGGTAGAACTCTTCAAGGTTCAAGGGAAAATGCACTAAGCAAATTTTCATTCAAATATTCAACTAACTCCATTACATATGTTTGATACTCTTTAAATAGAGAAATACATGAGAAAATTCGTTCAAACTAGTCCACTAACTAGTTTAGGGACTCACATACATCATTAATAGTTTAGGAACTCTAACCACATTAACTAGTCAAAGCTAGCAAACACGGTCTACCATAATAGTCATAACCCTTCAACCACTGAGCCAAATTAGGACCATGAATATCTGTTGGAAAGATAATTCAAAGACCTACAACTTCCTAGTTAAGCGTCTTCTCTGATTCGTCCATCTAGAGGTCCAACAACAGACTCCAAAAAGTGGTCAAACTCATTAATGCGGGACTCCAGCTCGATCAACGTGTCCATGGTGGGAATAGTAAGCCGGGGTTTATTTATCCTTTGTTCGCGTTGAGCTTAGTTCTCTTATAAAATATTACCAGAACAAACTCGTTTAACAGTGCAGAATCAGATTACTTATTTAAGTAGCATAATCACTCTCAGGAATAGCTCACCCAAGGATTTCTATCTCTAAAGTACTCCTTAAACTCCTTTGTTTCTAAATCCTAATCATTGTTATCATTATTTTAATTAGCATTTATATACATAACACCAACCCCCACAAAATACCCAAAATGTCTTTACAATGGCGATGGTGCCTTTTATATGGCGTGTGTGCGAGTGAAGTCTAGTTTTTTTCAATAAGTACAGTGGGTCCCACTTAAATATGAAATACTCAAAATGGATTAGGATAGTCTCCAAGAATAGCTTATCCAAGTATTTCTATCTCTTGGCGAACAGCCCCAGTATCACTTAAACTCCGTTGTTTTTAACTCCTAATCATCATTTTAATTAGAATTTACATAGGTACTCAACACCAACATTGACAAGTGCTCAAACAGTCCATTTGGATACCAGGATTTTATAATCTAGAATTGTAAAGTCCTGGATTCTACAAGCTAAAACTTGGGTTCTAAAACCTGGACTTTATAAGCTAAAACTTGGATTGAACATTTTCAGGATTGTAAAATCCAGGTTTTAGCTTACGAAATACAGGTACTTGTAAATTCTAAGATTTTACAATCCTGGACAACAAAATTCTTGTATCCAAATGGCCTGAAAATGCCTTTGCCGAAACAATAATGTGTTTACAATACATACTCAAAATGTGCGAACATTATCCGTGCAAAAAATATTCAGTTTCATGCATGGTTTTAAATTTCGGTTTAGCTACCGGTTTCGGACCCCACCGAAATCAAAATTTCAGCCAAAATCCTGCGAAACCAGATCAACAATATTTTATTTGACAGAAAATATTAGTTTAATTAAAAAAAACAGGTTTTGGGTGAAACTTATTTGAAAAAAAAAAAAAAAAAACTGGTCTTTGGGTGAAATTTCGGGGAAAAACAAAATGTCGAACCGAAATTCCGAAATTTCGGACGAAATAAAATACCTTTTCGGGTATTAGTGATTTCGGTGTCGGTCTCCACCGAAATCTTTGGTCTGAAATTTCAGATTTCGGTCGAAATTTAAAACCATGGTTTTATGATTAAATTCACTTAAAATATGTCTCTAATACCTACAAAGAATTTTACATCAATAAGGTATTCATTATTTGGGATTTGCAAGGGACTCCGGCAGGAAAGCATTTCAGGGTTAGCTGTTGTATAAATGTAAATACCCAAAAATACCCTCCATTAAAATTTATTCCCCCTTTATTAAAAAGGGGCATTTTTGTCCGTTTGAATTTGACTCAAATTAGGGCTTCCTAATAAAGCCTAAAAGTATATCGTTTTAAGGCTAAAACAAACCCTAAATGTTTTGTTCAACCTTAGAGAAAGAAATCAGAGAAAGAAGAAAAGAAGACTGAGGAGATCGCGATTTCAGAGTCGAAGCCATGAATCAAGGTGAGATTTATGTTGGTTTCGCATAAAATTTGTATAAGAATTTAGGGATGAATTTAAAGATCCCTAAGAATTTAGTTCTGGAACTTTAAGAATTGAGGGTTGATTCATGCCCTAAAATCTTAGACTAAATTATGATAAATAAATCTGAGATTTTTGGAGCATGATATTAGATTAGATGGATTCCTCTCGTCGATACGAGTCCAACGAATCCAACCACGCACGAATCGGAGTTAAAACGAAGAAGTTATGGCCTTTTGAAGTTTTCAGGACGAATCTGGAATTTTCCCCAAAAACCCAGTCTGCGATCTTCGGACTTCCGAAGGGAGGCTAGTACTATCAGTCTGAGGCCTTCGGACTTCCGAACCCTGAAAATGTGTAAAACTTTGAAAAATCATAACTTCTTCATCTCTTATCCGTTTTCGATGCTTTGGTACTCTATGGACTCGGCAGAAGACGTACTTTGTGATAAAAATAGATTCAAAAATGTTTGAAGACTCCATGATAATGGTAATTCTATAAACACCCTTATTTGTTATCTATGCCCTGGTCAGATCGGAATATTGAAACATAACGAACGACATTGAGGTACGTAATAACGTACTACTTTGGGTAATTGTAAACCCTTTTCCCTTTGAATCGGTATTGACTTTGAAAAACTGTATTGACACGTTTGAACTTTTCAATTAGCTTTGAAGTCTAACATGCCATTTTGTTTCACCTACTGCTACTTTAGATCCATTGAAACAACTATATGAATATCTGTCTGGACTTTAGACCTTTGGGACCTTCTTTTGAATTTTGAATCTTTAGTACTATTCGAATATTTAGAAGTATCTGAACCCTGAACCTTTGAAGTAACTGCTCTGAACTCTGAATCCTTAGAATAACTGCTCTGAACTCCGAACCGTTGAAATAACTGTTCAGAACTCCAAACCTTGGAAATAATTGTTTGAATACATGTTCTGAACTTTGAACCTTTGACACTAGCAGTTTGAATACTTTGAACTATTTAAACCATTTGAATACTTTGAACTATCTGAATATGACCCTTGGATACCTTTTGAACACTTCTGTGGAGGCTTGGACTATTTCTAGACCCTGCCATATGGGGGTAAAACATTTGGCAATTCTGGACCCACCGTAGGGGTAGTACACTGGAACTTCTGGCCCGTCAGTGGGATAAAACGTTGGCCCTGTCGACTTGTATCTGAACTTTGAGGAACTAGTTCCAACACCGTGGACTGTCGGTGTATAAGCAATAACATGTCTTCTGAACCATGCCAATGACTCTGAAGTGTATATGAACTTTGAAAACCTTTGAATATGAACTCTGAAAACCTTTGAACCTGGTCAGAACTCAGACTTTGAATTTGCCTTATTGCACCTTTAATTTAGAACCATATTTGACATGCACTTATAACTACTTTGTGCCTATTGATTTAGCTAAGACCTCAGAACTCAGCTTTGATTTTGACTATCTGACCCTATTAAGCCTTGGCATGCTTAGACTGTACTTAGAGTAGTGTTTTATTATGTACTGAGCTTTCAGCTGACTGTGGTTATTTAATATTTTTCAGGTCTTGGCCCTCGTGAAGAAAATGAGGAACAGGATGCTTAGCCTTCGAACTGGACTTCAGCTTGGAAAATTAGTTTAGTTATTTCAGATTCTTTAGGAAGTGAGTATTTGAATAAGATGTAAAGACCTTAATATTTATTTTGTTTTGACTATTGGGGAGAGATAAGATTTTGATTTGACTCTGATGGGTCCGCACTAATTGAGACTCTAATATATTTAGTTATGAATGCCAGGTTATTTATGTTATTGCTTGTAGCCTTGTACATTTGTGGGACTTGTCTTGCAGGTGTACGGCGCTGTCATGTCTTACGCCCAAGGTGGGGTTTGGGACGTGACAGAAAGTGGTATCAAATCTTAGGCTTTAGGTCCTAGGTAGAATCATTTGAACAAAAGACTTTGATTGTGAGAACTGGGGATTTAGATAAGGAGCAATTAGGAAGTGCTTGATAGGTTTGTGTGTTTCGGGGACTCCTGATAACACATAAATCAGACGCGCGATCAGGGCTCAATTATAAATTCAAATGCACCCAGGGACGCTTGGGAAGCATGCGAGTTTGTGATTGGGTAAGAATCATGAAAAATATGTGTTGTATAGATATTGGCTCCAAATGGGAATTGTTTGTATTATTGTAAGTATGTAACTATGCTTTAGACAGTTTTCTGATTAAGCGTTTTATTGGATTTAGGAATATGGCTAACAAAATTAGTAAGATGTGTCCTATAAGGATTGAAAACAGAGAAATGTTAGTAGATCTTATCTTTGCTGAATTATCTGACTTCGATGTGATTTTGGGAATGGACTGGTTGTCAACCCATTATGCATTGGTAGATTGTAATAAGAAGGTAGTAAGAGAGGAAAATTTTTGTTTTGAAGGGAGTGGAGCTCACTCGACTCATATAGTTTTGTCTGCAATGCAAGCTTCTCGACTTCTTGGACAAGGTTGCGAAGCTATCTTGGCCTCAGTAGTTGAGGTTAATGATAATGGTATGAAGATTGAGAACATCCCTATAGTTAGGGAGTCTGCAGATGTGTTTCTTGAAAACCTTCCAGGTCTACCTCTGAATATAGAAGTTGAATTTACTGTTGATCTAGCTCCTGGAACGGCGCCTATCTCTAAGGCCCCGTATCATATGACACCTTTGGAAATGAAAGAATTGAAAAGTCAGTTAGAAGAACTGTTAGAGAAGGATTATGTGCGACCCAGTGTTTCACCATGGGAAGAACCAATTTTGTTCGTTAAGAAGAAAGATGGAACTATGAGATTATGTATAGATTACAGAGAATTGAACGAAGTTACTATAAAGAACAAATATCTGCTTCCGCGAATAGATGATTTGTTTGATCAATTGCAAGGGGCATGTGTGTTTTCCAAGATCGGCCTTCGATCGGGTTATCATCATCTTAGAATTAAATCAGAAGATGTTCCGAAGACCGCCTTCCGAGCTCAGTATGGCCATTATGAGTTTCTTGTTATGCCGTTTGGATTAACCAATGCCCCGGCAGCTTTTATGGACTTGATGAACAGGATATTCAGACCACTATTAGACCAGTTCGTGGTTGTGTTCATTGACGACATTCTGATATATTCTAAAAGTCAGTCTGACCACGAGCATCATTTGAGAGTTGTCTTAGAAACCTTAAGAAAAGAGAAACTATATGAAAAACTGAAGAAATGTGAATTCTGGCTCGACTCAATCTCCTTTTAGGGTCATGTGGTCTCTAAAGATAGTGTGTCTGTAGACCCAAAGCAGATTGAGGCAGTAACATTATGGAATAGGCCGAATAATGTTCTTGAAATTCGTAGTTTTCTGAGATTGGCAGGATCCTACCGCTGTTTTGTTCAGGACTTTTCGCGTTTGGCTGCCCCTTTGACCCGTTTGACACTGAAAGGGACAAAATTTGTTTGGTCTGAGGATTGTGAAAAGAGTTTTCAAGAATTGAAACAAAGACTAGTTTCTGCTCCCATTCTAGCTTTGTCTGTTAGTAGAATGGGATTTGTAATTTAGAGTGATGCCTCGAAGAAAGGCTTAGGATGTGTGTTAATGCAGAATGGCAAAGTGATAGTGTATGCATCACGCCAGTTGAAACCTTATGAAGAGAACTATCCGACTCATGATTTGGAATTGGCAGTCGTTGTGTTTGCTCTGAAAATCTTGAGGCATTATCTGTATGGGGAACCGTGTGAAATCTTTAGTGATCATAAGAGTCTTAAGTATATCTTTACTCAAAAAGAATTGAACATGAGACAGAGGCGTTGGTTAGAACTATTGAAGGATAGCTGATGCTCTAAGTCGGAAGTCGTTTGTGAATTTGGCAACTTTGATTACTTCTCAAAAGTACATTTTGGAAGACATCCGAAGATCAGAAATAGAAATTCGTGGTCCAAACTTTGGGGTACTGATTGCAGCACTCCAAGTACAGCCCACAGTGCAGGAAAGAATCGGGATAACTTAGGAATCCGACCCAGAACTTTGTAAAATTAGAAATAAGTTAAAAGAAGGATCTGAATCTGAATTCTGAATTCACAATGACGGTACCTTGATGTTTGGTAACCGTATTTGTAATCTGAATGACTCCGTTCTGAAAAATGAAATTTTGAAGGAAGCGCACATTTCGCGTTATTCTGTACACCCTAGAGGTACGAAAATGTATAAGGACTTGAAAGGGAATTTCTGGTGGAATAATATGAAGAGAGAAATAGCTCTATATGTATCTCAGTGCCTAACTTGTCAGGTAATTAAAACAGAATTTCAGAGACCACCAGGGATATTGCAACTACTTCCTATCCCCGAATGGAAGTGGGAGGAGATTACGATGGACTTTGTGTCGGCTCTACCTCGTACTCTCTCAGGCAATGATTCCGCGTGGGTAATTGTGAACAGATTGACAAAGACAGCTCATTTCATACCCATCAGAACGGCCTAACACATGAAAGGTTGGCCAAATTGTATGTTGATCAGATAGTGAAGTATCATGGTGTGCCTAAAACCATTGTATCATATAGAGACACTCGTTTTGTATCTCATTTTGGAATAGCTTACATTCAGCAATGAGATCTTCCCTTAAATTCAGTACAGCTTTCCATCCTCAGACAGATGGGCAATCTGAAAGAACTATTCAAATTTTGGAAGATATGCTCAGGGCTTGTATTATGGATTTGAAAGGATCTTATGATGGCCATCTTCCCTTGATTGAATTCTCCTACAATAACAGTTATCGGGCCAGTATTAAGATGGAACTTTTTGAGGCCCTTTATGGAGGGAGATGTAGATCACCTATATGTTGGAATGATGTAGGTGAAAGAAGACTCTTAGGCCCGGATTTGGTTCAGCAAGTCATGGATAAAATTCAGTTGATTAGAGAGCATCTTCGCACGGCACAAAGCTAGTAGAAGAGTTATGCAGATGTTAGACGAAGGGAATTAGAATTTTAGATTGGACATAAGGTACTTTTGAAAGTATCACCCACCAAAGGAGTGATGCGGTTTGGGGTTGGGGGAAAACTCAGCCCGAGATTTGTGGGACCTTATGAAATATTAGAGAAGATTGGAACAGTGGCCTATCGACTGGCCTTACCTCCATCATTATCTAGAGTACACAATGTGTTTCATGTGTCTATGTTACGAAAGTACGTAGCAAACCCGAATCATGTGATTGAATTGGAACCTCTGAATCTGAGAAAAGATCTGTCATTTGAGGAACAACCTGTCCGTATTGTGGATCATAAGGGCCAACTTCTCAGAAGAAGAACTATTCTGTATGTGAAAGTTCAGTGGCGGAATCACTCAGAACGTGAAGCCACTTAGGAGCTGGAAGAGAAAATGAGATCGAGATATCCGTTTCTGTTTGAAAATTCAAGTACGTGATAAGTAAATTTCGAGGACAAAATTTTTGTAAGGAGGGTAGAATGTAAATACCCTCCATTAAAATTTTGTCCCACTTTATTAAAAAGGGGCATTTTGTCTGTTTGAATTTGACTCATATTAGGGCTTCTTAATAAAGCCTATAAATATATCATTTTGAGACTAAAACAAACCCTAAACGTTTTGTTCAGCCTTAGAGAAAGAAGAAAAGAAGAACGAGGAGATCGCGATTTCAGAGTCAAAGCCGTGAATCAAGGTGAGATTTATGTCAGTTTCGCATAAAAATTGTATAAGAATTTAGGGATGTATTTAAAGATCCCTAATAAACTAAGAATTTAGTTCTGGAACTTTAAGAATTGAGGGTTGATTCATGCCCTAAAATCTTAGATTAAATTATGATAAATAAATCTGAGATATTTTGGAGCATGAAATTGGATTAGATGGATTCATCTCATCGATACGAGTCCAACGACTCCAACCACTCGCGAATCGGAGTTAAAATGAAGAAGTTATGCCCTTTTGAAGTTTTCATGACGAATCTGGAATTTTCCCCAAAAACCCAGTCTGTGATCTTCGGACTTCCGAAGAAACCTTCGAACTTCCAAAGGGGACATCTGAAGAAACATTCAAACTTCCGAAGGGAGGCCACTAGAATCGGTCTGAGGCCTTCGGACTTCCGAAGAAACCTTTGTACTTCCGAACCCTGAAAATGTGTAAAACTTTGAAAAATCATAACTTCTTCATCTCTTATCCGTTTTCGATGCTTTTGTACTCTATGGACTCGGTAGAAGACGTACTTTATGATAAAAATAGATTCAGAAATGTTTGAAGACTCTATGATAATGGTAATTCTAAAAACACCCTTTTTGTTATCTATGCCCTGGTTAAATCGGAATATTGAAACATAATCAGATTTAAGGAAAGAACAAACGACATTGAGGTACGTAATAACGTACTACTTTGGGTAATTGTAAACCCTTTTCCCTTTGAATCAGTGTTAACTTTGGAAAACTGTATTGACACCTTTGAACTTTTCAATTAGCTTTGAAGTCTAACATGCCATTTTGTTTCACCTACTGCTACTTTAGAACCTTTGAAACAACTGTATGAATTTATGTCTGGACTTTAGACCTTTGGGACCATCTTTTGAATTTTGAATCTTTAGTACTATTCGAATATTTAGAAGTATCTGAACCCCAAACCTTTGAAGTAACTGCTCTGCACTCTGAATCCTTAAAATAACTGTTGAGCTCCGAACCTTTGAAATAACTGTTTGAACTCCAAACCTTAGAAATAATTGTTGTGAATACATGTTCTGAACTTTGAACCTTTGACACTAGCAGTTTGAATACTTTGAACTATTGGAACCATTTGGATACTTTGAACTATCTGAATATGAACCTCGGATACCTTTTGAACACTTCTGTGGAGGCTTGGACTATTTCTGGACCCTGCCATATGGGGGTAAAATAATTGGCAATTCTGGACCCACCGTGGGAGTAGTACACTGGAACTTTTGGCCCGTGAGTGGGATAAAACGCTGGCCCTGTCGACTTGTATCTGAACTTTGAGGAACTAGTTCCAACACCATGGACTGTCGGTGTATAAGCAATAACATGTCTTCTGAACCATGCTGATGACTCTGAAGTGTATATAAACTTTGAAAACCTTTGAATATGAACTCTGAAAACCTTTGAACCTGGTTAGAACTCAGACTTTGAATTTGCCTTATTGCACCTTTAATTTATAACCATATTTGACATGCACTTATAACTACTTTGTGCCTATTGATTTAGCTAAGACCTCATAACTCAACTTTGATTTTGACTATCTGACCCTATTGAGCCTTGGCATGCTTAGACTATACTTAGAGTAGTGCTTTATTATGTACTGAGCTTTTCAGCTGACTGTGGTTATTTAATATTTTCCAGGTCTTGGCCCTCGTGAAGAAAACGAGGAACAGGACGCTTAGCCTTCGAACTAGACTATGGCTTGGAAAATTAGTTTAGTTATTTCAGATTCTTTAGGAAGTGAGTATTTGAATAAGATGTAAAGACCTTAATATTTATTTTGTTTTGACTATTGGGGAGAGATGAGATTTTGATTTGACTCTGATGGGTTTGCACTAATTGAGACTCTGATATGTTTAGTTATGAATGCCAGGTTATTTATGTTATTGCTTGTAGCCTTGGACATTTGTGGGACTTGTCTTGCAGGTGTACGGCACTGTCATGTCTTATGCCCAGGGTGGGGTTTGGGGCGTGACAATCAGAGAGCAGCCGCCTCATATGAATCAAATGAATAAGAAAAAATCTGCTGAAAAGTGAGCATGTGTGGCTGCTCTTATGCAACAACTAACTGCGAAATGTCTTTTTGGGAAACCGCCTATCAAATCCCTTATTATTTTCGTAGAAAAATGTATAAGTTACTTAATATCTATAAAGAATTCATTTATAAGATGTTTAATAGCTAAAGTAAACTTTATATTTATTACTGAGAAAATCGACGTGGTAACGGTTGATGCTCAATCAAGTGGGGTCTAGATCTCCAGATCATGACTGGTCACATACCAACGACAAAATGTTCATCGGGTGTGATTTAGGCCACATGTTGGTGATCGATTACGATCTAATGGTCAAATAACCTTTACGTGACAGATCGGGGTTTTAGACAAGCCAACGGTCACTAAAGAGCCGATCTGGATCGTAGATTTACGATCTAACGCAATCTAACAGTCAAATAAGTAGTATGTTGATCATCAGGGGTATCGAAATGATACTTTTCAACTAGAAAAGACACTAGAAGTTCTATAAATAGATCAAAAATATATCATTTGTGAATGAATCTGAGATTCCATTATGAGAATCATAGTTTGGTGATTTACAAAGCCTTCTTGTCCCTCTCTACAGGTATATAAACTCTCTTTTTGACCCATTTCGTTCGTTTCTCTCTGGTTATCTGTTTTTCGCTGAAAAAAACCAATATCTCACCGACTTGCCCTAAAATCCAATGGTGTTGATCCAGATGCACATTAATTATTCAAGTGGTGGGGTCGAATATTATCTCGAGGAAAGCGACATAATATCTCTCCTTAAAATTAGTAATACGCCTTAAAGCATCATTTCTTTCATAACTCTTACCAAACTTCTTTAATCCACAACATGCCTGCCTAAAGGGATTCAAGTTCAGCACTTGAAAAAATAAAACATTTGTGCATAATGCATGTGTACACACATTCTGCTAACTTACCAACTTCTCCAAAAGCTTAAGCTGCTGGAGAAAGGCATTATTTATCTTTTATACTTTAACACTCCCCCGCACGTGTGGCCCACTGGGCAAACACGTGGCACATGTGGTTCCACTTTGGGCCGACCGTCGCATGTGGTTTTTGCTATCCGGGAGGTTTGAACTCGAGACCTTTGGCTCTGATACCATGTTAACTTACCAACTTCTCCAAAAGCTTAAGCTTACGGAGCTATTGGTTGTTTCACATGGTTTCAGATCAAAGGCCTGGGTTCAAACCTCCTTGATAGCAAAAATCCACATACAATGGCCAAACCCCAAAGAGGGGCCACATGTGCCATGTGTAGGCCAACTCTGAAAAGCTTTTGGAGAAGTTTGTCACTTAACATGGTATCAGAGCCAAAGGTCTCAAGTTCAAACCACCCGGATAGCAAAAATCCACATGCGATGGTCGGCCAAAGTGGGACCACATGTTCCACGTGTTTGCCAAGTGGGTAACACGTGCAGGGCAGTGTTAAAGTATAAAAGATAAATAACACCTTCCTCCAACAACTTAAGCTTTTGGAGAAGTTGGTAAGTTAACACATTCAAATCATTTTATAACTTAAGGAAGGAGAAGCGAATTTACCAATCCCCTTCACTTACTGCGAAATCCTCAACTAATCGAGAACATGTGTGGTATAAAGTTGGGTCAAATTTGTTGGTCCCGTGCATCAAGGTGGCAAAACGAAAATTCTCGGCCCAGCGTGGCCCGTGCGCCGTGCCGGTACACCAAAGCGTGGGGATTAGGCACGGCACGGCCCGCGGCCCACTCGTAGCGTGCCTTGGAGTGCCGTGTCGTGCCGTGCTGGCACGTTTCGGCATGTAACGGTTTTTTTTTTCAAACAATTGCATTCTCGGAATTCCGAGAATATGTTTTTTTCTAGTGGAATTTTTCTCGGAATTCCGAGAATTTATATGTTTTTTTCTACTAGAATTTTTCTCGGAATTCCGAGAATCCAGTTGTTGGAAAAAATTGGAAAAATTTGCAAGTCATTTATGAAAAATTTGCAAGTCAAATTACAAGTAATTTAAAAACAAAGATCAATTGTGCCCGGAATATTTATCTAGGAACCCGGGCGGCACCTTAAAATTTTGTTAATATAGAAAATTATTAGAGGAGGACATAGAACCTTGCCTCTAACCCACCAACATACAAGAAAAAAAGAAAAAAAATAAAGTACAAATACATTGTGAAGTACAAGTAGAAATTAACGACTTAAAATTTTGAATCTTCATATTCATTCAGGTGAGTCGGTTGAGTCATCTTCTCTTTGTCTTGTGCTCTATCATCTGCATCCAACCAGTCCTTGAGGCACACGCATACCTCTACTGTTTTTGGTGACATTCTGCTCTGTATGTCATCAAAACTCTCCCATTCATCAGGATTAAGGTAGTTTGAATAATCATTTCCCAAATATAATGATAGCTCATCAGAAGATGTACTTGCACTATTTCTAGGTCTTTTTTAATTTATTAGTGACCAAAGTGGGTTATTTCTAGGTTGGTAGTTTTGTGAAGAACTCGGTCTTCTATGTCCATGTTCTGTCTCATACAATGCATACATAGAATATAATAAATTTATAATCTCATCTATACTATGCCCAGATCCAATACCTGCGTTTTCATTGCATGCATCTAAAATGACCTCTAAACCTTGTAACTTGATCATGGGTCTGTTATTGTACTTAAAAAATATAGAGGAGGAATTTCTTGAAAATATTTTCTAAATTTATCCTCCATTCTATGAAGTAGACTTCCATTTCCCAATCTCGATCTATTATTTTTAAAACAAATAGTAATTTTATATATTGACCCAAAATTAATTGTGAAGTTGGATAGTAAACACCGGAAAGAAGATTAGTTGTATTTAAAAATATTTCTAATAAATCTGCAATAATTTCACAATTGTTTCAATATTCTAAGGATATAGTATGATTGCAAGGTGGAGGCATATGTTCTTGGCAAAATGTTGTAATTATAGTTTTGAACTCAAATGATGCTTTTAACATTTTATAAGTTAAATTCGACCTAGTGTTAATATCTAAGAGGCTTTTTTTGTAGTTTTTTTTTTAATTTTTACATAAAGCTTTAAATTCTTGTCTTCTATGCCTTGGAGACTGAATAAATTGAAGACAATTCTTAATAACTGTGGTGCAATTTTCGATAAACCATCTTGTACAGTTAAATTTAAAATATGGCATGCACATCTAATATGAAATAGTTGTCCATCTAAAATAGGTTTCAATTGAGATTTTAATAACCCTTATTGATGCAGTATTATTACTAGCATTATCGAAGCTAATAGAAAAAAATTTATTTTGAATTTTAAAATCGTGAACAGTAGATAATAGATTTTGATATAGAATGACCATTATGCGGGAATTCTAATTGAGTAAAACTAAGTATTCTTTTTCTAACATCCAGTTCGAATTAATATAATGTCCTGTTACACAAATATAGCCTTCATTTTGTTTACTAGTTCAAGTATCAGAAGTACGTGCAATTTTTTCATTAAAATTTTCAAAACTTGAAATCAATTGTTCTTTGCTTTCAATAAATAATTTAAAGGAATCTGATTTTATAGTATTTCTAGTCACTTTTTTAAAAGCAGGATTTAGAGCTTTTTGAATATATTTTTCAAATCTTTTACTTTCGGCCATAATAAATGGTTGCTCATCTTGTATGTTGTATGATGCTAGTTCTGAGATCAAACCAACTAATAGGATCTCTCATAACTCTAATCCAATAGGATTTGAGTTATAATTGAGCACATGTCAATTAAGACATGTACACATTATAATATGAAATATCTCTCTTCTAAGTAAAGTGTACACGCCCTGTTATGGTGTGTTTCCTCCTTGTATCACATACAGTGGATCCAATCCATATTACACATACGATTGAATCAGAAACCCGGATTATCCAACAATCCATAAGCATCTAGCGATTTGTGAGTGGGATCGATGCAGGGATCCAATGGCTGATCCTACAGGGCCCCACAATAGGTCCCACTGTGATCTCATGCAATGTAGTCCAGCTATGATCCCATTAGATAAGCAGCTGTAGACATCCCATTTTGACCTAGCCTTAAACTCCCAAAATCAAATAAAAAATCCTGAAATTGATTAAATCCCCGAAATCAGAAAGAGTTCCCAAAAACCCGAGCCTCGAAGCAATCCGAATCCTATAAAACTCCTGGGGAATCAAACCCAAATGCGAAGAGATCTTAGATTTTCATCAGCGCACTATGTCTGTTAATAAGTACAAAGTTCCCGAGGGGTTGTTGCTATTTCCGGGAACACCCATGCAACTAATGTTCAGAGAAAATTGACAAGATCCCGAGGAAAAGACAAGCTGAGTTTGTGGGATTATCAAGCAAGGAGAAGTAATGATGGTTTGCAAATATGGAGGGTACATTATCGAGGCAAAGGAGGGTAAGTACCAATCCACCAATTCATCAAAAAAGCAAAGACAAGTTGAATCAGTGCAATTAACAAAACAGTGGTGCTGACATCAATTTTTAAGCAGAAGGGGAGTGAATTAGCGGAATAGGAATGTTTTTTTAAAGACAATTAAAGGGTAAGAAGCAGTTCGGGGTGTGATGACCAAAGCATGGGGGTGCTGATATCAGCACCCTCTTTTTTCTATATATATCATGACTTAGGGCATTTGGAGGGGGGAGAAAAATCAAGAGAAGAGAAAGAGAGAGCAGATGGAGATAAGAGCTTAAGGAAAGAGATCCTCTTGTCTTCCATTTGGACACCGCTTAAAGAAATTCCGATTACTCCATTTAAAAGATCTGGCGATATCTTGCGATTAGAGCTATTATTTTAGACATTTCTTCAATCAAAAGAGGAGTTAGATTAGAGAAGAAGGTAATGCTTCTTCCACTTATTATTTTTAATTCATTTTTCTCATTCTCTATTAGTGATTGTGTATGGATTTGGTCTTTGATGTGTGATTAACTCTTCATCTTCCTTAGCACCACGTTGTTTATCAAATTAATATCAATTTTCAATTTCCTTTAGATGAGGAAATAACAATCCTACCGTTCTATTTCTATTTTTCTGGGTTTCTGACTTGTCTGTTGATGATGCCCTTGGGTTGCCATGGATTTTGTCTTGCTAGGGTGATTTTTCAATTAATTGGGAAGATAAGTTCCATTTACTTTCCATTTAATGTAGCTCCCCATAATATTTGAAGCTTGAATTTCTTCTCAAGGTTTTTGATTCATTTCTTGTGGCTTTGTTTCTGCATTGAAATCAGTAAATCCATTTGTCTTTGGTTTATTTTTTATGCTTCTTGGATCCAGTTCACTCATTCTATGTTCATTTGCCATTATCATTATACATGTTGAAGATATTTCCCTTTGAGGGATGGATCAAATTCTAATATAGGTCAGTGCTTGTAAAAATCCATGGTGATTTTGATGTATAGTGGTATACGAATCAAGTTTGTGCATGTATTAGAGATTATGGTGCCATATTAGTACCCTTCGCTTTATATTTTTGGCCCCAACTTGACTAGCTTTTTAACAACAATTTGAATTGGTCTTATAAAGCTAGCTTCCCTTTTCTCATTTCGTGGCCGAGGCTTAGTGTCCTATATTTTGAGTTGTTGTCCATGTGCTGTGAAATCATATGTAAAATGGAAGTCATTCTTCAGTTCAAGCCGCCCCTTCCAAGGATGTCCTCGAAGCAATTGAAGTAATTTTTCTTCCGGTGAGAGACAACATGAGAGAAATGTAATTATCAACATAGGGTAATACGCATGCTAATATCGTTATCTGATGATATTAATACCACCCTTTCTCCTTTCAGATGACTGATATTTAACATTACCATGTTTCGATAATAATATCACTTTGTTGTTTTCCTCCTTTGGAACTAACACTGTAGTGACTGTTTCGCATTCAGTGGTAAAAGGGAAAATGATCACGTGTTATTGGTGTAGCCACTATTGAAACTTTGTCGTGCAAACATTGGTTAGCGTTTACTGACATTGGCACCATTAGCTTTAGTATTTCACCATGGCGTTCTTTCTCCTTTATTCTAATAGGCAGGTGGGAAAGGTATAGAAGTCAAATTGGGCTTGGTCTAGTCTGAAAAGAGTAGCCCTCATAATGAAATCCTTCATTTGTGCTCAACTTAATGATTGAGTTGAGTTATCTCCCTTATGTTGTTCAGTTCTTGGCTCTAGTCTTGCTTTCATCCCGTGCTTCTTGATGTGTTTATTCAAATATTGCAAATCTGTAGTCGAGTGTTTAGTTTGATTTCCTCCATGATTTTCCGATTCTGGGCATGTGTCAAAACAACCTAAGGGAGGAGCTTGATTTTCGGATTTAATTTCATTGAAGTTTTGATTTCAAGCTTGGTTTCCTAGGAACAGGAGGTAAGGGCTATGATGTGGGTACTCGGAGCCCCTTTTCTCCTTTTCTCCTTTTCTCCCCTCGGGTCTTGTGACGACGTCCGGATCTCGTTTCTGAGCTTCTCCTTATTTGCGAGAGTTTCATCAGAGTTTGGGGTTGTCATTGGTGTTTGACACTCACATCGGTTTTCAAGAATTCTCCGTCCGGTCAAGGTGTTGACGGAATATTTCTTGAGCCACCCCTCGCCCTTCATGTCTCTTTTCCTATCTTAGGACTTCTTATGGGGGTTAGGGGTTCCCCCTTCATCGAGATCATCACTTCTTACGGGGTTTAGTGGTTCCTTGAATACTTCCTTCACTTTCAGGATCACTCTTTTCACGTTCCTCGGGATCCTTTTTGAGTTTGGGGATTCCATCGATTTTGGGAACACTTCTTTGGGTTTAGGCGACGACGGACGGAAACCTCCTGAGCCAAAAACCCCTTTTCAAACAAAAGGGATAAAAAATTAAAAAAATCATAAAACACTAAAATCCCAAAAACAACAAAAATGTTTTCTAAAACCATTCGGTTTAAGCGACAACGGACGGCAACCTCCTGAGCCAAAAACCCCTTTTTCAAACAAAAGGGATAAAAAAACTAAAAACACAAAACATAAAAACTAAAAAACACAAAAATAAAAAAGGGAGAGGATGGTGATCGTCAGGTCACTGGAGCCCACGTTTTTCAAATTTCATCGGGCTTTCCCACTATTTCGCGTGTTTCTTCGTGATTTCTCGCGTTTTCCCATGTTTTCTCGTGGTTTCTCGCATTCGTGGTTTCCTACATTTTCTCGCGATTTTCCTCGTTTTCCAGTGGTTTTCTTCGTTTAGCCGTGTTTTTTGCCGGTTTTGGGCGACAGCGTGATGAGTCTCACCACTCATTCAACCCTGTAGACAATAAGCGACGATGACCCCCTCCTGAGCCTATCGTTCCTCCAGGATCATGTTTTTTCACTTTCTTTTGTTTCTTTAACACCTCGTCGATTTCCCGAGTTCTTTTTGTTTCTATATCTTGTGATTCATTGATTGCCTGTGTGCTTACTTTTAGATGCTTATATGATTACTTTTCTACTCTGATTGTTTACTGCTTAGTATAGTCTCTTGCTTAGTTGTATGCTATTTGTGTGTTTACTTCAGAGCATGTGATTGGTTTCAATTTCCTTAGCATTATCCTGCTTAGTGACATGTTTGCTTGTGTGTTTACTTCTGAGCACGTGATTGGTTATTGTTTACTTAGCATTAACTGTTACTTAATTGTATGTTTACTTTGCATTCACTTTATCAGCATGTGTTCGGTTACTGCTTTCTTAGCATTGCCTTCTATTAGATAGTTCTTATCTTGTTCCCATTTTACGCTTTTTCACCCAAAATTCCCTAAACTAATACGATTGGCATTAGAGACCGAGTTCATCGGGCGAGTGGGGTGCCTAACACCTTCCCTATTCGTAACCAAGCACGGACCCTTCACTTTGGGACGTTGACATGCCTTGTAGCACAGAGTTTCATATTGGGTTGTAGGCCTTAATCCTAGATGGCGACTCTATTCTTTATTTCCCATCAGATCTTTGATCTGAGATGGGAAATTGTCGGTACGACTTGATTTTGAGTCCTTTAACCCCAAATCCAATGGTTTCGCAATCCAATGGTATCGCACACCATGATCCATTTCGAGTCCTTGATTTCGAGTCCTTTAACCCCACCAAGACATTATCCTAAAAAGGACCATTAGATCAAATTACCCTAATCGCATCCAATATGTACGTTCCAATTCTACATTTACTGAGTTGAGTCCTACGGGGGGTGGACATCAATTACCCCTAGGCCCACTCAATGGTATACCTTTCAATCTATCAATTTTAGCCTGCAAATGCATTTGCAAACATCTTTTAAAAACAACCATTACTTTTTTTAGAAACCTTCGAATAAAAACTTTATCGAACTAGCTAGCCAACCTTTATTCAAAGGGCTTAGCTGAGGTCAAAACTGTAAATGGTATTCCGCTGTGAAAGAGGTGGAGGATTCCTTGTTAGGCATCACTATTGATCCCATGGGTTTTCCCGATGACCCAATACTACCGTCAAGAAATCCAAACTGGAGACTACGGTTAGATAGACCAAAGCCACATGGTGAGCCCACAAATCAAAATGACCCCTTAGGTTTAAGGACATGTCCAAGGGTCCTGTCTGACAGAATAACCTTATCCAAATCCTTGTCCACGGGCTAATTTGTAGAATGATCCATTCAATGTGTGATCCAATCACCGCACCTATTCCACCTGCTTAGAGTCAACTACCCTAGTGCCTGAGATAGGCCACCCCAATGCATCTATGGAGGCAGGTTCAATGCTGGTTACGCACAGGTACGGGATGACCAATCTCAACCCTAACTAGGAATGTCGTAGGTTTGCAAAGAATCGAAAGGTCATATCTCCCAGCCACATAATCTTTATATGCATGATATCTTTATATGCATGACCTATCCTATGATGCTACCTAAGGACAAGAGTGTGTCAAGAAACACATCGTACACTCTAATAAGTGCCCAATAGATGTCACGAAATACTGAATCTTTATTAAATGAAAGTTTCAATACAACAAGAATTGGCTTTAGGGCATAAAGAATTGGCTTTAGGGCATACAATCTAACACATCCTTATTCAATAAGGTATAGCAAAGACATTGAAAAGAAAGGATGGGAAGCCAAAGAAGATGACAAACATCGAGTGAGAAGGCATTAAGTCGCAGCCGGACGACACAATTTCGATATGTCTAGCAGATAACGCAATGTTTAACATTATGGAAGAACAAAAGGTACCTAAGTTATGAGAGAAATTAGAAAAGATTTACATGTCAAAAAGCTTGGCCAGTCAATTGTATCTGAAGCGACAATTGTACAACTTAAGATGCATGGAGCTAGAGATCTTCTAGAGCACGTTATCTTGTTCAATGGGCTTATGAATCAGCTCCACAAGGTTGAAGAAAAGATGAAGAAAGAAGACAAGACCATTTTGCTTCTTACTCCGTTTCCGGATTCGTGTGAGAACCTGGTGACAACTTTATTATATGGTAAGGATACAATGAAGTTAGAGGAAGTAATGGTGTGGTTCTTATTGAATGAAATGGAAAAGAAACATGTTCTTGATGGTTAGGATACAATCAAGTTACAGCAATGCCATGACGGTCAAGGAAAGGAGCCAAGGACCTCTTCGGTACACCAATCAATTGGCTTAACAGGGTGTCGAAACCCATCCCGAAGGAAGGCTTGACTAAGGGACACTAAAAGAAAGCGGGCCTTCACCGACGTTCCATTACTGGCGCTAAAAAAAAATGTCGCTACATTTACATATACACCAACGTTTCTAAAGTAGAACAATGGTGAAGTGATATTCCCGCACCACTAACTTGTCCCGCCCAAAAAAAATACTAAAAAATGAGCGTCGCTAAATAAATACAATATCGACGATTTATTGAAAACGTCGCTAAGTAATTTTTTTCAAGTGACGAAAAGCATCGACATTTGTACGAATGCCCCTGAAGGTAATAATCACCAGCATTCTTTTACTAACGTCGGTGTGTGTTAAATATATTAAATAATTTTTTTTCAAGTGATGAAAAGCACCGACGTTTGTGCAAATGCCGCTGAAGGTAATAATCACCAGCATTCTTTTTTTCGGGTGCTGCAGAATCCCTCGCCCTCTCTGACTACTTTTTTTTACGATTCCAGTGAGTTTTCAACTGATTTTGTGACGATCCTTTCCATACGGTGCTGGTTTTTCCTAATTTTGTGATTATATTAACACGCTGAAAGCTTTGACGATATTCCCACCGTTACAAGGTAATCTCTCTCTCTCTCTCTCTCTCTCTCTCTCTCATGTCTTCTCTGCAAAACCCCATTTGTTTCTCCTTTTCTCTATCTCTGTCTATCGAATCCATTGCGAGAAAGCTAGGGTTTCGGCCAAAAAAATGTCTCTCTCCTCTCTGTCTCTCAATACTAGTGAACCAGCTTTCTCCTATTCTGTGATGTATTTCTTGTTCCTGATATTTTCATCCACCATGGCCGAAACCCTAGCCTTCTCCTATTTTTGTGATATTTTTCATGCACATACCAGTATAAATCTTCCTATTTCATGAAAGCTGAGTGCTAATATTTTGAGTATTATTGACTAAACCCTTGAGGATTTTTTTTGGCAATCTTTTTGTTTTTCTAATGTCTAGATTGATCTTTGTTTATAGTTTCATGTTCTTCGTTTTCCCTTATCACTGTTTATGAATGGTCACTACTATATTTTCTACAATTTATATGATGTTTTTCACATATATGTTTGAGTTCTAATCTATGTTTATGAATAGTCTCTGCATATGAATGGTCTACGTTTTAGTTTCTGCAATATTTTTAAATGTTTTTCACATGTATGCCTAAGTTCTTACTCACTGATATTCCCCACTGTATATTGGAATTTTGTAATTTTTGTAAATTAGTTTTTTCCTTCTTCTGTATTTTCAATGTGGTTAGGAAGGAATATGTACTTATTGATTATACTATTATATTCTCTCAAATCTCCTATATTTTCAATTTGAGAAACTCAATCGCTCTAAACAAATCATCAAACACACCGGTGGATCAAAGGCCATCCCAGTATATTGGGAGGAGGAGGTGGAGTCGTGATTGAATTTTTTTAATTTACTTTTCTTTTGATTATGACAAGCTAGCAATGATATTGTTAATTTGAGAACAGACTAGAAAGAATCGTGGTAATGCTATAAGTCGAGCCCAACTTTTCATTCGTCTTCACAGCACCAAAGACGAGAAGCCTTATGATGATGTTTGTAGAGATATTATAGTATGTTTCATAACATTGATACTTTATTTTTTTATGTTATAGAACTGTATAAAAGATTTTATTGTATTACATATTGGTTTATTCAGGATCAGATAAAGGAGATTGAGTCTCATCATCCCGATATCAGCCCCGCGGTTGTCCCAAATGACAGCCTTGGCGAGGAGAGATGCGGCAGGGTGCGCATGATGGGTGCCGGACCTACCCTTCCTACCATATTTAGCTCTACGTGCAGCGGTGGGATGTCACAGGAGAGGGATGCATCACTTCAAAGGGCCAACGAGCAACTCACAATTGAGGTGGGAAGTTTGAGAGAGAAGTAGGCCCAAATGTTGCAAAATCAGGCCCACATGGAATGCCAATTGATGGCACTCTTAGCACATTTCCAAGGCGTTGAAAATAGCAATGTATGACTTTAATTTTTTCCATTGCATAGTTGTTTTAGTTCACTATTACCTTTATATGTATCTATCTTGTTGTATGTTAGCCACCTGACGATCCTACTCAGTCACGATCACATGCGACCTCCTCAGGCAGTCACAGAGATATCCATCGCGATCGGGTATTAATGTCATTTAATTTTAGTATAAATCATATATTAGTTTGTGACTTAATAAATAATTGTCTTTTTTTATTTATGATCATTTGGAATTTTCTAAGGTTACCTTAATGAGCATTCAAAATGAGGGGGTTGAAGTGGCCCATGGTATTCGGTTGAGCGTCGATCAGACACATGTAGTCGAGGGGGTGCCATTAGGCACTCATTTCACTGAGGTTCAGATCACAGTTGCATTGGAGCAAAAAGAGCCTCTGATTAGACAAACCGATCTCTACATCGAGATTGGAGAAGCTTTAGGTGGAGTAATTGCTTAGCCGTCCTTCTTGGTAAGTAATTTTAATACGACGACATATTTATTATAGCTTGATGATCGGATTTATTAACATGTAGTATATTTATTTGTTATTCATTTCACTTGGTTTCCCTTTGTTTTCAGGTTACATCAACCTGCATTTCCTGAAACACCTTTAGGTAACCTTGCTTTTCCTCTATGGTCAAGCCTTTGATTGGTGTTTGATTAATTGTTTGATCACTTAGCCTACGTATGATGCGAATTTTTTCTTCTATCTGAAACGCATGAATTAATTAAAGTTAGTGGATGAGCCATGAAAGCAAGTTGTTCATGGCCTCATTCACTTTTAAGGTTTCCACTTTCTGAAAAATGAGTTATTAAGTAACGGTCCTCTCTTGCCACAATGCACAATTGACTATCATCCAATTCTAGCTATTTTTTCACCTCAAGTTTCGATGGTATGGGGGCCACCATCACCACTAAACCATGCATAGGCCGTGTCCCACCATTTAGACCTAAAATTTTGATGTGTTTTCATAGGGGTGAGGCCATTATTTTACACTCATGGATAGTTGGATGATTATGAAACTAGTCGTATATCTGGTCTTATCGCCTTGCTGTCAAAAGCGGGTCTTGAATTCATGCATGATTGCATGTTCGATTATATATTATTTTTCATGTGATTTTTTTACGCACGATACATTGCATGGGCTTTTATATTTTCCAACAAGCTAATCAAACACCTCCATCATTTTCCCTATTTTGGATGGGGTGTTCAACATATGCCAAGGTGATGGTGGGGAACATTGAATTATCATCGATCTTTAAAAAGTCACAAGAATTGTTTTCGAATCTGTTTTTTTTTTTTAACTTCTTGAAATCAGAATCAAGTGTTGTATAAAATCTTGGGGTCAAGTAGATTAGTTCAACAAAACTAGTGATATATGTAATTGAAATGAAATAAAGAAAGGGTTACCTTTGATGCCCAAATGTAAACCGCAAATTCGTAAGCAAAGATCAAAGGAAATATGTAAGAAAATGGAGTGAGTTTAGTGGTAGAGGCACGTTACGGAATAACGCTACCATTAAGATGGATTATCGCCCCCACCACACTTGGTATGCAATCGGGTTCTCTTGCGACCTATCTCCAAGATACAACACCACTATCTTTTGTCTTTGACGATGTGCACGCACCGGCTCGGACCTTGCGAACAATGGTTGATGCCAAACGAATTGCCCACTTAAAAAACAAACTTGCAAAGCTTTGAAAAGATTGAAACTTGCAAAACAGTACTCAAGAATAGAATGAATAGAACATTCAAAAAGAAGAAGTCATGTGTCTGTGAGAGGAAAAGAGAACTTGTGTCTTGTATACACTGTTGATGTGTGTGTGTGTGTGTGTGTGTACACTCTTCAACATCTTTCTATCACTCTCTTAATGCACATAACGTTTACAAATAAAGACAAAAATAAAAAACGTATAAAGTATTCAAAGGCAATTAAATATTGCATAGAAATGATGGAATTTCAACCGTTTGAAATTTGATTCACATAAGACAAGAGAAAAAAAGCTTTAAAGGCAAAGCATTAAAAGCTTTAAATGATTAAAAAATCCAACAATCCCCCACATGAATCAAAATTCAAATTCAAATTCAAATAAAAATAATATATGGCCAACTTTAAAATAGCATGCACTAGGTGAAGGTGTCTTGTGGACTTGAACCTCCACTTTGTGTTCACATATTCCAGTTTATAAAAGTTCAAAGTGAATTACGTCTTGAACTAAGAACTTCGGATCATAGACTTTCATATATTACACACATGATACCGGTAATGTAACCGTGTTCTATCGGGGTAGCACATTTCGGCCATGCGCTAATCCTGTTTTATGAGCGCTCTAGAGAACAAGCCTTATTCTCATAGGAAGCGGCCCCACTTCCACACTCATATATGTGAGTCCATCAAGGCTACGTGTAACCAGGAACCCCGCTTATAAACAGCTATAGACCCATTTAGAGCAAAGCCCTTCTCCATATCGTTACAGCTAGCACTATTTACATCTTAGGGATAGGCCAAGAGAAGTCTTTCATTCTCTTAAAAATTTAAGTATAGTTCTTTCACTGATCACTCGAATAACTTGTTTTTTCCATTGAACCTAGTTCTTGGGATCTCTAGTCATATAGGTTGGGTTGTCGTAACTAGTGATTCTATTTGATAGGCTTTAGCCCCATCCCTCTTGTTGTTTCAGCCACTAGCTTTTTAGCTAGTCCTTTGGTCAGTGGATCTGCCAAGTTTCTCTCTGACCTTACAAAGTCAATTGCAATTACTCCATCTGAAAGCAATTGCCTCACATTGTTATGCCTCAGACGTATGTGTCTGGATTTACCATTATATGTTCTGCTCTTAGCTCTTGCTATTGTAGCTTGGCTATCACAATGAATAGAGATAGATGGAATTGGCTTGCACCACAGAGGAATATCTGCTAACATATTCCTAAGCCATTCCGCTTCTTCTCCTGCTTTATCTAAAGCAATAAATTCAGATTCCATAGTGGAACGTGCTCTACATGTCTTCTTGGTAGATTTCCAAGCAACAGCACCACCACCTAAAGTGAAAATATATCCACTTGTGGATTTTGTTTCTTCAGAATCTGAAATCCAATTTGAATCGCTATATCCATCTAATACAGCAGGATAACTACCATAGTCAAGTCTAAACTCCATTATACCTTTCAAATATCTTAAAATTCTAATAAGTGCATCCCAGTGTTCTTGACTAAGGTTATTAGTATATCTACTTAGCCTACCAACTACGTAAGCAATATCTAGTCTAGTGCAGTTCATTAGATACATTAAACTACCTATAATTCTGAAGTATTCTAATTAGGATATGGTATCCTTTATTTTTCTTAAGTTTTGAACTAGGATCATATGGTACACTCAAGTGTGTACTATCAAGTTTGTTAAATTTTCTAAGGATCTTTTCAACATAATGAGATTGCGTCAAAATAATCCCTTCTGAGTTTCTAATTATCTTAATCCCTAAGATTACATCTGCCAATCCAAGGTCTTTCATGTCAAAGTTCTTTGACAAAAGATTCTTAGTGTCATTTATAACATCTAGACTCGTACCGATGATTAACATTTCATCGACATACAGGCAAATGAAAACTCCAGAATTACCTTTAAATCTACTGTATACACATTTATCAGGATCATTTATGGTGAAACCATTTGATAATACTACTTTATCAAATTTCTCATGCCATTGTTTTGGCACTTGTTTTAAACCATAAAAGGATTTTATAAGTTTACAGACTTTATGTTCTTGACCAGGAAAAACAAATCCCTCAGGTTTATCCATGTAAATTTCTTCTCCTAATTCTCCGTTCAGGAAAGAATTTTTAACATCCATTTGATGGATTTCCAAGTTATAGATAGCCGTTATGGCTATCAATATTCTTATTGTAGTAATCCTAGTTACAGGAGAATATGTGTAAAAAAAGTCTATCCCTTCTTTCTGTTCAAAACATTTGGCTACTAATCTAGCCTTAAATTTTTCTATAGATCAATCGGTTCGAAGTTTCTTTTTAAAAATTCATTTACAACCTATTGGTTTGCACCCATGAGGTAAATCCATTAACTCCCATGTGTTATTTGACATGATGGATCCTATTTCACTATTAATAGCTTCTTTCCACAAGTTTGCATCCAAAGAAGACATCGCTTCCTTAAAAGTAGATGGATTATCCTCTACCAAAAAGGTATAAAAGTCAGAGCCAAAGTCAGTAGCTTTCTTTTCTCTTAGACTTCTGCTAGGTTCTACCTCTAGGTTAGCTTCTTCTCTACCTCGTTTTCTTCATTTAGGTTCTTGGTTTTCTATATGAGGAATACAGATGTAACTTCTATTTTAGGTATTAGAGTTTGACTCGCACTTATTTGTTTAAAAGGAAATACATCCTCAAAAAATTTTGCATCTCTAGACTCTAATATAGTGTTTACATCTATAGAGTAATGTTCAGATTTCACCACTAGAAATCTATAAGCTGCACTGTTTTGTGCATACCCTATGAACACACAATCCACTGTTTTAGATCCTAACTTTGTTTTCTTAGGGGGAGGTAAGCTCACTTTAGCTAAACACCCCCACACTTCAAGGTATTTAAGACTTAGTTTTCTACCTTTCCATAACTCTAATGGAGTTCCATTTTCATTTTTATAGGGTATTTTGTTTAATATGTAACAAGCTGACAATAAGGCTTCCCCCCACATGTTGAGTGGTAGCCCTGAACTAGTTAACATGGCATTTACCATGTCAATTAGAGTCCTATTTTTTCTTTCTGCTACTCCATTTGTTGTGGAGAATTTGAGGTGTATTCACCACCTCGATCTGATCTAAGTATTTTAATCTGCTTGTCTAATTGATTTTTCACTTCAGTTTTATAGGCTATAAATTTTTCTAAAGCTTCATCTTTAGATTTAAGAAGAAATACCATTGCAAATTTTGATTTATCATCGATGGAGGTTATAAAGTACTTATTTCCTCCTCTTGTAATAGTGTTCTTGAGGTCGCAAACATCACTATGTACTAGTCCTAGAATTTCTGAATTCCTTTCTATTGATTTAAATTGTTTTTTGCTAAACTTTGACTGAACACATATTTGACACTTTGGTTTATGTTCAGTAGAAACATTTGGAATCATACCTAAGTTCACCATCGTTTTGATAGATTATGAATTTACATGTCCTAATCTACCACCGTTTTGATAGATTGTGAATTTACATATTTGACACTTTGATTTATCAACAATATAAGCAGAAAACTCAGAAACCTTATTGATTTCATTCATGGATACATTGAGCTTGAATAAACCCCCACAAGCATAACCCTTTCCCACAAACATCCCACCCTTGGTGAGAATAAACTTATCAGATTCAAAGACGAGCTTGAAACCGTGCTTTTTCAACAAGTAACTAGAGATTAAGTTATTTCTTACTTCTGGAACATAAGGAACTTGGTGCAGTGTGAGAACCTTGCCGGAAGTGAGTTTAAGATCAACCTTCCCTTTCCCCATGACCTTAGCCATTGAGGAGTTACCCATGAAAAGCATCTAGCTTTCATCTACTTAACGATAGGTGACGAACACACTTCTGTCACAACAGACATGTACAATGGCTCCAGTGTCTACCCACCAATCACTCACATTGAATACAATGTTCACTTCAGAGTCTACGGTTATAAGCTTCTTCACTTCGGTTCCGTGAATAACAGTCCTGGATTCCATCATATTTGCTTGAGGAGTGGGTTTCGCTTGAGAGTTTTCGACATTTTGGGAAGTGTCTTTTCCCTTTCGATGTCGACATTGTCTAACATAGTGTCCAAGTTTTCTGCAATTGAAACAACCTTCTTTCTTCTTATTCTTGTCAATTTTTATGTTACTTTTGAAGTGGTTTCAGAGTTTTGAAGAGACCCAAGACTTTTATTTGACTTCTTTTCACTAGTCTCAACAAGATTGTCCTTAGAGAAGAGTTTCGATTCTTTGTCATTTTGATCACGATTCCTATGTTCTTCAATTCAAAGTGTTACTAGGAGATCTTCCAAGGATAATTCCTCTTTCCGATGTTTAAGACTTTCATTTATTTGAAATCCCACTATAGTAATGCCAATAAAAATAGGAAATGAGAGACCCAAAGTAATGAGAAGACTTGGTAAAAGGGCCCCTCCATTCCCTGGATCGACCGCAGCTGCCCCTTATGTTAGGGGTGGGGGGGGGGGGGGGGGAGATCAAGTTCCTTGCCAACAATCGACCGCAGCCGGGCGCCGGCGGCTGACTCAAGTGCCCCCCGAACCGCGCGAAATGGTCGCCTATTACACGGCTCACTAACTCTGCCTGGGGTGGGGGTACCTATTATTCGTCGGCGGTCCGGCGCACGCAGACGTTCTGCTTCATCGACGAAAGTATGCTAGGGGTTGTTGCTTAGTCACGAGAGCTCTGCTGACTTTTTTTTTTAGAGCGTACCGCTATTGAAATAATACAAAAGGGTTTATGGATGAAGTAATCGGAGTGACAAATGGTTACGGTTGCGGAAACCGGAGAAAGTCGGGAACCGTCGGTTACCTTTTGAATCAAAGTAGCGACGAGCCGAGTACTACGACACGCTACTAACTAATTATCGCTCTCCCCTCTATGTGGCTTAGTTCAGAAGCGAAGGAAGGGAGTAGGCGTATAGCCAGAAGTAGGTAGGCTAAAGTCAGAGCTTAGGTCTGAATGTTTGAAAGAATCTTCTTACGACGGTGTCCAGTTACCAGTGTTGCAGAAGCCGTCTGATCCAGAAAAGACCAACGAATCGGCTTTCTTTCCGCTCGACCAAAATGCCCGGTTAGGATATGTGGGGAAGAAGCTCCTAGCATAAGCTCCTCGAGTCGAGTTGCCTATACACGAGTTCGAGCCATCAACATCGAGGCGAAGAACGAAGGCGCCGGAACAACTGAATATCTGGTTTCAAGATTCAGATGTTATATCGGATTTTTCTCTGGGTTCCAAACCTCCAGTGTATACTTTTTCGCCTCTAGCTCCTTCCTTCCGGAGGTGACTATTTCTCGATGAGGCAGGGAAGGGATATAACTTAGCGGTAGAAGTCCACAAAGCAACATCAGTTCATCTTGGGAATTCCTTCCATGAAGGTGGAAGTTTATCAATAATGGCCGCCGAATGGAAGTGGTCATCCATTTTAACTCCTTCTGCTAGGATCTCATTCAACAAGAGTTGGAATTCATGAACTTGCCCTAAGACGGATTTTCCATCCACCATCTCATATCTAAGATAGTTTCCAACTACATATTTTTTCACTCCTACATCCTCGGTCTTGTACTTTTTATCTAAAGCTTCCCACATTTCTTTTGCGGTCTTCATTCCACAATACACATCATATAATGAATTGGTCATGGCACTAAGTATGTAACCACGACACAAAAAGCCATCATTTTCCCATTTTTGTTTGACATCGGATTGAGCGAGTTCATGGTCTTCGGAACTAGGTTTGGGTGTGCTCAAGACATAGGCAACTTTAAGAGTTGAAAGCCGTTGTTGCCAACGCTTGAAGTTCAATTCGTCAAACTTCTCGGGATGAGTGTAATTTTCACCGGCCATGTTGAACTAATACAAATAATCTATCTTAAGATTGTTGGATAAAATCTTAGGGTCAAGTAGATTAGTTCAACAAAAATAGTGATATATGTAATTGAAATGAAATAAAGAAAGAGTTACCTTTGATGCCCAAATGTAAACCGTAAATCCGTAAGCAAAGATCAAAGGAAATATGTAAGAAAATGGAGTAAGTTTAGTGGTAGAGGCACGTTACGGAATAACGCTACCCTTAAGATAGATTATCACCCCCACCACGCTTGGTATGCAATCGGGTTCTCTTGCGACCTATCTCCAGGATACAACACCACTATCTTTTGTATTTTAAGGTGTGCACGCACCGGCTCGGACCTTGTGAACAACGGTTGATGCCGAACAAATTGCCCACTTAAAAAAGAAACTTTCAAAGCTTTGAAAAGATTGAAACTTGCAAAACAATACTCAAGAATAGAATGAATAGAACATTCAAGAAGAAGAAGAAGTCATGTGTCTGTGAGAGGAAAAGAGAACTTGTGTCTTGTATACACTATTGATGTGTATATAAATATACACTCTTCAACGTCTCTCTATCACTCTCTTAATGCAAATAACGCTTACAAATAAAGAGAAAAAGAAAAAACGTATAAAGTATTCAAAGGCAATTAAATATTGCATAGTAATGATGATGGAATTTCAACCGTTTGAAATTTGATTCACGTAAGACAAAAGAAAAAAAGCTTTAAAGGCTTTAAATGATTAAAAATTTAACATCAAGAATCTTGTCATTTGCTTTGAACTCTGAAATACTTGGCCTGTCTTTTTGTCTTTCATGTTTGGTCTGATGATTTCCATGTTTGTTCATGTTTTCATAGTGCTAAATGTACTGTTAAAATCAAAGGGAAAGTCACAAAACCTATTTACTTGATGAAGTTATAGTCAGAAAATGACCTTAGTGGCAATTCTGTTTTTTTTTCTACGCAGAAAATGTTGGGATAAATCCCAGCCTTAGGTGGCCTGCGCAAAGATCATCGACGGTTGGGATTAGTGGGGCCCATGATATTAGGAATCACAAGAGGTTTAATAACAACCTAACTACCAAAGGAAAGTGGAAACGTAAATGTAGGGAAGAGTGGGAAAATGAAACGGTGATGGGTAGTTTCTATTCTTAAAAACTCTATAAAGATATGATCTCTCCCACGTTCCTGCTCACGCACGTCCCCTGAAGAGATAAGGGAAATCAGTTCTTGGTATCCACAGCAAGAATTGATAGATCCCGGGCATCCCGTCAGCCTTTTGGATATGAAGTGAGGAGTGCAACGCGGGTTTAATGTTTTTCATGTGTTCTCAGAATCCAAGGCTTGCAAAGAGACCAGAGAGAAAAGCTTCCGCTGTTCAGTACCATCTCTGGAGATAGCCTGTGCGATGGCAATGGAATCCGAATCCAAGGCTTGCAAAGAGATCGGAGAGAAAAGCTTCCGCTGTTCAGTACCATCTCTGGACATAGCCTGTGCGATGGCAATGGAATCCGAATCCAAGGCTTGCAAAGAGATCGGAGAGAAAAGCTTCCGCTGTTCAGTACCATCTCTGGACATAGCCTGTGCGATGGCAATGGAATCCGGTAAGTCGGTTTTCTAAAGTTTTGTTAAAAACATATAAAGTAATTGGTTCTTCAAAGTTTCGCACCCAAGATCGTGTTCGTGCTCATCCGGTAACGAGCACTTACATGTGGTATCAGAGCCACGGTTGCCGGCGTTGAAACGGCGATGATGCCATTAAAACCGGCGTCAAAATCAAGCTTTTAAAGTTTTCCCGGCAGTTGAAAATCTGGCTGGATCTGGCTATGTGACTGTCATTCCAGTGATCATATGGCATGGATGGGTAGCCGGAGGCGATATGAATCCAACGCCACCGACCGTTCGTCGATCGAACACCTTGATCTCCGGCAATGAAAAGTCGAAGTTCGACTAAAATAATGAAAATCTGAAATTGTTTCAGAAAAACTAATACTTTACTTCCCCGAGTCGGGCACGACGATGACCAAAAGCCCCGGGTGGGTCCCGCCCATTCGACTCATCTAAGATCTAGACTATCTAGTTGTATAAGATATATACAGCAGCGATGTGTATACACAACACATAAATGAATGTATACAGTAACTATTATACACAATAGTTATATGTAACTTGTTCTTAGAGTTTCCTTTCGATCTTGAAACTACTTTAAAACATTATCCATGCCTTAAGGATCTGATTTTGCATAAATTTTGGATTTGATTGACAATTAAAACTTAGTTTGGATGATCCTTTGTGGTTTCTAATTATGAAACACAGAAACCTTACGTTATGTATGTATGTTATTTTACACACAACTCAAAAGGATTTTCCTAATGGTTAAGATTGTCTGTGGATGTAATCCGATCAGTCCAAAACCTTTGCAAACAAGGTTAAGCAACCCAGTTTTCTTGACTCTATTTTGGGTTTTTATTTTTTGGATTTTGTTATCCAACTAAAGTATTGATTTGGCTTGACATGTAATTGGAATTGATTTATGTAAATGCATGCCAGTGCCCTAGTTAAATGATGGTTTTATGGTTATGGTTAATATATCATGGATTTCCTTAAAGTGAAACACTACATAATTGATAAAACGGAAAACCTTGGACTTATCTGGGGAAGCAAGATGGTTTGTGTATTAGTGGTTGAATCGAAAACCGTGTCGCACATAGTGACACATCCAGAACTGATAAAACCACACTTAAAGTTGTGTTTGGTTGTTCAAAGGCAGCAGTCAGCTCAACGGAGGGCTGTTGTGTTTGTGCAAACAAGCAGTGTGAGGAGGCTAGGCTTGAATAACTTTGTCGGGAGTGCTACTTCTGCCCAACGGTGTTGAGCCCTCCTGGTGCATGTTGTCTAGGTCTAGTCGGTCTCACTGGTGAGAACTGATTGTGTGTCGTGGCTCGCCCCAACAGAAGGGTCACGATGACATGCCCCGCTAGGATCACAGTATTGTGTTGACTAGGTTGAAAGCCAACTTGTGTCGTGGCTCGGCCCAACTGAAGGGTCACGATGACACGACGGTGTTTCGCTGGGTTCACACTCAGGTATTTCTGTGGTTCTAGACTATCTGACCGATTTCCCTAAGGTCGGATTGGCCGAGTGATGTGATTTGAGAACCAACCAATTGTATGTTGTTACTCGGCCCAACGGAAGGGTCACAATGATACGCCTGGTGTCTCTTTAGAATTACGGTATTGTGTTATCTATAGTGGGAGCTAATTGTATGTCGTGGCTCCGTGGCTCGGCCCAACGGAAGGGCCATGGTGATACGCTAGTGTCCTTTTAGAAACACACTTATGTTTTTTCCGTAATTCTGTGTAATCTGACTGTTCTGTTAAAGTTAGATTATTTTAAATTATGGATTGAACTAATAAACTCCCCTGTATGGATGTATGAGGTGTCATAGATTGTGAGCATGACTGTAACTTTTGGTCTAGTTCTACAACAATGAGCCCAGGTTCCGTGTCAAACTACCACTTCGGGATAGTTCATTTAGTTTTTATTTCTCATGAGTCCTTTTTGGTAGACGCTCTTAGAAATACTTGGTGGATAGATACTGGTTCGACTATTCACATATTGAGTTCCATGCAAGGCTTTCTTGATAGTCGGAGACTCAGTAAAGGGGAGAGAACCATTAAATTTGGAAATGGAGTAGAGGCTAATGTCGAGGCGATTGGGGCTTTCCGCCTTGTTTTAGATTCTGGTTTTATTTTAGATCTTGTAGATACTCTCTATGTTCCATCTATGAGTAGAAACCTAATCTCTGTTTCTAAACTTGGTTCGTGTGGATTTTAATTTAAGTTTGGAAATAATGGCTTTTCTCTACTCCTTCATTCTATTGTGGCTGGTTCTGGCACCCTCATGGGTAATCTTTATATGTTACATTTAGATGACTCGTTTTCTCAGACTTTGTTAAGCATGCATGTGAACGACGAAATCGGTTACCGTGGCAATAAACGGGGTCGAGTAGATGAAAACTCTTCTAGTCTGTGGCATAAGCGATTGGGCCACATCTCTGTCAATTGGATGGAGAGATTAGTTAAGGGTGGAGTTCTCCATTCACTCGATTTTTTCTGAATTAGGATATTTGCACGTATGGGGCTGTTTAGCTGAAGCAAGGGTGTATAACCCACAGATGAAGAAATTAGACCCCAGAACTATCACTTGTCACTTCATAGGGTACCCTAAAAGGTCCAAAGGCTATAGGTGCTCCTATGGTCACTACCACTGAGCAGCTTGTGCGCAGGTTACACAAAGAGAGGAGGTTGGCCATTGCTGATGACTACATTGTCTATCTAAATGAGTGTGACTACAACAGTGAAATTGATGATGATCCACTTTCATTTAGTCAGGCCATGGATAATAATCGATCAGCTCAATGGCTTAAAGCCATGAAGGATGAGTTGCTCTCTATGGAAGAGAACCGCATTTGGGAACTCATTGAGTTGCCAAAAGGAACCAAATCTGTAGGTTGTAAATGGGTCTTCAAGACCAAAAGGGACTCCAAGGGCGGTATTGAAAGATACATGGCCAGACTAGTCACTAACGGGTTCACTCAGAAAGAGGGAATAGACTACAAAGAGACTTTCTCTCCTGTGTCAAAGAAAGACTCTTTGAGGATTGTCATGGCTCTGGTAGCTCATTATGACTTAGAGCTCCATCAGATGGATGTGAAGACTGCATTTTTGAATGGTGACTTGCATGAGGAGGTCTATATGGTACAGCCTGATGTCTTCGAGACTAAAGGCAAAGAACACCTAGTCTGTAAACTAAAGAAATCAATTTACAGACTAAAGCAGGCTTCTAGGCAGTGGTATCTCAAGTTTCACGAGGTAGTTTCCAGTTTTGGGTTCAAAGATAATGTTGTAGACCAGTACATATATCTTAAGGTTAGTGGGAGCCATTTCATCATCCTTGTGTTATACGTTGATGATATACTACTTGCCAGTAGTAATTTGGGAATGCTGAACGAGACGAAAAAGTTCATTTCAAGGAACTTTGACATGAAAGACCTTGGTGAAGCATCCTATGTGATAGGTATCAAGATTCACCGGGATAGTACTCGAGGATTGCTGGGTTTATCCCAGAAGGCATATACAGAGAAAGTCCTTAGAAGGTTCAGCATCAAGAAATGCTCCCCTAGTCTTGCCCATTTGGTTAAGGGCGATGTATTCAGTCAGTTATAGTGTCCCAGGAACGCACTGGAACGGGATGAGATGAAGAGGATCCCTTATGCTTCGGCAGTTGGGAGTCTCATGTCCGCCCTGATATTGCAATTGCAGTTGGCATGCTTGGGAGATACTGCATGCTTGGGAGATACCAAAGTGACCCAGGTTTGGATCATTGAAAGGCAGCCAAGAAGGTTATGCGTTACCTGAGAGGGACTTCGGATTACATGCTCACATTTAGGAGATCGGATAGCCTTAAGGTGATAGGCTACTCAGATTTTAACTTTGTTGTTGTCGGGACACCTAGAGTTCTGCTTTGGGATATTTTGCAGAAAGTCCGGAATAGTGGAAGAATGTCAAGTAGACACTATCGGTTGCTTCCACCTTAGGTTCAGAGTTTCTTATGTATTTTAAGGCCTCATGTTATTATGCCTTATAGTTGCGGAATTCCGTCTCAGGGTTTTATCTTGTTGATAGTCAACAAGTCACTGAGAATGTATAGTGATAATTCTGCTGCGGTTTTACTTTTTCAAGAACGACAAATTAAGTTAAGGAGTCAATGTGTTGACATATTGTCGTGAGGAAGAGAGTTCAGAATCATATAATGTCTTCGGAACACATGATGACCGCACAAGTGTTGGCAAACTCAATGACCAAAGGCTTACCACCTGAGGTCCTTAAGGATCAAATTGCATGCATAAAGTTGGTAGATAAGCATAATGGCTTTTGACAGTGGGAGTTCGCATTATGTCTAGACATTTGTGTTGTGATCACATTATGTATTTTTTATTCTGACGTTATGGTTATTTTCTGCCGCTCCATTTTGTTTTGTGCACAGTACATGGATTGTTAATAAGGGGGCAGAATGTCTGAATGACTATTTTTAGATCATTTTTTACGTTTCATGCATGTATGCATTAATATTCATGTTAGTAGGGATTACTAACAATATAACCGTGGGGTAGGCTATTGAGTAGAGTTGGTGACTCAATGGTTACACAATTTGTTGTTGGTCATTTTTACTGAACGGAATAGTATAGTTTGGTAAGTGATTCATATATCATATAAAGTTATGATCCCTAAGGTAATCCAGTAGATCTTTGTAGGCCAAGTGGGAGAATGTTGGGATAAATCCCAGCCTTAGGTGGCCTGCGCAAAGATCGACGGTTGGGATTAGTGGGGCCCATGATATTAGGAATCACAAGAGGTTTAATAACAACCTAACTACCAAAGGAAAGTGGAAGCGTAAATGTAGGGAAGGGTGGGAGAATGAAACAGTGATGGGTAGTTTCTATTCTTAAAAACTCTATAAAGATATGATCTCTCCCACGTCCCTGCTCACGCACGTCCCTTGAAGAGATAAGGGAAATCAGTTCTTGGTATCCACGGCAAGAATTGATAGATCCCTGGCATCCTGTCAGCCTTTTGGATGTGAAGTGAGGAGTGCAACACGGGTTTAATGTTTTTCATGTGTTCTCAGAATCCAAGGCTTGCAAAGAGACTGGAGAGAAAAGCTTCCGCTGTTCAGTACCATCTCTGGACATAGCCTGTGCGATGGCAATGGAATCCGAATCCAAGGCGTGCAAAGAGACTGGAGAGATAAGCTTCCGCTGTTCAGTACCATCTCTGGACATAGCCTGTGCGATGGCAATGGAATCCGGTAAGTCGGTTTTCTAAAGTTTTGTCAAAAACATATAAAGTAATTGGTTCTTCAAAGTTTCGGGCCCAAGATCGTGTTCGTGCTCATCCGGTAACGAGCACTAACAGAAAAACTTTTCTGAAATTTCACAATGTCAAAAATTTTATCGCACACAGCTGCTTCTTGGCTGTAATTCTGCTCGTTGGTTGTAATTAAGTGCATATGTATCTGGGTCTAATTATAATACTTTATGTTTCTCATCATATCCCCCTTTTGGTGTTTGTGTTCTGGTCTTTGGAAGCTTGCACAAATGGGAACTTTCAGATTGTTTTTATTATCGCTTCACATAACATCCTTGCATTTCTTGTTCCAATTTAATCATTAAAAAAGAGAAATTATTCTTCGCATTTCATGTCAATACCAAAAGGTCTAACTTACTATTTTTTTCTACATGTATGATAAATACTATCAAACTCCTCGAGTGTGGCTTACTTGATAGGATGAGGTTGTTCCACCTTATGCTTTTCCTTGTAGTTTTATTATATATGAGAGCATTACAAAGAACTTGTGTAGTGGCGGAGCTCACCTTTTGGATCACATCCTTGACTTTCTGCCTTTCGATCACATCTTTTCACTTGCACACCTGAGTCAACATTCTTACATTTGTTTTGGAAAACTCTCTCTCTCTCTCTCTCTCTCTCTCTCTCTCATGAGATTGAATGTCAATGTGTATGTCGAAATTAGGAGGCTCTTGTACCCTATTTGGGGTTTCTTTGTATCTGAAATTTAAAAAAAAAAAATTATATATTTACCGGCGTTCACTAAAACCGTCGGTGATTGTCTTTAGACGTTTAAAGTAAGCGTCAGTGAATATACATCACTCCGACAGTCACTATACGTCGGTGAAATTTTTTTCTCAGGCGTATTTGAGTTATTATCCGACGTTTACTGAACGCCGGTGTATATGTAAGCATTTGCCGGCGCTAAACAAACGTCGGTAAATCAGTAAATGTCATATTTCACCAACGTTTCCTCAAACGTCAGTGAATATGTAAATTCCGGCATTTAATATTTGGTTTTTTGGGACGGTTAGAAACATCGGTGTAAACACATTCGCCGACGTTTTTCATTGAACGTCGGTATAACCCTTTAGGGACGCCATATTTACCAACGACCGGGATGACCGCCGGTGTTAGTTACACCGATGTTAATCCGTATTTTCACCGACGCTCATGAATGCAGGTGAAAGCCCGATTTCTTGTACCATTGCCAAAAAGTGTAAGCATCGTATATAGTTTCTCATGAATCGGGTAGAGCTACTACATCCCGAAACAAAAGACGAGCCCATCAGGATACCAAAAATGAATCGCAGATCGAAGTAAATTTCAATCAACACGGATGGAGGAAAGAGCAGCAAGGGCTCTCAGGCCTAATTTCTCTAGGTTCACCACTTCCATGGCATGCAACCCAGCGATCCTTGCCAATGCTTTCCTCACCTACCCACCACCTCAATGTATTTCTTCTATTTGATAATAAAAATGGTTGTTTAAATGGAGAATTTATATGATGGGTGGCCGTGAAAATACGTGAAGTCTGAAAAAAGTAGGTACGGCCCACTTTTTTCGATGATCCAAACCGTTCATCTATTTGGGCACAACGTAAATAGGTTGTGCCCCAAAAATCATTTCCATAGGATGATCCTAACCCTACGATCTGTAGAAGATCCTATAAATGATTTTTGGAAATCTCCATTTTCATATCAGTTCAGATCGGAGGGTTAGGATCATCCAATGGAAATGATTTTTGGGGCACAACCTATTTACGTTGTGCCCAAACAGATGAACGGTTTGGATATCAGAAAAAGTGGGCCGTACCTACTTTTTTCAGACTTCACGTGTTTTCACGGCCACCCATCATATAAATTCTCGTTTAAATGAGCATTTCATGTCATCATTTTATAACCATTGCATTCTGTGAAAAAGTGGGTGAATTCAAAATTCAAATTCACTAGTAAAAATGAGTTGGAAAATTCAAATTTTGAAATTTAAATGAGTGAACAACCATGCATGCAAATGCAGCAATAATAGTGGCTCCCATAATGTAGATTGATCTAAACTATTAATTTGTGGGCCCAACATAGAGACGCCCAACTTAGATCTAGACCCTTTATTTGTGGGCCCAATAAAGTGAACCCCACTTTATTATTAAAGAAATGATATAATCATCACTTTTTTTCCTCGGGAGAACCCCCTCTAGTGTATTTATGACAACTCTTTATAGCTAGAGGGGTCTGTCCCAAGTAAAAAAGAGATGTGAACATAATCACTTCCCTATTTTTATATAATTTAGGGGAAATGATATAGTCAAGACATTTTTCTACCTCAGGCCACCCGTTGTAGTGTAAAAAGATAGTCATAAATACACTAATTAGGAGTGGGGCTGTCCATTGCACAATCTAAACCACGTTAATGCACCTTGTTAATACACTAACCGTCCAATTGGGTGGAACTTCTCTGCATTCATGTTGTCTTCTTTAGTAAATTATCAGCACTGATTTAATGTAGAGAAGTTCTTCAAAAAAAAAAAAATTTCCTGCTTTTAGTTTTGATGATAGTCTTTTCTCTTTCAAGATTTATCCTTCTTCCCTCCCTCAATGCCTAAGCCCTGATTGTATCCAACGTAAGTACGACCTTGTACACTATGATGGACAGTCCAATTCAAAATGTATTACATCAATTATGTTTTCAATGTCACCACTTCTAAAATAAGTATAATGACAAGTTTAACTATTTTTTAAAAAAAATTCATCTACAAGTCAAATATGGTAAGCACCGTTTTAAAAATAAAAGTCAAACATGGGGAAGTTATACCAACACTCCTTGTTTTTTCAACTGCTATATATTTTACTTTTAGGCTCCGTTTCTTTGGATGTAAAATTTGTTTTATGTTGTAAAAATGAACATAAAAACAAATTTTATATACATTCTTACGTCAAAAGAAGCGGAACCTTAAAAAATGATTTGCTATAGGAACACGTTATTGACATTTTTCGTAAAACTGCATCAAAATTTGACATGTACATATCAAAATTTAGGCTCCGTTTCTTTGGATGTAAAATTTGTTTTATGTTGTAAAAATGAACATAAAAACAAATTTTATATACATTCTTATGTCAAAAGAAACGGAACCTTAAAAACCGATTTGCTATAGGAACACGTTATTGACATTTTTCGTAAAACTGCATCAAAATTTTACATGTACATATCAAAATTTAGGCTCCGTTTCTTTGGATGTAAAATTTGTTTTATGTTGTAAAAATGAACATAAAAACAAATTTTATATACATTCTTATGTCAAAAGAAACGGAACCTTAAAAACCGATTTGCTCTAGGAACACGTTATTGACATTTTTCGTAAAACTGCATCAAAATTTTACATGTACATATCAAAATTTAGGCTCCGTTTCTTTGGATGTAAAATTTGTTTTATGTTGTAAAAATGAACATAAAAACAAATTTTATATACATTCTTATGTCAAAAGAAACGGAACCTTAAAAACCGATTTGCTCTAGGAACACGTTATTGACATTTTTCGTAAAACTGCATCAAAATTTTACATGTACATATCAAAATTTAGGCTCCGTTTCTTTGGATGTAAAATTTGTTTTATGTTGTAAAAATGAACATAAAAACAAATTTTATATACATTCTTATGTCAAAAGAAACGGAACCTTAAAAACCGATTTGCTCTAGGAACACGTTATTGACATTTTTCGTAAAACTACATCAAAATTTTACATGTACATATCAAAATTTAGGCTCCGTTTCTTTGGATGTAAAATTTGTTTTATGTTGTAAAAATGAACATAAAAACAAATTTTATATACATTCTTATGTCAAAAGAAACGGAACCTTAAAAACCGATTTGCTATAGGAACACGTTATTGACATTTTTCGTAAAACTGCATCAAAATTTTACATGTACATATCAAAATTTAGGCTCCGTTTCTTTGGATGTAAAATTTGTTTTATGTTGTAAAAATGAACATAAAAACAAATTTTATATACATTCTTATGTCAAAAGAAACGGAACCTTAAAAACCGATTTGCTCTAGGAACACGTTATTGACATTTTTCGTAAAACTGCATCAAAATTTTACATGTACATATCAAAATTTAGGCTCCGTTTCTTTGGATGTAAAATTTGTTTTATGTTGTAAAAATGAACATAAAAACAAATTTTATATACATTCTTATGTCAAAAGAAACGGAACCTTAAAAACCGATTTGCTCTAGGAACACGTTATTGACATTTTTCGTAAAACTGCATCAAAATTTTACATGTACATATCAAAATTTAGGCTCCGTTTCTTTGGATGTAAAATTTGTTTTATGTTGTAAAAATGAACATAAAAACAAATTTTATATACATTCTTATATCAAAAGAAACGGAACCTTAAAAACCGATTTGCTCTAGGAACACGTTATTAACATTTTTCGTAAAACTGCATCAAAATTTGGAAGAAAAAAAAAAAAACTCCATTTTAAGCAAAAAAAAAATTTAATCAGGAAGAAACTCTCCGCTTAGGATTTGCTTTCTTCTTCTTTTGCCCTTTTCCTATCTATTTTTCCTTTCCTTCTCATTTGACTTCTTCCTAGTGATAAAATTCATTATAAGAGTATTCAATGAACCCCGAGGTCTGCAGTGAAAGTTTATGTGTTATATTGAGATCTAGTGTTGAATGGAGGAAAAATTATTGTTGAATTGTGTGAATTAATATCGATCTACTTATAAATAATGTAATTCGATTATGCCGATAAGATCCAAGTGTATCATAGGAACCACGTAATAGTAGGTGGAGATTATATTGAGGCGAAAAATCTTACTGTCCATGTGAACATCCTTGTAGCACTTTCAAGCTAATCGCTTCCATTAATTTTATGCTATTTTTAAGTTTCTCAATTTGCTCAATTGGCATAATTAAGACAATCCAATGGAAGCCTGTCGGCCGCGTGATCAAGCAGGGTGGGCCCCACTCATCAAGTTTCAGGTGGACCGGCTTGCTCGGGCGGGTAAAAAATTTACGTCAAAGAAACACCCGCAAATAATTTTAAGGTAAAATTTTATTTTGGAAAATCTTGCCTTCCCAAAATTTAAATTTGGAACTGTCCACTTTACCTCTAAAGAAAATGAAAATAACTGAAAAGAGGACCATGCGATATTTGTTTGTTCGACTAGGCAAATATTTTGATGGAAAATAAATTAGCAACTTTCTTTTCATCGTTTTCAAACATTCCCTTTAAAACATCAAAATGTGCTCGGGAAATATGGTTGCAATACCACAAATTCAGCAAATATAACTTAAATAATGGGAAAGTGATATCTACCTTCCCTTGTTTTAATAATGATATTTCTCACTAGCTTTTGGTGATTAAGACAACATTTGACAATTTATAAAAGAAGTGAGTAACCTCATCAATCCCCTAACTATAGTACTATATAATAAGAGAAATACCTACTTTTTACGGAATTTATTCAAATCGAATTACTAGTTCGGGGAGTTTAGGGTAGAATGACAGTCCACGCCTAAGCATATTCATAGAATCTCTCTCTCTCTCTCTCTCTCACCGTCACCACATAGCACCCATCCCATATTCTGTCTTATTCTTTTAATTTATCTAAGGTGGTTGTTCTCTCTTTCATAAGTGCGACGCGAAATGGCTTTGAGAAGTCCGGATGAGAAAGATGGAAATTACTAAGGTTATGTGAAATCGGGTAAAACCAGTTTTTCCAGGGGCAGTCGACTGGTTCGACTAGCGCACCCAAAAACTGTGTTTTACATCGAAACATTAGTTAAGGGGCAGTCGACTGGAGCGCCCAAAAACTATTTTTCGCTAAGAAACAGTAATGGAGTGGCAGTCGACTGGTGGTACCGGTCGACTAGATCGCCTAAGAGAGATTTTTTTATATGGGGACAGTAGCCTTCGGCTAGTCGACTGGTTGAGCCCAATCGACTGCCAATGACCTGAAAATTATAAATTATTTTGGGAATTTCCAATCATCTTGTGTGTTTTGCCTTAGCTATTAGGCCCTTATGTGATGTGAATGAACTATTTGAAATATGTATTTGACCTCTAAGGAAAGGCATAAAGAAAGTGATTCGGTATTGAGGTACGTAATTTCGTACTACCTTAGTGCTGCGATCTACCTTTTTGAATATTATGACATTGTTGGTTGTGAACCCCAAACTTTCTGAATTGTGAAGCTATTGATAAACTTTGGATCTTTATTTGGATCTTGCATGCTCACCCCTTTTGTTTTCTCAAATATATAAACCCTTGGAATATTGAGTTATCTTTATTGTGAAACTATTTTGGAATCAAGTTGAAACACTTGCCTTGAACTTTGAATACCTTCTTTCGAACTATGTGAACTTTGAACACCTATTGAGAGGCTTAGGTTATGTGAACTCATAAAAGACCCCCGCCAGTGGGGCATAGGCATTAGCCTATATGTGAACTGTGATCCCGCCAATGGGAGACAAATGTTGGCCCTGTCGACAGGTATGTGAACATAGGAACTAGTTTTGACACCGTGAGCGGTCGGTGTAAGCAATAACTCACTTTGTGTACCCATTAGTAGTCGGAGTGACAATAACTTGCTTTTTGGACTAAGCCAATTATCTCAAGGTGGTATCGTACCCATATTGATTACCTTCAGTGACCCTTTGAATGTTGTGACCTTCGATGTGATACTAAACTTGTGCCCTTATGAATCTTTGCTCCCTCCTTATTGAACTTGTGATAATCATTTTATTTGTGACTTATATCTTTTATCCTATTGTGAACCTTTCTTTTGTAGCATGCAATGATCCCACCTTTATAGTGCGATATTATGTACCGAGCTTTTCAGCTGACTGTGGTTATATTAATATTTTCAAAGTTTGATCCTCGTGGAACCGGCGAGGAGGAGCATGAGTGATCCTGATTTCTGACTATCTCTACTTATTAGTACTTTTCATTCTTTAGACTAGGACTATTGAGACTATGTCATTTGATTACGTACTTTGATTTTATGGGATTATGGGTTAGGTGAAAGATTTAGAAAGTGATTGAGATTTGATTATTAGATTAATGTAAGACATATAAATTTGGATATTTAGATTATTTGGATTATTGCATATGGTTTTGGTATTTGCTTTGCTAGCCTTGTATGCTTGTGAAACTTGCTTTGCAGGTGTGCGGCGCCGTCGCACTCATAAGCCTTGTGTATTGATTATGTGTGTATGTGTATGGCATGAGGGCGTGACATATACATTTAAAAAAAATTGAAAAGAAACTTAGGATTTGTTTTCTTCTTTACTTTTCTACTCCTCCTTTCCTTCTCAATCGGCCTCTTCCTATTGATGAAATTCATTATGAGGGTTGTCAATGAACCCTGAGGTCTTTAGTTAAACTTGAGATATATTAAATTAAAATCTGGTGTTGAATGTAGGAAAAACTACTGCTGGATTGTCTGAATATTATATCTACTACTTATAAATAATGTACTTCGACGGAATTGGGTTTGTCCTTTGTATCCAGTGGAGAAGAGCTTATGTTGAGATGACAACATTTCTATTCATGTGAACTCCCAGTCATACTTCGAGACTATTTGACTTCATGTTCCTTTAAGGGAAATGTTATTAGCACTATTGTATTTTAATGAGGGCACTCCTCACTTTATTAAAAGTACGGTATGGCCTGCACCATAAGATGATCGAAACCGTCCATCAGATGGGCCACAGCCTAAATAGGTTGTGCCCCAAAAATCATTTAATTCCATAGGTTGATCCTTACCCTCCGATCTATAGAGGGTTAAGATCAACCCTCTAACATTCAGATCGAAGGGTTAGGATCAACATATGGAAATGATTTTTTGGGCACAACCTATTTAGGTTGTGGCCCATCTGATGCATGGTTTGGATCATCCTTTGTTGCGGGCCATACCGTACTTAAAATAAAATGAGGAGAGCCCTCATCAAAATATAGTAGTGCTGATAACATTTCCCTATTTTAATTTGAAGTCCCTCAATTTAATTAACTATCCCAATTAAGGAATCATTACAGATAATAATGATAATATTGATTATATTTTTCTAAGTGACTAAAAAAATTATTACCAATAACTCAAGAGGAAAGTGTTCCTGAGCAGCTGCGCAAGGAGCTCCCTGCTCTTAAGTGGCTTATAAAGCCTCCCATTGGTAACTTTTTGTGGACCCCGCAAAGGTGGACCCGCTATACGAACCTATGGGAGGCTTTTTAAGCCACTTAAGTGCAGAGAAGCTCTTTGCGCAGCTGCGCAGGAAAGGTTTTCTCACAGCTCAAATACAGAACAAAAAAAATTCCATATGGCTCTGTTCACTTGCCGTCCCGAGAAAGGAAAGGAAACGAAAGTAGGGCAAATTTTCCCGTGATGGGATGTATTCCGCTGTTCACAAGGTTTCTCGAGAAAGAGAATTTACAGACGTGGTAAAGGAAAATAAGGGCGTGGAAAACCCACTTTCTCGCGTTTTGACTCGATTGTTTTCCCACAAAATAGATGGGAAAACCCATTTCCTTTTCCAGCGAGAAAATATGTCGGGCATCTCTCTGTCGAGCAAAAACCCTCCTCTCACATAAGTCCTCTTCTTCACGATTCCGGCAAGCAAGATCACCCCGTCCGGCGAGCTCTCCCCTCCGGCGACCCCAAAGAAGGTTAGATCTCGTCTCTCTCTTCCTCCTTTTCTCCTTTTTTTTATTTTTTCTGCCAATACGCCTTTCAGTGACTTCTTTTTTTCATTTTTGGGGGGAGTTCTGCTTCTTTCCAACATATCTTCTCCTACTGGTTTGGTGGATTTTTTTTTGAAACTCTTCTTCTCCGTTCAAACGTCGGATTGGGTCTGTAACAAATATTCTTTTTTTTTTATATATGTATTGTTAGGGTTTCGGTTTGGGTTGAACGTGGGTTGGATTTTGGGTAAATAGGGCTTGGATTTGGGAAATCTGGGGTCCGATTTTTGTTCTTCACAACATGAGTTGAGTCTTCTCCTTACGGTTTCGATATATATTGTTAGGGTTTCGTTTTGGGTTGAACTTGGGTTGGATTTTCGGTAAATAAGGCTTGGATTTGGGAAATCTGGGGTCGGATTTGTGTTCTTCACAACACGAGTTCAGTCATTGTACCGATTTTAGGATTTTGTTTTACTGTGTGTTGTAGCGAAGGTTATTGTACTGATTTTTGTGAAGGTTAATTTTATGAAGGTTATTGTATTGATTTTTTTCAACCTAATTGTAATGTTTCTGTTATTTGATTTTTTTACAGATTCTTTTGTTCTTGTTGCTTCTTTTCTATGTAGTCCATCTCTGTTTTATAATTTTGCAATTTTTTTGGGTGCAATTTTTCTGTGTAGTCCATGTACGGTTTGGTGGATATTGGTTGTGGGTGGTTCACATTCATGCACAGTTTAATTTTGCTTCGCATATTCTTACATTGGTGGTTGTGGGTTTTGGTTGTTTGGTGGTTAATGGTGGTTTGGAGGTTGTGGGTGGTTGTTGGTGCTTTGGTGGTTGATAGGTATTTCGTGGTTTGGTGATTTGGTGGTTTAGTGGTTGTGAGTGGTTGTGGGTGCTTTGTGGATGATGTTGTTTGGTGTTACGGTGGTTGTTGGTTATCTATACTTCTTTGATTGAATATTTTTTATATGAATGCTTTTGGAAATTTGTAGGCGAGATGGCAACAAATGCAGGTACGACGGAAAAGAAGACGAATGTCGCGTGGAATGGAGCTATGGATGGGGTTCTTTTAGCAGCCCTTAAGAATCAGATAGCTGAAGGGCAAAAGACTGGTACCGGGTTCAAGGAGTGCGCTTACAATGCTGTTGCGCATGAAGTGTCTAATGTCTTGAAGAAGACCTTGACTAAAGATAATGTCAAGAATCGGTTAAAGACACTCAAGACAACCTACAGGACTCTGAACTCCATTATTAATCTCAGTGGCTTTGGCTGGGATGAAACCTTGTGCAAGATATCGGTTGACGAAGAAGTCAAGAATGATTACTTGAAGGTAATAAATTTGTATCGTATATCACTGCGACTCATTTATAAGTTACGTGTTTAAATCATCTCTTCATGACAATGATAATTATTGTTTGCAGATGCATCCAGAAAACCAGAGGTTCTTTTCGAAACGATATCCACTCTACGAAGAGCTGAAAGCTGTATGCGATGATGATTACGCACGTGGAGAGGAGGTGAGAGATAGGAGAGCGGTCCCCACTCATGCGACGCCTGAAACACCGGGTGCTTCTTCATCGACCCAACCGGTTGGGGTCGATGATATGGACGACAGCTTCCTCCGTACTCCGCCACGTGCTAGACCTTCTTCATCTACACCTGCCGTAGATGCATCCATGGGCTATAGTGACTCCTCTCCTATCAGGGGCCCAACGTCTGCTACTGGTGGGAAGAAGTCAAAGAAGCATCCTAATGCTGCACTTCTATCGGAGTTGCAAGTTGTGTCTTCCAGCATTAATAGGGTTGCTGATGCCATAATTTCTACTGGTGAGGTGCACAGCCTCCCTGACCATAAAGATGTGGTGTTGAACATTGGTGGTTTCCCCATAGATGACCTCCTTGATGCTTATGTGTACCTACACGGGCGTCACAAGGAAGCTGAGGCATTCCTTTCTTTGGACAATATGGACCGCGTTTCGATGTTGGGGCGCATTATGCGGCGCTTGCCTACGCAGTTATAAGTTCCTTTTTTCGGTCGATGTTTTTTGGTGGTTGGGTCTTTTTGTTGAACCGTTTATATTTGAACTAACCATGTGATGGGTTTGATGGACTAACTTATGTATGGGTTTGATGGGTTTGTTGGTATGGGTTTGATGGACTAAATTAGTATGAGTTTGATGGACTAAATTATGTATGGGTTTGATTGCATCAATAGTTTTTGTATGTTATCTTATAAAGCTTCTAAATGAAAATGTTGTTTATCTATCATTTGTTATTGCAACTATTATGTGTTGTTTATGTGGTATCAGGTAATGACGAAGGAAACAATTCTGAGCAATCTCTAGGTAGACAAACACCTTTGTCTACAAATGAAATGTCGATCACTGAATTAGAGCCTCGGTAGTGTCATTAGAGAGTGTACTTGAATGAAACCAAGTATATGCTGTGAGTTGCTGAACTATTATGATTAAAGTAAAAGGGGTAGTTGTATTCGACTTCATTTGACTATTATTCGTTTGGGGGTTTTACAGAAGCTACTGAATTATATCTTGTTTCTTTCGAACTTCTGGAGAGATTGATGTACGGTATTTTGGGGGTCTTCCTTGTCTCTTTGTCAAAATCAAGATATAGTTATTTTCTTTTCCATTATCTTCATGATATTTTGGGTGTTTTCCTTGTCTCCTGTACGAAGAGAGTTTTATTTATTTTTTATTTTTTGCTGTTATAAATCATGATTTACCGTCAAGTGTTGTGATAGGAGCTTTATTTTTTCCGTCAGATGTTGTGATAGGGGCTTTATGTTTTAACTTTATATTTCTGCATATTTTCCCTTGCTTTCTGCGCAAGTGAACAGCGAGAAAATAACTTTCCTGCATATTTTCCCTCGCTTTCTGGGCAAGTGAACAGCGAGAAAGCAAGAGAAAATCACAGTTTCTTTTCCTTTCCTTTCCATTTTGCCACGTCAGATTCCTTTCCTTTCTTTTCCTTTCCTTTCCCGGGAAAACAAGTGAACAGAGCCTATATGAGGGCATGCATTTTTTCAAAAGCAATTTCCCAGCCCATCCTTTTCAAGAGAGAAGGGGCACCTCGTAGCTGACTTTATCCTTAAATTAATAGTTTAGATCATCCAATTACGTGACCCACCATGTACTTTTCGATCCAACAAAATAAAAATTCATGCACTTTATATTGAATTGAAAAGAAGTAGGGTCACCATGGAGGGTTTATAATCGTTGATTTTTAAATGGGAGCGTGCGGGCCACATGATCAATCAGGGTGGGTCCCACTCGTCATGTTTTAGGTGGGCCCGTGATTAGGCTGATGCTGCCCTCTCTTAACAAAAACGATTATTCCTCTTCTTAGCTGTACGGGATTTGCTTGGGACCATCACAGAAGGGATTTCGAAGGCCAGCTGGTGCACGAGAGAACTGCGAATTAAATGGGTAAGACAAAATCTGTTGAAATGTGAGCCTATGTGGCTGCTCTTTCATGCAACAGCAGGTCCGTGAAATGCCTTTTGGGATGGTGGGATGGTCCCTAACAAATCCATATATTAATATTACTATTTATATCCAAAAAATGGGATTTGCTAGGGTCTATCGTTGCAATTTAAAGGCATTTCGCTAGGGACTTAACGCATGGGCGTAGTGGCGGATTGAATTGAGGCGGCAAAAACAAGCAACAGATGGCTTGTTGTAGAGATAGCAGCAGGTGACTCTCTCATAGAGGGTCAAAAGAGCAATAGGTGGCTCTAGTGGACGTTTTCTAAAAAAGCAACAATAGGCAACCAAATTTTATTCCAATAAATCAATCAAAACGTTTTACAATGATGCCTATTTATAGGCTTTTGAAAAGACTAATCATAATCCTAGTCATACGTTAATTAATTTTCTACTCTAAAGAAACTTCCCAAAACAATAAAACTCCTAACCTCAATCAAATTCCTAAAAATCCTCTCACTAAATCTATATAAAAGTGAAACTATTAACTAATTCCTTTTCTTGGACGTCACATCTAAAGAAAATTGCTAAAATTAATTAAAGCAAATCTTAAATAATATCAAACTAAAATAGAACTCTCTTGAAGAGTAGTAATCAACATGGACCATTGATTTGAGCGCCACATAATATCTGAAGATCAGAGGGATTCTGACGGTCCGATCAAGTTTCTAATGATCTTGACCGTTGATCTTCTTGAGTGCACACGATGCACCCGCATCAGGACTGCCAAATCAAAAGGCGTATTTTAACACATCTAAATTGCAAGGGACCATCCCTCACCGAAACCGAAATTTCGGCTGAAATATGATGAAATCAATTAGAATAATATTTTATCCCATACAAAATCGAAATTTCAGAAAAAATATTAAATAAATGAACAAAATCGAGATTTTTTGGTGAAATTTCTTAAATTTCGGACGAAATTTCAGGGAAAACAAAATTTCAACCGAATCGATCGAAAATTTGTAACATTTCTGTTAAAGTATAAAAGATAAATAACGCCTTTCTCCAACAGGAACTGTGAAGGAAAAGGTTTCTCGTGCCTGTTCACGAGCGTAGGAACTGTGCAGGAAAAGGTTTCCTGAGAAATTGCTCGCCCATCTTTTTTCACTTGTTTCCCCGGGAAAGCAAATCTCATCAAAATGGTGGGAAGTGGTTTCTCACACTTGTGAGAAAAGACCTTTTTCCATGTCATTTGTGGGATTTTCCATGTCATTTTTTACATTTTCCACCCTATTAGTTTCTCGGGAAAACAAGTGAACACCACTATTTTAGCTTTCTCGGGAAAAAAAATCGGTGTTTTACCGGAGTTTGATTTCCCGAGAACGCAAGTGAATAGAGCCTAAGAAGTTGGTAATTTAAAAGCCTGTGCACCTGACTTCTCCTATGATCCCTAGCAAATCCCCCAAAATATATTACTTTTTTTTATAGAGAAATAATATTTTAAGTTTCAAAATTTCAAACCCCAAGCCTTCTTTTCTGCTTTATTTTCACTAGATTCACTACTCTTCTTCTCTCCCATTTCTCTGATTAATTTAATTAAGTACTCCCTCCCTCAGTCCCTCTCTCTCCCCCTCTCCCTAGCCCTATTATCATACATCTCAAACCTCCCAAAAATCCATCAATGGTAATCTCCTTCTTCTCTTCTCAAACCTCTTCACAAATTCCCCTTTTCCCGCTAGGGCTAGGGTTTCACTCTCTCGATCCACCCTCTAAATTACTCCGACTCAAATTTCTGAAATCTCTTCATAAAATAGTCTATTTCTTCTACCCTAGGGTTTCTCTCAATCCATCATGTAATCAAATCAAAACAGACCTAGTTTTAAAATGGCTCGAAACGGATTCATCACGGATCTTCAACCATCTATGAAGAAAAAAACAGGTTGGATTTTACTAGATTGTACTGGCGAGGGCACGATCTTGGACATTGATAAGTACGCGATTATGAATAGAGTTGAGATTCATGCGAGAGATCTACGAATTATTGATCCTTTGTTATCATATCCTTCAGCGATTCTTGGCCGAGAGAGAGCAATTGTTCTCAATTTAGAGGTGAATTTTCGTTTTCTGTATCTTGTTTTTATTGATTTCTTGTTTTCAAATTCGGTTTTGATATTTGGCGGGTTTTGTGTTTGTCTTTTGCGAGCAGCATATCAAGGCCATAATCACTGCAGAGGAGGTACGCATAAGACAAGATTTTATTATTGTTATATTGGTTGAGTTTATTACTTTTTTTTTTCTTAATGGTATTATTTCGGGCTACTGATATTTGCACTACCATGTTTTAATAATTACACAAACTCAGCTTGTCTTTTCTTTTTAATTTGCTTATGAGATCTTTTTGGGAATCGCAATACTGTTTGACAGATATTTAAATAATAAAAGACAAGATGACTTAGTGTAATTATCAAAACATAGTAGTGCCAACATTAGCAGCTTTGTATGGAGAAAAAGAGCAATCCCCATTTTCTTTTCTGGGCTAAATTAACTCGAGAAGAGTAATTTATGAATGTCTAGTAGGTTATTTTTCATGGAAAAAATGTTATTTTCCATGGGAAAAATTGGAATGTCTGGGAGGTTTGTCCATTTTTCTTGAAAACAGGGTAATTTTTTATTTTGGAATTTCTTTCCGTGAAAAATGAGTTTTCCATGGGCTGAAGAATTCATTTTCTATGGAAAAGTTTTCCAATAAGTAATTTCGATGCATCCAAACCGCCCCTTAGGAAATTCAGTCTTGAATGAGAAAATTCATGCATGGGGACTTGCCTCCCAAAATTTGTTATCATAATTACAATCTCCAACTTACTTTATTGAAATTTCTTTTCTGTGGAAACCGGTACTTATTAATTAATTTTTGAACCCATAATAAAGAAAAGTGTTATCAGCACAACCTTATTTTGATATTTGCACAAACCCAGTTGTCTTTCTTCTTAAATTGGCTTGTTAGAGCTTTTTGGGAAATGAAATAACCTTTTGACAGCTCTTTTAACACTAGAAGACAAGATGGGTTGGTGAAAATATCAAAATATGGTTCTACTGGTATCATTTCCCCATAATAAAACACGGGAAATGATATATCATTTCCCATAATAAAATACGGGAAATGATATATTACTCCCTGGAAGTATCCTGGTAAAATAAAAATCCCATGTTTGATTGACCGGACTATGGTGGGAAAGTTTGGTTGCTTGAACTGTTGGGAAGAAAAAAATTCTTCTGCAAGCTTATTTTTGGTTCTGGGGTTTTTTTTTTTTTTTTTCCTTCTTGGGGTTTCATGTGAGGTTATTTTGGTTCCTGAGATTATTTTGGGCCCACCAACCAAACGTGGGTTTCCTGCGGAAATTCCACAAAAGTCCCAAGAATAAAATAAATTCCAGCAACCTACCGTAGCAGATGTTTGTTAAGGAAAATGTTACCCCCCTTCACTGTCACGTTTTTCTCTGACTTAACGAAAACGGTAACCGGGGGGGGGGGGGGGTGTTATCATTTCCCTTTGCCTTTGTTAAACGAGAGACAAAAACACAGGGGAACATTACAATACCTACGCACTCAAGTATCTCAAAAAAAAAAAAAAAACAAACCTAGCCACTCAAGCCAAAATCAATGTGAATATAGGAACAAAAACCAGCAAGTAGGACACGGTTTTTATTTAGCCGATTAATAACCAACAAACCATCTTCTTCAATACACACTTTGGAAGGCCACACCCATCAGGTTACATTCTACTATATTAAAAAACCTCAATTATAGTATAGAATTTGCCAATTTGTCTTCTTGGCTAGCCACTAGAGAAACCCTATTTTAGTGTGGATGGACTATAGTGTTTTTCCTGGTAAGAAGAAAGACCCCAAAGTCTGTTTTGGAATGTTAGATGTTTAAATGGCCTTGTCTGCAAAAGGGTATTAGAGATTTGATAAGATATGTCAAACTAGATGTAATGCTTATTCAAGATATCAAAATTGAAGTGATTAGGACTTGGAGTGATGTAATTAAGTATGTTTGGGATAAAGCAACACCCAACAACCTCCCATTGAGAGGTTTCTCTGGTGTGTTTGAACTTTGAACCATGTAGGATCCTGAACCGATTGTGTTTTTGCATTGGTATGCCATTTCTGTTTAAACTTTGATATTATATGTTTTCATGGCTGACGTCATTTAGCTTCCCCAGGTGCCGAGGCCAAAAGTGTGTTCTCTAGTTTTAATTATTGGTTCTTAGATCCTCCTTTTCTGGTCCTTGCCATGTTGCTAGTCATTAAAATTGTTAGATGGCTTAAGGAGAAGTAATTCTCTTCCATTTTATTCATTAGCTTGTTGAGAATTTTCTGAATTTATTTCTAGTGAGCATTTTTGTTGACCTTCCTTTACAGGGAGGGATATTCACAGGGTCTGGTGCTAAATCAATCTCTGTCTATGTAGTTATATCATTTATTTATATTCTGATTGGAAGAGCAATCCTGAACTCTTTCCAGAATCTCCTTTCCCTATTTTGGATCAGTCAGCTATTTTGCTTGATATTATTATAGATTTGAAAAGTCCAACTCTATTTAGATTTGAGCAGCTATGACTGACCAATGCTAACTTCATAGTATTCTGTTTAGTTGGTGGAAATTCGAACCTTTTGAGGATAGCGTTGGGATTAGCTTATTTAAAAAACTGAGAGCCTTGAAAATGGAGTTTCGTTATTGAGATAAGAAAAATTGGCAATTTATTGTCCCAATAAATGCAAGATTAATTGTGACAGAGATGCTTTTGAATAGAAAAGAGGAAAATTTCTCTCTTTTGAGTTTGGGAAACTTTCTAAGATGGAATCAAAATTAATCTGAGAAAGATTTTTTGTCTGTGGATCTACATGGATTTTTCATATCCAACATTTGAAGATAATGATTTGTTGATCTTTTTTCTTTCATGAGGAAGTTAGAAAAGTTGTTGTTAGCCTTAATAAGACCCCTCAGCTACCATTTAAAAAAAGCCAATGAGCTTGTTGGATTCAAGAATTATGGGAGAGATCCAAGAATTATGGGAGATCCTTGAGTTGGGTGTGATGTTGACCGTGGAGGAATTCTATTTTTGTCATCACCTCATGAAGCATTTAACACGTCTTTTATTGCTCTTATTCCAAAATGGATGCTTAGGATATTAAGGGATTTAGACTGATTAGGTTGGTTAGTGGGGCTTATAAGATAGTTTCCTATATTTTGTCCACAACTATTTTCGAAAGCAAACCACTATACCCATTCCTTTGTGTCGTATCTAGAATCTCATTTGCTATAAGTTTACGGATGCGCAGCCACAGAGCCACACTCATTGATTTTTCCCTACAAGAAATGACAAAGAAGATGTGTTTTTTAATGAACTGAAGAAAATGGAAATATTGGTATGTCTCAACTGTTTGCCTTTGGCACTTTCACGTTACTCTTGCTGTTGAAAATGATAGGGTACATTTTTTGTATGGGCCAGAACATGTTATTCCTCTTGGTGTGGATTTGTTGTACCATAACTATATTACATGGAGGATGCCATTGTGCTAGCCTTGGCATGATCAGGTGAGAAATATTCGTCTCTTAATTGCCTTTGTTGAAGAGACTATGAGTTCATGAATCAATGGAAGAAGATCCTCAGTTACTGGAACTAATTTTGATAAAGATATACAGGATAGGTTAGCTGCTGTTATAGGGTGCTAGAATTCTCATTTTTTTTTTTTTTTGTTCCAAATTGAAAGCCCAAAAATTCAAAAACAAAAGCTAAAACCGGAGGAAGCAAGAAAGAAAAAAAAAATAGAAAAAAAAAATACAACAAGGATCAATGGTGTATCCAATGACCAACAGACAAAGAAGGCAATAATTGCCCAAAACTTACAAATAAAACCTTAGACAAAAGAGACTTCTTATTTTTGGATATCCTGGTCTTCTTCATGATATAGTGGAAAGGATGGAATCTAGGTTGGTATGTTGGAAATCATATTCCCTTTCCTGGTCGAATTGTTGTGATCAAGCTACTTAAGCCAATATCTGTATTTGTATATTTACGGTCTATCTCTATATAAAATTCTAGTTTTCATGAAAAATAAGATTGAAAATTATGAAAGATATGTTTTTCTCTAATTTGTTTAGAATGGCATTGACTGAACCTTAAAGTCCTTATCTTTGATCGTTATAAATTTTTTAATTCTAGTCTTGTTTGATTCTTATTCTAAGAGAAGATATTTCTTTAGGAGCTTCCGTGGAATTGGAATCATTATTAACAATGCTGCAAGGAGTTTTAGTTTCCCCTAATTGTAGTGAAGATTACGTGATTTGGGAATTTGATACTATTATATGTATTTTGCTCCACTGCGGGGAGTTTTAGATGTATTTTCTTCTCTTCTCTTCTCCTCTCTCCACTTCATCTAATGTGGAAGACAACATGGTATCAGAGCTCAAAGTGGAAATTGTTGTCTCCCTCCCTCCTTGAAGGTACCATACCCTACAACCCTAACCCTAGATCCTCCCATCTTCTCCGCTTCTTTTTTTTCTTCTCTAACTCTAGCCGGCCACCCTCTTTTTGGGTTTTTCAATAGCCACCATCCCCAACCTCCCTTTCTTTGGGTTTTCCACCCCAACCCTTCTCACTCAACCCTAACCCTTGCCGCCCCTCCCTTTTGGGTTTTTTAACCCCTCCAACCCTAGACGCTCCTCTCTCTTCCTTATCCCCTTTGGGTTATCCACCCCAACTGATGGGGACATCAACAATGGGCGTGGATTCAAGGTTTACTAGCGTAGACGTGGACGAGACTGAGGCGGGGACTCTAGCATGGGTCACAGACATTGTTGTTTTTTTTATTATTTACTTTATATTTTCGTCATTTTATTTGTAGCATACTTTTTAGGCATCAAATCTCATCCGTTTGGCGTGTTTTTGGTATTATTAGAAAAGTTTTTCAATTACCTATCTAACGGGCCCAAGATCACATGATTTGGATGTGTTTTGAGCAAGTTATGAGTGTTTTCAGGAAGTGATATAGGTCTATTACGGGATTACGATTTTAGGTAAGTTTTTATCTTTACTTAGTTTACTTTAGATTAGATGAATGGTTGAGATTAGTTTTTAACTTTAGGTTATCTTCTGGGGTTTCTTTTCTTATAAATACATCTTGTGAAAGCAATGTAAGAGACTTTTTGGAATATTGAATAGCATTGAGAATTTTTGTAAGAGCTATTGTGGCTTGGACTTCTTCTCTTCTCCTCTTGGTGGCTTGGAGCCATTCTTCTCTCATCTCCGCTCATCTATTATCTTCTATTTCTTCAATCAAATCAACACAAATAAGGTTAATAAATCAGATTTTCTATTTTCTTTGTTCTTGAACCCTAAAACTAGAAAACCCAAAATCCATAGATCTCCCTTGTTCTCCAAGATCTTGTCATGAGATTTTGAGGGATTATTTTTATGATTAAACCTCAGCCTAAACACCCAAGAACCCTGACTTTAAACCCATTTTTAGCCTTATTGCAATTTTCACCCCTTTTCAAGCCCGAAAACCCTTTTAAAAATCCATAGCCTAAACCTACCACCAAATCAGAGCCTAAACCCTAGATTAACCATTCTTTTACCTTCTAATCCTTAACCTAAGATTTGGACAGCAGTATTAAACCAAAATCTCAGATCTGCCAAATTACCAAAATACTACAACCCAAAACTAGATTATTTTGAGCCTTTTACTACTGCTGGACATTTTTTTTTGTTTTTCTTCATTGGATATTATTATTTTCATGCTTGTGTGACATCTATTTCATTGGTACTTACATTAGCTTTTAGTTCTTTTAATTGGTTGCATGCGTAGGCCTAGTTTTGGACTAATCTTTCTATTATAAATTCATCTTACGAATCTTTATCGCTTTGATTGATATGTATAAGGTTTAGTTCATGCTTAATTACAATCTTTACAATTATTTATGCTATTTAAGTCTCATTATTGCTGCTGCCCATAGATTAATTAGGCGTTAATTCGGCCCTAGGTAAGTTGTTAAGTGTTCTTTTAGTTTTTCCGCGTAAGCCCTAAAGTGTCCTAAAGTCTTAATCCCACTAGGAGTGTAGGATTTTCTCTAAATTAGGTATTGTCCTGCATCACCAACCCTCCTCACTCACCCCTAAAACCCTCGTTGATTTGTGTTTTCTCCCACCCTGCCTAGCCACCCCTCCTCAATCATCCTTTTTTTGAATTTGTCAAACCCTAACCCTAGACCTAACTGCCCCTCCCTCCTTTGGATTTCTCAAACCCTAACCCTAACCCTAGACCTAACCACCCCTCTCTCTTTTGGTGTTTTCACCACTCTTACTTTGATTTTTGAGCTAAAACCCTAATCCTAAATCTTGAAAACTTTTCACATCAGTCTCTAATCTCCTTCGTATTCATGATCTAAACACTCATTCTTTCCCTTATTCATCCCGTTATTTGTTCTGGGGCGATGGTTAATGGTTCTCTCTTTTTTGGTGATACCTTTGTGTGGTGTTATCGATACTTTTTATTCCGGAACCACGTACTGATGTGTTCGAGTGTGTATGTTAGCGACATCGTTGGTGACTTATTTGTGCGTTGATAGTGGTTTGTTGTTGTTTGTGATTTGGTGTTGGCGTATGTGGTTGTTATTGGTGGTGATTGGTTGTTGGTGGTGTTTATAGTTGGTTTGTAGTTGGAATTGGTGGTGGCACGTACTGTTGGTGGATTGTTGGTTGTGTTGTTGGTTGACTCGTTGTTCGTGGTTTGTTGGTAGTGTTGGTGGTTCGTTGGCTGCTTTTTTTTTTTTTTTTTCCAAATTGAAAGGCCGAAAATTCAAAAACAGAAGCTAAAACAGGAGGAAGCAAGAAAGAAAGAAGAACAGAGAAAAAAATACAGCAAGGATCGATGGTATATCCAATGACCAACAAACAAAGAAGGCAATAATTGCCCAAAACTTACAAATAAAACCCCAGACAGAAGAGACTTCTTATTTTTGAGACCTTGGTCTTCTTTTAAAGGTGGTTGCCCTTTGATCATGATAGGGATCCGGTAGTGGAAATGATGGATTGTAGGTTGGTATTTTGGAAATCATATTCCCTTCCCTGGTTGAATTGTTTCGATCAAGCTACATGAGATAATATTTGTATTTACAGTCTATCTCAATATAAAATTCTAGTTTTGATGGAAAATAAGATTGAAAATTATGAAAGATATGTGTTTCTCTAATTTGCTTAGGAAGGCATTGATTGAACTTTAAAGCCCTTATCTCCGATCATTATAAAGTTTTTAATTCTAGTGTTGTGTGATTCTTATTCTAAGAGAAGATATTTCTTTAGGAGCTTCAACGGAATTGGAATCACTATTAATAATGCTGAGGGAGTTTTAGTTTCCCTTAATTGTAGTTGTTGAAGAGTATTTTGGTCATTACGTATAGTGTTGAGGTTATTCTTCTCTTTACACATGTAACCATACTTTCGGCTCTATATATACATCATATTAGTGGAGAATCTCACCATCTTCTCCCTGACTCTCCTTCTTCTCCTTCTCTTACAATCCATTTCTCAGCAGTAGTGAAGATTACGTGATTTGGGAATTGATACTAAGTGGTCGTTTCTGTGTGAAATCGTTTTATTCTGAATTTTTAAGACTTTCGTTTCAGTCCTCTCCCGATTGGTCTTCTTGGGATTCACCTGTGATGATAGTGTTTTTATTACTAGTTATTAATGGCAAACTCCTAACTCGGAACTGACTTGAGTTACCGGGATAAGCCAGATGACTTCTTGTAAATTCTATATGAATCCATGGTTGGGAAGCCTTCACCTTTATTTATTCATTGTTTGTAGTCCCGTCAGGTTTGGCTCTCTATTTTATCCTATTCAATGTTTATATGGGTCTGATCAATTTTTTCCTATCCTGGTGACTTAGTGAATTAGTGCAGGTGTACGGTCAATAGGAAAATGATGTCTTTGAAAAAATCATCTTTCCTTCTACAATCTGAGGAACGGACTTTTAGAGTCTTCTTTGGTACCCATAACAGCCTGATGGGGCTGATCGCATCCATCATTGTTGAAGTATCAGAAAGAATGTATATATTGTACTGTTTACATGGAATCCTCATTAATGATATATTCATGATTAGATTGGAGTTAGTTAGAAATGTTCAGTGCTGCAAGGAGAAAATGTTGTCTGGAGCAAGCCTCCCTTTGTTCTTTTAGAACTAAACTTCGATTGCAGTAGTAAATTGTTTAAAGTTGCTTAGATGAGCGAAGGAAAGCTGTTTTGGGGAGATATTACTGATTCTTCTGGTGTTGTTATTTCTGATTGTCAAAATTGGAAAAAATAATATAAAAAAGAAAACAAAAAAATAAATTAAGATTGAATGCAGCTAAAGGATCATGTAAAATTAATCTATAATTAAGATTCTTCTGCTATTGTTAATCTAAAATTAAGATTCTTCTAGCTACTGTTTCCAATTTTATTGATTTACTTTTTTTTTTGGATTAGGTATTCCTTCGAGATCCCCTAGAGGATAATGTAATTCCCATCATTGAGGAACTCCGGAGGCGTTTGCCGCCTGCATATACTATTCCCCAACCACTAAGAAATGGGAGGGAGCACTCGAGTGGGGAACCTGATATCGAAGCAAGCGAAGATGGTAAAGATGCCTTTGGGCATCTCTCTTTTTTGTCAGTTCTTTTTTTATATTCAAATTAGTTTTATAATTTTTTGGAAAGCATACCCTTGTTTCTTACGGTGATTATCTATTTTTATTAAAGTTAGATGTTAGAACCAATTGTGTGTAACTTCAAGTAGATGTGCTATTGTTTGACACCCTGACAGTGCTGAGTCATGCAATGTAGAGTCTCCATTTGAATTTCGTGCACTGGAGGTGGCTTTGGAAGCCATTTGCAATTTTCTTGATGCGCGTACCACGGAACTGGAAACCGCTACTTACCCAGCTTTGGATGAGCTGACCTCCAAGGTAAGTTGATTTTTTTTCTTTTTTGTTTCCTTCATTTCAATCTATTTTGTTGATATTGTTGAATAAGGAAGTTGACTAGTGATAAACTTATTGGAGAATTATTTTTCTTGTTTTATACATGTGTCTTAGATAAGTATCTCTATTTTACCCGGGCTGGGAGATAATATGCATCTGTTAAATTTTTATTTATAGCCAATAAAGTGCAAAATGCTCTATGTACATGACCCATCTCCAACATTGATGCCCTTCCCATCTCCACTCCTATTGAGTGCATTTTTTTCAAGCATGGATTGGATAATTTCTTTTTTCCCAACTCCATGTCTGCAGTAGCTTGTACACTAACAAAATTACCAGAAACTCGTGAGGTTGTGCTTGAGTTTACAATGAAAGCCACAGATGAGTAATGGAATGAGCATGTTGTAATAGCTACACATGCTGAATTCCAGTTTGATGATCTCAAAACACTAACAGACTCTTATTTTTATTGCACTAGCCTTTCTTGATCATTTCATCTCCACTTTGAGTGGATCTTTATACCTTTTCTTTCAAAGTGGATTTACAAACCAGTGGGAGAGGCACGGAGCGTACCTTAGATAAATTGGACTCCAAAATACTAACAGCTACTTGATTCCCTGGTTGTGGGCATTATACATTATGCACTTCCATAAAATCTTCTTAGCTCATGTAATGTTGTCCTCATCTGTTCTGGTTTATTAGTTGTTTCTCTATTCATGATTCACATAATGATGATAGAAATTCAATTGTATTCTTTTCCATCACATGAATATGGGAGATTATATTTTTTTCATATGCATATCTATTGGAGACTAATTTGGTATGTTATATATATGCATTACATATTATTGATTAGTCTATGCTATTTGAACGGGATATTTTTATGCTTTTCTATTAGTGGCAATCTGTACACACCTGTTTCCTATTGTTTTTGTTTTATTTCTGTGCTAAAATTCCTTTTTTCGTGTGGTATCACACAGCCCATTTTCCAACAACTATTATAATGTGCAGATCAATAGGCCTAACTTGGATCAGGTGTGTAAGTTAAAGACTGCAATGACAAAGTTGACTGCTAGAGTTCAAAAGGTATAGCTTTGCCTTTTAAAAACTAAGATCTGGTCCATTTTGTTTTGATTTGTAGTTTCATATTCATTTTGTGCTAACATATTGAAACTGTGGATTTTTCGGGCTTGATCTCTGGTGTCTTCAAAAAGCTATTCTTTATAGTTTTTTCGTGGTATGCCAATAAAATAACATTGGAAAATTCCTGACTTATTTAGAAGTCAATGAAAACATCAAAATCTCTATTCTTGGTGTTGTATATTCAACAATCGTCTTAGCAATATCCATGCTTTTAAATTTCGATCGAAATCTGAAATTTCGGGTTTCGGTGGAGACCGAAACCGAAATGGCACATACCCGAAACGTGTCATTATTTCGTACGAAATTTTGTTATTTCTGAAATTTCGTGCGACATTTTAGGGATTTCGACCATTTTTTTCGATTTTTTAATTATTTTATAATTATCCCGAAATTTCAGGGATTCGATAACGAATAAATATCTTTTTATTAGTCCGTCGGATTTCGAGTGAAATTTCGATTTCGCTGGGGTCTGAAACCAGTACCGAAACCGAAATTTAAAACCATGGCAATATCTCATTAATTTGTGTATGTGTGGGTATCCATATTCTACGTAGATGTGTCTTTTATTTATTTTTGTATGTACTTGTTTTATTATTTGATAAATTAGAAGCTATGGTACCCACATACAGACACAGGTAGAGAAATAGAGACAAAACCTGATTTCTTGAAATCAAGGGTATGTATACTGACAAGGTTTTAAATTCCGTTTTCTTTTTTCGGTTTTGGTCGCCATAGAAACGGAAACATCTCGGTTTGGGTTGAAATTTTCGGTAGAAATCCTATACAATTATGGAAACATATGCAAATGATATACTTTAAAGATGAAACTTGATGCAGATTGTAGGCCCCATAAGCGGCATATGTGCCCATTAGGACTTTTACGTATTTATTGTCATGCTATTTAATTTCTTTTTTTTTTTGTGATCTGTCATGTTATTTAGTTTCTACGACATTTATTTCCTTGTTATTTGGAGTTAGCGATTTTGTTTTCATGGAATTTTATTTCCATTGCCCTTATATAGGCCACATGTAGATTTTAACTTTAAATGAATTAATGAATTGAGAATGCAGATTTCTCCCCCCATCTTTCATCTTCTTCCCTTTCTTTCTCCTTTTCTCCCCTCTTTCTCCTTTCTTCCCCTCTTTCTTCTCTACTCTTCTCCTTCTCTTCTTCCAAGCAGAAAAATATTCACGTGCATATTATCACTCCTAAGAGTACGAACAGGAACACCAAATTGGGTTTTAAATTTAATCTCAGCACAAAAATCACAAAACATTGAAAACAACTCAGATCGATTCGGCTAGGATCAAGGGCACCCTTTGGCTGTTGGCTCTGAAAGCATCCATCACATCTCATCTCTACCTACGAGACTTGAATTGGCAGGGCAATTGCCCATCCACTCGCTCACAAGAGGTTCAGCATCATCTACCAAACCTTTTCGCTAGTCCCCATGGTGTATGAGACAAATGTATGCATTTTGATTAGGGTCGTATTCTATGGTTACGATTCTACCAGATATGTCTTTTTCATTCCCTTCTCTTCCTTTTCCTTTTCTCTTCTCCCTTCTTTCTTCTATTTCTCTCCTCCTGGGATCACATCAATTTAGTATCAGAACAAAAGATCCCAGCCGTCTTCCCTTCTTTCCCTGTCTCTCTCTTTCCTTTTAACAGTATTGATTTTGAAAAGATGTTTCCGTAACATCTAGAGTTGATTGGTCTTAAGGGTTGGCTAAAAGACTAGCGTTTGTACGGATACAAACACTTACAAAGGTTATTGATTTTGATGAGTTACCGCATATAACGGACTTACTCGGGTTTGGAGGGTCACCACGTAGAAACGGACTTACCCTGATTTGGAGGGTTACCGCGTAGAAACGGACTTACCCTGAAGAGCTATCGTGTGATGACGGATTCGCTCTGGTTTGATACCGTATGGTAACGGGTTTACTTTGATTTGGAGGGACACCGCGTAGAAACAAACTTACCTTGAAGAGCTACCGTGTGATAACGGGTTTGCTCTGATTTGATACCGTGTGATAACGGGTTTACTTTGATTTGGAGGGTTACCGCGTAGAAACGGACCTACCCTGAAGAGTTGCCGTGTGATAATGGGTTTGCTCTGACTTGATACCGTGTGATAACGGGTTTACTTTGATTTGGAGGGTTACCGTGTAGAAACGGACTTACCCTGAAGAGCTATCGTGTGATAACGGGTTTGCTCTGATTTGGAGGGTTACCACGTAGAAACAGACTTACCTTGAAGAGCTATCGTGTGATAACGAGTTTGCTCTGATTTGATACCGTGTGATAACGGGTTTACTTTGATTTGGAGGGTTACCGCGTAGAAATGGACTTACCTTGAAGAGCTACCTTGTGATAACGAGTTTGCTTTGATTTGGAGGGTTACCGTGTAGAAACGGACTTACCCTAATTGGATGCTCCAGAGGACTCACACTGGTTGGATGCCTCAGGGGACTCACACTGGTTGGATGCCTCAGGGGACTCACATTGGTTTAAATGATCCAAATATTTTTTGAATGGCTCCGTTGGGGATTGGTTACTCTATGTTGGAGAATCTGGGAACGTATGTCCTTTATTGAGGACTGGGTACGAACGATTCTCTGAGGATATGAAGTGTTTGTGATGATGGGATCTGTGACAACATGTCGTCTCGACCCTAGTGGGATAGACCGTAAGAGCTAACGAAGCTAGTAAAGGTTCCTTGAGCGCCTTAAATCGGCTGAGAGTCAATCGGAATTGATTCTGATGGAAGAGATCCGACTATGTCGGGGAAGTCGATGTTATACCGACAAAGTGAAGAATTGACTCTGAAGGGGATGGTAAACATCTGCTACCAGTGCCGGAATTGGTCGAGTTGGACCGAGTTTTGACAAATCTGTTGACAACCAGATTGTACGAGCAGGGATCTTTGTTGAAAGGTGATTGAAAGGCCTTCGTACACCCTGACTCTGCTAGGTATTGCCGCTAGGGATTGATTGATTTGCTAGGAAAACCAAGAGTATATGTTCTCTGTTGAGAGTTTAAACGTAGGTGACTCTTTGGTGGGGACGACACGAATAACAAGTATTCGTAACAGCAGTATCTGCTGGAGATTTTCTACGTCGTTTTGACTCTGACGGGGAATACCGCAGAAGCTAAAGTAGCTTGGAGGGTCTCTTGATTGCCTTAAAGGTCCCATCGAAGATGGACTTATCGAGGAGCAGATGCTTAGACACTTACCTAGGGAAAAGCTTGGGCAACTGTGTGCCTTGGCTCCCTTTTGCCGTGATAGGCGAACCAAAAACCAAAAGCGAAGAGAGAGAGGGTTTTTAACCTATCCCTACTCTTACCCCCCCCCCTATATATATATAAGGGGGGGGGGGGGGGGTAAGAGTACATTTCTTACCCCTAGCTAAGTGTCTAAGCATTTCCTACACACTTGTGTAGGTAAGTTACCTACACACTACCTTAAAATACAGTGGGGGCCCACATTGTTTGGGTGATCCAAACAATTCATTTGAATGGTCCTCACATAGATAGGGTGTCCACAAAAAATCAGATCCATAGGATCATCCTAACCATTCAAACTATGGAGGCAAAAAATGGACTAATTTGTGAAGGTTTATACACGTCCATTTTACCTCCACAAATCGTAGGGTTGGGATGATCCTATGGATCTGATTTTTTGTGGACACCCTATCTATGTGAGGACCATTCAAATGAATTGTTTGGATCACCCAAACAATGTGGGCCCCCACTGTATTTTAAGGTAGTGTGTAGGTAACTTACTGTAGGAAATGTTCTCTCTCTCTCTCTCTCTCTCTCTCTCTATATATATATATATATATATATATATATATATTTGGGGGGGGGGGGTAAAACTTAGTAATTTCGACCCAATTTCGCAGGGGTCGAAATCCAATTTCTCCCCCTGCGAAATTGGGTGTCATCCAGATGATGTCATCTAGATGACATCATATTTTGGGAGGCACGAGTCCCCGTCCTTTGTGCTTTATCGAAAAAATGTGATTTTTCGTCTCTTATCGGGGAATTTCGGGTGGTCCGTAACTTCTCCGATTGGATTCCAAATTATCCTTATGCAAATAACCTAAAGAGAGATCGAGAGAAACGGAATCGGTGCTCTGGGACTCGTTATAAGGTTCTTCCTCGCGACACCTATCATTAGTGCCACCTTGACAAAATTGGGTGTCTACACACGCATATTTAGATGTGTTTGCTTTGTCCATAAGCTGGGTCCAGATGTGGACAAATTGGACCCCGGGCCGAGCGATGTGTTTTTCTGGGTTACTCTCATACCCAGAAAGGCTACAAGTGTTACAATCATCGTCTCCATCGGTGTTTTGTCTCCGCCGATGTTACCTTCTTCGAGTATGTTCCTTATTTTACTAGTCCTACTCCTCCTACACAAAAGTCTCCTGTTCTGGTTCTCCCTGATAGCGTTCCTCCTCTTCCTGCACCATTGCCGGCCCTGTCTGCTTCCTCGCCTGCTCCACCTCCGGTCTCCACCCCCTTTTAGGTCTATCAGCGCAGACCCCGCCCTCGGCCTACTCCAGCTCTACCTGAGTCCATATCGTCCCAGACTGAGATCCTGGCGTCCACTTCTCAGGTATTGTCTCCTTCGTCTGAGGGTCATTTAGACTCTCCCATTGCATCTCGTACGCGCTCACGTACTACGACTCATCCTATATCTTCATATGTATCTTACAACCATCTTTCACCTACATTTCGCAGCTTTATATCTTCTTTGTCTTGTGTCTCTTTGCCTAAGTCTTTGTAGGAGGCTCTTGCCCATGCCGGGTGGCGTGCTGTTATGGATGATGAGATGAGCGCCCTTCAGGCGAATCATACTTGGGATCTAGTTCCTCTTCTTGGAGTCCATCCCGTTAGCTACAGGTGGATCTATGCCATCAAATACCTTCCCGATGGGACAATTGAGCACCTTAAAGCGTGGTTGGTTGCAAAAGGATACACTCAGACTTATGGGATTGATTATACTATGACTCTTTCTCCTGTTGCCAAAATCCCATCTGTGCGTGTTCTTATCTCGTTGGCAATCAACCATGGATGGCCCCTTCATCAGCTTGATGTCAAAAATACATTCCCCTATGGTGATTTGGTTGAGGAGGTGTATATGGAGCAACCTCCAGGGTATGTTGCTCATGGGGAGTTGACCACCTCAGTTTGCCACCTTCACAAGTCATTGTATGGCCTCAAACAATCCCCTCGTGCTTGGTTTGGCAAGGTCAGTAATTCTCTCATGGGATATGGTATGAAGCGATGTGAGGTGGACCACTCTATGTTTAGCCTCAAGTCAGATGTTGGTCATGTCATTCTCATAGTCTGTGGATGATATTATCATTACAGGGAGTGACTCTTGAGGCATTCAACGATTGAAGAAATCTTCAGAAACATATCTCTACAAAGGATCTTGGTCGCCTTCGATACTTCTTAGGGATTGAGGCATTTTACTCAGGGACAAATATCTCTCTACCTGAGTGGAAATATGTGTTGGACCTTCTGGATGAGACTAGATCCTTGGGATCAAACCTGCCACTACTCCCATGGACCCAAATACAAAACTTCTCCCAGAAGAGGGGGACTTATTAGAGGACCCTTCTCGATATAGGAGACTTGTTAGGAAGCTCATATATCTCAACATCACTCGTCCTGACATTTCATATGTTGTGGGAGTAGTTATCCAATTCACGAGTGACCCTCGTACCTCTCACTGGGCGGCTATGATGCATATTCTTCGATATTTGAAAAGTGCTCCAGGAAAAGAGCAACTTTTCAAGAAACATGGTCACATGAAGTTAGAGGCCTTTTGTGATGCTAATTGGGCTGGCTCTCCAGCTGACAGACAATCTACTGCTGGATCTTGCACATTTGTTGGGGGAAACCTAGTGCCTTGGCAAAATAAGAAACAAAATGCCGTGTCCAAGTCAAGTGCTGAAGCAGAATACAAAGCTATGTCTCACACCTGTGGTGAGCTTATCTAGTTGTACTCTCTTCTATTTGAAATTGGATTCTTCCCATCTTCTGCAGACTTACATTGTGACAACAAAGCGGCTATCTACATTGCAAACAATCCAGTGTTTCATGAGCGTACCAAAGTAACCAAACACATCGAGGTGGACTGCCACTTCATTAGACACAGGATCCAGCAGGGTGAATTGCGCACTACCTTCACTCAATCTGTTGATTAGCTAGCTAATACAATCACCAAACCATTGACCAAAGCTAAGTGTATTGATATTTGTAACAAGCTAGGAATGTGTAATATACATTCCAGCTTGAGGGGGAGTCTTGGATATATATGTTTGTGTGTAGTACCATAAGGGCATAGTAGTCATTGTACATCTTTCTCTCTTTAATATAAATACTTGGGTGAAGGGGAGAGACTCTAACTCATTCCATTCTCTCATCTCTTTCTCTCATAACAAAGAGATCTTGAAAGACACAATAAGAAGGGAAAAATGAGACAGAGCAATTAAGATTTAAGATTTTTGGTAAGTTGGCTAACAGAAAGTAAATTAAAGGGAGATTTAGGTACACAAAGCACTGAAAATAAGGGAAGTCCGGAATGAGGGGAAAGAGTCCCAACCCCAGAAATGGGAGCAATACTCCCATCGGCAAGAGTAACATAATGAGAGAGCATGAAATGAGCGAAATGAGCGAAGTGAAATAGAATTGCCAGCCACGTGGTTCGAGGCCTTGGAATCAATAATCCAAGAGTGGAGCTAGTAAGTAGAGGCAGGTGAACTACCTGGCTGTGCAAAATCCGCAGTAGGCGGTCGACTGCTCAAACGTAGGCGCTAAAACTCCTCATAGTCAGCTCTGGAGAGAAGAAAGGTATTACTAGGTGCTGCTGCTGGACTAGGTGTTGCTGCTGCTTGACTGGTAGAGGAGGATGTAGATGCATCAGGAAGGCTAGCAATAGTGAGATGAGCAGAGCGGGGTGGATGGAGCTCGGGATGTAAGGCATAGCAAGTATCAACATGATGTCCCTCCCTCCGACAGTGAGTGCAATACGTGCGACCACGTCCACCAGTACCCTAGCCACCACTGACGTCACGGCCACCTCCACAACCTCTACGACCCCTGCCATGGCCAAAGGAACCACCGCCACGGCTAGAGCGGTCATCACTATCATAGGCAGCGAATGCAGAACCATCAACATAAATGGTATGAGAGGAGTCACCCAGAAGACACGGTTGGGCAAGCCTCCGTGAGAGATGGGATAGAACCCGAGCCAGTAATCTGCTGTCGAAGGTGCAGAAAGTCTGGGCCCAAGGTATCAAGGAAATGAATAACACAGAGTTGGCCCCGTTGCCGGGCAAGAACAGTCAGATCAACAGTGAGGGGCATGAAGACATCGAGAAACGAAGCGACTGTAGTGTGCAAAGTGAGGGGTATCTTCGTGTTGAAGGCACATCCACTCTGAGTAAGTGTTGCAAATACGAGTGACGTTATCAACCCCAGAATAGAGAACACTTGTGTGGTCTCAGATGGCCTTGGAGGTCTGCAGGCACATCATCTTGTGAGCCGCATGAAGAACCATGCTCTGCCACAGGAGGGTGCGGATGTAGGCATCATCCTACCGCGACCGGTCATTGGATGGATCCGTGGAGGTGGGGGGGGATCACACTCAATGAGGGTGAACTTACCTCGAGCAAAGAGGTAGGTCTCAACTACCATACGCCAACTAAGGTAATTGGACTCTTCGAGCTTCTCCGAAGTTATCTATGGGTAAGAATGCTCAACGGAAGGAGAGTAAATAGAAGATGTAGCCGTAGGTGGAGGAGTCGTGCTGACAGCAGGAGCCAACCTGACAGGTGGATCCATAGAGACCAAGATAGAGAAGAAGACTCTCAACCACAACGGCGGGTGATAAACAAGAGAGGGACGAAACAAGAAAAAAAGGTCGCACGACGGGCCCGACCATGATATCGTGGCTCCGATGGAGACATATAGCAAAAAGAGACATAGAAGTACTAGCCAAAAGGAGAAGGGAGGCTAGGAGACAAAATCAGAGCTGCGGAAACGAAGGAAAATTACATCAAAGTGGGCTTAAGCCATGAAAGAGAGAGAAAGAGGGTAAGAGAAGAAGTAGAAACCCCTTAGAGAAGAGATTCAAAGGGGTAAGGCGCAATGGAATGTGGAAGTAAGGTGTCGAGAACTCGAGATAGAAATTAGGCAGAACGAAGGGAGTTAGGGACGGATGTGGAGATGAAAAGGGGTGTACGAGTGTTTGGGGTGGGGGGGGGGGGGGGCTTGTCGGGTTTTGAGTAGGGAGGGGTTACGACGGTGGAAGGGTAGAAGAGGGAGGGGTTACGACATCAGTAGGTTTAGGGTTAGGGATTTCCGGCGTCGGTTGGGTAGGTTTTGGGGTCCTGGATGATTTTCAGCAAGGTGGGGTTTAGGGTATGGGGTTAGGGTTAGGGGTTAGAGTTCTTAGGGTTAGGGTCTAAGAAGCACGGGTACTCTCCGGAAACCCACGCACCCGTGTCGGGTGCGTATCGGGTGCGGGTGCTCTTGGGTACTCTTTGGGTGAGTACCGGATACGCACCCAAACATCAAACAAATCTAAAATCCAGTTTGGGGGTTTGGGTACGTATCGGGTGCGCACCCAGTTCGAATTAAATCCAAAATTACCGATTTAAAATAGAGGGGCTATCCCAATTAACAAAAAGGGCGTGAATATATCAAAATATCTATAATATATATCCCTTAATTAAATACCTAACTTAGAAGTAATATTAGATTTTGGTGAAATAATACTACATTTTGGTGATGTTATTGTTATTTGATTGTTCTCCAATTAAATTGTTTGAATTCTTTAACAAAATATTTAATTTTTTAATTTTTATAAATATATAATAAAATATAAAATATATTATATTCAACGTACCCCCAACGTACCCGTATCCTTTTTTTTTTTTAAATCACGCATCCACGTACCCGTATCGTGTCGTACCCGCACCCCGTACCCGTATCTGTGCTTCATTGGTTAGGGTTTAGGCTGATAGTATAGGGGAAGGAGAGATCGAGGAGATTGGGAGGTGGTTTAGGGTTCCGGAGAGAGTGAAAGAGGAAGGGAGGTTGTCGTAGGGGAGGGTGGTTGTCGTAAGAGGCGAGGGTTGTAGGGGTGTGGCGGGGAGAAGGTTTACGACAGGGAGGGTGCTGGGGTTTTAGGGGTTAGGGTTTGGATGGGCTGAGGAAGAAGAAGAAGAGAAGGGGGTTGCAATGGTGGTCCCTAAAGGGGGTCAAAACCCTAGGGTTCTGATACCATGTTGAGAGAGAAGATAAGAGAGGAGAATGAGAGAAAGAAAAGTTGGGGTGCAACTCAGGTCGATTTTTGGGAATTTGGGTTGAGCTTTTACCTTAAAAGCGGGTCGGGTTCGGGTTTGGGTTGATTCTAGTTCATTTTTTAGCAAAAGCTCAACCCGACCTGACCCAAGTTGCAACCCTATAGAAAAGAGTGAGTTGGGTAGAGCTCCCCCCACTTATGTCTTTATATAAAGATAGAAAAGAGTACAAAGACTTAACTGCCCTTAGGCACATATACACACACTTCTAACAAACCCAAACTAATCAGATAAAATATAGAATCATATTGTGGATTAGGGAACTAAGTGATAATGCTAAAACTACATCTAGTTTCAATTTCATGGAAATATTATCTTTCAAGCAAATCAACATATACAGGGAAAATCTTCTTTGGTTTACTGGAGAAAACCAACCGACATCTTGAAGCTGAATGTCGATTCTGTGGCTAGAGGTAACCCTGATATAGCTGGAGGAGGAGGTGTAACAAGAGCTGATAAAAGCAAGGTGAGTTTTGCTTTTTCCCAGTTCTACGATGAGAATATTGATGTTGGATGAAGCTAGAGCTATGAGAGATGGTCTTCGCTATCGCATGATACTCGGTATTAAAAGAATGTGGGTTGAATCTGACAGCCTTGTCCTTGTAAATATTAATAAAGGCAAAGACAGATCTCCATGGCACATTCATTATATTTTAAAAGAAATAAGGAAAATATTATCCTCAATGGAATTTGTTATCACTCACATCTGCAGACAAGGTAACCTGGTTGTAGATAGCTTGACAAACTGTGCTTGCGACACCAGCACTAGTTCAGTTTTTTTGGAACTGGTTTGCCTTCCAAGGAATTCTAGAGGAGTTGCTAGATGTGATCAATTATGTATTCCTTATATTCGTAATAAATAATGTTTTTTATGTTTATTTTGGGGAAAGTGGTTTTATTGTTATACTTATATCGTAACTGGATGTGTTAGAGGCAAGGCTCTATGTCCTCTTGTAATTTTATTTCCTATTAATAAACTTTGAGGTGCCCCCGGGTTCCTAGATAAATTTCGGGTTAAAAAAAAATCTCATTACTTGGAAGAGCAAGAAACAATCAACTTTTTCTCCTCCTAATGCAGAGGCAGACTACAAGGGACCATCTCATTGCGCATGTGAGATTCTCTGTCTTGGTCCTTAATATCTGAGCTTGGTTTTGGCACCGAAAGTCCGCCAAGGGTCCAACGCCCTTGATTGTGATAACCAAGCGGCTATTCACATTGCTTCTGATGCGTTTCTTCATGAGTTGACAAAGCATATTGATGTTAATGTTCACTTTATTTAAGAGAAGATCATTGATAAGTGTTTATCTCTTCCATATATTCCTTCGTCGCATCAATTGGCGGATCTTCACGATGGCTGTAGGACCTGCCTTTCTTCAAGATACTATGCCAAGCTGGGCATGCCTAATATATATGGCCCAGCTTGATGGGGAGTGTTGTAATGTATTATATTATGTCAATGTATATTTAGTTGTATCTGGATAGCTTCTTTTCTTTTCTCTTTATTTACCTTCATAAATAGTATTTTAGTCATTATAAGTATTTTAGTCATTATATATAGCAACCAAGCTCATTTCCTTGCAGTTTCACCATAAACTATTTATTCTCTTCCATCTCTTGTCTTTTGCTTGATTGCCTTGATTCCATCTTGCAGCACGTGTTTTGTTTTCAGCTAATTGTGTGGCCAATCAGCTGGCCCCATTCGGGGTTGCTAGATTTGTGTTAGAAAGTTTTGATTTTCTTTCACCTTGATGTGTGTCTGTGTGTGTCTGTGTTTTCTTTTTTTTTTGCTTTTTTGTTTCTCCTTTTATTTGGCTTGTTCTCTTACCATCTCGGTCACTGGGCTTTGCCCCTTTTCTAATAAATCATTGCCATTCAAAATAAACTATTATATTTTCAAGCCAAGTATTTCTTCCATCCATGATCCACCCTTGTTTCTGTTTTACCTTTCAATATCTATAATATGAATGGTTGTTCATATTGATGTTTCCTTGTATGTTTTAAGAGTTTTTTTTATGAACAAATGTGTAGTGCTTTGCAGGTAAGGGATGAGCTGGAGCAACTTCTTGACGACGATGATGATATGGCGGACCTTTACTTGTCAAGAAAATTGGTTGGCGTATCTTCACGCATTAGTGGCTCAGGTCTGCTCAATTCGTTTCCCGACTCTCCAACTATAGGCTCGAGGATTTCTAAAGCAAGCAAGGCTAGTGTGGCACTGGCAACAGTTCACGGACATGAGCACAATGTTGAGGAGCTTGAAATGTTACTCGAGGTTTCTATTAGTAAACCCACTTTTCATAAATCTTATTCTACGAATATCAAAATATAAGCTGAAATGTTGTCTAACTTTGCAGGAATACTTTATACAAATTGATGGCACACTGAACAAGTTGACCACGGTATGCATTGTTGAAGTTATGTTCCCCATTGGTAGTGATCGTCTACTATTGTTCTATGAGAAAATCATTTAAAAATTGTGTTTTCTTCCATGTATATAGCTGCCTTTTATTTTTGTAGAAAAAAAAAATCTAGAGATGTATTGCTTACCAATCCTTTTGGTTCTTTCTACTGTCGTAATTCTGTCTACGTCATATAATAGATATGACATAAGAGCTATTATTTTCTCTAAGGGAAAATATGAGCATGCAGAAGTACAGTTGGGGCCCACTTGTTTGATGATCCAACCCTTTATCTGCTGGGCCCACTATGAATGCATCGTGTCTCAAAATCTCCCCAATAAATGATTCGAACCCTTCAAATTTTGATCTGTAAGTGAACTTTCAAAGAAATAAAAAGGTATGGTCCTCATTCAATAGAAAACATTACCAATTAGAGGGTTAGGATTGTCCTGTGGGGAAGATTTAAAAACTGCACAGATTGGATGATGCCTCTTTATGATTATTTATTAGAAAGTAGGAAGGGGCCCATCAAAATGGTTGCCCTAATGGTAGACTTGCTATTTCATTTCAGACGGGCTTTGAGCTGTATGTACTCCATATTTCTATAGAGCTATGGAACTCTTCAAATTTTATCATTTTTAATATTTATGTTACTAGTTGCCCTCAATTTTTGACCCGTAACTTAAAAATTGTTTCCAGTTGCGCGAGTATATTGATGACACGGAAGATTACATTAATATCCAGGTGAATGTTTCTGCATGAAGAACTAGGTTTATATCCCTTCTCACTTTAATTAAGCGGAGATAATCATTTAGATTAAGCATAACCATTTTTCTCTAATATTGGCTCCTTTGCTTTTCATTGCAGCTTCACAATCATCGAAATCAACTGCTTCAGGTGATGTTTAAGGACCTGATAATTAATGGACCTATGCATTCGATGATATGCAGCAATTTTATCATTAATTTTACTGTTTGTTGTAATTTGCTAATTGGAATTCACAGTTGAAAAATCTTTATTTTTTTTGTTGTGTCACGTATTATACCGAATTTATTTCACTTCTCAGCCAAGGGCAGACTTTGGAATTTTGTACTAGATCCCACATTTTTTTTCTTAATGGCAAATTGATTAAAGATGAAACTCAGATTCTTCTTATATCTGTTCATGATTCTGTTTCTTCTATTTGTGGCAGTTAGACCTCTTCCTGAATACTGTTACTGTTTGCCTCTCTATTTATGGTTTGGTTGCTTCATTAATGGGCGTGAATCTCCCATATAATTGGAATCATAACCATGGATACATGTTCAAATGGGTATGTACATGTACACATCATCTTTATTTAGTAGGTCCATATGCATTCGACCAAGCACATTTTTTTTTTAATATTATCATAGAATTTTTCTGGTTTATTGTTGAGCAGGTGGTTATCGTCACAGGATTAATTTGCGCTTCCATTTATGTGTTAATCATTTCTTATGCCCGCTACAAGGGTCTTGTCGGCTCTTGATATCTAATACAGTTACATACTTTGAGTTAGAAAATCAACTCCACATACACGAGATAAATGAGGATGCTGAAAATCCATATCAAGGTTAGAGAAGCTGTTCATGCCCATAACGCCTTTTTTCTTATTTCCTTGCCATCATTTGGAGTTGGCCCAAAAGTAGCTGCTCACCATGGTAATCCCATCATTTCTTTGGATATTTTCTGGCTTTTTCCTGACTCTCCTATGAGAGGTTTAATCTCTTTTCTCTTTTGCTTTTTAAATATTTCAGATTGGAGAACAGAATAGGCACTCATTGCTTCAAGCCATTGAGCACACCGTTGTTCGATGGCCGGCAACCAAAATTTATTCGATTTCAGGTGCCCAATTCCAACATTTCTATGCAGTGGAATGTTTCCATGTTGCTATACTTTCATTCTTATTTTTTCGATGCCGAATCGTGATTCTTTCTGTCCTGTTCAATGTCAATACTCAAAAGTCAGATCAGATTGAATTCCTGATTCTCCTACATCTGTAACATTTGTAATTCAGCTACTCGGTATATCCTGTGACAGTATTGTCAAAACAGCCCGTAGAGCACTGTTACTGGTTAAATTCAAATGTATGGAGGGATTTAATCTAGGGAAGTGATATATTCGCCCCTTTTTTTTACTTGGGACAGCCCTCTCTAATGTATTTATGACTACTCTTTTACCCTAGAGGGAGCTCATGGCTGTCCCTAATAAAAAAAAGGGTGAATAGATTATCTCCATTTATCTATTATTAATATACTTTTTTTTTTTGAAAATTGACAATTTTATTAAATATTGGATGAGACAAGTTGCCCCCTCCATATTACAAAAAGGGATTCCTTTAAGGAGTTACAAAGGCCTAACAACTAACATTTCCTCCCTTAAAACTCCCACTTTAGCTAGTCCATCCGCCTCCTCATTTGCCGATATCCTCCGATAATCAATTCTAGGACTCAACAACCTTAAAAGGTCAAGAGTTTCCGCTATCACATTTTGAAGGCGCTAGGGCCCTTTTGAAGTACCCGAAGCCCAGCCTACCATATTTGTCGAGTTACCTTCTATTATTAAAGGTCCCAGATTATTCTCGTATCCCCATCGCAATAAAAAAAGAAGAACCTTGATTTCCACTTCATTCGCATCACATATCCCGACTGGGCCCGAGAAAGACATAATAGTAATTTGTTTATCATCCCTGATTAAGCCCCCAATTCCTGTCTTGCCCGAGTTCCCTATCGAGCTCCCATCGAAATTGAGTTTGAACCACCCACTTGGTGGAGCCATCCATTTTGGTCTGGGTTTAGTTCTGATCGCTCTATCCCAAATGATAGCCCACAATTTCTTATTAGGTCTCCCACCCCAATGGGTAATTTCTTTTTATTCTTGGCACATGCAATTAGTTCTACCTCGATATCTGTCGCCAATCGCCCCAAAGTCCTACTTTGATCTTCAAAGATGGGCCTGTTTCATTCCTTCCATTCCCTATGTTCCAGAGAATAGCATAGGGGAAGGTGGACCATAATAATTTACCTATTTTACCAAATGGCCCGCCTCGCCAGTGAATCGACAGTGAGGTAATTAAACTCGGACAGACCCAGTTCATTCCAAAGGCGCCAATTGCCCTCAGCCATAATTGATAAGAAAAGGGACAGTGCAGCATCAAATGGTCCAAAGTTTATTCGTCTTGGTGGGAATAGTAAGCAGTGGTTTATTTTTATTTATCCTTTGTCCGCATTGAACTTAGTTCTCTTATAAAATATTGTCAGAACAAACTTGTTTAACAGTGAAGAATCAGATTACTTATTTAAGTAGCATAATCACTATCAGGAATAGCTCACCCAAGGATTTGTATGTGTAAAAGTCCCAGTACTACTTAAAATCCTTTGTTTCTAAATCCTAATCATTGTTATCATTATTTTAATTAGCATTTATCTACATAACAGTATAACACCAACCCCCACAAAATACCCAAAATGCCTTTACAATGGCGATGGTGCCTTTTATATGGTGTGTGTGTGAAGTCTAGAATTTTCCAAAAAGTACAGTGGCTTCCACTTATATATGAAATACTCAAAATGGATTAGGATAGTCAGTACCAAGAATAGCTTATCCAAGTATTTCTATCTCTTGGCGAACAGCCCCAGTATCACTTAAACTCCGTTGTTTTTAACTCCTAATCCTCATTTTAATTAGCACTTACATAGATACTCAACAACAACGTTGACAAATACTCAAACAGTCCATTTGGATACCAGGATTTTATAATCTACGATTGTAAAGTCTGGATTCTAGAGGATAAAACTTGGATTTTATAAGCTAACACTTGGATTGTACATTTTTGGGATTGTAAAATCCAGGTTTTAGCTTACGAAATACAGGTGCTTGTAAATTCTATGATTTTACAATCCTGGACTACAAAATCCGCATATCCAGATGGCCTGAAAATGCCTTTGCGGTGTTGATAATGCGTTCACAATACATACTCAAAATGTGCGAACATTATTTGTACAAAAAATATTCACTTTTATGAATATATTCACTTAAAATATGTCTCTAACAGCTACAAAGAATTTTACATCAATAAAGTATTTATTATTTGGGATTTGATGGGGACGGGCAGAAAGGCATTTCGGGGTTAGCTGTTGAATGAGAGATCAGCCACCTCATATGAAGCAAATGAATAAGACAAAATCTGCTGAAAAGTGAGCCTGTGTAGCTGCTCTCATGCAACAACCAACTGCGAAATGTCTTTCTGCGAAACTCCCTAGCAAAGCCCTTATTATTTTCATAGAAACATGTATAAGTTACTTAATATCTATAAAGAATTCATTTATATGATATTTAATAGCTAAAGTAAACTTTATATTTGTTAGCGTTGAGAAAATTCACAAGCCAAATCTGATCCGTTCATGCGCAAATAAACAAAAAAAAAAAAAAACAAGAAGCAAACCACAAGATAAACACTGAGATTTACATGGCTTGGCCGAGATGTCTATGTCCACGAACGATTACACAATCTTCCACTATGAGGAAAAAAAAAAAAAACTACTAGGATTACACTTGATTAACTCAAAAGTCAAAAGTCAAAACCCACCACCCTTCCTTTGCTTATCAGCCAATACTCTACATTGCACTTCACATCCTCACAAGGAGCTATTGGAGCGCTTGAATTCTATAGATTGAACATGAAGTGTTGATCATGATCTTGTTTGATTGGTGAGAACGGATGACAATTGAACCCGAGCAGGTGCGATCTAGACCGCATGATCGCACTTGGGTGTTCTCCAATTGGCAATTGCTAGTGCCTGATTGGGTGCATTATACAGTGTAGGATCATGTGGTAACAATCGATGCTCGATCAGGTGAGGTCTGGGATCGCCAGTTCACGACTAGTCACGTACCAACGATAAAATGTCTATTGGGTGCGATTTAGGCCACATGTTGGTGATCAATTATGATCTAATGGTCAAATAACATTTACATGACAGATCGGGGTTGTACACAAGCCAACAGTTTACTAAAGAGCCGATCTGGATCGTAGAATTACGATCTAATGTGATCTAACAGTCAAATAAGTAGTATGTTGATCAGGGGCATCGAAATGATACTTTTCAACTAGAAAAAGACACTAGAAGGTCTATAAATAGATAAAAAAAAAAAATATAACATTTGTGAATGAATATGAGATTCCATTATGTGAAGCATAGTTTGGTAATTTACAAAGCCTTCTTCTCCCTCTCTATAGATTTATAAACTCTATTTTTTTGACCCATTTCGTTCCTCCGTCTGGTTATCTATTTTTCACGGAAAAAACCAATATCCCTATGATTTGCCAAAATCCTAAGGTGTTGATCCGGACGCACATTAATTATTCAAGTGGTGCTGTAGAATATTATCTCAAGGAAAGCAACATTAATAGCACGCCCTAAAATTAGTAATAGACCTTAAAGCATCATTTCTTTCATATATCTTACCAAACTTCTTAATCCTCAACATGCCGGCCCAAAGGGATTCAAGTTCAGCACTTCAAAAAAAAAAAAAAAAAACACTGCACATAATCCATGTGGACACACATTCAATGTATGTTTTTATAACTATGGAAATGAGAAGTGAATTTACAAATCCCCTTCACTTACTGTGAAATCCTCATCTGATCGAGGACATGTGTGGTGTAAAATTGGGTCAAATTTGCTGGTCCCATGCATTTATCGTGTGTCTCACCAGTATCCTCAAAATAATATGGACACTTACATTAACACATGTCCAAATCTCACAGGGGCATTCACATATTTTCAATACAATGTCCAATCAATCATCCTTGCCTTTTGATATCAACACCATCCGTTCTCTCTTATTCTGTTTTCTCTCCTCTTCACCCTCATTTGGATACATTCTTTTCACTTCTTTTGACTTCTAACATGATCTTTATTAACGGAAATTTGTTCTTTCTCACCCTATTCATACTTCATACAACCTTCGTACCACTAACATGCGCCAGGGTCACATTTTATTCCCAATTGCAATACCCCAACCCCATAACACGTGGCGTGTTCAGATTGCAGGCGGAGTAACCCACGGCGCACGTTAGCTTACGGCGCACGTTAAGACATAAGACTCGTGCCCATCGTTTTACATAAAAAACCTTCTCGGTCCATACTATTTCGTCGAAACTCGCCTCTCTCAGATCAATCCACAAATCCTTTGTCCAAATCAAGCAAAACCCACGTAGCTACGTCTCAGATAATCAAAACCCATTTGCGGATCCACCCCAAAATCCCTTCTTTTGGCGTATTTCATCAGATCAAACCACCCATGTAAGAGGAAAAAAAAAAGAAAGAACAGGTTTTGTTTCCTTATTTTTCTCTCTCTCTAATTAGCCTCTGTTTTGTTTGCTTTTGATGCTTACGTTTTCTCGTTGGTGAATGCAGTTTTGGAGAGAAACATCTCGGAAATCATGAAGAAAATTCGCTATTTTTGTTGGGTTTCTCTAACATGCATAGGGTAGGCATTAGGCACGTATCTGAATGCATTCACACGTGTGAGATGACTACCCAGGTGGTGAAAGTCAGGAGAGAGACTCTTGCAGCGTGCATGACATGTCCCCTCTGTAACAAGTTGTTAAGGGAAGCTACCACCATATCTGAATGCCTTCACACGTGTGAGTTTTGGTTCTCATGGTGACTTTCTGAATTTTTTTTTTTTTTTTTTTTCAGTTTTATGATCTGGGTTATTATAATCTTTTGGTTTTGTGATCTGGGTCTTTCTTATATAATCAATTCTAGGCTTGGCTAAGAAGGAAAGGGTAAAAATGCCATCTTTCGTTGCTTCTATTTTTGTTTTCTTCTTTTTCAGATTTGAGGTTTCTCGCTTGTTTTGCGTACATATGTAATTGGTCCAAAAATTGGAGCTTGATGATTGAATAGTGGGTGTTGTATTTGTATTGAGTTTTATAATGCTGTGAAAGAGAGTATATTTGTGATATGGGCTAAAGGGCAGGTCTACGGAAAAAAGATAGTGACTGGTTTATGGAGTTCCCTCTACATAGAGTAGGCTAGTATTTGGGTTTTTGAATGGACCCTGGCCCCTGGGAGCAATATGTTAGTTGAATGAATGGATGAAATTGTTAGTCTGGCCTAGGCATTGAGTATGGGTTTGTCCCAAGGTTACCAGAGCGGGCATCGAAAGCGGGAATCGAAAGCAGGAATCGAAACGGGAATCGAAGCGGAACCGAAGGCTCCCAGGGAAGAATCCTGCTTCCTTGGTTTGTCCTTAGTTTTTTTTACGGCCTGTTCCCTTTTGGTGGAGAGATCAATAGACCAGTGAGAGGAATGATGTGTTGCATCCTTAGTATTGAGAATAATAAAGGTCAATTATCATATTCCATTACGCAACATGGGTTCCCCTTTGTCATTTGAACGGTCTAGATGTCATCAACTCAGAGCAGCATATTCTATTATGCAACATGATTTTTCCCATCGTCGTTTGAACCATCTAGATATTGTCACCTCAGAGTGGAATGTTAGTATCATCATAATTTTCATTCTTAAAGCCTGTTACTGATGTTCCATGATTAATAGGGATAATGTAGGGAGTTTGGTCTATTGACGCTAACGACTACTTGTGTTTATCTGCTAATAAAGATCCCTTGAAGCTATTCTTTACCTATCAAAGGATGCATGCCCTTGTCACATCCATGTTTACAAATTTTAATCCTCTATTCCTTATGATCTGCTTCTGCCAAAAAACCAAAATGTCATGATCTCTATATCAATCTGTGTCAACAATAGATACCTACTAACGTAGTTTTTTGGATGCAATGGCCCAACACGGTGATAGGAATTACATATCAATACAGCAATCCCTAGTCGGATATCTTCCTCTATACATTGGAAAATTGAAATTTACTAGTAGTTTCAGGGGGCTTTGCTTGCATGTAGATGTGGTAATTCTATATTAAGTTGGCTCCTTAGGAGGGTCTTGAATGAACTTAGTTTATGGATGCCACATATAGATTTCCCTCATCGCCATTGTTTACTTACAGAGGATAGCTTCCTCATGTATATTATATACATTTATTTCTTTTAGCGTGCGTGTGTATAAAATTTTCTAAAGGATTCATTAGCCGACCCCAACTAGTTTGAGACAAAGGCTTAGTTGAGTTGTTGAGTTGAATGTGCGCGCGCACGTGTGTGTGTGATTATATACATTTATATCTTTTAATGTGCGTGTGTATGTGTGTTTGTTGTGGGGGATGGGGGGAGTCTCTCTGTAGAGTGTAGAGGGTTTGTGACATCTTTGCTGAGGGTTTTGGACTTTTTTAGTCACTGCTGCCTTTTTAGGCTTTTGGATGGTCATGGAAGGCTACTAGTCTCGCTGGTGGATTTATTGGCTAATTATGAAGTTTTTGTCTTGAATTTGTTAGTTGCCAATAATCTAAGGACTGAGGGTCTTTGGCTTTTTGATGGATTTTTCTTCTCATTTTTGGAGCCTGAGTTTAAACAAATTGAAGCAAAAATTCCATTACAAGTCTCCCAAACGTTATTGTTAACTTGGATTATTTACTATTAGATTTTGTTCAATGCTTTATTTGGGCAATGCCATGCTGGAATGTACTTTACCTGTGTTTTTCAGTCCGGTTCAAAGTAAGTCTCTAATCAGTTTTCGATTTGGGAAATCTACTAAATTATAACTTCCAAATTCAGAGAAACTATGGAATTAAAAGTATGATCCTGAACCAAATCCTCTTTTAAAAAATCAAGGGTTTAGAAAACAAGAATAAGGAAAATGATAGGCGCTGAGACTCATTAGACGCTCTTCTAACAAATAATGTTGACTGCATTGGTAGAGGAATCTTTCTATCATAACTGTTGAAAGGATCACCTAATATACATATATACACACAGTGGAATATCAAATGATTATTAACAATCCAAATCTGCAACATTTGATATTTCTTTGTATGAAATTTTTTAGAATTGTTGCCGATCAATTTGTCCTATGCATCAATTATTTTGGGTTTGCTTTCTCTTTTTGGCGAGTTAGCATGATGTGTTTTTGTCTATGATTCAGATGTAAATTCTTAGCTGTTAAGATGCAATATCTGATAATTTATCTCTAAAATTTTGAACCAGTTTGCAGGAAATGCATATATGAGAAACTCTCTGATGAGGAGGTAGATTGCTGTCCAATATGCAATATTGACCTTGGTTGTGCCCCAGTGGAGAAGCTCAGGTCATCTTATCTTTCATACTTGTTATTCTACACCACTTCTATTTTTTTTTCTTCTTTTCCCTTCTATTTTTTCTTTTGTTTCTGATTGATTATAATTAGGAAAAGTTTATCTCTCTTATGTACTTCTATGCGCAAATTGATGTTCTAACCCTTAAGAGTCTGGTTAGATTATGTTGATTTATATCTATATATTGGTGTAATTCTGTCATTATTTAAATTATTAGGATGGGGCCCGTCGTCAATGGCCCTTGGTGACAGCTTATGTAATTACAAGAATTTTTTATCTAACTATACAAGTCGTTACAGGATTGGATTTACAAATCTCCACAACTCCCACGGAAGCATTCTTATCTTTCTTTATTTTCTTCATACATCTTCTCTTTGATGTAGGATGGCCAACCAAAACACGATCTTAAAAGGAGTCCTAGCAAAAATATGACTCAAGAAGCTAGTTAGGGTTTGGTATTGAGGAATTGAGGGTTGGATGAGATAAATCTGGAAATTAGGGTTGGGTATTGATGTCTCAAGAAAGTAGGTAGGGTTTGGTATTGAGGAATTGAGGGTCGCATGCGATAAATCTGGAAATTAGGGTTAGGTATTGATGGATTAAAAAAGATTTAAGGTGGTTGGAAAATTGGACAGATTTAGGGCTTCACGAAAATATGGGATTAGGGTTTCTAACAATTTGAAATATGCAGGAAGTATTATTGATTCAATAAAAAAAAAAGAACAATACCATTTTTAAGATATCTCTGAATCAAGGAATGTTTATAACTGTTAAGAGTTTAATTAGTTTAGGTTAATTTATATCTATAATTGGTGTAATTCTGTCATTTATCTTTATTCAAATCATTAGGATGGGGCCCATCATCAATGGCCCTTAGCGACAGCTTATGTAATTACAGGAATTTTATTCTAAGTATACATGTCGTCGAGGGATTGGGATTGTGAAACTCCACAACTCCCATAGAATCATTCTGAACTTTCTTTCTTTTCTTCCTTTAGCTTCTCTTTGATGTAGGATGGCCAACCAAAAACACGATCTTAAAAGGAATCCTAGCAAAAATCTGTTTCAAAAAGGTAGGTAAGGTTTGGTATTGAGGAATTGAGGGTTGGATGGGATAAATCCAGAAATTAGGGTTAGGTATTGATGGATTGAGAAGGATTGAAGGTGGCTAGGATATTGGACAGATTTAGGGCTTCATGAAAATATGGGATTAGGCTTTCTAACTACCTTGTCTTTTATTATTTAACTAGATGTCAAAAGCTATTACAATTCTCATAATGCTCTCAGCAGCCAATTAAATAGGAAAAGACAAGGTGAGTTTGTGTCTATATCAAAACATGGTAATGCAAATATTAGTAGCCTAAAAAATAGAGCAATAACATTTTTAGGATAGGTCTAAATCAAAGAATGTCAGAAAGCTAAATCTATGATCTAGAACCTATGATTTGGCCGGTACTTCGAGTTTATTGCTGACACACGTGTCATGCCTTGTCCGACACGACACCTGTGTCTACACGTGTTGACACTCCTTTAGACACTTTTAAATGTATTGCTAGAAGTGTCTGTAACTTTATATGTATGTATGTGTATGAGTTTTACACTATTTCTAGATTTTTAGGGGTTGCCATGTCAGATACCTCATATCCGTGTCAAAACTCAGCACATAAATCCATGTCCACAAATCATGATTATATGTACTTTCTATTTTAGCCGTGTCCCCGTTTCTAACCTTTTGGTTTATGAAATATAAATATTTTGGTATTTTTTTATGAGATAAGGTCATTTTTGTCATTTTCCATTGACAAACCATTTTTCTAGGATTTCTCTATTTTTAGGATTTTATCATTTTTTATTTTGATAAAAAAACCATTTATTGTTGTTATAAATACTACTATAAAATGGATCACGCAGGGGGACCAACTTATTTGTATGATCCAAACCTTTCATTTAGCGTTCCTAACACTAGATAGGCCATGAAATAAAAAATCTCATCGGGATGATGATCCTAGCCCTCTAATATATTTGGTGAGATATCGACGTTTAAAAAAAGTTATACGTTTACGCTCTACAATATGTGGTCACTGAAATACTGGAAACGGGATACGAGCTTTAATTTTCTCTATACATTGGAACAAAGGAAATCACTTGGGGTAAACCATTTTGAAGGGAAGTACCCCCACCAAAGTAGTTCACCCCAAAATGGCTTACCCCCACACTGGAACAGACCCTAAGGGCCCGTTTGGATACCTCCCATTTTGTATTTGGATTTGGAATTGAGTTTTGAATACAAAATGAATAGATCCCGCAGCTCATGTAGAGGGAGAGAGAGAGGGAAGGGGGTACTTCCTAGTGGAGGGGAGAGGTTGAGGAGCAAAGAGGGTGAAGGAAACTGCCAGATCTGTGGATTTCCAATTTCTTATTTCCACAGCAAAATTAGAAATCTGATTTTTTCCACTGTCAGCTGTTGAATTAGAAATCCAAGAATTTGATCCGATCCAAATTACAATGCAAAAGGGGCTGCAAATGTGAGAAATCCAAATCAAAATCTTCTCTGCATCCAAACGGGCCCTAAGGAATTCCTTTCAACCTTCTAATGTATGATTGTATTGGAGTTTGTAGGGAATGATTTCAAAATTTCAAGAAAGCTGGAAAAATGTTCGCATGGCTTACCCCCTCTTTCTTAACCCCACTGAAACAGACCCTAATGCTCTGTTTGGTTGCCGGGTTTTTTTTTTCCTGGGATTTATGTGGGAGAAAAAAAATCCAAGGAGATTGGTGGGAAAAAAAAAGTCCTAGAAGTATCCCGGTAAAATAAAAATCCCATGTTTGGTTGACCGGACTATAGTGGGGAAAAAAAATGCTTTGTTTGGTTGCTTGAACTGTTGGGAAGAAAAAAATTCTTCTCAAGCTTATTTTTGCTTCCTGGGATTATTTTGGTTCCTGTGAGTATTTTTTTTTTCCTTCCTGTCGTTTCGTGCGGGGTTATTTTGGTTCCTGGGATTATTTTGGACCCACCAAGGGTTTCCTGAGGAAATCCCACAAAAGTCCCAAGAATCAAAAAAATTCCAGCAACCAAACGGAGCCTTAGGAATTACTTTCAACCTTCTAGTGTACGATTGTATTGGAGTTTATAGGGATGATTTGGAAATTTCAAGAAAGCTGGAAAACTGGTGCCCCCTCGTCATGTTGTTTAGACTTTAGAGTTTAACATCAATGGCAGCAGCATAGTTGTTCTTTATCCCGATGACGAGCCTGGGTGTGTTATTTTTTGGTGGAGTGATATTTGATTCTTTTGGTTCTGTCATCGCGTGTTGTGCTATTGGCTCCCCAGCTATCAATGCAGAGGTTAGAGTGGTTTGATGATCAATGCAGAGGTTGGAGCAGTTTGACATGGTATGAAATTCCTGTAGGAATTCAGAACTAGTGAAGTTTGGACTGAAGGGGATTCTTCGTTAGTCATCAACTAGCTAAATAAAGTTTCTTCTCTCCTTTGCCCTTATCCAGTTATTCTCTAAATGTTTTGGAAAGGGCTTTTGAGCACTTCCATTTCTCATACACTGTATTTATCGTGAAGGAAATCTGCTGGCCGATCAACTGGAAAATTTTGGTGTACCTTGTGCATAATTTCTTGCTTCGCATATGTGCCTAATCTTTAGGTTTTTTGTTTTTTGGGTCTGTTTCCTTGGGCTTGTAATCCCTCTTTTAATTGTTGTTTTAAATTTTCATAAAAATGTTTCACCTGTTTAGGGAAAAATTAAAAAATCACAAGTTTGAAACCAGCCTTTTTTTTTCAAAGAAAAACCAGCCTTTCTTTGATTGTAAAAAAGCTTTACATATAGCGAGTACCATAGAATTGGACTGGCCTGGTATGGAAATCTTGGTTTTTAGTTCAATATCCAATTGTTGAGACATAGGGTTCTACACAACTTACCTATGGTGGTTAATCTCTCCACTAAGTTTGTAATAAATATCAGGTTGGTAAAATTGTAAGACTGCAAAGGGCAGATAGTTATCTGCCATTAAAAGTTCTTGCGGGTTTTACTTGGACAGGTCCATATTGGCCTAATTGTATTGTGTGCGCCGAAAACACTTGTGGTATAGTTTAGCCATTTAAGGAAATTCTAATATCCCTTCACCTGCGAAATTCAAATTAGCAATCTGCATTCTTATTTCTCTGCTGGAAGTAGAATACTTTTAAAACTGTTGTATTATTTAGTTCTAATGTACGTCTCTTTTTTCTCTGAAACCGAGGTTTATGTTGGCATGTCTTTTTGTTAAATCACATAATTTGATGTTGATCACTTCCAGGCCAGATCATAATTTACAAGATGTAAGGGCGAAAATTTTTCCTTTTAAAAGGAGAAAGGTTAAGGCACCTGAAGCCATGCCTTCCGTTTCATTGCCTGTTAGAAGGAAGGAAAGATCACTGTCTTCATTGGTGGTTAGTACTCCCCGAGTATCAACACAGACTGGCTTGACTGGACGGAGAACAAAAGCCGTTGCAAGAAAGGCTGCCGCCTTGCGTGGATCACTTTTTTCTGTTGATGAATCCATTAAAAGAGAGGAAAATGCTGTTGGAGATCACCCAGAGAGCGCAAGTTCTCCTGAGTTCCTGAGCAAGATCGCACAAAATAAAAGGCAGGTAAGGAAACGGTAGTCTTTGATTTGTTAGTTCCGTGACATTCAAGTTTTAAGCTCAAATTTTTTCTTTGCCGCATGTTGGGCCCTATGTCACAAATATCTCAGATATTTTCAAAATATCGCGCTTTAATCACGATATTTTAATAAAACGACAAAATCCCGAAATAATCCCGAGATTTTAAAAATATGGTGATATTTTCATTTTTATCATTGAAATATCGCGATAATATCAAGAAATTATCCCGATATGTTTATTTATATATTTTTAAATTTTTTATATATTTCTTAAATAATTTTATTTTTACTGTTTTCCCCAAAATAAACCTGAAAAATAAATAAAAAATTTAATATATCCCGAGATTTTTCCTTGCTGATAAATCCCCGAGAAGGATATTTGTGACATAGGTTTGGCCACTGGATACCATTTTCGTTGCTTTAACTGGCTTTTTGTTGGATTGCCTACTTTAATTGGTGCAGAATTCATCCAATGCAGACCTATCAAACCATACAACTAATAAAGAATCAGAGAATGGTGAAGAACCCTGGCAGGGGAAGGTCGACCTTTGGAAACCTTTAAATTGTTTGGTTGAAGCTGCAAATAGAACAAAGACTCTTAAGTACAATTTAATGGGTTCTGTTGTGAAGTCAGAGCAGCCAAGTGGTCCTGACGGTGAAGTTAAGCCTCATAAAACCAAAGTTAAGCAACATGGGCATAAATCAAAAGTCAAGGATGACAAAAATGGCAACATTCCTGCCCCTTCTGGGTTGGTAAAAGCTAGAAAATTACATGGAAATGGCCGTAAAAGAGCAGCTAGGGAAGTGGGCACTTCAGCCCAAGCCCTGCTTGATGCTTGTGGTGCTAACCGTGAACGAAGATTTAGTCCGATTTGGTTTTCCTTGGTTGCTTCTCATGACCAGTAAGGAGCCACTCTTGAATTTAGGCAATGGTTTTATGCAGAGACTGGATAAATTGAAAATTTTGCCACTGCTTTTCTTTTATATGATGTGATGGTAAATGGTTTTTCTTTTATTTCAGGGAAGGAGATGCACCCTTACCACCGATTTCTGCGTGTTACTTACGGATAAAGTAAGCTTCTTTTGTCCACCTAGCTGGTCTTGAGTATGCAATAATCACAGTTGACTTTCTTTTACTATTCTTTATGCTCTCTGTGTTTTTTTTATTTTGTTTTTGACATCTTAAATTATTATTCTATACATATAACTGAGAGTAATATCATGGAAATGGATGGTTGTTGAAATGCATGCATACTTGTATATTGATATTTGACCATTTTTGTTTTTGTGTCTATATTTTAATGTTCTGCTTATTGGGCTCCATAAATAAGGAATGCTTTTTGACCCCTGCCTCTTTGTTTGTATAAAGATGCTAGAGATCTCTGTTAGACTGAAATCCATCATTAATACACCCACTTTGGATAATTCACAAAGTACTAGGTTGCTTTCAGCAGAGAGCTTTAAGCCAATGTATGAGTGATTATAAATACATATAGACCTCAGCCCGTAGATCCTCTATATAAAGAGGTGTCAGGAATGCAAAGTCCATTCTAATGATGTCAAATTACATCAAGCCTCTTTGGTAAGAATACTTTCTGTGCTTAATCTTCCAATGGGAACTAATTTGCTGGATAACAACTAGTTGTTGAATTCTGCCTTGTAATTGAGTCAAAGGGACTACTCCACACTGCACAAATTGCAAATAGAACTAGGGAGAAAACATAGCTTGAAAACTATTACATCCCAAAGATAGCTTTAAAAAAAAAAAACAAATTACATCCTAAAGATTAAAAAAAGTGTGTTTAGTGCCAGTGCAGTTATTAAGAAACCAAAAATGAACTGTGAACTGTTCTCATTGATTTCAGCGCTTATATATATATATATATATATATATATATATATATATATATATATATATATAGAGGAAACTGTTGGTGAGCTTAAGCTCACCAAACTTATGGTGAGCTAGCTTGCCCAATCACATGGGTCCCACATTTTGGGGAGTGATCCAAACCATTCATTTGCAAGGCCTTATCATAGATAGGGGGTGTACCAAAAATCAGCTCCATAGGATCATCCTAACCCCTCCATTTGTGGAGGACAAAAATGGGGCAAATTTGTGTCTGTCCATTTTTGTCCTCCACAAATGGAGGGGTTAGGATGATCCTATGGAGCTGATTTTTGGTACACCCCCCATCTATGTAAGGGACTTTCAAATGAATGGTTTGGATCATCCTAACAAAGTGGGCCCCCATGTGATTGGGCAAGCTAGCTCACCATAAGTTTGGTGAGCTTAAGCTCACCAACAGTTTCCTCATATATATATATATATATATATATATATATATATATATATATATATATATATATATATATATGAGGAAAAGGATTGTACGCTCGACCGTACCTAAAGTTAGGTACGGTAGAGTGCCAAATCACATGGGTCCCCCATTTTTGGTGGGCATCTAAACCATTCATTTGCAAGGCCCCATCATAGATAGGGTGCATACCAAAAATCAGCACCATTGAATCATCCTAACCCCTCCAAAACTGGAGGCCAAAATGGGCAGATTTGTGGACAAACACTGTCTGTCCATTTTGGCCTCCACAAATGGATGGGTTAGGATGATCCTATGGAGCTGATTTTTGGTATGCACCCTATCTATGATGGGGCCTTGCAAATGAATGGTTTAGATGCCCACCAAAAATGTGGGACCCATGTGATTTGGCACTCTACCGTACCTAACTTTAGGTACGGTCGAGCGTACAATCATATACCTCTTATATATATATATATATATATATATATATATATCTGTGTGTGTGCGCGCGCACACCAGATTTTTAATCCACTGTTTAAATACTCCCCTAAAAGATAGCCGATTCACCTGAATCAACTATCTTTTACCTTGGCCGAGATCTCATCCGAGTTTTGACACACTGTTCTAAACACAGCCCCCAACTTTAGATAGGCCAAATAAGAAACAGCTATATGTTGATGCCCAGCAAAATCCATAAAACAAACTTCTAAAACCATATAACTTCCAAATTAGACTCCATGCTAAAACCAGCCAAAAAATAAGAATATTTCAATTTGAAAACATTAAAAATTTGAAAAGATTCGAGATTCTGTCCTACCAGGTCACAAAAGATTAACTTGAAAGACTTTCTATGAAAAAAACTAAAACCTCTCGGTCTATCTTATCTCAAGTAGGAACCACTAAACTTAGAGATACACTTGAACCCACCTCAAACTCCAAATAGCCTTATCACATCAAAGTTTCATTAGATCCATTATTAGAAACATCATTAAAGGAAAACTTCCAGAAGCCTTCAAACACAGTCCACCAGTATTTCCAAATTAGGCATTCTTGGAACACATCAAACTTGCCTTTGAAAGAAGTTTTTTAGCTAAAACTTTTACCAAAGAGGGAGAATGTAAAAAACACCTGTAGGTCACAAGGTCACTCATTTTATGAGAAAGGACAGAATTCAAATAAATTGAGATAAAATAAAAAGAAAATAATGGTAAGATGTAGTATCAAAGAGGACAGAAAAAAATGAACAAGCATTGTGTTCGAATGACAATCAAAAAATTGGTTAGTGACTGAACCTAATATTAATATACATCATGAGAATATGGACGAGCTTACATGATCCTTAAAGGCTGGGTAACTCATGTGGTAGAGTTTTCTGAATTCAGCGCTAAAATCAAATAACACATGATCTTCTTCATTTTCTTTTCTAATTACTTGCATCAACTTTGGTAGGGCTTGCATTTTTTGACTAGTGGCCCTACACATCATAGTGCTAGTAGAAAAAGTATAGTGGTTTACCTTCTAGACTGCCATAGAACCCCTTTGGTAAATTGGTTTTGTAATGCATATAAGATTTGTTATGGCAGTGCTGAACGCCCCTGTTTTGTGTCAGGATTGTGTTTTATGGATTCCCCTAAGTGTTAGCTGTCCTCCTTTTATTGTCTGCATGGATTGTTGAAATTAATTTATCGTTCCTTTGTTAAGGTAAGTTCCATGGATTTTATTTTAACTTCTCCGAATGTTTTCAAAAAAAAAAAAAAAAAAACAAGAATGATGTTTCATGTACAATTTCACTGTCGGGTATTTATTCATGTGCCACTCTTTAATTGTTTGATATTTTCTTTGAGGGTTTTCTTATGCTAAACTTATTCTCTAATGGTATTCCAATTTCATATGGTAGTCGGTAACCTTTTCTGTGGGAAATTATGGTCTATAGGCATTTTTCTGGTGTTTCTGTTTGCTCTGTCCATATAGGTCATATGGGCCATTTTTTTTGGTGACATCCTTGGTTTATTACTAGTGTGATACTTTGGTGACATCCTTGGTTTGAGTCACGGAAACAGCCTCTCTGCAAAGCAGGGGTAAGGCTGCGTACATCTAGCCCTCCCCAGACCCCGCAATGGCGGGAGCCTCGTGCACTGGGCCACCCTTTTATCCTTGGTTTATTATCAATGTGATACTTTGGTGCACGTGTAAGGTCGTCCCGGGAATCTATTTGATAGCTTCATATGATTTTGTCTTTATGTAATTGATTGTTTCTTTTGTTTGTGATTCATGGGTGAATCCTTGTACGATGTGTATTGCTCACTCTCATTACAGTTGTGACTTGGTGGGTGAGTGACTATTTTGTGATGCTTCTTGTGAATGTATTAGGCACACATAGTCTCAGCCGCAACCAAGGATTCCTGATTCTTTAATATTTCATAGCTGTAGGACTGTAAGTCTGTGAGTTTCTTTGTGTTTTTCTGCATCGAGATTCTAGATGCTCCCTTGCAAATCTCAGATTTCAGAAATTTGGGTGTACCTTGATCTGAGGGTACAAATCTCCATATTGATGCACCATTCAGTGACTGGATTTTGTTAGTAGGTGTTGCCAGTTGTTTTGTATTGTTGGGAAAGTTGCCTTATTTCCCACCCACATGGGTTGCTTGGGTGGGAAGGCAAGTAAGCAAAATTAAAAGCACTGTTTTTTTAGGATTTGGGAAAAACCTAATGTATTTAATACCCTCTTCATACGAGTGTGTGTGGGAGGCAGCATTGCAGCAAGAGAGAGGCAGGAGGCTCTTTGGGGTGTTTTGGCTGCCTCAAGGGCTAGAGAGAAGAGATAAGAGAGAAGATAAAGAAGAGAGAGAAAGAGGGAAAGAGAAAAGGGAGAAAGAAGAGGGTTTCTTTCTGGGGTTTTCTCTTGGGTTTTTTCTCTTGGGCATTCTCTTGGGTTTGTTGTCTCTCGGTGTATGGTCTTGGGTGAGAGAAGCAAGGGTTGCGGGTTTGTGAGTTTTGGGTTAATCCATTGTAGTCCTCGTATATTGTTTTCTCACAGTGAAGATCGTGTTTCTCACCCGTGGATGTAGGCTTGGCTGAACGCTGAACCATGTAAACTCTCGGTGTTCATCTTCTGGCTTGTGTTTGTTTATTTACTTTTCCGTTAATTTGTGCACGATCGGTTCAGATCTGCCCTGCAGATTTTTCTCAACATGTATTTCATATAACATAATTGTTTTGTTATTCTTATATATATATATATATATATATATATATATATATATATATATATCCATGAACTAGTTAAAAGAGTACCTTTTTATTTTATTTTCTTAGGTTAGATTGTTATTATGTGTGTGAATTTTGAATGGTCATCGAAGCTTCTTTGCACCCAGGGATAGTTTCCCACCAATTACTAGTTAGAGGCAAGCTCTCCCTATGCCTCCTAGGCAGTGTACAGTCCTGGCATGTTAAGCATATGCAAATGGTTCCTTTTATGTGAAATTAGGAGTAATAGTCCTTCTAACCTATGTAGGACAGTCCTAGAAATTCCTACACACAATTAAATCAAGCCGGGGTTGAGCCTCTAGCTCAATTGGTTGAGGCTTTGTTCTCCAACCTTGTGGTCAGAGGTTCAATCCCAGCTTACCTACCAAAAAAACAAAAACAAAAAATAGATCAAGCTTCTTCAGGTTAAGTAGTTTTTGGTGTGGTGTATTTTGGTTATTCATTCATTTTATTAATCTTTTTTAGATTTGGTTTTCACCATCGCTTATCTTATTGTCTCGTTATTTTTTAAAGCTTAGAATCTTGCCTTGGATGATGTTAACAATGCATACTAATGCGATCATCATGTGAAATTACTTGTTTATATCAATGTTACAAGGTGTTTCTGTTGATTTTTCTTTAATCTTTGTCTGTACAAGTATTTGAAGATAGGAAATTACTTGCTTAAGATATTTTATACACTTTCTTCATTCAATCTTTCATTCATTTGTCTATCAGAAAAATGTCTTATTTCATACTGATGTTTTTTTTTTCCTTTTCTTGTTATAGAGATGGTAATTTGCCTGTTTCTTTTATCCAAAAGTACCTTGTAAGGAAACTAGATCTTGCGAGTGAGGATGAGGTGAGTTCTCAATCTCGTTCCTGAAAAATAAATCAATGACACACATTAATATATGTTGCCTATTTGAATTTCCAACATTTTTTTTATACAAATAATAGTTTAGCTAATTAAAAGTCTTCCCTCATAATGATGTGGTAAGCTTTAGTGTCGTCAAATATGTCTTATGCCCCGATTGATTACCTAAGCTGTTTAGGGGGTAGGGGTAGGGGGCTTCCCTAAGGATCCTTTTTGGTGAGTGGAAATGACAAGGAAACACTTCTTAATATATGTTGCCCATTTGGATTTAATGATCAATTATATAAAAGTGATGTTTTCTCTGCTTATTAAGATGCGTATATAATGGCTCATGATCTTGGGTTTCATATGTTTCAAAAAAAAAAAAATAATAATAATAATAATAATAATATATAGAGAGAGAGAGAGTGTGTGTTTCTGCGCACGTGCGCAGGAGCTCCCTGTGCACAAGTAGCTCCTGCGCACAAGTGGCTTAAAAAGCCACCAATTGGTTCGTATGGCAGGTCCACCTCTGCGGGGTCCACAAAAAACGACCAATCGGTGGCTTTTTAAGCCACTTGTGCGCAGGGAGCTCCCTGCGCACGTGTGCAGAAACACTTTTCTCATATATTTTATATATATATAATACTCCAGGGAGTTAAAAGTCTTCCTTTAGAATGGTCTTTTAAACTGTAGTGTCATCAAACGTATCCCAAGCCTTCGTTGAGTAGGAGAGAGAGAGAGAGAGAGAGTGAGAGAGAGAGAGAGGGGCATCATTTTGGTAGGCAGAATTGAGAAGGCAAGTGCCTACTGCCTCGGAAATGATCTCCCATGTGCTTTCCTTCTAACATGGTATATATATACTGTGATGTGGCTATATTGCATTGGTGTGGGTACGAGCCGGAATCCCAATCGTGTATCGAGTGAGAATTCGGCAAACCGTAAAAAAGATTTCGAGGATTCAACAATATATTTTAATCAATTCTTTTATATAATATGGTAAGTAATATATTGAGAATTTTAATATGATAATTAAATATGATATTTTATTTACATACCAAAAAGCTAACTCAAATGTTGAATAGGATGGATGCTATGTTTAGTTGACCTTACAATTTCGATACTTAAAAGACAAATGTACATAGTTTTATGGCTTACCTGCCAAAACGCGTACTAGAACAATGCTTAGTACTATAGGTTTTACTTATTTAAATGATTATGGTATTTGAATGGTTTGTTGGATAATACCTTTCATCATTCTGTTCTTTGAATGGTTATGATTGACTTTTTTAATTTAAATGGTTTTATATGATTCTTTCCCATAATGCTGTGGAATTAGATAGGGCCCACTCTCCCATATAAACATAGTGACTTACACTATTCACTTGGGATAGGTAATGTGGGACAATCAAAGGAAGGACTAATACTTCACTTTGATACCAAGCTGACGTAGAATGGATCTATACAAGGGACATTAGGGTGAAAATTAGGATTTTGGATCTTAAAATATGTGATTAGATTGGAAAAATATTTATACTAGGTTTACGGTAGGTTCGGAGGAGTGTAGAGGTATCAACGGAACCTACAGACGTATGCCGGGAAGGTGCGGGCAAGGGTTTGGACATGATTAAGGGATGCATGGTTTAGGGTGAGATGAGATGAGAAAAAGAAGAAAAAATGGAGTTTTGAGGTTTTAGGTAATGCCTAAAGAGAAAGAATGTTTTCGGTTCCCGGCATATTGTTTTGTAGAGGACGTAAAAAGAAATAAAATAGAAGAAATATAGATGGCAAGTAATAAAGAAACAATATATTTATCTCAAGGCATCCCACCAAGACTTTTCTTTGGCATTTCACCAAAGAAGAAGAAAATTATGCTAGAATCACACTAGCATTCCCAAGGCTTCACACTAAGGGAACCCTAGGCATCACATCAAGGGAGTCAAGGCCTCACACCTTGGAAAAGCAGACTTTACATCCATGATTTGCAAGCAAAAGAAAAACTGATCTTCCATTCATTCATCCATTGCATCCCTCCCTACTTAAAATTTTCATAATACATGTGTGGGGGGGCCTATTTAAAGCTCTCACAACTCAAAAAACATAAGTAATTTTGATGAAAAAACGACTCTACTACCCCCTATGACTTAAAAGACGTATATAACACTCTAAAAACTAAATAAAACTCTTAACTTAAACAATGAGCATCACCTTCTTAACTCCTTGATTCTTCATGGTATCTTGAATGGTCACCCATCATTTTCCCCCACTTGAAATGGTTCGATCCCGTCGAATATAATGATTTGTATTATGGGTGGGAGTTTGTCGTCTCTGCAAACAGTTGGCCCTTCCAACAGACCAATTATTTCCAACACAGTAAGTATGTTTGACGGTCGTATCCTCTGACGGGCACAATTTCAATATATTCTTTAAGCTTTGTGACCATTGGTGGAATAAATGACATCGTGTTTGCTTTGTCAACATCATCCGCATCCGTTGACACTAACTGAAGCTATCGCAGACTGTCGAATAAGTCTTTTCCATGTGTGCCGAACAAAGATTGTCACCATCTTTATGACTTTATCTTCGTGTAACATGTATAAGCTAAGTATCGTCAGAGTCAGCATGACAATAGTGGCTCCGGTGTGTTACTCTAATTTCATATTCCATAGAAAGTGTCAACAATGATTATTCCGACACAAACTTTTTACTCTTTGCAACCTATGGAGTCTCCAAGGCTAGAAAAGAAGATGCATGGAAATCTCGGTGAGTATGATCCACGTGATCCAAGTGGGATAGCAACCCTTCAAATTTGGCATTTAAATCTTAACATAACTCAACTATTTGATTGACACTACATCTGGACAACACCTTTTCAACCTTAGCTATGATACTAAAATTTGACGTAGGACCGATGTAGTTCTGATACCAAATTTGATGCAGAACAATCGAATGAAGGACTTATACTTCACTCTAATACCAAACTGATATAGAACGATTCTATACAAGGGATGTTAAGGGTGAAAAGGATGGGTGAAAATTAGGATTTTGGATCCTAAAATGTGATTAGATTGGAAATATATTTCTACTAGGTTTAGGGTAGGTTTAGAGGAAAGTGCAGAGGTATGGCGGAAAGCGCAGACGTATGCTCAGAAGATGCAGCTTGCAAACAAGGGATTTGGACAAGATAAGGGATGAAGGGTTTTGGACAAGATTAAGGGATGCAAGCTTTGTTGCATGAATTCTTTGCCCCCTATGCCGATTCCATTTTGACAAGAGAATCAGACATGGTTTCACGTGGGATACCTGGATTCTTGTCGCGGCCGTGTCTTGCACAAATCCTGTTTTTTCGTCCGAATCCGATACTTCTTAATTTTTTTAAACACATTTTCCTTTAAACGCATTTTCTTCTTAATTTTTTTTATATAAAAGCACAACCCGACCTCCCTTAATAAAAACCTTAGTGCCTCGACCCTCCACCCTCAAACATCGATCCTCCTTCCTCCTCTTTCTTCTTCAACTCTCTTAAATAAAAACTCCAACACCTCGACCCTCCACTCAAAATTTTCACACACACACACACACAAGAAAAGAGTTCTTACACCCTAGTGTAGATTAGTTACCTACACCCTAGGCTTAAAATACAATGGGGGCCACATTGTTTGGGTGATCCAAAGCATTCATTTGATAGGCCCACACATAGAAAGGGTGTGCCCAAAAAATCAGCTCCATAGGATCATCCCAACCCTACGATTTGTGGAGGTAAAAATGGACGTTTATAAACCTTTTTGGGCACACCCTATCTATGTGAGGGCCCATCAAATGAATGCTTTGGATCACCCAAACAATGTGGCCCCCACTGTATTTTAAGCCTAGGGTGTAGGTAACTTATCTACACTAGGGTGTAGGAACTCTTTTCTCATGTGTGTTTGTGTGTGTATCTATATATACGGAAAAGTGATTGTGGAGGGTCGAGCATATAACCTTATCTGCTCGGTCGCCCAAACACAATAGTGGGCCCACATTTTTGGATGATCTGATAGGCCTTGACATAGATAGGTTGTGCCCAAAAAATCAGCTCCATAGGATCATCCTAACCCTTCGATTTGTGGATGTTAAAAATGGACAGATTCATGGAGGTTTATGCCCGTCCATTTTTAACCTCCACAAATCAAAGGGTTAGGATGATCCTAAGGAGCTGATTTTTTTATCACACCCTATCTATTTTAGGGCCCATCAAATGAAAGGATTACATCACCCAAACACCGTGGGCCCACGCTATTTCTGGTCAGCGGACTAGATAAATTTATCTAGTCAGCCGACTAGAAACACCTCTCTCTCTCTCTCTCTATATATATATATATATATATATATATATGAGTTAAGTGAAGCTACACATACGTGTAGCTAACTTAGCTACACATACGTGTAGCTAACTTAGCTACACTGACGGCTTAAATACAGTGGGCCCACATTGTTTGGGGAAAGTGATTGTGAGCGGCCCCTCATATAAGCTTATATGAGGTGACCGCTAAAAACATGGTGGGCCCAGATTTTTGGGGTGATCCGAACTGGTCATTTGATAGGCCCTGATATAGATAGGGGGTGCCCAAAAAATCAGCTCCATAGGATCATCCCAACCCTTAGAACTATGGAGGTGAAAGAGGGGAAAATGGGCGGGTATAAATTTGCCCACTTAGCCGTCCAATTTCCCCTCTTGCACCTCCACAGTACGAAGGGTTGAGATGATCCTATGGAGCTGATTTTTTGGGCACCCCCAATCTATGTCAGGGCCTATCAAATGACCGGTTCGGATCACCCCAAAAATGTGGGCCCACCCTATGTTTTGAAAATCGGAATCGAATCGTAAATCGTAATTGGGGTCGAATCGTATCGGATTGTAAATCGTATGTAAATCATAAGATTCATTCAAAAATATAAAAAAATATGTATAATAAAAAATTATAAATAAATTAAAGAATAAAAATAGCCAATTATTCATTTTTCATCCAAATTCATTAATTCAAACAGAAACTACCATGATAAGCATTCAATATCATAATACAAATTGTTTGTTGACAAACTTGACACATACTAATCATCTAATTCTCATCCAAAACCATGAATCTTGGTTAATAATCTTTTAAAAAAGGCACATGATCATATCAATTCTCAAAGTCTCAAACATCAAATGAGAAATATCAATCATAAAAGACGGGAATCGATGTTGTCCTTATTATGGTAGTCTCCCACGTCGACTCCCACCTCGATGTGAGTAATGCCCTCAACAAATGCACTGTTCTCGATTGGTTCGATTTGTTTGATGTCCTAATCCTCCTCTGTCTTCTTCCTTCTAATGAGAGGGATTTCAAAGGCTTCTTGTAATGTAGAAAGGAAATGAGGTCTTTTGAAAGAAAGATAGATTTTCTTTTATACAAAACTTAATTTGGATAAATCGCATAAATCGTATGAATCGTACAATTTACGATCGAATCGTAAGATTCAATAAAAAATTGTAAGATTCATACAAATTAAGATTCATCATGGGATTCAAATCGTTTTGCCTAAGAATCGTAGATCGAATCGTAAATTGAACCGTAAATCGTAAGATTTTCAAAACAATGGGCCCACCATGTTTTTAGCGGTCACCTCATATAAGCTTATATGAGGGGCCGCTCACAATCACTTTCCCCTATATATATATATATATATAATTTTTTAATTTTTATTTTATTTGATAAAGATAAACGAATCCACGAATCCTACTTTGGGGGGTTTGCCGAATCTGACACCTCGAATCCGTGTCGGATCCTGACATGCGAATCCAGAGAGATACTTTATCGATTGAATAGTGCAATGGCCTTCATACAAAGAAGACGGAGGAACTTGATTACTACCAGGCCATGGTCCCCACTATCAAAGACACAAAGAATCAGAACTGAACATAGATTTTTTGAGCTATTTGCTGGTTTAAATCTAGGTATACAACTCTAATGTGTTCAAGTCGTCGTGAAAGATGAGTTACCCTCTCTCTCTTAAATCAATTTACAACATATTAGAGGTGAGGATAGCAGAAAAGATACAACTATGGGTGCCGGTTGCTTTATCTATAGCATGGGTGAGATCATTACCATCATTCTGTTTTGTTTCGGCTTATGACCTATGGGAGGGGTGGAAAGAGATTTATTTTAGTGCGGAGAGGCGCCCTCTGATTGTATAACATTGGGAGGCTCCTCCGTGTGGGCTATTCACATTGAACTTTGACTGGTCAAGTCTTGGCAACCGAGGCCCTGCAAGAGTTGGTGGCGTCCTTAGTGACTTTGAGGGCTCTGTTATTTGGGCCTTTCTGGTCCCCTAGGTGTGGCAGACGCTAGCGAGGCGGAGGTTAGAGCGGTCTATTAGGGCATTAAATGCTTGGACAATGCATTATTGGATAAAGTTATTTTGGAGGGAGATTCCAAAAATGTTATTCGGTGGCTTCGTGGCTCGGCTGTCCCTCCGTGGAGATTTGCACATTTCTTTGATGAGATTCCAGATAGGTTGCTTGGGTCGTCGATTATTTTCAATCACATTCGTAGATCTGCTAATAGTGTAGCGCAGATAGGTTGGCAAGGGAAGGGGTGGGAAGGCTTGAGCTAGAGTTGTTCGACTTTCTTCCCCCTTTACTTTATTCTTCTTTTGCATTTTTTTTGCTTTTTGTGTTTCTTCTATTCTGCTTGTAACTCATTGGGGATCATCTTGGTCTCCCTTTTCTCATTGCATGAAATTGCAACCATTCAAAAAAAAATAAAAATGGGTGCTGGTTGAGCAACTAGTGTGGAACATTCATTCATAGCAATGGACTAAAAGGGAAAAAAGGCCTGCGTTGCAAGAAAGAAGGCACACCAAATATACATGCTAGAATATTCACCCACAGAGAATTTATATGATGGGTGGCCGTGAAAACATGTGAAGTCTAAAAGAAGTAGGTATGGCCCACTTTTTTCGATGATCCAAACCGTTCATCTGTTTGGGCACAACGTAAATAGGTTGTGCCCCAAAAATCAGTTCCATAGGATGATCCTAACCGTCCGATCTGAACTGATCTGAATATGGAGATTTCCAAAAATCATTTATGGAATCTTCTACAGATCGGAGGGGTAGGATCATCCTATGGAACTGATTTTTGGGGCACAACCTATTTACGCTGTGCCCAAACAGATGAACGGTTTGGATCATAAAAAAAAGTGGGCCGTACCTACTTTTTTAGACTTACGTGTTTTCACGGCCACCCATCATATAAATTCTCCACCCACATATTAGCCCTAAGATGAGATCGACTAGTGCAAACATCGTTTCCATTGAGGGGGATCAGGGAGGTAGTTACCAATCAACATGCTACAAGAGCTCAACAAGAGACTCAAATGATCAGGCTATTAAGGATCTTAGTCAACAACTTGCTACCCTCAAAGCTTCATTGAGCACCTTACCTGATGGGTAAGCACAATGATGTCCTTTTCTCCTCTTTCTGGTGGGGTCAAATTCTCATTTGGATCCTTCTTTGTGAAAGGGATCTATAAACTTTCTCTCTATTATTCATGTTCCAATTATTCCTTCTGATTTTATATCAATTTGCAGTCTCCAATAACAACTAAATTGAAGTGGGTTTTTATCAGAGAAGCAGGATTCGTTCCTGGAGTTGGGGATTCGTGAATCCCCGAATCGCGAATCCGAACCGTGATTCGATTCGAATCCCCGATTCTGGGGAACCCCGATTCCCAATTTATGAAAACCCCGATTCCCACTTTATAGGAACCCCGATTCCCAGGCAATTCCCTGCGAATCCCCAGTGAATCCCAACTCCCCACGACTCTCAGCGAATCCCTGACGAATCCCCGACGAATCTCTGGCAAACCCACGATTCCCGCTTCCAACCATCCCAGGAGCCTTCGATTCCCGCTTTCGAATCTCGAATTGAATCCCGCTTTCGATTCCCGCCTTGGCAACCTTGGTTTTTATCATTCTTATTGCATCTTTCCGGACTAGGAAACAAGAAAGATGATTGGTAGTGATCGTGAGGATAATGGATTGTATTTTTTGGATATGAAGAATATCAATCCAACTACCCACCATTCAGTGTTAGTTATCTTACTAGTCAGGGGTATCTGTGGCATTATCGGTTTTTGGGATGAGTTGGTATGATGCCTTCTTGCCTCAGGGTGCGATGCCTTAGATCCTATAATGTGATGCCTGGGAGACCCATAGTCCCTAAACCTTTTTTCCTTTCTTTTTTCTTCTTCTCCCCTTCTCCATCATTTTTATTTTCTTTAGTTCTTGAAGCCTGCAACCTAATAACTGTCCTTGAAAACCAGTCTACTTAGAATCCGAATAGCTTTCAATCCAACTGTCCGATTTGGATCAAATTTTGGGGGTTCCATAACATACCCGAAAATCAATCCGATCCAACGGTTATAATCCTATATTAGATCTGAACCATCCATTTCTCAAAAACTGCAGATCCTGTTATTTCTTCCCAGATCAATGATCCTGCGATCAATTGTCATCCAACTTTAGTAGGTCCATTCTAGATACATGTCCTAAACTAAATCCAAATATCTACTTGATCCAACAGTCGGTTCATCCTAAACTCCTCTGTTTATAGATCTAATCCAGATCTGCACCCTATTCGAACACCCCCTTATTCTTTTTATTTATTTATTTATTTTGAGAAAACACCCCCTAATTCTTAGATCACCGTCTTCCCTCTCCCCATAGACCGTCCTTCATCAAGAAGAGATGCCTACATAGGTTGGCCTCTTTTTTATTTATTTCCTTTTTAGTGTCCTCAATGGTCATGGGAAGTCAAGGATTCATCTCATTTTAAACTGAAGTCATACTCAACTGTTCTTGGAAACTGGTAGTCTAAACTCCATCACTTAGGAGCTATGTTTCACCAAAATTAGCCATTCACAAAGTCACCACGGAGCTTAGACCCTCCTCATTAGAAATGGCTGCCTATTTTTTATTTTCCAATAAAATTCCAAATGCACCTGCAGTTTCTTTTACTCATGTTCAGACACTTCCTACAATATACACAGAAAATGCTTGAAACTTGCATTTTCCCATTTGACATGTGGGGCAAGAATTTGATGGTCATGTTGTTGCTTTGGTGGGGGCACTGCATTTACATGCAGGACTCACAGGGTTGGCTTCAACTTGATAATCTAAGAGCTTGATTAGGAGCTTTTTGGGGTTTTTCGTGTTGAATGCTGACCATTGTTGATTATCAAGTTGCAACCAGACAGTTAAGATTGTCTTACTCCTTCCTGCCGCATGAGTCCAGCATGTACACTTAGTGGTCCATGTGATCATTTGCCCTGATCATCATGTGTGGTACCCACATGTACTGACGTGCTCATGTGGCTTGAACAAATCCAGCCCCATAAGGCTAGCAAGCCTTCCTCCTCAAACATAGTCTGCCATGCTACTAAGTCAACTAGTTTATGTTGGATGTTGATAGCTTTTTGGTAATTTTAACCGTACTTCAAAGTTTGGATTTACCAATAAATCATGAAGGCAAATATTCAAAAAATTTAGGAATTGCTTAGGAAGTGTTAGGGGGAAATGGAAAAAATGTGCTTTTTTTTTCTTTTAAATGTGTATATGTGGGGAAGGATATTATCATTTCAAAAAAATATGGGGAATGATCTTTCCACGCACTTTCTCAGCATTTCCACCCTTTTTACTTGTCTTTTCCTGAAATGAAGAAAGAGGCAAGTAGTCGACATGCAGCCATTACTATGAAAAGTGTGAAACAACGTTATTCCAAAGGCTTAAGCTGTTGGGGAAGGCGTTATTTAATCTTTTATACTTTATAACACTCCCCCTCACGTGTGGCCCTAGGGTTGGCCTACACGTGGCCCTTCTTTTTAGGTTGGCCATTGCAAGTGGTTTTTTTTTACTATCATGGAGGTTTGAACTCAGGACCGTTGGCTCTGATACCATGTGAAACAACCAGTTACTCCAAAAGATTAAGCTGTTGGAGAAGGCGTTATTTAATCTTTTATACTTTATAACATAAAGATATAACAGAAAGAAACAAAATGATGTGAAAATATCATTTCTTTATAGATGCGTACACACACACAGTCACTCATTTTTGTAAATAAGACAGCAAGAAGGAATGAAAGAACATATGAGTTCAGTTTTCACAATGTTATTTTCAATAATTTTGAATTTCTCACGAAATTTACTGACAAGATATTAGAAATTGACGAATTTTTCTTCGAATTCACACTTAATTCAGGAAATTTGCTTTTTATCTGAAATGTGAGGATTCTTGAATTATTTGGGATTTTTTAAAGTTTAACATGGGACAGTAGACATTCAAGATTTTTTCTGTTTTTTAATTATGTGGAGTAAATATGATTATACATTGCCTTCTTAATCTTGATTAGAAAAGTGTAAATTGAAGAGGGGAGCCATCTTCAAATATGTGAGGATATCATTTTCCTATATAATGGAAATATTTAAGTCTGCATAAATGTATTTGGCTATTATGGGTGGTTACTATTTAACGTCTCTTTGTGAATGATTTGAACTGAATGATCTGCTAATTGTTTTGATAGGTGGAGCTCACCTGTCAGGGTCAGCCATTGATCCCCACCTTACAAATGCATAATTTGGTAGATAAGTGGCTACAAACGCAATCAACATTGCACAAGGTGGCAACATCTGTAGGTACTTCAGCTAAGGAATTTGTGATGGTTCTTGCCTACGCTCGAAAGCATCCATTACAGTAAAACAACCCTTTCATTCTTCTCTCATCACATCTCCAATAATCTCTATATAGCCTTTTACCAAAATCCAAGCTCTAAATACCTTCAAAGGGTGATTTATGGTTTATCTGGACCATCTAATCCAGGACATCAATTGCTTATTCCAGCACCTCTCTCGTCTTGCCAAATCTTCATGCGCTGGTATTTATTGTTTCATGCTTGCTTTTTTCGGTTCTCTCTCATATATATGTGTGTTTTTACCAGCAGGAGATATGTGAAGAGTAATTAAAATGCTCGGTTTGTACTGTTTACTAGCAATAATAGCTATTATATCAGGGTTATCAGGTTAACAGTTGGGTTACTGTTTAAAGTTATTAGGATGTGTAGTGAACTCAATTTGCGGGGTTCAGTTTGTTCATTCATTATGTGACATTGTTTTGCTAAGTTTGCAAATAGAAATATTTAGTTTATATGAGTAATTAGTAGGATGTGGTTTGAGGGCCTCTTTGGATAGCTTTAAGAAATTATTTGCAAATGGTTTTGAAGCTATATTTTCAATGGTTGTAATAGTCTTAGAAATGATACTAGTTAAGAGCAAATCTCTCAACTTGCAGACAGGCTATTATCCATAGTGTCCTTTGGGCCTTTTGGGTGGCAGAAAGGCCTTTCACATAGAAAGGGCTTTACCAAGAAAGCCTTTTCCTTTACATTAATTAGAAAATCTTTTAAACTGCTTAGTTCAATAAGTTCATGTTTGGCAACCATGAAAAAACCTTCATGGAATATTTGTTTACATGTAAGAGAAGGGCAAAGAGGTGGAAGAGAAGAGAGATTAGAGGAGGTGGTGAGTGAGGAGAGCATGAGATGGGTTGGTTGGAAAACAGGGGAAACAAAAATCCTATTTTAAGTAGGGATTTTTTTTTTCTTTGTTTACCAACCCCATCACATGCTTTCCTGACTCGCGACCACCCTCCCAAATCTCTCTCAACAGCCCTCTACCCTTTCTCTCACCTTGGGTTCATGGCTGCCAAACAAACCCTAAGGGGCCGTTTGGATACTCAGATTTTAGAATCTGTGATTTCTTCAAAATTGTAGCTAAGAGACAAGAGAAGAAGCGGACCAGCCGTTGTTTTTGCCTCGTTTTTTACTTCTTGCCCTTGTTTCAATAGCAAGAGAGTAGCAGATCCTCCCATATTTCTAGTTTTTAGAAATCTCAGGATGCAGGAGAGATTTTTAAAACCTGAATTTCTCACTTAAAATCCAAGAAACACTGTCAGGGCAGCATACAGTTGCTTTATCATGAACCCTCTTTTACAACTAAAAACCTGAGTTGTAAAATCCGGGTATCCAAACGGCCCCTAAATCTAAGACGAAAAAAGCAAAGTATTTATGCTGTTTAAATGCTTTTTATCTTGAAAAAAGCAAATGAACATTTTTAATTATACTCAGTGATATATTACCATTCAAAAGAATTATGCTCAGTGATATATTATGACTAGAAGTCATATATACTAATGAGATATATATTAGTGGGATCTAATGGTAAAAAAGCAGTGGAGTCCATATTTGGGGATTTGCTAGGGACCATCGCAGAAGGCATTTGCGGCTGGGCAGATGTATGTGAGAGCAGCCACCTCAAATGAATTAAGTGAATAAGACAAAATCTGAGCCTGTGTGGCTGCTCTCACATGCAACAGCCCAGCCAGCGAAATGCCTTTCCCAATGGTCCCTAGCAAATCCCTTTATACTATTCAACGACTATTAGTAAGGATAAGATATACAGTGCCAATGGCCAATGAGGCCACATATAAAATAATAATTTTTATAGGGAAATGATTTATTCGCCCCCTTTTCTTCCGTGAGTCACTCACCCCCATCAGTGTAAAAAGAAAGTTTACAAATGCACCAGAGGGTGGGTGTCCTGGGGAAGAAAAGTGGGCATATATACATCACTTCCCTTTGTATATTAGTAGGTGCTTTGTAGAGGGTCTAATGGCAAAAAGGACAATGTCCTACATATATGCTAATAAATGATAGGATGTGATCTAATAGTTAGACTAATAATTTGTGATATACTAGTTGGACTAAGATGTAGGCCCCAAGGTCCAAAAATGACCGGGGTTCAGGTGTATAGTAATCAGTTATGTACTAGTACATAGAGGGGCTAATGGATATCGAGCTCATGGCCAAATAGAAGGCCTAACAGCCAAAAAGTAATTAGTTATGTACAAGTGATACATAGAGGGCACAATGGCAAAAAACTATGTACATTAATATGTAATGTACTAGTGGGATTTGGAGGGCTCAACAGCCATAAACAATGGCGACCATCTATAGCGATGAGTTATGTAGTAGTAGATCCCACATGAAGGGACTGATAGCCACAAACAATGGACCCCGAACGCATAGTAATTACAAATTAGTGATCTACTAGTGAGGCTATGATAAAGAGTTCAACCATGGAAAAAAGGCAGGGCCCACTTACATTATAATAAGGGATTTGCTAGGGACCATAGCATAAGGTATTTCGCAGACCGGCTGTTGCATGAGAGAGCAGCGACCTTGTAAGCCCAATGGTTTCCACCTTGGCATTCCCATCTTATTTTGATGATTCCAATACACAAGTGATTAATGATCACTAATGTGTTTGATTGTCTAAGTTGTAGATCGCATTGGTGCTAAGACAACATTACTTGGATTGAGGCCAAGAAGCACTCATTGGACCACATCATGAAGGCCAAAGACAACGAAGTCCAAGACAAATGAAGACTTGAAGAATCCATTGAAGATCAAGTTATATTAGATTGTATTAAGATACAATCCTAGTTTAGGATTTTGAAAGGCATAATTAAGGAAATAAACACACACCCTAAATTTATATGTGATTGTCTTTGTGGTGTTCCAACACCTTGGAACCCTCATAGCAATCCCAACTTGGTGTTATGTTGGAAGCCCAAAAACATGAAGTGAAAATCTGCTCTTCATAGGCTTCTCGGAACTCCGAGAAATGGTCCAGTAGACTTTTTTTCATCTTCTGTTAGTATTCCCAGAACTCCGAGATTTTTTCTCGGAACTCCGAGAACACTATAACGGTCATATTTTGAGCCGTTGGGAATTTTGCTGGAATTACCACAATGCCATTGAACGGTCATATTTTGGTTTTCCTATATATATGGGCATTCTAAACTTCCAAATGATCAATCCTAACACTCTAAAAACCTACTTGAACATCCTTCGAGTGACAAACTTGTTTATGCCTCTCATCATCTAAGATTAAGATTCGGATCTATAGGCTATATTTGTACATCTTCTACAATTTGTAAACCCTTATGAGGGATTTTTTGTTCTTTCTTTCTTAGTCAAGAAATTGTATCGGGCGAGTGTTCGGAGAAGCGTAGCCCACTCTCCGTGGTGAAGATTGCCACCAAGGTTAAAGGTAATCAGAATTTGTAATCGGCACCGATCTTCGCCGAAGTTAAGAAGATCACATAGTGAAGCCATCAACGGGTCTTTGTTGGTGGAGTGGAGTAGGCCTCGCGTTTTGAGGACCGAACCACTTTAAATCTCGGGTGCACTCTCTCTTGAACTCTAGCTCTTTATTTTGCATTGCACCTCTAGATTTAACTTGTGTGCTTGAATTTCATTTTGATCTCTTAATTTCCAATTTAGGTTTGAGTTTTCAAAAGATTAAAACTTGTTAGAAACCTAATTAATTCTCACTCCTCATAGTTGTCGTACTAGGGACCACCCTTGGAATATCACTTGGTATCAGAGCAAAGGCTCTTAAAAGATTTTCTTTTCTATAAATCTTTGGAAAATTTTTCTTTAAAAATTTCAACAAGGGAAAGATCATAAGATCTTTGGCAACTTTCTAATTGTGAAATGGCGGATAGAAATGGAACCGGACTTCCGGAAGGCCATTCCACAACTAGACCTCCCTTCTTTAATGGGTCCAACTATGGACATTGGAAGACAAGGATGCGCATCTATCTTCTTTCGATAGATGTGGAACTTTGGCACATTGTTGAAAATGGATACATGTTGCATTCCAAACCATTTGAAGAATGGAATGTCGTAGAAAAAAGGCATGCAAATTTAAATTACAAAGCCATAAATTCTTTGTTTTGCGCCCTATCTACGGAGGAGTTTAATCGAGTTGCTCTTTTTTATTCCGCCAAGGTTATTTGGGATACACTTGCCGTTACCCATGAGGGAACATCTCAAGTTAAGGATTCCAAAATAAACTTGTTAAAGAGCAAATATGAAATGTTTAGAATGGATAAAAACGAAAGCATTTCCGAAATGTATACCCGTTTTTCTAAAATTTCTAATGAATTAGCAAATCTTGGTAAATCTTATCCTACTGATGAGCTTGTGAGTAAGTTGTTTAGGTCTCTTCCTCCATATTAGGATCCAAAGGTAACCGCCATACAAGAATCAAAGAATCTCAAGACGCTAACCATGGAGGAGCTTGTAGGATCTCTCATCACCCATGAGATGCTCCTCACTAGCCGACAAGAGGAGAAGAAGCCGAAAGAGAAAGAGAGTTGATCTCTAGCTCTAAAAGCCTTCAAAGCAAACTCATCATCCTCTAGCGAGGCGGATAGCGATGAAGAAGAAGCTTTAAGGAAATTTAAAAGCTTATGGAGAAAGAAACATAAAAAGGATAAAACAAAGAAGAAAGTGAAGTAGAAGGAGGAATAAGGTACTATAATTGCAAGAAGGCCGGACACAAAAGACCGGATTGTCCACTTCTCAAGTCATCTTCCTCAAAATACAAGGGGAAGAAGGAATGGAAGAAACATAAAGCTCTTGCCGCCGGATGGGATGCTACTAGCACCTCGGAAAAGAGTTCAAGCGAAGGGGAAGAAAAGAAAGACGATCTTTGCTTCATGGCACTCACCCATGAAGATGAGGTAAACTCTAACCCTTCATGTTATTCATCTAGTAGTGATAGTGAAAAAATATCATATGATGAATTGTGCTCAACCTTGCACTCTCAAATTTCCAAAAATAAAGTTCAAAAGAAATCCATTTCAAAATTAGAAAATGAACTTAATTTTTTGAAAAATGAATTTTCTTCAAAATCTCAAATACAACTTGAAAATTTTAAACTTGAGATTAAAACCCTTAAGGGTTGTTTGGATGAGAAATCTTGCCAAATTGTAAAACTCCAAGATGTGGCAAGCTCTTCCAAATCTTATGAAGATGAATTTAACGATTTTCTAAATCAAATAACCCATCTTCATAATGAAAATGAAAGGTTAAGATTATGTCTCCATGGATTCTTAAATGGTGACAAAATTATTGACATAATCTTAAAGAAGACTAGTCAAAGGCCTAAACATACATATGATAGGACTAGCGTATCTAACCCTCATGTTAGATGCCATTATTGTGGAATAAATGGTCATTACCAATTCCAATGTGCATCTAAGATTAGGGATAATGTTGGAACCAAGAAATCTTGGGTTCCCAAAGCCCCCATATGATTTTCATCATATATGCTTAGATTAGGGGCTTGCTCTAAAATTGAATATCTTTCTATTGATAATTAAAATACCCCCTCTTATGTTGAATAAAAATTCTAAATAGGGGGAGTTCTATTTGTCTTTTTCCTTGAAAAAGGGGGAGCCTTAAGTTGAATAATTCATCCATTTGTTTCTCTTTTACCCCAATCTTTTTGATTGATGCCAAAGGGGGAGAGAATTTAGTATTAGGAAAAATATATGTGCTTTTATTTGAAAATCTCTTGTGCTTGTCATCATCAAAAAGGGGGAGATTGTAAGCCCAATGGTTTCCACCTTGGCATTCCCATCTTATTTTGATGATTCCAATACACAAGTGATTAATGATCACTAATGTGTTTGATTGTCTAAGTTGTAGATCACATTGGTGCTAAGATAACATTACTTGGATTGAGGCCAAGAAGCACTCATTGGACCACATCATGAAGGCCAAAGACAACGAAGTCCAAGACAAATGAAGACTTGAAGAATCCATTGAAGATCAAGTTATATTAGATTATATTAAGATCCAATCCTAGTTTAGGATTTTGAAAGGCATAATTAAGGAAATAAACACACACCCTAAATTTATATGTGATTGTCTTTGTGGTGTTCCAACACATTGGAACCCTCATAGCAATCCCAACTTGGTGTTAAGTTGGAAGCCCAAAAACATGAAGTGAAAATCTGCTCTTCATAGGCTTCTCGGAACTCCGAGAGAAATTCTCGGAACTCCGAGAAATGGTCCAGTAGACTTTTTTTCATCTTCTGATAGTATTCCCGGAACTCCGAGAACACTATAACGGTCATATTTTGAGCCGTTGGGAATTTTGCTGGAATTACCACAATGCCATTGAACGGTCATATTTTGGTTTTCCTATATATATGGGCATTCTAAACTTCCAAATGATCAATCCTAACACTCTAAAAACATACTTGAACATCCTTAGAGTGAATCAAACTTGTTTATGCCTCTCATCATCTAAGATTAGGATTCAGATCTATAGGCTATATTTGTACATCTTCTACAATTTGTAAACCCTTGTGAGGGATTTTTTGTTCTTTCTTTCTTAGTCAAGAACTTGTATCGGGCGAGTGTTCGGAGAAGCGTAGCCCACTCTCCGTGGTGAAGATTGCCACCAAGGTTAAAGGTAATCAGAATTTGTAATCGGCACCGATCTTCGCCGAAGTTAAGAAGATCACATAGTGAAGCCATCAACGGGTCTTTGTTGGTGGAGTGGAGTAGGCCTCGCGTTTTGAGGACCGAACCACTTTAAATCTCGGGTGCACTCTCTCTTGAACTCTAGCTCTTTATTTTGCATTGCACTTCTAGATTTAACTTGTGTGCTTGAATTTTATTTTGATCTCTTAATTTCCAATTTAGGTTTGAGTTTTCAAAAGATTAAAACTTGTTAGAAACCTAATTAATTCTCACTCCTCATAGTTGCCGTACTAGGGACCACCCTTGGAATATCAGACCTCAAATGCATTAATTGAATAAGACAAAATCAATTGAAAAGTGAGCCTATGTGGCCTAAACTTTGGCGGAAATGGGTCTTTGTCTCTCCATGAATTGATCTTCCGTCTGGAGCACCTTTGCATGATCAATCTCCGGCCGGGCTCAATCTCTTCAGGCCGCCTCATCCTATTTACTACACTCGCTATGTTTTGCCACCAAGAGCACCTTCGCACGACCAATCGCCGTCCAGGCTCAATCTCTTCAGGATGCTTCATCCTACCTACTCCACTCGCTATGTTTTGCAGCCAAACCGACTAGGGGTGCAACTCGGGTCGGGTTGAGGCCAACATGAGGAACCATTTACTCAACCTGAACCTAACCCGACCCGAGTTCCAACCCGATGAGGTTCAACCAGAACCAACCCAAGAAACCCTTTTTTCCAACTCGGACCTAACCCAACCCCACCCCAGTTTTTAAGCTTACTTAAAAAAAAAAGATAAAAAAAAAAAAAAAAATTGTTGGGTTTCACTTGGGTCAGGGTGCCTAAGCCCTCAACTCGAACCTGACCTGAAGTCAACTTCGGTTAGGAAAACCCGACCCGACCCGACTATTTTTCAGGTTGTACCCGCCCCGAGTTGCACTCGTAAAACGGACTCTCAGAGGTTTCCCCTAGATGTAATGCTTAGCAACCCATGCACCCCCTCAATGAATAAGACAAAATGAGTTGAAAAGTGAGCGTATGTGGCTTCTCTCTCATGCAGCAGCCGGTCCGCAAAATACCTTCTGTGATGGACCCTAGCAAATTCTATATAATAATAATAATAAGTTATTTGCAAGAACCATTTACTCAGCCTGAGCGAAACCCGACATTATTTGCGGGAGTGTATGTGGCTGCTCTCTCATGCAACAGCGGGTCCTCAAAATACCTTCTGGGATGGCCCCTAGCAAATTCCTCATATACTAATGGCCAAAAATTTATAGACTACACATGCCTGGATGATACTCAACCTTTATTTCCATACATGTTTGGTTGCGGGCATTTACCTTGGAAAGTAGTGGTATAAGCAATCAACATGGAGGACAAGCATGGGAAATACCTGGAACTTACCTTGGAAAATAGTGGTATGCAGCGTTGGGTAGTCATGTTAATTTAAAACATTGCTTAAGTGATCCCTTTGGATCTCTGGCATTGAAAACAAAGAAAAATCAATGTTAAATGAGATGGGTTTGTAGTACCTTGTGCCATGGCTATGCTAGAACGTGTGTAATATGACGATCCGAAGACGCTTCTCTCTCTCTCTCTCTCTCTCTCTCTCTCTCTCTCTCTCTCTCTCTCTCTCTCTCTCTGAATGAGTTCTCAAGATCGAGGTGTGTAGTAAGAGGGACCAAGGGTCTCCTTATATAGGAAAAAAGTTCCCATAGAACTTCCTAAATTTACCCAATTTGTTTTGGCTCTTTCCCATGAATATAGAAAGTGTATTTTGAGTTACTTTCCTTTCCAAACATTGCTAAACATGAAGGGTTGCCAAAACATGATGAAAGGTTGCTTGAATGCAAAGCCACAACCTTAGTTTGGCAACTCTAGAACTTTCAATGATATTCCAGAATTCCAATCTTAAATAGAAACTTCATATTTGGAAACCCAAATATGAGGAAACGTCCAACAGTCTCTCACTTGGCTTGCATGGGCTTTACACCTTTCTTATTAACCAACTTTACATTCTGTTCAATAAGTTATACTAACAACGGATCATGTAATCATTGGATTCATTATCCAATAACCTCCCAATGGTTACAAAATTAGCAAACTTATCAACATGAATAAGGTCCACTTTATGTCATTATCGACATTCTGCTTTCAAAAACATCCATTCAATGTGCACAATACAAATATTGGAAAAGCAGAAAACTTTATTTTATCAGGATCAAAAACTCAAAAGTGATCACAATACAATGTCTATAAACTTTATGAAGACTCCCACTAATCAACACAACCAGACTTACTCACCAATCCCATGCGCGCTACATGGTCATTAAAGACCTACCTTAGGTGGTAAGCCTTTTGTCATCGGATCTGCCAACATAAATGCGGCACTTATGTACTCAATAGACACTAACTGATCTTGAATCCTTTCTCTAACAACAAGATACTTCAATCTAATATGCTTCGAACCATCTGGTAACTTGTTGTTTTTGGAAAAGAAAACCACAGCGGAACTGTCACAATATATCTTCAATGACTTCCTAATGTTATCAACAACCTGAAGCCTGGAGATAAAGTTCCGCGGCCATAAGGCCTGTGCCGAAGCTTCCCATGATGCTATAAACTCCACTTCCATTGTGGATGAAGTTCTCATTCCTTGCTTTACGCTTCTCCAGGATATTGGTCCTGCTGAAAGCAGAAAGATATAACCTGATGTGGATATCATGGTGTCCCGACAACCAGCAAAGTTGGAGTCAGAATAGTCATTCACCTCAAAGCTATTTGTTTTTCTAAATGTGAGCATATAATATTTTGTTCTTTGCAAATAACGCATAGCTTTCTTAACAGCTTTCCAATGATCCATTCCAGGATCACTTTGATACCTTCCAAGCATGCCCACCACGTAGGCTAAATCTGGATGGGTACAAACTTAAGCATACATGAGACTTCCTACTGCCGATGCATAAGGAATTCTCCTCATTTCTTCCCGTTCCAAATCGTTCCTGGGAGTCTGTGAACCACTAAACATATCTCCCTTTATCACAGGAGCAATACCAGCTGTGCACTTATCCATGTTGAACCTCTTCAGGACTTTCTCATTATAGGCATTCTGAGATAATCCCAGTAATCCTTGAGCCCTATCTCGGTAAATCTCTATTCCTATAACATAGGAAGCTTCACCAAGATCCTGTTACTGTATTAGGGTTTAAGCAACGATGCTTAAAGCATTACACCCAAGGTATCTAGTTTGGAATACCAAGTTTGTTGCCTCCAGCCCCTATATATAGAGATACACTAGGGTTATAAGAGGTTAACGGGCTCTAGCCCAAATGGGCCCACTACACCTGGTCCATTACCTATTGGGCTTATATTAGAGCATACATGGGTTATATTATATATACCCAACAATCTCCTCATATGTTCTACATATAGCACAATCCAATAGATAGATAATGTGATGTCCAAACAAAATTATTGAAGCATCCATATCACTATATCAATAAAGATTTGTAATCCAACTGAGAACAAAATACTTTAAAGAATAACCAAAAGTTTTAGAAATAATCTAAACTCAAACATAAGTAGTTTCATATGTAGGTGAACTATTTAATCAACGGAAAAGAAAATAATAGTTCCTACTGCGCTATAAGGATTCACTCATCAAGTAAGTCATCCTCATCAAGATCCAAATTGAGGCAATCTCCTCCATTTTCGCCAATTCCTGTAAATTATCAAATATGAATTTCATTAAAAAAAATGAATCCAATCATTTGTGTATTTTACTAAAAGTATCTAGTTCTACCAGAAGAACTTAGTACAATTTCATAATGGCTGAGAAATAAATATTAATATCAATAAGTATCAATGTCAAGTTTCAATCAAGAACAAGACCGAAATAGTTTCTTTTACAAAGAACTATTCCATGTTTCCATTTGGAATGTTACAGGCATCATATCCAAATTGAGTTAAGCTGTATCATCAAGTTTGGAATGAAACAACATTTCCCAAGAATGACATGTCATCAAATGTGGAATGACATAAAGATAACTGTAAACAACATTGAAACATATCAAGTGCTTATCTTGGCCAAGATAGGGAGAGGAGATTCAAAAAAATCAAAATAATATGAATGTAGGTTAAGACACGTCTACATAGTCTTTAACCCCATCTCCCCCACAGTTTTGAATATTCGATCTTTGTTCAATCCCTTCGTAAGAGCATCGGCCATATTATCCTTCGATCTCACATCAACCAAAGTGATAATACCTTGTTCTAGAAGATAATTCAGCTTGGCATGTTTCAGCCTGACATGTCTCCTCTTACCATTAAAGAGTGAGTTTTTCACAATCATAATTGTAGCTTGATTATCACAGAACAAACTTAAAGAGTTAATCTTTAAATGGGTCAATGGAATGTCCAGGATCAGATCTCTTATCCGCTCTGCTTCATCTCCTGTAGAAGCTAAAGCATAAAGTTCTTATTCCATAGATGACAGAGCAATACAAGTCTGTCTCTTTGACTTCCATGCAACAGCGGCTCCACCCAGTGTAAAAACATAACCACTGGTAGATTTACTGTAAGAACCGGTAAAATATATATATAGATATATATATATATATATGTTACATACAAATATAAAAAAAATGGCCTCATAGGTGGGTAATCATCGGCCATTACTCATTTTTCCCCGAGTTAATCGGGCATGAGGACATCTGGCATAATGGGGCATACGCGATTCGAACCCAATCCTGAGCTAGGATTGAACGGCTTCCTACCACTAAGCCACCGCCCCAGATGTCAACTAAAAAGGCTTAGATATTTACATATATTAAAACTTACCAATAGTCACTATGCGTAATTACTATTCACAACAGTCACTATGCAGAAATACTATGCAAGTTTACTATTGAGATGTACTATGTAAAACTACTATTCACAGTAGGACCCACCGAGTACTATTCACAAGCGGGTCCCACATAAGCGGGTCCCACATCAGCGGGCCCCACACAAGCGGGTCCCACATCAGCGGGCCCCACACAAGCGGGTCCCACATCAGCGGGCCCCACACAAGCGGGTCCTACCAACAGTAGGTCCCACAACAAGTAGGTCCCACACAATAATTCAAGTTACTATTCAAGCAAATAAACTAATAATATAATAATTCAAGTTACTGTTCATGCAAATAAAATAATAAATAAAATAATAATATAATAATTCAGGTTAAGGCTATAAATAGAGGCTCGCAGACGAGGAGAAGGAAAAAAAAAAAAAGAAATCTGAGAGAGGAGAAGGAAAAGGAAATCTGAGAGAGAAGAAGGAAAAGGAAATCAGAGAGAAGAAGGAAAAGAAAATCTGAGAGAGGAGAAGGAAAAGGAAATCTGAGAGAGGAGAAGGTAAATCTTTCAATAGTTAAAGTATTTCTTTTATATGCAAGTCTTATTTGAACGGTGAAATGCAAGCATAGTAACCGTAAAATAAAGTAAATGGTTGGTTCTACCACCTATGTAAATATCCATCTATGTAAATCAGGATAAAACATGCATAAGAGGCGATAACTCGCTATAGATTATGCAAGTTTTACCCTCTTATTTGAACGGTGAAATGCTAGCATAGTAACCGTAAAGTAAATGGTTGGTTCTACCACCTATGTAAATATCCATCTATGTAAATCAGGATAAAACATGCATAAGAGGCGATAACTCGCTATAGATTATGCAAGTTTTACCCTCTTATTTGAACGGTGAAATGCAAGCATAGTAACCGTAAGTAAACTTTCAGAACAGAAAGGCAAACTGCTAAGCATAGGCGAACTGCTAAGCATAGTAGCCAAGAAATAAACGAAATCAAAGAATGGTAAACCTGCTGAGCATAGTAACATGTGGGGTCCACATGAATAGTAACATGTGGGGTCCACATGAATTTACATGTGGGGTCCACATGAATGTAAAATGTGGGGTCCACATAAATAGTAACATGTGGGGTCCACATGAATAGTAACATGAGGGGTCCACATGAATAGTGCATGTGGGGTCCACATGATCTTAAAACATGACTTTGATACAAATTAGAATATTTACAGGTTATTCACTCCAAGGTGTAAGCTCAAACAAACCTGTAACCAGAAAACTATAGGTAAGGGTCCCCTATCATTGATTCTCTCATTGATTCTCTTTTGCTATATTTGAAGTAAGGAGTGTTCCTTTCATGTTTTTGAGGTAAGGGTTGCCTTATGTTTTTGAGGTAAGGGTTGCCTATCTATTGATTCTCTTTTGCTGATATAAAGGTTTTTCTTCTCCGAAACTTGTTTCAATGAGATATGTTTATGTTTAGGGTTTATCTTGTGATACCCTAATTCTGAATATGGACTGAGTTATGATATGATGACGGATGGACGCGTTATAGTCCTCCATGTGCACGTGGGTAATGACGACTCTAGAGAGTGTAAATCTAGAGGATTATGAGCCGAGATATGGCTATGAATGGGCCGAGATATGGCTATGAATGAAAACATCATGAAGTCTATATATAGTTCTTAATATCAAGTTCTATAAGTTTCTCTATACGTTTGAAAAGCATGTTTCTTTCTTTCCATGTGAGATTTACCTTGTTGTTTATACCCTACTGGGCTATTTGAGCTCACCCCCTTCTTTCCCTTGTTTTATGATTCCAAACCCCAGGTGAAGTATAGATGGAAGATGAGGAATGCTAGAGTTGAATGCAGAACTGTTCTAACGGACATTTATGTTTTAAGTGTGTATCAACTATGTTTTGAATTACAATGTAATAAGTTAGACCTAATTTCTGTAAATCCTCTAAATGTATTTGAGATCTTGGGAATAATGAAAGTGTTTGAGAATAATGAAAGTTTTTGAGAAAGATGATGTCATATTTTTATACGCACCGAGTTTGTATTTTCAAGAAAAACCGGGGCGTTACATTTACTGTCTCCTAATTCTGAGCCCCATGATGCATCAGAATACCCTTCCAGGATAGGAGGATGGCCATTATAATATAGAGCATATCCTTGAGTACCCTTAAGGTATCTCATCAGCCTCATAAGGGCATCCCAGTGCTCATGGCCAGGATTACTAGTATAACGACTCAGCATGTCAACTGTAAAGACTATGTCTGGTCTAGTGCAACTCATAGCATACATGAGACTACCAATCAGTTTAGAATAATCTAACTGATTCATACTGTCTCCTTCATTAGAGATCAGCTTCTTGGTATAATCAAATGGTGTCTCAATCGGTTTACACTCACTCTATCCCCAAGTAGAAAGTAGTTTTTCAATATAATGGGCTTGGCTAAGAGTAATCCCTTGCCTTTCAAAACTTACTTTCATACCAAGAATGGTGTCAACCACACCAAGATCTTTCATGTCGAATTCTTAAGCCAAAGTGAATTTCACGTCACTCACTACAGAGAAATCGGAACCAAGAATCAACATATCGTCTACATACAAGCAAATAATCGCAACCTTATTCGACACAGAACAATAATAAAGGCATTTATCTGAGTAACTGGTCTGAAAACCAAAGCTCTTTACTACCTTGTCAAATTTTTGATGCCACAATTTAGGTGCTTGTTTAAGACCATACAAAGATTTGTGTAACTTACAAACTTTGTTCTCGAAACCCTCCATGACAAACCCTTCAGGTTGGTTCATGTAGATTTGTTCTGTGAGGTCTCCATTAAGGAAAGCCGTTTTTACATCCATTTGATGCACAACATACTTCTCAATAGAAGCCAAAGCAAGAAGAATTCTTATCGTTGCCAAATGACAGACCGGTGAGTAAACATCAAAGTAGTCTATCCCATTGACTTGAGTATAGCCCTTAGCTACTAAATGTGCTTTATACCGAGCTATGGATCCGTCAGGATTAAGTTTCTTCTTCAAAATTCACTTACAGCCCAAGTCTTAGCCCCTTTTGGCAAATCGACTACCTGCCAAGTGTGATTTTGTAACAGAGAGCTCATTTCATCATGAATGGCTTCTGCCCACAATATAGAGTCCCTAGATCTCATCACGTCCTGATAGGATGATGGATCATTCTCTAATTGGTAGGTCAGAAAGTCCTCACCAAATTCTTTGGTACTCTATCACATGGAGGAGCATATAGAAATTTAGGATGTGATTTGCAGTCAAAACTGTCTCTCCCCAAATGCAACTAGGCATGCCAGCTGACATTAACATGGAGTTTAACACTGAAGTTAACTTCCTGTTCTTACACTCGGCTATGCCAATTGATTGAGGCGAGAGAGGAGCAGTAGTTTCAAGTATTATGCCCTGAGAGGCACAGAATTCCTTGAACTCTGTCAAAGTGTAATTTCCTCCTCTATCACTCCTAAATCGCTTAATTTTCAAGTTCAATTGATTTTCAACACGATTCTTGAAAATTTTAAATTTATCAAAAGCTTCATCTTTCGATTTTAGGAGATAAATATGACAATATCTAGAAAAATCGTCTAGAAAAGTGATTAAATACTTCCGACCACCTCGAGTAGTGAAGCTTTTAAAATCACAGAGGTCAGAATGTATTAACTCAAGAAGTTGTGTGCTTCTAGAAACCGAACGAAAAGGTTTTCTAGTTATCTTGGTTTGTGCACACACTTCACATCTGTCAAATCTAATCAATGTATCTAAAGGTATATTATAAGTTTTAGCAAGTTTGACCATTTTCCTATAGTTCACATGTCCCAATCTAGTGTGTAACAACTTAGGATCAATCAAAGTGGAACTAACCTGACTAACGGTTTCATTTGTTAAACTCAGTCTATACATACCATCGATTAAGAAAGCACAGCCAAAATAATAAGAGTTAACAGTTAAAGTTACTCTACCACCCAGAAAAGATGAACACATGCCAGCATTGTCTAAAAGACTAATAGAAATTAAATTCTTTTGAATAGAAGGAACTACTTTAACATTTTTTAAAGTTAGTATTTTACCTGAAGAAAGGACCAAGTTCGTAGTTCCAGTGTGAGTCACCTCTGCCTCAGCTCCACTAGCCACTGTAACGGTCTCTTTCACGCCAACAGCATCCGTAAGTAGTTTCTTCGAGTTGCAAACATGGCAGGTGGCTCCTGTATCTAACCACCAGGCTGAAGAAGTACTGGCCTTACCATTGCCTAACATGGCAATAAAACTCTTAGGCGCAGCACTGCCCACCATCATATGAGCTTCCTTTTGTGGTGTGTCAGATTTAGCCTTCTTTGGTTGTTTACACTCTGCAGCAAAGTGACCCCATTTCCTACAGTTGTGGCACTTGCCCTTCTTTTTCTGAAAGATAGTCTTTTTGGCCTCCAACTTGGGATGTTCACTTTTAGGTGACTTGGATTTCCGAGGAAATTTCTTGGGATATATTACCGCGTTAGTAGCAGATTGTTGATGTCTAACCATCTCCAAGTTATTCCTAGCTCGATTCTCATCTTCGATTCGAATGAATCGTTTGAGATCATCCAGTCCCACTTGCACCTTTTTCCGATACATCTCGGTTTTGAAAGAGTGCCATGCAGATGGTAACTTGTATATAATTGCACCCACAAGAAATGAATCACAGACAACTATTTTTTCATTATTCAACTTAGATCTCAAATTCTCTAGATCAGTAACTTGAGGAGTGATTTCCATGTCTTCTTGAAACTTGAAATCCATGAATTTGTCCACAAGATGGGTCTTGGACAATTTCTCCTCCTTCTTGAATTGAGCATCTAAGTTGTCCCATATTGCTTTAGCAGTGTTAAATTTACTATAGGTTTCTGCAAGACGATCTGAAAGACAATTCAGCAAGTAGTCTTTGCAGAAATCCTCATCTCTAAGCCATTGAGATTCATCAACTTCTTCATCCGTCTCAGCAAAGGTACTCAAAACAGTGTAAAAACAGTTCATGTATTTTAGACTGAATTGAGTCTTTCGCTTCCATGAGGTAAACTCAGATCCTCCAAATGATTGAAGTTTGACCATCTCAAAAAGCATAGAAATCTTTTCCATTTGATATTTCAGATGAAATTAAAAAATAGAAAGAGTGCACCTGATTGGAGAGAACCAAATTGCAAATCAAAACCAGAGAACCGTATCTAGTTTGGAATACCAAGTTTGTTGCCTCCAGCCCCTATATATAGAGATACACTAGGGTTATAAGAGGTTAACGGGCTCCAGCCCAAATGGGCCCACTACACCTGGTCCATTACCTATTGGGCTTATATTAGAACATACATGGGTTATATTATATATACCCAACAGATCCTTCACGTCAAAATTCCTAGAAAGGAATTTCTTGGTTTCCATCAACATGCCCAAATTGAACTTGCTCCCAATGACCTTGAGATATATACATTGGTCCACAGCATTTTCCTTGAACCCGAATTTTGTGATAGTTGTGTGTAACTTTAAGTACCACTACCGAGAGGCTTGTTTCAAACTATAGATAGATCGTTCAAGCTTGCACGCTAAATGTTCCTTGCCTTCAACCTGAAAATCTTCAGGTTGTGTCATATAGACAATCTCATGAGCTACTAAAGCCATGACTATCCTCAAAGAGTCTTTCTTGGAAATAGGAGAGAAAGTCTCTTTGTAGTCTATTCCTTATTTTTTAGTGTAACCTTTTGGAACCAATCTTGCTTTATGTCTCTCAATGCCACCCTTGGAGTCACGTTTGGTCTTAAAGACCCACTTGCAACCAATTGGCTTGACTCCATTTGGTAACTCAGTGAGTTTCCAAACTTGGTTCTTCTCCATTGAGAGTAGCTCTTCCTTCATGGCTTGAAGCCATTGAGCTGACTGATCACTTTCCATAGCTTGATGCAAAAGAGATGGGATCATCATCCATCTCTCCTTCATATTCACACTCATTAAGATAGACCTCACAGTCATTTGGGATGGCCGATCTCTTTTCTCTCTATGACCTGCGCAAAGGCTGACCAGTAGGAACTTCTACTGGGCCTTCATCTGTAGGGAGTGTTATGTCTGGAATGCCTTCAGGTTCGACTATGTACTCATGAATGGGGACATGCACCACTTTTCTTGGAAAACGGGCAATGGAATTGTAACACGGTTTTCCTCAAAAGTGATCTTCCTATGCACAACACTCCCACTGGAGTCGCCGTCTTCCAAAAACTCGGCGTATCTAGTCTCTATGATACGGGTACTATGACTAGAACAATAAAATCTAAAACCCTTAGACCTATCAGGATAACCAATGAAATGACAAGTAATAGTTTTAGGGTCCAATTTCCTTATTTGGGGATTGTAAATTTTAGCCCCGGCCAAGCATCCCCATACATGCAAGTATTCTAAACTCGGTTTCCTACCAACCCATAGTTCATAAGGAGTTTTTGAAACTGACTTTGTAGGAACCCGATTTAGTATGTGCACCGCCGTCTTTACGGCTTCTCCCCAAAGAAACTCAGGCAAAGAAGAATTACACAACATGCTTCTTACCATATCTATAAGAGTACGGTTTCGCCTCTCAGCCACGACATTCTGCTCAGGTGTTCCTGGCATTGTGTACTGAGCAACGATATTGTTCTCTTGTAGATACATAGCAAAAGCCCCTGGATTGCGGCCCGTTTTGGAGTATTTACCATAGTATTCTCCGCCTTTATCGGACCTCACAACTTTTATTTTTAAATCAAGTTGATTTTCAACTTCGGTTTTATAAATCTTAAATATATCCATGGCTTTTGATTTTTCATTGATAGGATATACATAGCCATAGCGAGAAAAATCATCAATAAAGGTAATAAAGTATCTTTGTCCACCAACTGTCGGAGTTGGAAAAGGTCCACAGATATCAGTGTGAATGATCTCTAGTAGACTCGTACTCCTGGTGGCCCCTTTCTTACTAGTTTTAATGTATTTTCCTTTTATGCAATCCGTACATACACCAAAATCGGAAAAGTCAAGTGGTTCAAGAACTCCTTTCTTCACAAGTCGTTTCATTCTATCTTTCGATATAAGACCCAACCGTTTATGCCATAGAAGTGAGGAGTTGCTGTCCATTCGACTTCGTTTATTACCAACATTTTCAATTTTATCATTCATATGCAGAGAAAATAGATTTTGAGTATGGGAGGAATCTAATTTAATCTTATATAGATTCTCCATCAAAACACCAGATCCAATCATATGGGATCCACGGAATAGAGTAAATTGTCCATTACTAAACTTAAATTCAAAACCATAAGAATCAAGTCTTGCAACAGAAATTAAATTCCTAGTAATACTCGGAACATAAAGAGTATCTACTAAATCTAAGTAGAAGCCCATATCCAAAATGAGACGAAATGTCCCTACGACTTCCGCATCAATCTCTATTCCGTTCCCTACTTTAATGGTCCATTATCCTTTGCTCAGTTTTTGACTTTGCACGTAACCCTGCATAGAATTTGTAATATGAACAGATGCACCAGCATTAACCCACCAAGTATCTTTAGGTGCGTCAATCAAATTGGATTCAAAATACATAAAAACTAAATTATTACCTTTCTTTTCAAGCCATGCCTTATACTTGGCACATTCAATCTTTATGTGTCATCTTTTCCTGCAAAAGTGGCATTTGATATCCAGTTTGCCCTGAGGGATAATGCCATCTGCAGGTTTACCTTTCTGGCCTTTGTTTTCACCCTTCTTGCCCTTCTTAAAATTAGTCTTTGTGGGACCTAATGGGATGTAGTGAGCACTATCTTGCCTTTCTGCTTCCAACCTTTCTTCTTCTTGGACACACATGGCAATTAACTCGCCCATGGTCCACTTCTCTTTCTGCGTATTATAGTTAATCTTAAAAGGTCCAAATTGTATAGGAAGAGAAGTCATTATGAAGTGGACAAGGAAACCTTCAGAAATTTCCGTTTCTAATTTTCAAGCTGAGAGGCCATGTCGCTCATTTTCATTATGTGCTCACGCACACCACTCTGTTGGTCATACCTGAGGGTCAGCATCCGCATCATAAGGGTTGTAGCAAGTGCTTTGGAAGTCCCCTTGAATTGCTCCTCAATTGCTCCAAAGTATTCCTTGGCGGTCAATTCGTTTTTGTCTTTAGTGTGAGGAATTGCACTCCTAATGGATGTACTTATGGTACTTTTCATGATCATAAGACTCATGCGATTTGATCACTCCCACTTGGCACGAAGTGCCTTAGCGTCGGATGTACTTGTAGCCGAGTCCTTGGGTGGTTCATCGATCAAAAGCGCACAATCAAATTCCATGCAACCGAGAGCAATATACAAGTGTTCCTTCCACTTTCCATAGTTTGTCCCAGTTAAGTGTTCAATACAAGACAAATATCCAGCAACAACACCAGGTGAAACGGCTGTAAATGAAACATTATGGTTGTCAATATGCTCACTAAATATAACACCTTGATCCACAATCGAGTTTATTTAGCATTCATCAATTTAATCTAACTATTTCCAAAATGTTAGAATTTATATCACTAGTAATTTCTTGATGTGACACTTCAAGACACCCTTCGTGTCATCATGACCCTTTGATTAGGCCAAGCCACGACCCACAGTGGGCTTTGACCATGAGACAGGCCAAAATTGAACAATTTAGCACTAGGGATTCTATCACCGTTGGGCAGAAAAGAATCCCAAGCCCGGTCATTCAATTCCAACCTTCTCATTCCACCCAATCAAACTAGACAATGACTTTCTGTTGGGCCAATCATCTCCATGTTTAAGTGGGCACAGATCAATTGTAATCTTATAATTAAACACAGAACATTCTGACTTGATTACAAAAGAGAAGATACCATCCACACAAAAGAGAGTAATCTTGTTTCCAATGAGTTATTCAAGACGATCAATTATCCAAGCCACAACCATTATTTGGAAATCACAAACCTGAAACCCACAAGGTTAAGGATCTTCTGTTGGGCCGATCAAAACCTTTATGTAATTTGAAGATTGCTAGTTTTTAATGTATGTTCACATATATTAATGTTTCCACTTGTGCCTTTAAAACCAATATGGACCCTTTAGAACCTTTGTTGCATGAATCTAAAGGCCATCCATCGCTTGCACAAGCATTTATTTGTACGCCAAAAAACTAGCATGGTTCCTTTTGAAACCTTGTTGCGTAAGTGATCTCTTAAAGTGTACACAAATATGACTTCACATAAGCGGATCATTGTTGATAACAAACGTACACATCCAAAATTATTAGATAATCAAAAGTAAACAGATTCCAAATAACCATAAAACATAAGTCAGATTTGTGTTAGAGAAAAAGTCCACATAAGGTCAGTGACTGGCCCAAGAGTAGGGGTGTAAACGAGGGAAGGCGAGCCGAGCTTGGCCAGGCTCGGCTCGGCTCATTAAGCTCAAAAGCCAGGCTCGGGCTCGAACCAGGCTCGGCTCGGTCAGGCTTCCGAGCCCGAGCCAAAATTGACACCCTTACCCAAGAGAGAAGAAATTAAACAGATTCCAAATAACCCCATTGACAGAGAGGGCCCACATATGTCCTAAAACTTTGTTTCCATATAAATAGAGAGATTAGGTATTTTAAATTTTAATATAAGATATTAGAAGACAAGAGGATTCCGGAACCGATCCGAACCTGACAGGAACCGGCCAGAAAATGGGCGAACCGGCCAGAAAATGGCGAACCGGCCGGTTCATCCATCCCCGGATATATTCACCCCCCTTATATAACTTTCATCTTCTGAGGATGATTCACCCCCTTATGTTCGCGTGTCAACTGTGACGTGCGCGGCGTCATGGTAATGCGGACTGATATAAAAAGTTTTACCTTTAGATAGTAAAAGTTTTATGAAACTACCATAATACGGTAGTTTCTTATAAAACTACCGATTCAAGGTCATTCTCTAAAAGCTTTGCAAATTACCAATAGATGGTCAAAGTCTACGAAACTACCTATAGAGGTCGTCTTCTAGAATTCAAACCTTCAACTTGGTTTGAAACATTACATGAAATGCCACTGATTTTTGAAACAACATATCTCCTTCTCCAACCGTCAGATCACTATGAAACTTTACAGATATGATCTTCGGCCGGAGGGGAACCTGCCGGCAGTGGCGGAGCCAAGATTTATGCATAAGGGGGGCAAGCTTATACATGCTTATACATAAGGGGGGGAAGGCCTTCAAAATTTAAAGGGGGCTGGGCCCAATTGAGTTGGGTCTATTAAGGATTTGGCCCAACTCAACAAGGGCAACTGCCCCCCTTATGCTACATGTAGCTCCGCCCCTGCCTGCCGGTATCATTGGATTGCCGAAAAAATTCGTCGGAGTCCGGCGGCAATGAAGTTTCCGGAAGTTCTTGATTTAGCACAAAATTACCCAATTTGCATTTAGCACAAAATTACCCAATTTGCTTAATTTTCTCGGTTTTCAAAGCCTTTAACCATAGCTTTGATACTTAATGTTAATTTAAAACATTGCTTTGGCGATCCCTTTGGATCTTTGGCATTGAAAACAAAGAAAAATCAATGTTAAATGAGATGGGTTTGTAGTACCTAGTGCCATGGCTATGCTCGAACGTGTGTAATACGACGATCCGAAGACGCTTTTCCGAACACGGTGAGAAGCTCAGAAACGCCCCTTGATTCTTCTCTTACCTCTCACACCAAACGGTCTATGGGAAACCTCTCAAAGAAGAAGTCTCTCTCTCTCTCTCTCTCTCTCTCTCTCTCTCTCTCTCTCTCTCTCTCTCTCTCAATGAATTCTCAACGTCAAGGTGTGTAGTAAGAGGGACCAAGGGTCTCCTTATATAGGTAAAAAGTCCCCATAGAACTTCCTAAATTTACCCAATTAATTTTGGCTCTTTCCCACGAATATAGAAAGTGTATTTTGAGTTACTTTCCTTTCCAAACATTGCTAAACATGAAGGGTTGCCAAAACATGATTAAAGGTTGCTTGAATGCAACCACAACCTTAGTTTGGCAACTCTAGAACTTTCAATGATATTCCAAAATTCCAATCTTAAATGGAAACTTTATATTTGGAAACCCAAATATGAGGAAACGTCCAACATGTCAACCTTGGATAATGGTGGTAGAGGGTGTCATTATATATATATATAGAGGAAACTGTTGGGCTCACCAAACTTATGGTGAGCTAGCTTGCCCAATCACATGGGGGTTCAAGCTTGGAATTTTAGCTTGAATTTCTTGGGAATGGTGCTCTCTCTCTCTCTCTCTCTCTCTCTCTATATATATATATATATATATATATATATATATATATATATATATATATGAGGAAACTGTTGGTGAGCTAGCTTGCCCAATCACATGGGGGCCCACTTTGTTAGGATGATCCAAAGCATTCATTTGAAAGCCCCTTATATAGATGGGGGGTGTACCAAAAATCAGCTCCATAGGATCATCCTAACCCCTCCATTTGTGGAGGACAAAAATGGACAGACACAAATCTGCCCCATTTTTGTCCTCCACAAATGGAGGGGTTAGGATGATCCTATGGAGCTGATTTTTGGTACACCCCCTATCTATGATAAGGCCTTGCAAATGAATGGTTTGGATTACTCCCCAAAATGTGGGACCCATGTGATTGGGCAAGCTAGCTCACCATAAGTTTGGTGAGCTTAAGCTCACCAACAGTTTCCTCATATATATATATATATATAGAGAGAGAGAGAGAGCACCATTCCCAAGAAATTCAAGCTAAAATTCCAAGCTTGAAATTTCATAGGGAAGGGATAGAGAACAGAGAAAGGAAAGAAGAGACAGAGAAAAAAAGATAAAGAGAGAGAGAGAGAGAGAGATCACCATCCTAAGAAATTCAAGCTAAAATTCCAAGCTTGAAATTTCATAGGGAAGGGATTAGATAAGAGAGAAAGGAAAGAAGTGACAAATAGAAAAAAAAAGCACCATTCCCAATAAATTCAAGCAAAATTCTACCTTTCTATGGATTTTTGCTTGAATTTCATAGGAAGGAGACAAGGGACACATGCCAGCAAACATGCAATGGTTTACTAGGAGATATCCCTCAGAGTCCGTAGGGATTTCAATGCTATATTGGCAACCAAACAAAGAAATTTTATAACGTGACGCCTAAATGCCAAGCAAAATTCTTTAGCTCCCCCCGGATGTCATTACCAATATAGAAAGAAGAGAGAGAAAGAGAGACATCACCATTCCCAAGAAATTCAAGCAAAATTCTACCTTTTTGGGGATTTTGGCTTAAATTTCATAGGAAGGGGACAAGGGAGACATGCCAGCAAACATGTAATGATTAACTAAGAGATATCACTCAGAGTCTGAAGGGATTTCAATGCTATATTGGCAACCAAACAAAGAATTTTGCTTACGCGACAGCTAAATACCATACACGCACATAAAAAAAAGACAAAGAAAGTGAATACTGTTTAAAAAAAAAAAAAAACCCTTAGTAACGAACCCAACTAGAGCTAGGATTAGAGTCGGGTAGATTCCTTTCACCTTCTTCATGAATTTTTTCTAAAGGATTCATTTAGCCGACCTCAACTAGTATGGGAAAAAGGCTTTGTTGAGTTGAGTAAAAAAAAATACCTTCAATAACGAGGATGTATAAGTTAGAGGTGCAACTCAGGTCAAGTTGGATCGGGTTGACGTAGACCCTAGCCCAACCTGAGAAAGCATTCCCTCAACCCTAACTTGACCCAACTCAAGCCTCGGGTTAAGGATGGCCAACCCTAACCCATCCCTGCCTCTAAATCTCTCAACCCTAACCCAACCCTCCTAGCTTGCTTTTCCCAAATCGGGTTGGGTTGGTTTTAAGTTAACCTAGGGTGAAATATAAAACTAAGAAATCATGATAAATAAAAATTAAAGGATAAAATTAGAGGATGGAGGTCGGGTTCGGATTCGGGTTCGGGTCGGGTTGCTCAAGATCTCAACCCTAACCCAACCCAAAATTAAATCGGGTAGTAGAGCCCAACCCAACCCAAGGAAATGCCAACCCAACCGGAGCCAAAATGGGTTTTAACCCATCGAATTCGGGTCGAGCCCTACTCAAGTTGCACCCCTAACTAGAAGGGGTTTCCTGTTAGAGCACTATTTCACTCAAAAGGGGTTTCCTGTTTTTCAAAAGAAAGAGGCCTCACCTTTCTGATTTGGAGCTGTACCTATTCAACATGCAGCAAGTAAAACCCTAACCCTAATACCCAAATCCCTATACCTAGAAAACAAATCAGAATGAATCTAAAAAACGGTTCTTGTGTTGGTTTGCAGGGCGGAGGATCGGAGACGGAGGTAACGTGGGAAGATCAGCAGAACATTAACAAATTCGGAAGATTAAACAATAGATTTCACGAGCTCGAAGACGAGATCAAAATTTCCAAGGTAAAACTCCCTTTTTTTTTTTTCTCGACTTTTCTTCTTCTCATGCTTATTTCTGTTGTTGCGACTTTAAATCAAGCATATTCATCAGTTGCTTTTCTTTTCTTTTCTTTTCTTTTTTATTAGGGTTTTGATGGTTTTATTTATTTTTGCATTTTCATGGCTGTTTTTGGGTGGATGAAATTTAAGTAAAGGGATCCCAATTTCAGCATTTTTCAGACGCTTATTCTGGAGGAGGAATCAACTTAACCTAAGATCTGGTACCAAAATAATGCAGAACTAAAGGGGATAAGGAACTAGAGGGAAATCTTATTGAGTAGTCAACCTAACCAGGATTTGGGTTTTTGTCGATATAGATCACGTTTGAATGATCAAAGTAAAAAAGAACTAGAGATCAAAAGGAGATAAAAAGAGACGAAGAGACGAAGACTATAATGTAACTTAAGTAGTACGGCGCCTTCCTAATTAGTGGGCTTCCCCCTATCACTTACTATACTAATAAGGATGTGATAGGGCTTGCTGATTGGTGGCGCGGAAGCCACCGGCCCATCGCCTCACAAATGAATGAAGGAAGAAGGCATTAGCATTACAAAGATCGCCCCTTCCAGCAGGGGCGAAGCCAGGAATTTACACCTGAGGGGAGTTACCCCTGCACACAAGGGAATTTGCAAGTCATTCGGGGCCGTTGCCTCTCCCACGCTATATGCGGCTCCGCCCCTGCCTTCCAGGAAACCACCGTTTAGAAAAGACTTGGCTTTTTGCCACCATAACGCGTTGTCTTCATGCAGGGACCTCCACCCAACTGCCCTAAAAAACGCTAGGAACATTGGCGCTTTCATTGGCCCAAAGCTCCCTTACCAATCTAATATGACCAGCCCTCCTTCTTACCAAGGTTTTAAATTTCGGCCAAAATCCGAAATCCGAAATTTCGGGTAATTTCGGGTTTCGGTAGATGAAGAAATCGAAATTGGGTAAAGTCGAAACGTTACTTTATTTCGACCAAAATTTTATTATCCTGAAATTTCGGTCCGAAATTTTAGGGATTTCATCCAAAATTTTAGATTTTTTTTATAATTATTTGATATTATCCCGAAATTTCTACTGAAATTACCGAAATTCTGGAAATTTTGGGGAAATTTCAATCGAAATTAATCGGGAGAAAAAATAGGCATTTTATGGATTTGTCTAATTTCGCTTGAAATTTATAAATTTCGGCTGAAATTTCAGTTTTGGTGAGGACCGAAACGCATTCCGAAACCAAAATTTAAAACCTTGCTTCCGACTAGGCTCACATACCGACACTCACACCATCAGATGGATGCCTTTGTATTCCCCATTCCCCTCCCAAAAGAATCTCCTCTGGATTCCTTAGACTATTTTAATGCCTCCTTCCCTCGGACTCTTGAGTATTGTAGCTAAAGACTTCACAGGTTTTTGCTTTCAACGGATGTAAATTATTCTATTTGATATACAGGTAGGGGTCTGTCAAACTCCACATTACCCCCGGCAAAAAAAAAACTCAACGATTCCACTAGGGCTGGCGACTGCCTCTTTTTTTTTTCTTAGAGAACAACTAGCAAGCAACTTCCAATACTAATAAGGGAACTTACGTGAGAGGGGCGTGATAGGGCCCCCTTAGCCCCCTACTCTTAAAAAGGGTTGGGAGATGCCCTCTTGCTATGAACCACGAGTACTCTCTGGAGGCCCAGGCACCTGGGTTGGGTGCATATTGGGTGCGGGTGCGCCCAGGTACTCCCTGGGTACATACGGGGTACGCACCCAAACATCATTGGGAGGATGAGGGCATACTTGGGCGCACCTGCACTCTCTGGAGGCCCAACGATATCCTATTTTTATAAATTCTCACTGTTGATCATCTTCCACATGGAAATAAGATCATTTAGGGGCCGTTTGGATACGTAGATTTTAGAATCTTGGATTTTGAGATCGTAGTTTGAAGACGAGAGAAGGAGGCCGACCATATCGCTTCTCCGGAGGAGACCCACAAAATTGTAGTTGGGAGATGAGAGAAGAAGGAGATCGACAATTAAATTTCACTATTTAATTTTATAATTTTTTAAATATATAATAAAATATAAAAATATATTATATTCATCGTACCCCCAACGTACCCGTATCGTGTCGTACCCGCACCCCGTACCCATATTCGTGCTTCATAGCCCTCTTGAAACAATCATCATTTGTATAGGCCCCCACTCACACTATAGAAGTGCATATGCTTTCAAAATATAGGGCTTCTCTCTATCCTTCCTTTCATCCTGGAAGGGAGACCTGAACTACTTGGCTTTGGGGTCACCTTCAGTTTTTTTCCATCGTTCTTTAGTCGTCAGAAGTATAAATATGGAAAATAAATACAGAAGAGGAAGGAAGAAGAGAATAGGAGAAAGGGAGAGAAAGGGAGAGAAGAGAGTTCTCGAATGGTTAAAGGAAACCCAATCCATGAACCTTTTTCTTTATTATTTGCTCAAGAAAGAGCAAACCCAACCAATGAAATTGGATCCCACACAATTAAATTTCAAACTTAAGTTTAAAATGTGTGACTGAAGTACAAGGATAAAATGAATGATATGTCTACCCGTCTACTAAAACCCACAAAAAAAAAAGCTTTATTTACATCATGACAATACATGATGGGGCCCAGTCTCATCCAACCCCATCATTCGTCTACATTGACCCTTAAACTGGAGCATAGAGGCCACACATGGTTAGCTTGCCAATAATATCACGTAGACAAGATCGAACTGTAGCCTTAGTAAGTATATCACCCAACTGAGACGCAAATCAAACAAATGGAGTTGAGATAGTTTGAGAAGACACTTTCTTGCTAGCAAAATGATAGTCCATTTTTTGTAGTCCATTTTGATGTGCTTAATCCTCTCATTGAAGACTGGATTAAAGGCAATATGTATGGTGGTTTGATTATCAAAATGAAGTTGCATAGGGGTAGAAACCTCAACACTCATATGTATGAGAAGAGAACAAAACTAGATTATCTCAGATGTAGCATGAGCCATCGATCGATATTCAGCTTCAAATGAAGAATGAGCAGTCATAGAATGTTTCTTACTCTTCCACGTCACAAAATTACCACTAACTAATGTGCAATAACCGTTGGTAGATCTCCTATCATATGACTTGTTGGTCCAATCAGCATCATAGTACCCTCAAACATCCAAGTGGCCATGTTTCTGATACAGAATGCCTTTTCCTGGTGATCCTTTCAGATACTTTAGAATGCAAGTAACAGTCTCATAATGATGTTTGCATGACTTGTGCATGAATTGACTTGCCGCACTCACAGCATAAGTACTGCTGGATGTTTGATAGACAAATAAATAGGTTTCCCAGACAATCGTTGATAGCCCATACTATATCTCAAAGGATCTGAAATATTTCTATAAACTTAATGATTCAACCCAATGGTACTATTAACGTGTTTTGCTCCCAGGAAACTAGTGTCCTTAGGGTTGTTTCTACCATTTCACAAAGATGAAGCATTGGATAGGCCAGTTTTCAGAAAAGCTCAGCGGTCTATCCATTTTTTATATATGATTGACCAGTTCAGTCTTCCAGATATAGTTAATGGGATAAAATGGAATGGGGGACTTTTGCATGACTAGAACCCTTGTTGCTTGCAAAAGGTATATGGAAACCTGCTACCAACATGCAAATGTTTTGTTAGAAACTGTTTTATAGCTTTTGTTTAAGAATGTTAGCGGAAATCTTTGTTAAAAAAACAAAAAAACATAGCTTAAGTTAAACTCCATTCAATGTTGGATCCCCCACGCACCACCACCACCACACCCGCCCCCCCCCCCCCCCCCCCCCCCCCCTCCACACGAGAGAGAGAGAGAGAGAGAGAGAGAGAGAGAGTTTTTTGCCTCAAAGTTTTTTTTCTTCCTGAAAACCCTTCATGTAAGTTTTAATGTTTATATTATTTCAAAAAAAGAAAAGAAAAGAAAACTCACTCTAAAACAGCTTAAAGTTGATCATTGTTATTGATTCATTTCAAGTATTGTATGTATAATCGTTAGTATCAAAATTGATTTATTACTTTTCATACAATTTTTACATCTTCATCAATGAACCACTGTAATTATGTACGTATCTTCTTCATACTTAATTCATTTTCAGTTCACATAAAGAAGAAGTCATTGAACCATCAAGTCAGCCTAGTTTGGTAAGGTCCAATTGAACTGGTGAACTTGCCAGAATTTTTTTTAAATTCCACCAAACTCGAAACGACCGAAATATTTTCATTTCCTTCCCTCCCGAAGTGCATAACGAAACCAAAATGTAAGTGTATTAGTAGTATTCTATACTAATATGTGTTACATAATTATACTTATGCGTATTACAGGTGGAACATGGTGTATGTATTATGTACAATTATTTATATGAATGACATGTAAAATGTGTTAGGTATTGAATCATTAGACGTGCAACATCACATGTCACTAGGTGTTCAATGTTAAAAAATTATGGGTAATTTTTTTCATTACATGATAGTTTTTAGTTTGCATTTGTGCTTATTCTAGCACTTCCTAAAGTTTCATTTTAAATATCCATCATCATCATATGTTTCCATACGTTTCTATAATTTTACAAGATTTTCATCTGAAATGACATGTTTCTTTTAAATCGTTGATTTTTTTGAGAAAAATAAAATAAAATAAGGTGTTAGGTGAGATCTCAAACACATCACCGTCAGCGCCACCTTCATATAAATTGTTGTTGTGCTGCGATTGTGGCCCGTGAGGCTGTTAAACTGCTAAAAACATCTCTATCGGAGTCCAGCTGCTTCCTTAAATTCATTCTTTTTTGAAAAAAATAATATCTACCATATGTCAAACGATCAAGTTCCTGATCGGTTCTATTGATCCCATTCATTCCAATATGGTACAACTTGGTACTGCATTGGTGTTTTGACAAATTGGTGTTTTTTTTTTCAATAGTTCTCAAAAAAAGTAACTGGTAGTTTCTCTTTTGTGCATTCCTGGCAGGTTGAAACTCCTCCATCATACTGCATTTGGCGCAAAACCATGTAAAGGATCATGCTGTTTCATACCCACATTTAACATGAAACCATGAAAACAAAGCTTTTGCACTTCTACTTTCTACATTGCCTTTGAACTTCTCGTGACTTACCTGAGGTTCCATGGCCTTCATTATGTCAAGATTTGATGGCTTCAGCATTCAGCCTCTTCTTATAGACTTTGTTGCCTGACTCTGTTACACTCTCTGTACTGTGATCATATGATTACCTTCCAAATTGCACTCGATTCAGTTTTCTTTGAGGATGTGAAGCACATAAGTATTGAATCAGTTGCCCCAAATTCAATTTCTGAGAGCATGAAGGGCCTTCCATTTTTTTTATTTGGGCGAAGTGATTGATGTGATTATCTTGCAAGTTGCGACATGTTTTTCAGATCAAAATTGCAGGGCCAGGTTAACTTCCAATGTTATTTGGGTGAAGTGATTTGAGTGGTTACCTCACTGCATGTTTTTCTGGTTACAATTGCTATGTTAATTCACTGTTTCATTGAATGAGATGAAAACTTATTAGTTCTTCTATTGACCCACACCTTTCTAATTTGGATAGGGATGGGGTGCTACTGCTAACAAAAGTTATATACTAGGCTGTGCTAGGGCGTAGTTTTGCCTCTGTCTCCTTGGTGTATTCTTAAGTGATATTTCGTATCCCGTAAGCTTGTTTCATTATATGAGTTGACGTATTCTTGCACATTCTGTTTGTATCATGAACAATTTGGCTTCTCTTTTTTATCTATTATTTGCTGATTAAGTTATAGAGAGAATAGGAATAAAAAACACGTGTTTTTCTTTATACTTTTAAGAGTAGACAAAAAAGATTAAGTTGTAGAGGAGTGCCAGGAAAATGCCTAGGGACACATAAGGGCCGGGACAACCACTTCCTCCTATATGTGCCGGATAAGTATTCAGTGAGCTAGCCCAAATGTACGATTTGCAGGGAGTGGTTGTCCTGGCCATGACACCCTCCTTGGGCATCCTCGTATCCTTTTCCAACTTAAAAAGGAACTAATGCAGATTGTAGGCCCAATAAGAGGCATATCTGCCAATTAGGATTTATTTCCATGTTATTTAGTTACTAGGATTCTTATTTCCATGTTTTTAGTTTAGGGTTAGGGTTAGGGCTTGAAAGAGATTGTGCTTGTTTGGTATAGGAAAAGATGGCTGCAGGGGTTTAAACAGATTTTGGATTATGGTTAGGGTTCTAGAATTTTGGTTTGGGGTTGTTAGGGACTGGATTTAATATAATCAAGAAGGGGCTGAAATTGAAAGTGATGAGGGGCTTGTTACTGAATCTTGGTTACTGTGAGATGGTGGATGGGCTGAAAATTAGGTTTTATAAAACTATAGGTTTTTTGGGTTCGTAGGTACAGTTAGGGGTGAAATTAATTTCTGGGTTGCCAAACTGACGTGGTCCATTGGAAGGATGTTCAGGGATATAATGGTATTCGGATGATAGGTAAGGGTTTGGGCGGTACTAAGGGTTTTGGGATGTAGGTTGATGATGACCGAGATGGCTGGTGAGTCAACTCGACAATAACCCAAAAATCAGCCTTTCTCGATTAGGAACATATTTCATGTTTCGTTGTTCTTGGTTGGAAACGAATTTTGCCCGAGAGAACTTGGATCCTTCGTTCTGATTCCAAATGATGCAGATGGTAGGCCCAATAAGAGGCATATCTACCCATTAGGACTTACTGCCATGTTATTTAGTTATTAAGATTCTTATTTCCATGTTTTTAGTTTTAGGGCTTTTATTTTCCATGGAATTTTACTTCAATTGCCTATATAAAGGCCTTATGTATTAGGGATTATAAGTTTTGATAAATTAAAGATTCATTGAGATTGTCCCCGAATTCTTCTTTTCTTCTATTTCTAGTTCTCTTCTTCTTCCCTATTCTCTTCCCCTAATTTCTTCTTCTTCTTCTTCTTCTTCCTCTATTCTTCTCCTCTCTTTCTTCTATTTCCCTTCCCGGTCCTACATCAAATTTGGTATCAGAGCGAAAGATCCTAGCCTTCGAAGGTGATGCGCAACTTCCGGCTGAGCCGCGAATCGCCATCAAATTTCAACTCAAAGTCGAGGTACTTTCTTTTCTTAATCTCAGCCCCAAACCTGCAGAAAATTTACACCAAATCAGCCCCAAAACCAGTCCTTAAGCCCTTTATCCAGCCCATCCTAACCCTAACCTATTCCCCTCTATTTATCCAATCAAAACCTACCCAAAGAAGCATCAGCAAACCAGTCCCAAACATCTATCCCTTTAAATAGGTGCTCTGCCAACTTCCCAAAACCTGAAACCAGTCACCACTAGCCCTTGTTTTCACCTAACCCATCATTCAACCTTCTTCCTTCAATTGCCGAGTTGATTGAAATCCCTTTCCCTAATCTTCAGCCCCTGTCATTAATCGGAAACTCTCCAATATATTAGGGTTTCTAGCTATGTTTTCTTGATTTTGTGGTTTTCTTTTAAATCAAGAATCTTATTTTGAATCTTTTTTATTTAAGATTTTATGCCCCAATTATATAGAAAACATATTTTCTTGATAAAAAATATTATTGACTGTAATCTAAAATTTCAGGGCATTGTTTTTTAAAGACTGGGGCTATGCGTGTGATCTTTATATGGTTTTAAGATGGTTTTCATACAAAATTAGCATGTATTAATTTTTGTTTTTCAATTAATTCGTTATATATTTTTAGTGTGGTGTGTACATATTACTATTCACAGAATGTATTTTTCTTAAATTCGTCACATAAAATGTGATAGTATGTATCGTTTTGTTTTATTCTTTTACTTATATATTGTACAAATTATAAGTATGGTCTTATATGAGATATATGTTATATATATGATATTTTAACTTGAGGATCAGCAAGTTTTATTGCTTCTAAGAACTGATTTTATATGTTTTAGTTTATAAAAATTTTATATGGGGTATAAAGATTATCTTTCAAAGATGTTATATTATGTATATGTAGTCTACAAGCGCTAAGGTGTTGTTTTGATTAAAAATCAGTACTGAAGGTTATAAAAAGATTAAATTTTGATAATAATTGTAAATACGATATAGTTACAAAAAGCTTCTTTACGACAGGAGGTTGTGTTTACGATTATACGTGAGTTTGGTTTAAAAATAGATTTAATGAGGGAAATTAAATAAGTAAAAAGGAAAAAATAGATTTTGTGATAATAGGATAAACAATTAATAATATTTAATATGTTAAATTACAGGTTACTCTTCGGTTTGACATAAAGCTAGTTCGCATCGCCTCCCTACACTCAAATTTAGGGGTGAGCATTATTCGGTTATAACCGAAGAACCGAACCGATTTGGTCGGTTCGGTTCGGTTTTTCTCCATTTCGGTTCGGTTTCGGTTAGTTTTTTGGGAAATTCGGTTATTCGGTTTCGGTTTCGGTTATCTAAAAAAAAAATTCGGTTAACCGAAATAACCGAAATAAGGGATGAAACCATTTTTTTTTCAAAAAAAGTTGCTTTATGTGCACTCCGTGGGATGATCAAAACCGTCCATTCGATTGATCACAACTTAATTATGTTGTGCTCAAAAATTCATTTTGATCGGATGATCCTAGCCCTCCGATCCAAGCCTAAATTTTACTTTTTTCCCTCTTTTCCTCTCACAATTCGGTTATTCGGTTATAACCGAATAACCGAATTTGTAATCGGTTCGGTTTCGGTTCGGTTTCTCATAATTCGGTTTCAGTTTCGGTTCGAATTTTGCGAAACCGAAATAATTTCGGTTTTAACATTTCGGTTTTTTCGGTTCGGTTTTAACCGAATAACCACCCCTGCTCAAATTGATACAATGCAAGTGATAGTTGACTAATTTTATAAAAGTGTTTTAATGGTTGATATTGTAGTTCGGTAATGTACATATCCTTCGTAGTACGTGTTTATACAGCACAAGTAAAATCTGAAACTGGTTGTGTTGATTCTTGGCTATATGTATATATTAGTGTGTTTAAGTGTTATTTTGATAATACTACGGCTTATATATGTACATAGTATGTATATAGTAAACTTTCCACGTGCGGCGTGACATGTGAGATAAAAGAAATAAAACTATAACACTATATATACATATGTTGGTTTTCTTTGAAGTAGTCCATGCAATACTCTTCTGGTTCGTTATATCACCTTTCCGTGTTCTAAATGATATCATTTCTTCTCTTATTTCTATGTCTTTCGGATATCATGCATGTTCTCTTTAGAGATTCTCATATTTCCGTTTTTGTTTTGGCTATTCACATATCATGTGATGTATGGATCATTATTATAATGCAATCTCATTAAAATGCTATTTATTTCATGAGTCTACTAAATGATCAGGATCAGTTCGTAGAACTGACCCTGATATTATCCACAGGTTACGTAGGTGATGACATGATAACTTGAACACAACAATGGAGCTTAAAGGGATCGTGGGAAGAGTGTTGGCCGTGTAGCCTTATTAGTTTGTCTCATTCGAGTTGGTCAGTAGACTCTTAGATTTAGTGTTAGTTTGTAAATTTAAAAAGGAATGAAATTGGTATTTGTAGTTGTGAGTTTTATCTTGTTTCCCTTTTGGGGTGACGATTCGGATTTTGTGGGTGTTGTATTTAAAAAAACATTGTCTAAAAAAAATTGCCCCAAATCCGGGTAGTTATATGTGGTATCAGAGCATAGGGTTAGTGGTCTCAGGTGCGCCTGTGAGTTTGGGTACATCACAGGAAGGGTAGATGTAAGCAAGGAGCAATTAGGAAACGGTACAACAGATTTGTGTGTACCGGGCACATGAGTTAATTGTGTTGTAAGAAACCACTTGAAGGACTTACGTGCATCGGGTGACGCCTGTTTGACATGTGAGCGAGTTGTGTGGTGGAAGATAAAAAGTTTAGGTGAGAGCTCCATGGGTGATTTAGGCGAACCAGGAACACTTAGTAGGTGAGGGTTGGCTATGCTGGTATGGGACAATGTAGTGAACTCAAACATATTGAGAGCTTGGTTGGGTGAGGGTTGACTATGTTGGTATGGGATGATACAGTGGACTCAAACGCGCTGACATTGCTTGGTTCGTTTAGAAAAAAAAAAAAAAATTATTATGCTATTCTCTCGCTTAGACTGGGATCATATGGTATAACAAGCGGGTTAGCTATGTTGGTATAAGACAATATAACGAATTTGGGTGCACCAGAAGTACATGGTCTAGCAGGTGAGTTAATTGTGTGAGGAAGTGAGATAGGCTCATGTGGACTAAGGGTCTGGTTAGTATGCGAGTTAACTATACTGGTATGCGTACGTCGTAGGAAAGGGATAGTTAGATATGACTTAATTAAAAACTATGCACCCCTCATGATTCTCATAATACACTTTAAAGAAAACACAGCACCAACATATGTTAATCACATTTGACGACACGAATAATGGACCGAGCCATATCATCAGACGTTTGTTCATAACTAAATTCTATGATACACTATTCGCTAAAGACACATAAAACTAATGAACGCCATAATATGTTGTTTGGTTAGGATACACACTAATGAAATTCTTAATACGTTGTCTGTTAATTATTAAATTTTCTCTTCAAATTCATAAACCGTGTCTAACTTAGAATTTTCAAAGATTGTTTGGATAGCTACTCTCCTTTGATTGTGTTGTTTGCATATCACCTTAGTCTTGTAACTTTAATACATGAAAAACTTTAACTAACGGAATTTAGGGAGTCGAATTTCGGGGACAAAATTCCTTTAAGGAGAGTAGAATGTAAAGACCCAGCCTCACATGGCCCTAGAAAGTTAATAACCTTAATTAAATCTTGACCGAAAATCTCCGACCAAAAATCAGTGTATTTTCGTTTTTTTAGTATAACTAATTTCTGGGGCATCAAATCTTGTTCGTTCGACTTGATTTTGGTCCCGGTAGATGGGTATTTCGAATACCTATCCAATGGACCCAAGATCGCGTGATTTGGACTCGATTTGAGGAAATTATGACCATTTTTCTATTAGGGGTAAGTGTTAGTGTGAACTTTGTTTTATTAGGCAACTTTTGAGTTTTTATTTTTATTTAAAAACTTTTGTTTAGTAGTTAAATTTGATAAGTACATCCGTAGGGAGTTTTAATAAAGATGGACTCTTGCTAATTGTGGAAGACTTAGATTAGGAAACTAACTTTTAAGATTAAATCTAATTGGAAAATCCACTTTAAGCACAAATCTCATTAGCTACCCATAACGACGAAAAACACCAATTCTTCTTCTCTTTTCCTTTTTCTTTTATTCTTTTTTTCCCTTCTCTCTCTCTCTCTCTCTCTTGGTTTTTGGACGTGCACAAGTAGGGATGCAAAAGCCCATGTTTTGGGTTTTTAATAGCTAATGAGTTTTGTGCTTAAAGTGGGTTTCCCAATTAGATTTAATGTTAAAAGTTAGTTTCCTAATCTAAGTTTTTCACAATTAGCAAGAGTCAATCTTTATTAAAACTCTCTAAGGCTGTACTCATCAAATTTAATAACTAAACTAAAGTTTTTAAATAAAAATAAAAACCCAAAAGTTGCCTAATTAAGATAAAGTTCGAACTAACACTTAACCCTAATAGAAAAATGGTCATAACTTCCTCAAATCGTGTCTGAATCGCGTGATCTTGGGTCCGTTGGATAGGTATTTGAAATACCCATCTACCGGGACCAAAATCAAGTCGAACTGACAAGATTTGATACCTCAAAAATTGGTTATACTAAAAACTAAAAATACACTGTGATTTTTGGTCTGAGGATCTACGGTCAAGATTTAATTAAGGTTATTAACTTTCTAGGCCCGTGTGGGGCTGGGTCTTTACACGTATGCATGAGTGGGATTTGCAGAGCCACTTAGCTGCCACTTCTCACCTATCACATAATGATATTAATTCTCAGGAAGGTTAGTAGGAATTTGCTAACAGTACTGAGGAGCCGCATGGTAATCCATCTTACATTGTGGATGAGACCATCATAGTTGTTTTTTATTTTTATTTTTTGAATGGTAAGATTCATTAAAAAAGACCGAGGCAGTCAATATGTACAAATAGAAAACAAACAATACAAAGAAGGCAATACACCCTCAAAGGGGAAGAAAATAAAATTTCTCCAAGGACTCCAAATCCACCCCCCTCCTACCTTGTGAATCTGCCTCTCCATTTGTCAATCTCCTAACATGATTAAACCTCACTTGAGAGTCTCCAATAATATCAAGGATTTCATTAAAAAAATCCGCAAACCTCCACGGAAATTTATGAGAACTGGACAACCATCGGATGACATTTAAAGAATCTCCTTCCACAACAATATTATTAATATTCTCCCCTTCAAGCAGCTTAATACCTTGATGAGCAGCCACATCTTCACCAAACCTCCACAACCACTTTCCCATCCGAGACTGATTCACTAACTTAACCCTTTTAATACCCAAACCACCTTCTTTTATCGGCAAGCAGACCTTCTTCCAGGCCCACTAAAGAAATACCCTTATTTTTCTCAGACCCCCCCATCCCCCCCCCCCCCCCCCCCAAGAAATCTCCTCTGAATCTGTTCAATTCTTTTCGAAACACTCACAGGGCATCTAAATACAGACAATTGATAGATCGGAATGCTTGCTAGTACTGCCTTAATCAAAGTGAGACGACCACCGCGAGATACAACATTTCTCTTCCAAGTATCCAATCTCCTCTCCACCCTCTCGATAATCGGCGCCCAACTAGCAATACTTGGCCTCCCGAAACCCAAAGGCAGCCCCAAATAAGATGAAGGAAAATAATCCAACTTACACCTCATAATGCCCGCCAATCCAAGAGACAACTCATGATCAATATTGACTCCATACAGCTTAGACTTATGGAAATTTACATGTTGGCCCGAAATCAATTCGTACCAACGAATAATAGCTTTAAGATAGAGAACAGATTCAACCTCTGACGAAGAGAATAACAAAGTATCATCCGCAAACTGAAGATGAGTAATCTCCACTTCTTTATGACTATTATAGTTGTTGAGCCCATGATTAAGTCAAATACAGAATCAGAGGTGGAAGATATGGAGCCAAAGAGTCCAGTGATTGATGAGGTATTACCAACATATGGAGAGCTTGAGCATTGCACTGAGGGTATCTCTTCCACATCAGGGTGACATTATTGAGTCTTCCGTGGATATTCAGACAGAGAATTTTAGCATATCGCACGATAGCACTGAGCCAAATACGATTCATAGTTGTAATTTTCGTTTCGGTGGCCATTTCGTTTTGGCCACCAAAACGAAATTTTGGTAAATTTCGTATAAGACTTTTTGGTTAATTTTGGTAAATTACGGCAAATTACGGCCGAAATTTTCGGAATGGACCGAAATCCGGAACGAAACAAAATTTTCGTCATTATTCAGATTTTCGGCCGAAACTGAAACGTTTCGTCCATTTCAGACGAAACGAAACGAAATTTATAACAATGGTATTATTGAAAAGTTTTACCAAGGTTTGCTAGAGATTGACCTTGAAGAGCAGGGATTGACGGTACCCATGGCCATCACTCCAGTCCAGGAGGAGTACGTTGCTATATTCCCTGCCACATTACTTGTCAGGGGAGGTTCGTTTCTTTATGGTTCTCCATGGATGATGTCTTCTATATCGCTATACTCGCGTTCCATACCACTTTCACAGATATCACGAGCGTTATACGGCATTCGAGGCTATGGTGGATTGCGACTCTCATGCTGCTTGAGTGGGTCGTCTACATATTTGATCCAGACGGATTAGAACTCGGGGGCAAGTTCTTTTCAAGAGGGGGAGAATGATGCAGATTGTAGGCCCAATAAGAGACATATCTGCCCATTAGGATTTATTTCCATGTTATTTAGTTACTAGGATTCTTATTTTCATGTTTTTAGTTTCCAGGATTTCATTTCCATGTTTTTAGTTTTAGGGCTTTTATTTTCCATGGAATTTTACTTCAATTGCCTATATAAAGGCCTCATGAATTAAGGATTATAAGTTTTTATGAATTAAAGATTGATTGAGATTTGTCCCCTCTAATTTTTCTCTTCTTCTATTTCTAGCTCTTCTTTTTCCCTATTCTCTTCACCCCTAATTTCTTCTTCTTCTTCCTTTATTCTTCTCCTTCTCTTCTCTTCTTCTCTTTCTTCTATTTCCCTTCCTTGTCCTACATCAAGAATTCCTTGGAAATTGTAGTGAACAAAACTCATAACGCCACCTGCTCACCACAACTGACGAGGCAAGAGCCATAATTTTTTTTTAGGGCTTTAAATTGTTTTCAACATCAAATTGAGGGCCAAAATGCCGTTTTGTAGTTTTCTTTTCCAAAAGATGACCCACATATTATTTAAAAGATTTACTGCTGGCGTATGAGGGCTAGCAATGCCCCTTGGGCTCGGAGGGTGTGACCTAGGAGGGTTTGATTAACTTGGCCCTGACGCCGCAATGGTGCTACTCAATAAAGATATTGGTTGCGCCTTTCCCATCACCAATTGGTTTTGGGATAGCTGGTAGCACCACGATCCTATATTTACCTCATATATGGTTTTGTTCGAGTAATCCAAGCTAAAAGTTTTATCATTCTATATAAAAACTCATTAAAGTCTGCTCATCATCGCACCAGAAAATTGTACAACTCGCATGCTCAGTCAAGTCAACTAAGTTAGAGCAGAGTTGTGTGCAGACCTGATTATTTTGTCTAAAATCCATGGGTATATTTGGCATTATGGGTCCAACAGTAAGATTGTTGTTATGCATGCTACTTTTTTTTTTGAATGGCAATTATGTATGCTATTTTTACATTAGTTGGCTTTGTTAAGCTGCTGGTGGGATTAATAATTTCTATTTGGAGTCTTGCGACAACTTCTATGTGACCGACTTTAATATCCGATTTTATGTTTTAACTAATTCAAGAAGCAAATCGTTTGGCTACCTCTTGGCGTGGGCATGCCCTTGGAAGCACGAAGCGGGTGTGGGGGCGGGCGCGGGGAAGCATGGGGGTCTAGAAGAGTCTAAGGTTGTGAGCACCATGGGAGCGTTTATTTCTAACCGTCTTTATATGTATCTTTCAAAATTTAAGTACATCAAAAAACTAGTAATTTCTAACCATCTTCATTTCCGTTCCCTCTTTCCTCGTACCTTCTGAAGACACCTCTGTGCTTGCTCCAATGAAGTAATTTGAAGAGTTTGAGGAGGTTGATGCAAGGAGGTTGGTGATGGTGGGACGCCTTTGTGCTTGCTCCATGGGAGCGGTTTCCTTCCTAACGAGTGTTGCATCACGGTTCTAGCGCAGGAGTGACACTCGTGGGGAAGATTCCTGCTTCTAAGGGCATGTCTTCTAAGGCTCTTCATCTGATGATGGAAAGAGTTGAAGTTGCTAAGGTTGACGGATGGGTACCTTTTCTTTCGGGTGGAAGGAATGTGCTTATTTTAACAACGTTCTCTGATCTCCCAATCTAGTTCGTGTCCTTAAAATTTTGGGGAAGATAGTTAAGAAGTTGGGTAAATTTCAAATAGACTTTTTGTGAGAAAGTAGTGATGGAGGGAGTAGTTCTAGCACCTTGTGATGTGGGGTCCAAAGTGAGTTTTTGCCAGCCAATATGATTAGATAGTGTCCTACTCTGTCATGCCTATTGAAGCCTCTATAAGATTGTATAGGAGACAGGGCGAGTGTTTTAGAATGATGAGTGGGATAAAGGATGGTTATGCGTTTCGGCATTTCATGGAACCTCAAAGATGATGGAATCATACTTTGAATGTAATTTTACTCTTCTCTGTATGCTTGAAGAGGATTTTCGTCTCAAGTGGAATGCATTGGACACTTTGGTGATGGGCTCTAGGTGGTTTTTTGGTACTTTTTGGTCAGAAGGTGACCAGGCAAGATTTTTGGGAGGATATGGAAAACCCAATTCCTCCAAGTATACAAAGTTTTGTTGGAAGACGGTGTTGGAAAGTTTCAATACAATGGATCTTATTAAGAAATGAGTCTATTTGGTGAGTAGATGAATGAAGCAGAGTTAGAAAACCATAGCTCCGTCTATTGCGAGTTGGTATGAAGAATTTAGGGTGCTGGCCTAAAGTGGGTTGGATTGAATTAGGTTCTCCCCGAAATCCGTTCTTTTGGATGTTTAAAGGTGCCTTCACCTTATTAGAGGAGTCGAGTGCTTTGGTCCTTGTCTCCATTTCTGGTGGTGTGGACAATGTGAAAAAAAAGGAATCAAAGAATGTTTCAGGATAAAAACTCCTTGATTGGCAGGCTTATTCTTGATATCAAATACTAGCTTGCTTGTGAGCAATGAGTTTTGATATAAGCCAGGCAAGACGTGTTTAGAAGATGGTACGGGGCAGGACAGGTGAGTAGGCTTATTAAGAGACGAAAGGCCCTAAATGGTTTCCTCTGCCATCCCATACTAATAATTGAGTTTTGATGGGTCTTCGTTGGGAAATACTGGGCCAACAAAAGTGAGACATTTGTATGAGATTTTAAAGGCAAAATAGTGGACCATTCAAAATAAAAATAAATTAATTAATAAAGGCAAAACAGTGGTAACATTGTTTTCTATCACACTTGGATACTACTAGAAATCCCAGCATATCATGTCCGACACGCTCAATACCCAGATACTTCATGGATACTTATGTTGGTCAAACAATTGTCTTGTTTCAAATCTATGCTTCTCTATTGGAATTAACAAATGTTTTTTGCTTTTAGTGTCTTGTTTTTGCAACTATAACTTTGAGCATGTTTTCCTGCAAATCCTATTTTAAATTAATTATTAATTTCATCATTTAAGTCAAATCAAGTTGTCTTATAACATTTTTTTTAATAAATGTCTTTTGCCTTATCTCATGCCATGAGATATATCCGTATCCATATCCATACCCGTGTCCTACATTCTGGAAAATACTGGGTTGCATCTCCGTTCCCATGTCTGTATCCATATCCGTATCTGTAACGGGGTATCATAGTTTCTCATGCCCAATAGGTGTCAAGGACCCCAGTGAAGTATGGATGACACACATTTATGAAGAGGAGTTGCGAGGGTGGCTATGAATTGAACGTTACTCTTGCACGTGCACGTGATTGCTCGGGTGGTCCATATTCCAGGCCATGGCAGTTAACTCATATAATCAAGGAGATTGTAGATGTGTGTAATCTTAGACATGCTAATGATTTGCCAAACTCTTGCTAAAAGAGGGTGGTGCAAGAGATGTCTAGCTTTGGGGCAATCCCTTTTGTTTTGATAATTTTTTTTTTTTTTCGATTTTCATTGATAAAAGAATGAATTCCGTGCTTATAATGGGGGTTTTCAAGGTATCAGATATAACAGAACTACTTACAGAGGTTGGTTTTGTCACATCTAGTTTCACACCATGCCTGACCAACAACTTCTGCAAGTACATGTTTTGCTCTTGTTTCTTTCTTTCAGCATCTCTTTCAATGTCATCTCAAATTGTCATTGTTTTAGACAACATTTTCTCTAGCCTCTCTAAATTCTCTGTTCTGGTTCAATGGCTATTTTTCCGCAGGAAACAAATGAAAATTTAGAGGATGCGAGCAACGAATTGATCCTCGCAGATGAAGAGGTGTTGAGGTTTCAGATAGGAGAGGTTTTCGCTCACATGCCGATGGAAGAAGTGGAGAGCAGGCTAGAGAAGATGAAAGAGGAGACATGCAAGAATCTAGAAAGGCTGGAGGAAGAGAAGGATTCCATTCTCGCACAGATGGCCGAGCTAAAGAAGATTTTATATGGGAAATTCAAGGATTCCATCAATTTGGAGGAGGATTGATTGAAATGGGTATCTCTTCCTTTCCTTCCCATACTATTTTCGCAATTGGAAATGTACTCAAAGGAGTTAAGTCTTCCCTCTCCTTATATCCCAGTTTACCACAGTTTGAGTTGTTCTCAAAACTCAAATTCAATGGAGAATGCATGCATTTTATTTTGGTTTGCATTCATTTTCTTCTCCACAATCCAAGCAAGTAAGCCATCTTCAGCCCACCACATTAGGATTCTTCTGTAAGCTTGAATTTTCGTTACAGTTTCTGCAAGTGTCCAACAAGGCGAACAGGGATGATGGGATCAATCCTAATCTGATGATCCAGTTTTGGGTGCCGCTGCATAGGAATTGCTTGATGGGTCAAGGGCTAGGATAATCCCACAATGTGAGATGGATCCAAGTGGACCTGCCTTTGCAATGGTTGGATCAGCAGACTGATTACGTCGGTGAGTCCTAGCAAGTGGCTGTTAGGAAAGGGTCTAATAATTGAAAATTTCTTTAAAAATATCTCAATTTTTTAGGGCGACTGATATTGGCATTACCCTTTTTATCTCGTCTTTTATTATTTAAAGTCAGTTCCCAAAAAACTATCAGAAGCCAATTAAAAAAGAAAAGGCGAGTTGGTGCAATTGTTAAAACATGGTAGTGCCAATATCAGTAGCTCTTTTTTTAATACCCCGATTCTTTTTTAATCTTGAAAAAATTCTCTTAGTATTTGAATTAAATGTGAATCCCTAGAATTAAACCTGAATTTACAGAATTAAAAGCGAAGTCGACAAATAACTCAATCAGTTTCTTATCTATAGCTTGTAAATTCAAAATGAAATGTAAAAAACAGAACTCAGAACCCTAATCTCTGACAAAGAAAGCGCTTAAACATCATTCCATGCTTTAATTATCTATTGAGAAAAATAATTATTTATATAGTAAATGTTTAATGAATAGAAAAAATGATTTTTGAATTATCGCAAACTCTTCTCAAACATTTCCCCATTGTCTTAATGGGTATTTTCCTTGCTAATTTATCCTTGACTCCCAAATTCGTGACCATGAGCCTAATAGTCAGTCACCCTTGAGCCTTTTTATTGAGTAAACTGCGATAGTAAGTTGGATTTATCGCATACAAACTAGCCATGGTCCGTCTATTTAGATCGCATAATCACTCCTGAAATGCAATTAAATTGCACATCTAAAGCACCCATAAACTATCTATTCATCATCCCAATTCCCAAATGAAATATTTAACATTTCATCCTTGACTATGCGGGGGAGACAAACCTCCAAACTAGCTAAGACATGAACTTTTCATCCTTGAATCATTGGAAGAGACATCTTTTATATGGGAGTCGAGTATTATTCAAAATGTACTGTGGGGCCCACTTCATAGGATAGTCCAAACCGTTCATCTGGTAAATAGGCTTGTGTCCCAATGAATGAATGGTTTGGATCATCCTATGGAAGTGGGCTCCACAATACTTTTTGACAAATACTGGACTCAAGGCGCACAGAGTTTTTGAAAAATGTGCACATCATTCAAAATATACGAGAGCTATCTGCAAACTAGTGTGCTGATATTTTCAGGCCTCTTTTTTAAACTTACCAAATTGATAAGGGTCTCTAAATACCTCTCAAAGGTAGACGAGAATAGTGGTCTTGTTATTTGTAAATACTCCTACGAGGCCTTCACACCATATTTCCAAATAAGGTCCAAATTTCGTAGCATGCAAAATGCCCCTAAGCCACATCTTTTCTACATTGTAGGGTGGCCCTCTTGTCCCACCATCTTCACTTACCACTCATTCCTTTTGAAAGGAGAATTAGAAAAAGGACAAAAAATAACAGAGAGGGCTGAGAGAACCAATACAAAAGCATCATAAAAAACAATTAAAAGACACCTATAGAGATGAAGGGTCTCCTGATTTCCATAATAGCAAGAGATTTTGCGAAATGCCTTTTGCGATGGACCCTAGCAAATCCCTAATATCTTTAGAGAGGTCTCTACTTATAGGGCTGCAACTCGAGCCGGGTTTTACCCGACCCGCATCGACCTGACCCGAAAATAGCCTGGGTTGGGTTCAGGTTTCATGGGTTTCGGGTCGAGCCGGGTTGAGCATTCAAAAGCCCGCATGAATCTCGGGTCGAGCCGGGTTTGAAGGGCCCGACCCGACCTGACCCGAGTTACAAAAGTTATAGTATGTACATTTTTTTCTATTGTTAGTTAAAAGTTAAAAGTGAAAACCCACGCACCCACTGTTACTGTATGTGAGTGTAATTTCTCCTTCTATGAGTGAGTTGATTCAAGTGTTTGATTCAGCATTGTTTGATTGTAATTACAACATTGTTTAATTACAGCATTGTTTGATTCAAGTGTGATGTGAGTGTAATTACATCATTGTTTGATTCAAGTGTAATGTGTGTAATTTCTGCTTCTATGAGTTGAGTTGCCTTGCCAAACAAGAATTTTCCTCAAAAAATTGCGTCAACGTGAAAAAACCTGACCCGACCCGAACCGAGATTTATCATGGGTAGGGCCGGGTTTGGGAATCGTGGGTTTTCCGGAAAAAAACCCGACCCGACCCGACCCGAGATATTTCTCGGGTAGGGTTGGGTTCTCCAAAACCCGACCCGCCCGACCCGAGTTGCAGCCCTATCTACTTATAGTAAAGTTAGTTTTCCAAACACTCTGTTTCATGACACCCAAGAAATAAAATTAAATTAATCACCTTCCACAATAAAATATAAACAGAAAATATGAAAACCAGCATAGTACTTCGTTTCATTAGAATCCGTAATACCAATAAAACTGGAGAGAACACTTCTTAACAACGACTCGGCAATTGCTCCTAATCACCTCAAGAATAATAGCGAGTCATAAATTCCTTCTGGAGCTACCATCAAAGTTTAGCTTAATACAATCAGGCAGGCGGGTGAGGCACCCTCTAGCCACCACCTCCATCTTTCTCCTAGAAACTCCTTCTGATTGACTAATGGAAAATATAGAGGTTAGTGTCACACACAATATGACCTGAGAACTCTTCCAAATGTGCTTTCTCCTGGAAGAACAGATGCAAACAAAGCAGAGTTTTTGGCACTACAGTTGGGGTCTTAGCATTTTAAAGGAAGATCTGTCTGGGCTTACTAATTGTAGGAGACTGGAATTTTTATTTTTTTTTAAAAAGCAATTACTTTATTAATTGCTGTAAGCAAGATTACATCAACGGGGACGAGGCGTACCACCAATGCAAAAACATACAGCAAAAACCCAATAAACCCCTAAATTGCACCCCAAATAGATCAAAGAGGCGATCATGATCCAACAGCTTGATACGTTGGGAATCACTAGCCAATCCAGAGTATGGTTCCCCCAGGCACCACACTCACTAATTTGAAAGATGATCTCCATTTGCGGATTGTAAGATGTGTTGGAAGAGGGGGCCAATTTTGCTGTAAGCTAGCTAGATGGTTAATTAAAAAATATGAAATCTGCATATCCCTTTCAGTAACTTTCTACCATGCTCATACATGTGCTAACAATATCGCAAACAGTCTAGCTAGAAAGTGAGCCTGAAGATTGGTGATTCTATGTAGAAGGTGTGATGTAGAGAATGGGTCCAATGATTTTTCCTGTCGCGGAGTTTAGTATGTTCTTAATTAGGGTCTACAGAAACATTTTTCTCGTTAATGCTTTTGTCATATCTTTGTGGTAGATGGTTTTATGCCCCCTTTTCTATTTACCTTAGGCTTTCAGTGGATTGTAATGCAGTGGGGGGTGAGGGACAAGCTCATTCCAGTGCTGTACAATTTTTTCGTCATTATTATATTACCGTCAATGCTAAAAAATTCAAGACAATTCGATTGTGTACAGAATGATCTTCCAGAAACCCAAACCCTCAAAAAAGTTCACGGATAGGTTTGGAAAACGCCCAAGAGACCAAAACACTTGAGAAAGTATGACCATACTTTGTATTTTCTGGCATACCTTTTAAAAAAAAGTAAGACCATACTTTACCCACCACTTTGCAAAGAATCAAGAGATTACCTGTCAATTTCCTCAGTCTCCCTACAAAGAAATGCACGTTTGCAAACCTAAATTTTCTTTTCCTGGAGAACAGAGGCTCTAATGCTCTCCTTGGCCATCATCCAACAAAAGGCCTCCACTTTTGAAACCCCATAGATAGAGCTTCAAAACCAACTCAAACTCACTGTAATAACTGACAAAAAATATTTGACCATTATCATCATCTCAAGACCACTCCCTCGCCATTAGGATACATAGATGGAATATAAGTCATGAAGCAAAGACCCACACTCATCCTCCTTAGTATGCTTTGATACAAAACTCTCTGGACCAGTAAGCTATATAGACAACATTACCAAACCAAATGTCTTCTCGAAAATTAATCACCTCCCTCGTTCCCATCCTAAACATAATATATTTACTAAAACCTTCAAGGATTGATAGCACGGATAGCCCTACACGTAAGCCTTAGACCTCTAGGAATTCTGATACATTCCCAACAACTCCAGCCCACTTTGTAAAGAGCATCTATATCATCACCCAACCTCTATAACCACTTCCCCAACTTATTCTCAAGCCCAACATTCCCAATGCTTAGACTACAATTCTTTTTTATTTTGAGATCTCTTTACAATTGACAAGGTATTCAATTTATTCACCATCCTCAAATTCCCAATTTATCTAGTCAGTCAAAGCCCCAGAAATCTTTAAAAAAGAACATAAAATATGGCATTAAGTCAGCAAGAGAGGGCTTTATAAGGATGACCAAACAATCTTAACTCTCCAAGTAATGGCCCACGACAAATGCTTTTGAGATAAAATTGACCAGCATCCTACATTCACACAAAATTCATATTGGACTGTTAAAATGATCCTATTCAAAAATGATGCTGCAAATTTTCTAAGTTGCCTTCGACTCAAAAGCCCACTACAAACCGCTTCATCTGAATGGATAAATATGACCATGTTTTTAAATTTCCACCGAAACCGACACGAAACGAGTGAAATGTTTCTGTTTTAAACGCCACCGAAACGATACCTAAACTGAGACTCATATCAAAACCAAAATTATAAGTGCATTAGTTGTTGTATACTATATTAGTTTGCGTTACAGAATTGAAATTATATGATTTGTATAGGAAATGCGGTGTGTATTATGTATAAATATTTATATGAATTGCATGTGAAATGTGGCATATACTGAGACATGAGCGACAATGTATGTCAATAGGTGTTCATATTATTAAACCATATGGATGGTTTGCGTGATTTTACAGGATTTCCACAGAAAATTTCAATCAAACCGGGGCTTTGATGACACACTGACGAGGATCGTAGGCGTGTGGAGCCTTATAAGCAGCAATAGTGAAAAGACGATGGCAGAATCTAGGACATTCATCAATGGGCCCCAGTATGGCCTCATCCCTAAAGCTTTGGCACGTCTGCTACATTCACCATGAATCAAGATGACTTCATCATCGCCCATCACCACCATGCATGTGAACAATCAAATAAGAAGACTGAAAGCTTCTTATAGCATAATTGGCCATTTTAGAGCACAAATTTTGTGCGGGTTTGGCACGTCGGCTAGTTTCGTGGGTTTGCTCCCCATAGACATGAGCTCGAGTCCCCTCGGAGTCACCCGATGCACGTGATTTACGGGTGATTGCGTGCATCCATAGGGATTAGTCCCGCCCTAAAATGGGGTGGGGATACCCTTTATCATCAAAAAAAAAAAAAATTGTGCTCGCTGTACAAACATGCATCTCAAAACAAATTTTTTTCTCAAGGCAAAACTACTTTTTCTTTCTTAAAACAAACCATAGAGATATGCTACTAGTTCTACAAAGTCAGTTTTTTTCCCTTACAAACTTGCAGATGTAAACACGGACCACATGCCAGATGAGCACCAAATTAGATACACATAGCAATCTTGACTAGACACCATCAGATCACTTGCATTGGTAGCAATGTCAACAGAATGTTCATGAATGATCCATGTGCGAACTACCTAATCATAACTGATCCTCTATTCCCCCCAAATTCAGTCTCCAATGTGTACCTATTTCTTGTGCATTGTTTACTTCCAAGCACACTTCCAAGCAAGAAGCTAGGAGTGCAAGTTTGGCCCTGTCAACCCTGACCCGCCCTGAGCCCGAACAGGGTCTGGGCTGGATTTTCCAACGCTGAGGGCGGGTCAGGGTTCATTTTTTAGGCCCTGACTCAGGGTCGGGTGGGGTTTAGGGTTAATACCTCGGGTCAACCCGACCCGACCCGACCCTAAGTTTTCTATTATAGAATTGAACCATCTGTGCATGTTTCTTTTGCTAATGTTTTCTATTATCTTGGATTGATGTTTCTTTAGATTATTATTATTAATTGTCTCTGCTGCCCGTCATGTTGCTGAATTCATAGTCTTATTTTGTTCCCTTTCTCTGTTTATTGATCATTTTGTTCTATATGATATGTGGTTGCTTTATTTTTGGCACTCTTAACTGGTATTTGCACTAGGGTCAATCAGGGTGGGACAGGGCCGCGCTGAGCCCTGTAGGGCGGGCAATGAGTTGAGGTTTTTTGGCCCTGACTCAGGGTCAGGGCCGAGATAATGGGATCTAGGGTTGGGCTAGGGTTTTGAAAAACCCGACCCAACCCAACCCTGTTGCAGCCCTACAAGAAGCTACTTTCTACAGTTTCCTTTAAGTATCCATAAAGGCTACTGATTAGTGTGGGACCTGTTCAGCTCCAAATTACAAAAAAAATCTACTAGGCTCCTCTAGACTTCGAAGTGAACAACAAAAGAAAGATGGCAGTAGGAACACTGAAGAAAACATAATAGGTTATTACTGTAATTAAAAGAAGTTCGTAGATATTGATGTCTTAGGAGGAGTGTGTACTTTTCCAATGAAGCAATCGTCTGTGGAGGATGGTTTTAGCTGGGTACCTACAGGTTTATGCGAGCCAAAAGACCAAGAGTCTGATGGGGAAAAATGAAGGAACCAACTTCAAACCGAGTTTAAAAAAGTATTAAGACAAAAAGAAGTTGGAGACAAAAGTAGTGAACTTAATGGCTTAAGGTGACAAAAATACATTGTTTCTCCATCGGATAGAAAGTGCAAGAAGGCTAACCGTGATTAAATTTATTGAAGATAGACTAGTTGAGGAGAAAAGACTTAAGATGGTGTTGGGTCTGACGTGAGTAATGTTGTTCCAAAGCTTCAAAGTTGGGTTGCAGATGGCCTACTATGAGTAGAACTGTAGAACTGTAGAAATGCCACATTTTCTCTATCTCAAAACCATATTTTTCTAGCACAGTCAAACTACTGATTAAAAATCCACCTTGAATCAGTTCTTTCACTTCATACTAATAAAAAAATATATCAAAGGTTGGCATTGTATCACTGTCGTCATCTCTAAATTGTTTTAGTCGAACTTTTTTTGTTGGATCTAGAACGACCCAACGAATGGTTAGATTGCATCTGAATTGTGACCTAGACACCAAAAATAGGATCAGAAGAATTTTCCAACAAACATCCGACCGATTAGGATATGAACACATCATGACCCAACTATGGGTAGATCCGATTCGAATTGAATCCGTTAACAGGCCGAGTAAAATAACAACAAAAGTGACATCATATGCTTTGTTTTGGCCAATTCAGATAGAAAGAAACAAGAGAACTTTGGGATATGGATCATTCCGGAAATGAAATTAGCTATCCTTGGGCATGTATAAGGAGTTTTAGAGGTTTTTTCATTTGAAAACATACTGAGAATTTGCCGAGATGTCTCTTTCTGTAGTGTGATGATGAATATAACTGAACCAAGATGAAAACCTCCATATCCTCATAAACTAAAATGTGAATGGTAATTCATATGGTATGAGACTGGAAAGGATTTAGAACTTGGAGTGGGTTTTAGTAATGAGTTAGGTGAAGTTGTGAACAATTTTTCCAAACATATTGGGTGGTGGACTCAAATGAAGTGGAGATTAGAGCCCTATCTTGATCTTGTCAATGTAAACCTTTAGAGTTATCGTTTTTTCACTTCTTTTTTTGTGTGTGGGTGGACGGGTAGCGTGGGGGGTCAACTAGGTCTTTTGGAAGTCGAGATCGAGGGTTGCCATGAAAAGCAGGGTTTCGAAATTCAAAGTATAGGGAAGAGATATAAAGTGGCCACTTTGCAGTATTTTCTGTAATTTAGGCTAGGAGAGACAGAACATTCTACCTTTCGAGAGTAATTCCCAACACCTAGTGGTGTGATGCCCCAAATATGAATGGTATGTGTGAATCTATTCAAAGTACGAATAAACTCTCATCTAATCCTAAAATTTTCAGAGTTGCAATCTTCTACATTCTAAGATTTATGTGGAATTTGCTGGATATTTTTTATTATATTTGGAAATTTCTGATATATTTTTTATCCATGAGTTGAAGTGGAAACAGCGAGGAAAGAGGTATGGGCAGACCGAAAACAACTTGGGTAGACACAGTGAGGAGAGACTTGATAGCTAGGAACATAACAGTGAACTTGACCTTGGATAGATTAGAATGGAAGAAAATGATCCACATAGAAGAACCCAACTAGAGCCAAGATTTGAGCTGGGTAGATTCCTTTCTCCTTCTTCATGAAATTTTTCTACAGGATTCATTTAGCCGACCCTAACTAGTTTGGGACAAAGGCTTTATTAAGTTGAGTTGAGTTGGGTTGAAGTGGAAACTTGGCAGGGAAAAAGTAAATTATTTTGGGGGTGTTGAAGTACGATTGCTAGGAATTTATTTTACTTCTTTTTTCGATCGACTGCAATATTTTTCGACGTTTAGTATTTTTTGTGCAAAAATATGTGATTCAAAGCTTAATGTCTAGTCAAAAAGAAATAACATAAAAAGCATGTCCTTAATGCCTTGTAAAAAAATTCAAATAAAATCAAGAAAATAAACTGCAAAACAAAATGGGAGAAACTGCTTAGCTTTACAAACAAAATTTGACCTTAAAGGCCAAGATATAATGCAAGAATTCACCTGCTCTGATAATGGAAATTCGCAGACACAAACTGAAGAAAATCAAACCCAGCATATTTGAAAGAGAACAATAATTGAGAGAATGAGAACTGGGTTTCGTTCTCAATGAGAAAACAAGCACCAAGGAAAATTTTAGCTGGCATAAATTTAAAATTTCTATGATATAAAAAATGCCCAAAAAAGAGTGTTCTAAATTACGTTCATAGGCATTTCAAATCACCAAAAAAACTTGCCTTCTTAAACACAGACACCCTAGACCACTCCTACACACTTTCTAACTTTAGAACACTTGTAAAGCATTCCTAAAACATGTTAGAATACTCTAATAAAAAAGATAAAAGCTTTATAATGGATCTAAACAATATACTCTAAGACATTCATACTATTACAAACTATTCTGAATTCAACCTTCCTACTTCAAGTTAGACATCTTTAATTAAAAAAATAGAAACTATAAAGCTTCAGAGAGTCATCATTCAAAAACGAACCAAAAAAAAAGCTTCAGAGAGTCCCACCTAATTCCAAATAAAGACTTTTTAACACCCAATAGAAAATACTCTGAAAAAATTTCAACTAAAAACCAATAAAATTCATGATAATTTGGTTCTCTAAAGAATATCCTTCCTGCCCCAATTTCTAGTTAGGACCCATGGTTGTATGCTACAAATTCAAACTTGAACATTTGTGTAGTGAACTTAACAAAAATACAGAACAAATGCATGCTTTATGTGGAAAAAACATGCTTGATGAAGCAACTTCCTGCTGTAACTAGTTCATAGGAGACAGTGACATCTTTACTGGGCATTTCACTACAAAAGGGATCCAACAATGAAAGGGGGTCACAATTTCGCACCAGCATGTATCCCTTATTAGAGGTCTTTAAATCCACATATTTGGAATGGAAGATTTGGTAGGGCACAACTCCCTGAACCATAAATAAATAAATTTTACCAACTCAACAGATATCCTCTTCAATGACTCTCTTTCCTTCAGATGGATTACCATACCAGTATCATTCCATTTAGCATATCATCAGCAAATTGATAAAATGGCCTCTGGTGTATTGGTTATTCCAATAGAAGATGACAGAAGAAAAGTTCTGGAGAATACTTAGACAGACCCATCCCCACCTAGGAGAGAGAGGAAGGATAAAATAATCTTCTAAATTAGAACCGAAAAATTGCACCTTCAATACAGTGACTCTATTAGTAGTAGTTAATGCAATCAGCCACATAAGGCCGCTGTATTCATTTCCTAACGTCCTACAGCATAAACATATATGATTCACCCAGCATCTTCTTTTTAAACGCTATTTGCCCAGAAATTCTGAACTTTTAATAATATTAAACTTCACTCTATGCCCAACCCATCATGCTATAATATTAAACGTGAATATTACAGTATTGAATCACTTATTCAGATAGCGGAGATACAACTCAACTCAACTAAGCCTTTGTCCCAAACTAGGTGGGGAGATAACATTCCATAATCCTCATAAGGTTTTAAGCTCCAGAAGTGTGAAATAAAAAATACCACCGGCCATTGCAGTTTCCATGCTGAGAACCAAATGAACAATCATTTCAAATAAAGAAAGCAAAATTATGATCCGTTTGCAGCACAACATTTACAGACAGATTTAAAAAGGAAAAAATAAAAAACATATTGAAAACTAGAAGCAAATACAACCTCATTCAATGGAATGCAACCAGCAATAATTGGAAACGTAACATAATGAAATTCCTCAAGAAATCACAAACTTCAACAGAAACAAGTACAAAATAACTCAGTGGTTCAGAATCAAAGCATTTGCAGTGTAAATGAGAAACCCAACAAAGATCCACAACGGCTCGTTTCAAATCGAATTCCAAATAAGCAGGACCAGCCCAATAAACCCTAACCAGCAAATTAGCTCAAGATCATAAATGAACAAAAAGCCCTTACCAAAATCATCGAATAGAATAATAGGAAGAAAACCCAATTCACACACGGCCATAAGTCGGACGAATAGGACTACCAACAACAGAGAGCAACCCTCCTTCCACAGCTTCATTCTCATTAAGAAATTGATCATCCGTAACCCTAAAAGCAGCGTGCAAACCGACAATTACCGCTCCAATGATAAGCGAGATAAGCACATTCCATCCAACATGGGTGAGAACTAGGGCAACAATTGTAACTAGGCTGAGCACGGCGAGGACAATGCGATCATCAAATGTGCGATTGAAAAGTACGATCGGACTGTCTCTGAAGAAATATAGGAAGAACCAGGCAATGAAGATGATCAAGAACACGATCATGGAGATGGGATGCCATAGGAGGCTCACGAAGAGTATGATCAAGATGACTATGGCGTAATTAACGCGGAAATAGCTGAGATTTTTACGGATTCGGATTAGGGCTTCACCGGTGGTGTAGGGGCGGGCGAAGGATGAGAGACGGACGAGCTCGTGCCATGGCCTGCGGGTTGCGAAGATCTCTTTCGATCTGGCTTTCGCTTCAGAGATGAATGTGGTCCGAGATGTCGATGGCGCTGCCTGAGGGACGGTTCCGTAGCCAGTTTTGGATGACATTCTACAGGAAAACCCTAGGTTTATCCGGTGCTGGATCTGGATATTTGTTCGGGAAGAGAGTGAGAGATGAAGAAATGTAACCCTAAACCCTAGGATCTGGACAGAGAGAGAGAAAGAGGAAGATATGAAACCCTAGGTTTGCAGAGAGAGAGAGAGAGGAACAAATGAAACCCTAGGTTGAGAGAGAGAGAGATGAAACCCTAGGTCTGCAGAGAGAGAGAGAGATGAAACCCTAGGTCTGCAGAGAGAGAGGGATGAAACCCTAGGTTTGCAGAGAGAGAGAGAGGAATGAAACCCTAGGTTTGCAGAGAGAGGAATGAAACCCTAGGTTTGATGAGAGAGATTAAACCCTAGGTTTGATGAGAGAGAGAGATTAAACCCTAGGTTTTAAGAGAGAGATGAAACCCTAGATTAGAGAGTGGGGGTTATGGAATTCTTGTGTCTGTTAGAAAGGAAGGGGAGGGCTGAGATTGGTGGCCCCTGAATTGCGGAGCTGTTCGGTAGAATAACGAGCCCGGGAAGGTTTAGTAAGTTGAAAAATACCCCTTTCATTCTCTCTATTTACGAATGGACCATAACTTTTCGAATGCCTTTTTCTTAGGCTACTGTCAATGCACTTGTTCAGATGCTGCTTTTTCTTTCTTTATTCCATACGCATTTGGAGATGCAACAACAATAACCCATAATCAAAGGGTTAAAAGAAAAGATGTGTTTTTTAAGATGGAAACCGAAACTCTAGATGTCGGCAAGATACATGGAATTTATGTTTTTGGGAAAAAAAAACTTCTCCTGAAAATGAGTCTTTTTCTGTTTGGTCACCTCATTTATGAAGAATTTTTATTCCTATTTTAAAATCTCTCCTAAAAATAGAGAATATAAAAAGGCCATAAGCCTTATTTTCCGGTCCGAGGAAAGAAAATATCCTTATTTGAAAATAGGGATTTGCTGGCGTCCATATTAAAAGGCATTTTGCGGATGGCCTGTTGCATGTGAGACCAAGTCACCTCGTGAATGAAGACAGAATCTTCTTAAAAGTAAGCCTATGTGGCTGGTCTCACATTCAACAGACCATCCGTGAAATGCCTTTAGCGATGGACGCTTTCAAATCCCTTTCAAATATCCTTGTTTTGTAGAACACTCTTATTTGTGTATCCACATTATATTTGAGAAAAAAAAAATGGAAAACTATGCTTACTCCTGGGTTCAATCCTAACTTGCCTAAATGAAAAAAAGAAGAAGAAGAACTCAGTTGCCCTTGGTCCCCAGTCTGATTCAGTATTCTAAGTGTAAAACAACCCATTACTTCAAAAGCTTAAGCCGTTAGAGTTGGTGTTATTTAATCATTTATATTTCAACACTCCCCCTCACGTGTGGGTGTGTCCCCTCTTCTCTGATATAATGTGAAACAACCAGTTACTCCAAAAGCTTAAGCTATTATTGAGACACAATCGGTTGTCAGAATGAATCTAAGGACCAGTTCGTTTCAGAGTGTAACAACCGATTGTGGGCCCCAAACTGATTATTTGGACTCAGAATTAAACCTAATTTTGTGTCCAATAATCATTTTCGGACCAACAATCGGTTATTACAATCTCAAACGAACAGGGCCCAGCATCATGAAAAATCATTTTTACCCCACAATCGCTACACTACACATGTGGCACCACACACACACACAAACACCATTGTATGGGTCTCAGCTTTGACTGTTCATGACCCAAAAAGTAACACTCATTTGTGACAAGAGCAGAGTGCTTGCCCACAAGCAAAAAGTTAGCCACTGATCAAACAATTAAAACATAACTAATGGATAATAAACCTGTACCGCTGGCCCATAATCATAAGCTCCATTCAGTCACGTTGTGTTGGATCACCTAAACCAAATCTATAATTAAGGTTTAAGAGGAAAAGCAACCGAGAAAGAAAGCAGTCGTAGGGGCCTAACCCCTATATATATCAGATATGAATATGATAGACCCTCTACTATTGGATATAACTTCATATTCCAACATTTCATCATTGATGTTGTCCACCAACTTTGGGTCAAAAGGGTTAGATCGAAGGATGATCCTAACCCTTCGATCTACAGAGATTTCCATATATGCAGTCCCTCTAGATCGAAGGGTTAAGATCATCCTATGGAAATGATTTTTGAGGAAAGACCTATTTATGTTGTGGCCCAACAAATGGACGGTTTGGATCGTCCTATGGAGTGAGTCACAACCTATTTATGTTGTGGCCCCACAAATGGACGGTTTGGATCATCCTATGGACTGGGGCCGACAGTACTTTTTGAAAAATACTGAACTATACAGCCACACACCATATAAAAACTCTAATATGGATACTTCATAATCTCTATTAGTTTATATTTAAATATTAAAAAGGTAATATAAGTTTTTTATAATAAAAAGTAACATAAAATTAAAGAGATTGCAACAAGGTTGTAAGGAGAAGACACCCAAACCTTCACAGAAAAAATAACTTGATGGCAGGACCCAAACTACTACTGTTTGCATTTGATAATGCATTAAAATGTAGGAAAAACAGGTATGTAAATTAAAGGTCCCTGTAAAAAAAACTAGAACTTGTTTAGTTCAAGTAACTTTTTTTCATATGTAATCAAACAATGGAAAAGCATGAAATTTAGGAAAGATTTTCTTTTCCAAACCTTTCCAGAAACTTTTTGCAACCCAAACAGGGCATTTAGTTCAATAGGTAATTATTATGTCTCATGTTCATTTGAAAAAATGGCATACTAGTAGTCGAACAATTGATGATTAAACTAACAAGGATCATGGTATAAAAGATGAGATTGATGAAAGAAAACATTTTCCTCCTTTCACATAAAGAGTTCTAACAGAAGTCAGATCACTTGAACAATTTCTGATAATTCCAATGATATGAAATCATACCAACCACACCATGAAAGTAAGATATGATGACAAATACAAGTCCCAGTTCCCATCCAAAATCATCCAGCCATCACCATCCATGCTACTAAGAAGATATGATGGAAAGGAGCACACAAAACCATGTGTACATAAAAAGCATAACTCTCAGTATCCTGCTCCCCAAAATCTCTAGATGGGATCAGCTCCAAAGCAAGGAAACCGCAGGCTAGATATGACGCCAAAAAAAACCAAGTGAAACCAAGTGAACTGCATCTACTCCGCAATGGGTCCGAGGAAATCGCCCTCCAAAGTCGCCAGCAATTGGAATTCCCTCTCAGACTCAACCCACTTCCATCCTAGCACCATGAACCGAACCACCTCGTTCTTTTCAAGTTTCGAATGATTTTCACTCAAGAACATGGGATTCTCACCTGGGACGAATTTGTAGTCTTTCATGGTCTTATTCGACAGAAATATTGTTTCTATCGGCCCACACTTCAATAAGACCCCATGTTTTAGGATCTTCTCCACTACACCTTGTAAGACTTCACCCTTGAAAGGTTTGAAGGTGATGCAGTTGAATGATACTGGAAAAAGGACGTCCCCTGTGAGCTCCCTGACCTTTCCCTCGCCTATGCTGTTTAGTGTAGTCACCGCAAGGAAGTAACCATGGTCTTTGGTTGCTTTTTTCTTTGCAATATCATCTAGAAGGTGTATCATGATGGCCCGCTGTAGCATCAAACCTTCTTCATGTAATTCCTCCGGGGGGATTAATACATGACTGTTCATTTCTATCTCGAGATACATATTTAGGATCTCTGTCAGAAACGCAAGGAAGAAACCATGACATTCTATTCCAAACTATAGAGGATAACACTACCAGCTTTACTTTCATGCCCTATGCGCAGATAAACTTTATGTTTGCTTATTTCTGATCTTACTTCAAAGGGGCCACCCGTAGCTATTCTTTTACGTATGTTTATAAACTAATAAGGTGAGCTTGAAGGTTTACAAGGAAATGAAAACCAGGCAGAAAGGCAATTGAATGATTTCAACATGCTGGACATCATAAATTTCTTCAAAACCTTAAAACTCCTAAATTTGCGAACTAGATTTAGTACCATCGGCAAGAACAGAACGATCACCAACAAAACCAAATATTAAAAGCAATTCTGATTCTCTACATATTTTGGAAGCTTTCATTTGATTCTAAAGCAATCCAGCACAGCTGATAAAGAGGAAAATTTTGAGATACTTATTAAATAAATACTTCAACCAATCATTTCAATGTGTCACTTTGTTGTCACCAACCAGAATCACATTAGCATCTAGGGGTGCAACTCAGGTCAGGTTGGATCGGGTTGAAGCCAACCCTAACCCAACCCGAGATAGCATTCCCTCAACCCTAACCCAATCCAACCGAACCTGAGCCTCGGGTTGGAGATGGTCAACCCTAACCCAACCCGCCTCTAAATTTCTCAACCCTAACCCAACCCATCTCCTGAAATCGGGTCGGGTTGAGTCGGGTTGGTTCGAGTTCACCTTGGGCAAAATAGAAAAATACAATAACCCAAAGAAAATTAAGATAAAATTAGAGGACAAATGTCCGGTTCGGGTCAGGTTGCCGAGGCCTCAACCCTAACCCAACCCAAAATTAAATCAGGTTCGCTTTTCCCAACCCAACCCGAGCCAAAATCGGGCTGAACCCGTCGGGTTCGGGTTGAACCCAACCCAAGTTGCACCCCTATTAGCAACTACACCTACAGATTTTCTATTGTCACTTTTAGTTTTTTTAAAAATGGAGCTAATATGATATAAGATTGATATGCGCATGACAACCATTAAAAAGACTAATCAGTACAGAAAATTCACCTAAAAGTTATTGACAACAACAAAAAATCATATAAATGTAGAACATTCATTCAAGAAAATCATATTATGCCAACCGATTGTGAGTCCAACGAACAGGGCATAAATGATTCTAGCATCTGTTCAATGGGCCTTCTGTGAATTGCTGTCATTGCCAATAACCGTTGATGTAGGATAGGGAAAGGAAATAGAAGAAAGAGGAGAAAGAAGAAGAATAGGAGAGATTAGAAGTAGAAGAGAAGAATTCGGGGAGAAGTAGAAGAAGAAGAGGAGAAGAGAGGGAAGAATAGAAGAAGTGAAGTAGAAGAGAAGAGGAGAAGAAGAGAGGAAGAAAGAAATCTGCATAGGGGAGAAATCTCAATAATCAATAATCATCCAAAGCTTACAATAAAGCTATAAAGAGGCCTATAAATAGGCAATCAACAACCTAAAAGATAGAAACCTACTAAAATAAGAATTCCTAAACGACTAAACTTCCTCATTCTAAATAACATGTAAAATAAAAGCCTAAAAACTAATAAAATGGAAATAAAAATATTAGAAACTAAATAATACGGAAATAAATCCTAATATCTGCATCACGTTGTGGACTATGGTTATGATCGTATAAAATCAATGTGATTTTTAGGCTATGGACGATTGATTGAGAATCACAAGAACCTTTCTGAACATCCCGTCTTCGCTGGGCGATTTGAAAAGGGCCCCCAAATGATCCTAGGAATCGGACAACAATACCTCCGATTCTTCGAACAACTCGAAACTTGTTAACTCCCGATTTGCCCATCATATTAGCACGTCTACATGTATCAATGGTGTGACCTTGAAGATGGCAATTGGTGCAGAAATCAAGCACTTATTGCCAAGTTCGGAAGAAGGCTTTGTGGGGAACTAACTCGATGTGGCTCCGGTTCAGTAATGCCTCTCGCTTAGAATCTCTTCCAGCTGAGCTAGACGACTACTCACTAAAGGGGGGGGGGGGGGGGGTGCAAAAGAAAATCTAGCCTTCATTTTCAAATGGCTTCCGCCCCTAGCCTTCGGGGTGATAGCAACTAACGAGAGACAGCGGGAACATGAACAAAGCATTTATAGCCAAAAACAAGCATGTGAGCATTAGTTGAGGGAGGCTGTTCGGTGAGGAATTTGAACGGAGTAAGGAGTGCTACCGCGAGTGGCTGGAAAGGGCTCTACTTGTACCTCTAACTCTAGCTTAGTCATGAACCCTCGTATGGTATTTCCGAGATCAAGGATGAAGTTGTCTTTCCTCACTGCTCCGGCTGCTTGATAGCAAAGACTAAGTCGTCCGCATATCGGGCATAGCAAAGAGTGGGATTCTTTTATACTTGATACTTAGTTCCAGCATATAGCTTACACACAGAATCACAATCATCACTTCAAAAGAAAATCTAGCCCATAGCCCCTAGCCCCCCCCCCCCCCCCCTCCCCCCCCACGCCCCCCTAGCCTTCGGGGGGGGCGCAAAAGAAAATCTAGCCTTCATTTTCAAATGGCTTCCGCCCCTAGCCTTCGGGGTGATAGCAACTAACGAGAGACAGCGGGAACATGAACAAAGCATTTATAGCCAAAAACAAGCATGTCAGCATTAGTTGAGGGAGGCTGTTCGGTGAGGAATTTGAACGGAGTAAGGAGTGCTACCGCGCGTGGCTGGAAAGGGCTCTACTTGTACCTCTAACTCTAGCTTAGTCATGAACCCTCGTATTGTATTTCCGAGATCAAGGATGAAGTTGTCTTTCCTCACTGCTCCGGCTGCTTGATAGCAAAGACTAAGTCGTCCGCATATCGGGCATAGCAAAGAGTGAGATTCTTTTATACTTGATACTTAGTTCCAGCATATAGCTTACACACAGAATCACAATCATCACTTCAAAATTTCAGAACTATACAAGACAATGGATATATAATAATATGTCCATTAGTTATTACCATATGGATGTATTTGACTTTTAGGGATTTGCCAGGGTTGCCATGTGTGAGATCTTGTGCCAGTGTCTAAGCCGAAAACATTTGTAACATTGTAATGTTAGTTTAGTTATTCTCTATGTTACAGTGTATAAGCCGAAATGTTCGTTTTGTTGTTTTTCCTACTAAATATTTCTAGCAAAACCCACTAGGGAATGCTTATGCTAAGTAACTGGGCATACAAAAGCAAAAAATAAATGTTAGGGATTTTACCACAATTTGTTTTCATCTTCTAAAAATATCATAATTTTTTTGTACTTACAAAAATGAAAATGGTGTTAGTCAATCAATCTATGATGCACAGACACATACAGATACGGTAATGCTAGTACGATACAACATATTTTGCAAAATCAAGGACACATACGCGGCTAATATAATATTAATAATTAATATGTTCGTATACTATAAAGATAAAAAAAGGGCAGCCCAGTGCACGAGGCTCCCACCATTGCGGGGTCTGGGGAGGGCTAGATGTTTACCATCAAAAGGTATATCTTTACAGTTTGTATGCTGTAAAAATATATTCCAAAATATAAGAGCTTCAATGTTTAACATATTATGGTTTTTTTTATGGTACTGGAATTGTAGATAAATGATAGTGGCATACCATTGGTCTAGTTTGATAAAGTGCGGAGTCAAATCAAAGCTTCTTTCTCACGAAGCTGTGTCCTTCCATATCACATACCCATATCTGTGTCCTTTCATATTGATAAGAGTAGTATGGGTCTATACAAGCATCTCAATATCATAGAATTCAATATACCTTTTGATTATTTTTTTGCAAGTCAATTTGACTTTGATAAAAGGCATATGAATACATACTATGTAGTTTCAAGATATGGAGAGACCTTGAACTTCATCCTAGCGTTACTTAAGGCTGTGTTTGAATGCCACGTGCAAGGGATCGTAAAGCAATCCCTAAGCAAAAAACTGCACTTTTTGGATTACTTGTGGTGTTTGTTTGCCAAAGTAACACCCAAATCCTTAGAAATTACCAGACAAGAAACATGAGTAATAATTGCATGTCTGGTGATGTGGAATCACTACCATTTACATAAGAAATATCCCAAAAAAGGAGAGATTTCTAGGCAATCCCTCCCTCCCTCCTCCCTCCTCCCTCTTGCATCCAAACAAAATAAAGCTCATGGCTTTCCCAAGGTTTGCATGACATCCAAAATCCTGCCCCCTTCCATAGACTTTACTTCCCTAAAGAATGCTTAAGCATCCAAACAGAGCCTAAAGTTTAGTCCCACATTGGATGATGTGAGTAAAGTTTTTTAGCATACATGTGAAATTTGGTTTCTTATGGGTGAGAACCCATGAGAACATGAGGTATGTGTGTTCAGAAAAATCTTTAAAATGCACACGTCCTGAGTTTAGTCGGGCCAATGCAGTGGCATGGCGTGTGTGCACACTTGCTCTTTTCATGCCATCTTTTTTTGTTTTATTTAATTTCTTTTATGTAATTTCAATTTACATTATAAACCCTTTGAGGACATTTTAATTTTTACCATGTTCAAAACATTTTTAACATCCTCCTTTGTTGGTTATTACGTGATTAATTGGCACATGAGATTAACATATTATTTGTACGTTTAACATTTCTGGGAGTGTGTTTCTAAAAGAAGAGGGTTTCTCATCTTCTAATAGTACACAAAGAAAAACCTAACCAGTCTCTACTCTCTACTACTACTCTTTCAAGCTTTCCTTTTCTTTCTTTTGTGCTCTCTGTCAAGACAACTAAGGTTTGTTCACAAAGCTATTGTTCTGTGTGAGTGTTCTATAGGTCGTTGAATATTGGAGGCAATTGTCAAATAACCCATCTGCACCATAGTGAACATTTGAGCGGTGACGATATTTGCCTTAAGGACAAGTTTTGAGTTGTGCTCCGCTAAAACCGATAAGTTCCTTTCGTAATTAAATCTTCCTTTTCATATTTGGGCTTTAATCTCATAGAAACACCATACCTATGATTTCTATATTGTTTGATCATATTGGGGCTACTCTGCATGGAGATGGCAAGATATGTTTATCTTTGATAAGGCTTTCTATATTACGCTCACATTGAGAACCTCAATGGGTAGGGTATTGTTGTATAATATACAAGCTGGACAGTCAAACTCAGTGGTTTATTCATGATAAAATTATCCCAGCAGGGAGCCAATCCCTAGAACAACTTATCCAAGGATTTCCATCCCTGTGGAGAACAACCCCATTGAGTTCAACTGCTAGTTTTGTGGGTTTAGCTGCTTGAGAATATTTGTCTCAGAACTCGTAGAATCCTATCAAGACAAGTTTGATGATAAAAGATCGGAATCACATCATCATATTTGGCGGAGATATAGAAAATGAAGTGCCCGATTGATATGTAAATCGCAGTTTTTAAAAAAGCAGATGCGACGCAGAATGCGGCCGCAGAAAATCCTAGTCGACTCGGCACGACGCAATCAACTACTCGGTTGACACGGTTAATTCCATGCGCCCATTAATCACATAATAATCAATAGAAGAGAATGTTAAAAAATGTTCTAAAATCAGTAAAAAAAATTAAAATGTCATTATAGAGTTAATAATACAATAAATTCACAATAAACAAAAATCAAATAAAACAAAAAGGACGGCCTACAAAGAGCATGCTTAAAGATTTTTCCTAACTCACACAAATCTCTATCTAATGGGATCTAGTCAATAAAACCAATTCCTACTTGCATACTCAAAAATTTTAGTCAAGCTAACTAATGTGGTACTAAACTTTGAGCTACACAACAACAAAGTTCAAGGAAAAAGTGAAAAATCAAATCTTCCCTCAATATTAAATATGCATATGCCTTTGGTTAAACTCAAATTAGCTTAGTCGAAAGGTAATGACTAACACTACCCCACTAGTTTCATGTAAAACAAAATTAAGGCCAAGAGAATAAGTAACAGATTAGTACAACTTACCAGTATCTTTTGGACTTGAACTTATACTTAATGTTGAATTTTTATTTTATTTTTTGAATGGTGTATACTTAATGTTGATGTATAAAGTTTAGGAAGTACTTGGCAAATTAAGGTGTTGAACCAAAGACTTTGAATAACAAACTAAGTTAACATATCCCACGCATATAGTTCAGACCATGAGCTATATCTTGGTTTTCATGAGTGCTATAGAGAATAATCCAAATTCTCATAGGAAGAGGCCCCATAGTTGTCAACCCGTGACTTTACTTGTGACTCGATTTCTTAATTTTCTGACTTGTGACTCGACTCGACTCGTGGCTCATAAGAGTTTTTAAAAAGAACAAAAATTTAGTTGAAAAAAATATAATTATACTATATATCAAAAGATGAAGGCATGAAGCACATAAAAGAAAAGGTTATTACATTTTCCAAAAAGCTCTCAGGAGCCAATTAAAGAAGAAAAGACAGTTGGGTTTGTGCAAATAACAAAATATGGTTGTGCTGATAACATTTCACTTGTAAATTTGTATTTTGTGAAAGGAAAATGATATCAAACATGTAAAAGATCCAACATTTACTTAAAGGAAAATCACTTTCAGCTGAAATGCATGTGTTGACCAGACAAGATGAAAAAATTTTAGAGACCAAATTATGAGATTTTTTTACCGGAATTTTGGGATTTAATAATGTTTGGACATGGTAGAATTTATGAATTTTAAAAATTGGAAAAATAGACAATCGTTTGGAAGTTAAGATTTTGACCAAACACTTTTTTTCGAATTTCCTACTAGAACTGGAAAGTTGACTTTTTATCCTTTTAGATTTTGGTCTTGAAACAATTTTTAATAGATTCAGATGAGGGTATTCCGTTATTTACATGTAAATCTTAAGTAACATTTACTTAGATAACTTTACATGTAAATACTAAGAAAATGAAAGGAGAAGAGAACTAAGACGAGACATGGAGACAGTTATGATGTAAGCACTGTGACTCGTACAAGTCATAAGATTTCGAGTCAACTCGGTCCGACTCGTGCGAGTCACCACACGACTAGTACGAGTTGCCAACACCAGCGAGTCACCCTTCCGAGTCAACTCGAAAAACATCCGACTCGACTCGTATGAGTCGAGCGAGTTTGACAACTCTGAGAGGCCCCACTTCAAACTCATATAAGTGAGTCAATTAGGTGTTCCCTTTAACAATGCACCCCACTGATAATTAGTTATAGATGTCGATAAGAATTTAGTAACTCCACCTCCTCCTCCTGACTTTACATGTTGCACCCATAAACATCATAGGGGCAGGCATGGAGAATCTAATTCTACAATAATTGTGGTTCAAAACGAATCATTCAGAACATTTTTATTGAACCCAAGGCTAAGTTGATTTTTTGTTATCAATGATCCATTCAATGAGCTTAAAGCGCATCTCCCTCAATGTAAGTATCACTAATTTCTTAATTAGTTCTTTAGTACGAGAATTAACAATATACTTCTTTGATCTCACAAAGTCAATTGTTATTACTCTGTCTTTGAGTAGTTGTGTTATAAAGTTGTGTGTTTGATAAATATCGCTTGACGAAGAGGTCTATATAGACCAACCCAAAGGCTTTGTAGTTTAAGGTCAAGAAATCAAAGAATGTAAATTTACTACTTCGTCTTTGAGTAGCTATTGTTATTAATTTACATACTTTGCGCTCTTGAACTTAAAGTACAAAGCCTTCATATTTAATCCTTTGTTGACCAAAAGAAAACTAATAAGTTGGATTCTTTCAAATGTCTGGCACATGAAGGACTTCACTCAGCTTGAGAGATTTTTCTCGAAATGAGCTTTAATAGAAGAGGTGGATTCAATCAGATTAATCTTGGAAACTAATTCCGAGGACTGAGGTTTTTTACCCTTAGGATTGGTTATCATTTTTGGTTCTAAGACATATGCATGTGTGTGTGTTTGTGTGTGTGTGTGTGTGTGTGTCTATGTATATATCTTGAAGCTGCATGCTATTTCAATCATGCATTAAGGTGCCACGTTATTTTTCCGAAGAAAGTGAAGACTTTTCCATGATGGCAACAACTTATGACTCTTCTCCTACATAAATTCCTTTGGCATGAATTTAACTGCTATCAAATGAAATCCATTTCGTTGATCAATCACAAACTTTCCATCAAACATTTTTAAAAATGAAAATAATTTCCCTACTGCATGTTATTCGGATCCATCTGGTTAAACTAGGTATTTTCTTCCTAGGATTTCTTAGAGTACTTTGCGATGTCAATCTCACAATAAACATGAAATAGAAAAGGGAAGTATGAGAAGTATATGTGTGGGTGATCTAATTATCTATTACATGGGAAGCCCTAGAACGAAAAAGAACAATGGGATAAAGCACAATCTTAATTTTTCTTATTATTCTTACAGAAAAATTGAATGGTTCTTAAAAGTGTTAGAAGATCTAATCAAGCCGTCAACTTCAGCCTGAACATTCCATCAATACCCAAATTATAATACTATTAACAAATTCAGTGAGCACAAATTTATCCGATTGATCAATGAATATGTATAGAAATAAACTACCAATCTACCATTGCAAGACATCAATACCCAAATTATGATACTATTAACAAATTCAGTCAGCACAAATTTATCCGATTGACCAACCAATATCTATAGAAATAAACTACCAATCTATCATTACTTGCATGATTATACGTAAATAGATCCAATAGGAGGAGTTTTTACTCCTATTTTTTTCTAAGGGTTGTTTTAGAAGATCACATGCCTACATTTCAATCGACTCAGAGTAGAAACTTGGGTTTCTGACAAACAGCATGCTACCTAAAATTAAGGCCCTAAAACCCTTGATTTACAAAAGGAGGAGCTTTTAAAACTTGGGTTTCCGACAAACAGCATACTGCCTAAATTTAAGGCCGTAAAACCCTTGATTTACAAAAGGAGGAGCTTTTACCCCTCCTTTTTTTCTAAGGGTTGCTTTAGAAGATTACATCCCTACATTTCAATCGATTTAGAGTAGAAACTTGGGTTCTGACAGCCAACGTGCTACCTAAAATTAAGGCCCTAAAACCCTAGAAATCAAGAAGGGCTAAAACATCTGCTGGGTATAGACAATCTGTGACTAAAATGCAAGTAAACATAAAATGTAGCATAGAACCAAGAAAAAAAAAAAAAAACCTAACTTGATACTTCATGGGGGAACAACAACGGGAAAAAAAAAGGCATAGATCAGGAACATCTTCACGAACCCATCAAATTTGCATAAGAAAAAGAGAGGGAAGATAGACAAAAAGACAGATAATGTTTTACATGCCATGCAATGCGAGTAGAAAAAAAAAAAGCAATAGAAAGAAAAAAAAGAGGATAGAAATGGATAGCAAAAAGGAGTTACTCTGGCTTATTCTTGATACGAAGGTGCTATGTTATGGGGCGCAAGGATGGAGAAGAAAATTGAAGTTCTCTGTCTGTCTCTGATTTCCCGTCTCTACTTTCACTCCCTTTCGTTTTTTTTTTGGGGGAAAATGACCGAAAAAACAGGGCTTTCTACTTAGGAAATTAGACATAAGGGAGCCAAATAAAAGGCATAATATCAGAGGGGTCAAGGGTTTGTTGGAAATGACAGAAGGGGGTCAAAATTTGGATTTCGAAATTTCGAATGACGAGAATGCCCCTCTGGCAGAAACAGTGAAATGACTTAGAAAAAATAAAATAAAAAACATTTACGTTTTCCCTCCTCTCTCTTTCCTCTTCTCTCCTCTCCTCTCGTCTCTGTTAAATTTATTTCGTCATCTCCTCCCTCCGGCGATCTCTACGGCAATCACTCCGGCGATCTCGACGGCGATCTCGACCAAGGTGAAGTACGTATCAAACCTCGCATTTGAAGGAAACCCTACCTGGTACGTCGTTTCCTTCCCTTCCTTTATTCAATCTCATTTTTATTTATTTTTGAAGAGGAAAATCAGGTTGAGAGAGATGCAAAATGGGGGGGGGGAATCCTTTTTCATGCTATATGTTTTTGATTTTTTTCAGTTCATATACATGTCAGTTACTGCATTTCCTCCTACAGAGTAAAATAGTTGTAAATGCTTTTAAATGTTGTTTGTTGCTGCTAGGGTTTTATGTTTTACATTAATTTGTGAAATGGAGAAACGTTCTGCTGTTTATTTATTGTAGGGTTTTATTTTGTACATTAATTTGTGAAATGGAGAGATGAGATTTCATTTCATACATGCGTATCCACCTACAGAGTAAAATAGAGTTGCATGCTACGGTATTTGTTGATGCTAGGGTTTAATTTTTGACGTTAATTTGTGGAATGGAGAAATGCGATTTTGTTTCATTTACATATGTTAATGCTAGGCTTTTAATTTTACAATTTGTGGAGTGGAGAAATGGGATTTCAAAATCACCTTCTTGAAAACCATGTAGAGCTCCCCTATATTGGCCTTGAAAACCCTCTTTTGGTACTAGTAGCTGGAAACCCTTTTCTGTGAACTTGGGGACCATGTTAGGCAGTTGATGGCCCCTCTATGGCGACTTCTTCTAGGTACTAATAACCCCTTTTTTGTAGCTGAAAACCCATGACTTTCAACTTCAGGACTTTCTTCTGGATTTGATGGACCCTCCAAGGGTACTTCTTCTACCCCATTTGAGTGCCCATAATCCCTTCTCTAATACCATGCATAGCTCCCCTCGGTTGCCCTTGAGAAGCCCCCCTTAGGTACTAATAACCCATTCTTTGTAGCTGAAAACCCATGCCTTTCACCTTGAGGACCTTCTTCTGGATTTGATGGAGCCTCTGAGGGTACTTCTCCTACCCCATTTGAGTGCCCATAATCCCTTCTCTAATACCATCCATAGGTCCCCTCTATTGCCCTTGAGAAGCCCCCCTTACGTACTAATAACCCCTTTTTTGTAGCTGAAAACCCATGACTTTCATGGACCCTCCAAGGGTACTTCTTCTACCCCATTTGAGGGCCCATAATCCCTTCTCTAATACCATGCATAGCTCCCCTCGGTTGCCCTTGAGAAGCTCCCCTTAGGTACTAATAACCCCTTCTTTGTAGCTGAAAACCCATGACTTTGAACTTCAAGACCATCTTCTGGATTTGATGGACCCTCCAAGGGTACTTCTTCTACCCCATTTGAGGGCGCATAATCCCTTCTCTAATACCATCCATAGGTCCCCTCTATTGCCCTTGAGAAGCCCCCCTTAGGTACTAATAACCCCTTCTTTGTAGCTGAAAACCCATGCCTTTGAACTTCAGGACCTTCTTCTGGATTTGATGGACCCTCCGAGGGTACTTCTTCTACCCCATTTGAGGGCCCATAATCCCTTCTCTAATACCATGCATAGCTCCCCTCTATTGCCCTTGAGAAGCCCCCCTTACGTACTAATAACCCCTTTTTTGTAGCTGAAAACCCATGACTTTCAACTTCAGGACTATCTTCTGGATTTGATGGACCCTCCATGGGTACTTCTTCTACCCCATTTGAGTGCCCATAATCCCTTCTCTAATACCATGCATAGCTCCCCTCGGTTGCCCTTGAGAAGCCCCCCTTAGGTAGTAATAACCCCTTTCTTTGTAACTGAAAACCCATGCCTTTCAACTTGAGCACCATCTTTGGATTTGCTGCACCCTCCAAGGGTACTTCTCGTACCCCATTTGAGGGCCCATAATCCCTTCTCTAATACCATCCATAGGTCCCCTCTGTTGCCGTTGAGAAGCCCCCCTTAGGTACTAATAACCCCTTCTTTGTAGCTGAAAACCCATGCCTTTCAACTTGAGCACCATCTTTGGATTTGCTGCACCCTCCAAGGGTACTTCTCCTACCCCATTCGAGTGCCCATAATCCCTTCTCTAATACCATCCATAGGTCCCCTTTGTTGGCCTTGAGAAGCCCCCCTTAGGTACTAATAACCCCTTCTTTGTAGCTGAAAACCCATGCCTTTCACCTTGAGGACCTTCTTCTGGATTTGATGGACCCTCCGAGGGTACTTCTCCTACCCCATTTGAGGGCCCATAATCCCTTCTCTAATACCATCCATAGGTCCCCTCTATTGCCCTTCAGAAGCCCCCCTTAGGTACTAATAACCCCTTCTTTGTAGCTGAAAACCCATGCCTTTGAACTTCAGGACCTTCTTCTGGATTTGATGGACCCTCCGAGGGTACTTCTTCTACCCCATTTGAAGGCCCATAATCCCTTCTCTAATACCATCCATAGGTCCCCTCTATTGGCCTTGAGAAGCCCCCCTTAGGTACTAATAACCCCTTCTTTGTAGCTGAAAACCCATGCCTTTGAACTTCAAGACCTTCTTCTGGATTTGATGGACCCTCCGAGGGTACTTCTTCTTCCCCATTTGAGGGCCCATAATCCCTTCTCTAATACCATGCATAGCTCCCCACTGTTGCCCTTGAGAAGCCTCCCTTAGGTACTAATAACCCCTTTTTTGTAGCTGAAAACCCATGCCTTTGAACTTCAGGTCCTTCTTCTAGATTTGATGGACCCTCCGAGGGTACTTCTTCTACCCCATTTGAGGGCCCATAATCCCTTCTCTAATACCATCCATAGCTCCCCTCGGTTTCCCTTGAGAAGCCCCCCTTAGGTACTAATAACCCCTTCTTTGTAACTGAAAACCCATGCCTTTCAACTTGAGCACCATCTTTGGATTTGCTGTACCCTCCAAGGGTACTTCTCCTACCCCATTTGAGGGCCCATAATCCCTTCTCTAATACCATCCATAGGTCCCCTCTGTTGCCGTTGAGAAGCCCCCCTTAGGTACTAATAACCCCTTCTTTGTAGCTGAAAACCCATGCCTTTCAACTTGAGCACCATCTTTGGATTTCCTGCACCCTCCAAGGGTACTTCTCCTACCCCATTTGAGTGCCCATAATCCCTTCTCTAATACCATCCATAGGTCCCCTTTGTTGGCCTTGAGAAGCCCCCCTTAGGTACTAATAACCCCTTCTTTGTAGCTGAAAACCCATGCCTTTCACCTTGAGGACCTTCTTCAGTATTTGATGGACCCTCCGAGGGTACTTCTCCTACCCCATTTGAGGGCCCAAAATCCCTTCTCTAATACCATCCATAGGTCCCCTCTATTGCCCTTCAGAAGCCCCCCTTAGGTACTAATAACCCCTTCTTTGTAGCTGAAAACCCATGCCTTTGAACTTCAGGACCTTCTTCTGGATTTGATGGACCCTCCGAGGGTACTTCTTCTACCCCATTTGAGGGCCCATAATCCCTTCTCTAATACCATGCATAGCTCCCCACTGTTGCCCTTGAGAAGCCTCCCTTAGGTACTAATAACCCCTTTTTTGTAGCTGAAAACCCATGCCTTTGAACTTCAGGTCCTTCTTCTGAATTTGATGGACCCTCCGAGGGTACTTCTTCTACCTCATTTGAGTGCCCGTAATCCCTTCTCTAATACCATCCATAGGTCCCCTTTGTTGGCCTTGAGAAGCCCCCCTTAGGTACTAATAACCCCTTCTTTGTAGCTGAAAACCCATGCCTTTCACCTTGAGGACCTTCTTCTGGATTTGATGGACCCTCCGAGGGTACTTCTCCTACCCCATTTGAGGGCCCATAATCCCTTCTCTAATACCATCCATAGGTCCCCTCTATTGCCCTTCAGAAGCCCCCCTTAGGTACTAATAACCCCTTCTTTGTAGCTGAAAACCCATGCCTTTGAACTTCAGGACCTTCTTCTGGATTTGATGGACCCTCCGAGGGTACTTCTTCTACCCCATTTGAAGGCCCATAATCCCTTCTCTAATACCATCCATAGGTCCCCTCTATTGGCCTTGAGAAGCCCCCCTTAGGTACTAATAACCCCTTCTTTGTAGCTGAAAACCCATGCCTTTGAACTTCAGGACCTTCTTCTGGATTTGATGGACCCTCCGAGGGTACTTCTTCTTCCCCATTTGAGGGCCCATAATCCCTTCTCTAATACCATGCATAGCTCCCCACTGTTGCCCTTGAGAAGCCTCCCTTAGGTACTAATAACCCCTTTTTTGTAGCTGAAAACCCATGCCTTTGAACTTCAGGTCCTTCTTCTGGATGTGATGGACCCTCCGAGGGTACTTCTTCTACCCCATTTGAGGGCCCATAATCCCTTCTCTAATACCATCCATAGCTCCCCTCGGTTTCCCTTGAGAAGCCCCCCTTAGGTACTAATAACCCCTTCTTTGTAACTGAAAACCCATGCCTTTCAACTTGAGCACCATCTTTGGATTTGCTGCACCCTCCAAGGGTACTTCTCCTACCCCATTTGAGGGCCCATAATCCCTTCTCTAATACCATCCATAGGTCCCCTCTGTTGCCGTTGAGAAGCCCCCTGATGAGCACATAAATGTGTGAATCTTAAGTAGTAAATTATGCATATTTTATACTTGGAACAGTGCTACTTGACGTATTTTTCTTGTTTTTGGTGTTTCAGGATTATTCTCAAATTTTCGTGGAAAATGGAACTTCGGTTATAATGAATGGGGCCCACTAACATTATTTAATAACTTCCGAAGGATTCAGTTAGTCGTGGGAGTGCTATATGTGTAACATGTGTTGGCTCATCATTTGAAGTGTTCGGATCATCATATGGAAGCACTTTGGGAGCCCATCAATTGAACAATTTGGATCAAGCCGTGACATGGGTCATACATAGAAAGTCGGGATGAAAAATGGTCGAATATATTATTTCCCTATTAGGATGCAAGTGGGACCCACCCTTTCCTGTATATTTGAATTTGAATTTCTAATCCAAGAGGGTGGTGCCAATATCACTTTGGGTAGTAATCACCTACAAGAATTCAAAGGACAATCAAATTCCCATTGTGAGCCATCATTTGTGCGGTTTAGATCGACCTACGGGAATAGATTATGGGAGATAATTAATTCAAATCTTTGGCCATAAAATGGACGGTTGGATCAGTTCATGGAGGTAACTAAAAGGGACATCTATTTTAGTCCACCAATAATGTCCGTTTTGGATTAATATCCCACGCATGTGAAATATCCACCGACTAGTCTATTTTGGAAAGTAGTTTGGTCATTTCTTTTTTTATATCATTTGAAAAAGGAGAAAGTCCTCACTCTCTTTTGATGGTCAAAGAAGAAAAGCAAAAGCTTCCATATTTTGGATTTAAAAATTGGCAAGTATCGGTTTGTTTGAATTAGCAATATGGGCTACTATTACGAAATTCAAGTGTAAAGTAGGCAATATTATGAGCTCGTATGTCTATGATTTAACTTGCACAATGGGTTTTCAAATGAACGGTTTTGATCACCTACCTACTGGAATGGGCGTGCATGTATATTTTTCGAGGAAAAATTTGCGGTCAAGAAAAGTGGGACCCATTATAATTAAAGAAGGGACTAATATTCCTATTTTGCCGAATTTCACACGGATTCTGCTCTGGATTGCATACCACAGTTTCGGTCATATGGGTATTGGATTTTGGACATCATGCATATTATTGGAAAGGAATATATGGGAAAGATTTACACTTTCTCAAGTAACAAAACAAGCTCCTCCTCTCTCTCCATCCTTGATACAATTCTCCACCATTCTCAAGCTCTCTCTCTCTTAGGTTTTCTTGTTCTCTTTCATGCTCTTTTTCTTTTCTACTCTCAACCAAGGATCAATCATCCACCATTCAAACTCAAGGTGACATTAAAGCTTGAAGGAGGAAGATTCAACCAAAGATTGGAGGAGAAAAAGAATAAGTTCTTTTTGTATTTTGTTCTATTTTCTAGTTCCAAAGTGATGTATTTTTTTTGTTTAATTTAAACTAGTGGAGAGTTTATTTTTCTTTTAGTTTTCCTTTTAAATAATTATATGGCATCTCTTCTCTTCTCTTTCTCCTTTATTTTTGTTTTTCTTCACTTCTTCATGAGTAACTAAATCCTATTTACTTAGGGTTTAGTTGAAGCCATGGGGAAGGAGAAATAATTACAATTAAATCAATCTACTCAATTAAAAAATTGTGTAGGAGTTTGTGTTTGGAAAATCCCAATCATTCATGCCATTGGCTTTTCCCTTTCGTATGAATGATTGTTGATTAACAAATATAAAGTTCTATATAATCAATGTAAATTGGAGAGTGGATTTGATTAATTACTTATAAGGAATGACATCCCTTTGATCTTATTCCTTATTGACTAGTTAATCGAATTTTCAACCCAATTCAAGAGTTGTTTTAATTAATCAATTTAATCCAAACCCATGGTGGATTCTAACCCTAAGTAATCTTTTATATTGAATTAAGGTTTTTACACTATTCCAAATTACTTTCGCAATTTTTCAATTAATTTAGGCCTTTAGAATTTTAGTTTTCTAATAAGATTAGATAAGTAGTTAATCAAGATCATTAGAATTTTGGTACACTTTGCCTAAATTAAGATTTCCAAGTCAAGATCGTAGTTGAATCCGATTCTTAGATTGAATAGAATACACGCTTATATATAGTGTTGGCTCCGAGGTCTAAGTCCACGGAAATCCTGAGTCCATTCCAGGCAACATTATATCATAGCTAGTATTCTAATCGGTAAAAGAATAGGATTGACAACTAGATTTCTCTTCCTTGAGTTCGACCCGTATTTACACGATCCGTGCACTTGCGGTTATTTAATTTTTCAAACAAGTTTTTGGCGCCGCTGCCGGGGAAGAGAGTTGCATTAGAATCTTAATTATTCAAAGTGTTAGATTAGTAGTTATTTTTAGTTTAGCTATATTTTTTTTTGTTTCTTGGCTATCCATATCTCTTACTTGGTTTTCCTGTGTTTATGAGTGAAGGTTGGGTGCGGAACTCGGCCAATCGACTAGAAAGAGCAAACCGGTTAGAGACGGCAGAAGACATCGCACCAAATCCAAATCAAGTAGTCATGGCGGAAGAACAAGAGACACCCAAGAGTTTGCGCGATCGCTTCTATCCGGCCCGAACCGTGCAACCTTCATGCATACGTCTGCCTGCTGTGCAGGGAAATAATTTTGAACTCAAATCCCAATTCATCACCATGTTACCTCATTTTCATGGGCTACCTTCTGAGGATGCCTATCTATTTCTTAGGGAGTTTGAGGAAGTGTGTGTCCTCATTAAAATGCAGCAACTCTCAGATGATGCGGTAAAGCTTAGATTTATCACTTTTTCACTCAAGGATGGGGCTAAGAAATGGCTCTATGGTCTTCCCACCAATTCTATCACTACTTGGGAAGAATTCACTGTTGCCTTTCTTAAAAAGTTCTTTCCTATGCATAAAACGAATAAACTAAGGAATGACATTCTTCAGTTTAGGCAAAAACCCCATGAGTCTTTTTCCAAATTCATGGAGAGGTTTAAGGATCTTCTCCAAGAGTGCCCTCACCACGGACTTGACACTTGGCATTTATGCCAAATTATTTATGAGGGTATTGACTATCAAACCAAGCAGTTGTTAGAATCTATGTGCCCAACAGGATTTACATCATATACGGATGAAAATGATGCTTGGAACTTTTTAATTGAATTAGCTGAAAAGACTCGTGAGTGGGAATCAACTCAAGAGAGTGAAAGAGCCATTGGTAAGGGTTTCATTGAGGGTACTGTAGCTAAAGAGGCTCACCTAGATATTCTTATCAAAAGGCTAGAAGTCATAGTGGTTAAGGGACCTTCACAGGTCCATCAAATTGCACATAGTGTTCTTATGTGCAATTGGTGTCAAGCCACGGACCATGTCATGGAAGAGTGCCCAACTCTTGCTAAATTTGGTAATTCTAATGAAAATGCAAGTGCCATGTTTTTAAATAATCCATATAGTAGCACATATAATCCGGGATGGAGGAATCATCCCAACTTTTCTTGGAATCAACGGAATTATCAAGGAGGGCCATCAAATTTCCAAGGTCAAGGCCAATTTGGCCAACCTAGGCCCACCTTCCCTTCTATGAATGTTCGACCACCCCTAACCACACCTCCACCTTTTCAAAACCCAATTTTAAATAATGTTTCAAATCAGCAACCACCGGGTTTTCCAAAACAAGGGGAGTCGGCACGCATAACTTCCTTAGAAAAGAGCATAGAACTTCTCACTAGCACTTTCATGACAAGCCAACACAATATGGAGAAACAAATCTCGCAACTTGCCATGGCCTTGCATGAAAGGGAAAAGGGGAAGATGCCAAGTCAACCAGTTCCTAATCCAAGGAATGTGGCCATAAATGGGAATCAACAACCACAGGTAAATCAGTTGAATGCCATGCAACCAAACTTGCCGCAGCAGGAGCCCTCCGATCACTGTAACGCTGTATTTGCTTTAAGGAGTGGCAGAGAATATCAAAGGGAGGAGGGCAGATCCGAACCTTCTAAAGATGCTCAAGAATCTCCAATTAAGGTAAGTAAAGAGTCATCCTCCATTGGTTCAGAAGAAGAGCCCGAACAGGTAAGTACAGAGCAGGCAGTTTCTCCACCTGAAAAAGAGTATGTGCCTAAAGCTCCTTTTCCAAGGAGACTTGCTAATAATAAAAATGTGGCTGCTAAGGAGAAAATTTTAAATATGTTTAAACAAGTGCAAATTAATATTCCATTGTTAGATGCGATTTCCGAAGTCCCGACTTATGCCAAAGTTTTAAAAGACTTGTGCACACAAAAGCGCAAGTCTAATGTACCCAAGAAGGCATTCTTGGCTGCAAACATTAGTTCCATCTTGTCTCAACAGATGGTGGCTAAGTACAAGGACCCGGGATGTCCTACCATTGCATGCACTATTGGAAATACTCATATTAATCATGCTCTTTTAGATTTAGGGGCCAGTGTGAATTTATTACCTCTTTCTGTTTTTAAACAATTAGGATTAGGAGAACTCAAACCCACCACCGTCACTCTTCAGTTGGCGGATAGATCAATGAAGAAACCGAAAGGGATGGTTGAGGATGTCTTAGTTAAAGTAGGAGAGTTCTTATTTCCTGTAGATTTCATTGTGCTAGAAACTGAGCCCGTTGCTAATATCAAGGATCAAATTCCTATAATTCTTGGTAGGCCTTTCCTTGCTACGAGCAACGCCTTAATTGATTGTAGAAATGGTTTAATGAAATTAACTTTTGGGAATGCTTCCATGGACTTTAATGTTTTTAGATTAGGTAAGCAACCTAATTTACAAGAAGAAATTAATATGTTGCACTCCTCTCCTGAGACTAATTGTGAAAATATTTTGAATGCAGGATTTGAAGAAGCTCTGGATGAAGAAGGCTTGGAGAATGTAAGAGATATAGGGGACTCCTTTTCTGATGACCTTAGCATCCAACAAATAGAATTTGGAGCATCCCTATTTCCGCCCCTTCCCAAGCCTCCACCCAAAAAGGCCCCACAGTTAAATTTGCCGCCTTTGCATTCAAATTTAAGAAAAGCATATGTGGGTAAGACTTGCACATCTCCTGTGACAATCAAAATGGACTTAAACTCGACCCAAGAAGAAGAGTTAATTAATTTTTTAAAAGAAAATAATGACTCTACTTGGAAGGACAAGTTTCATTTACTCAGATTGAAGTCCTTTGTTGAGTTACCAAGATCTAATTTAGAAGAGGTCATGGATCTTCATGAGCCTCTTTATTCAAATCTCTCTTAAAAGAAAAAGGTATGCCCCTCTCTTCTCTTTATTGTCCTTGTTTCTATTTTTGCATGCATTGAGGACACTGCATGATTCAAGTATGGGGGGGTAGCTTTTAGAAACTTTCTTTTCTAATCTTTTCTATAGTTAAAGTTAGAAAATTTCCTTTCTTTTTATTTTTGGTAATTTTTCGCAAATTAGAAAGAACTTGGTATTCTTAGAAAGAAAGTTGTTCTCTTATTTTAAGAAATAAAGTTAGTGGATATTTTAATTTTGGAATTTGAAAAATTAGAAAGAATACTTTCCTTTCTTAGTTTTGTTTTCTTTTGGAATCTTTCTTTTTAAAAGGATTTGAATAAGAAATAGAAATAGAAACTTGCTTTTTATATGGTATGGATAAAAAGGAAAGAAAGGTTGAAACAAAGAAAGAATGAATGATTTTTAGAAAGTTTGCTTCTTGATTATAGTTTTGATTTGTAGCCTTGTTGACTTGAGCTATTAAGTCTGAAGGGTTTTTATGCATAGTTCCTTAAAGCCAACTGGCTTCAGAGCAACTGACTGAAAACTCCATACATGGGTCAATTAGAAAGCTTAATAAATCAAAGCATTGCACGTAATCAAAAGTAAAGCTTGAACTCATATGCATCAATGTCTATGACATATGCAAATCAAAGATTAGTCGGACACTGCTTAGTAGCCTGGGTGTCTGGTGCATGCCCTGCATGTCATTCACGCCAAAAGCAGTAGAGGATTACAAAAAAAAAAAAAAAGAGTTCTATTCTTAGAAACTATGGGAAAAGTTGAAAGTATGGTGGACCATATAAATTTGTAAGTTTTCTACGAAGTTTCCGAATCAAATTTCTTTTATGGTACGATTACATTAGAGGCAAGTTTAAGGGAGCAAAGTATGACAAATTCAAAAGAGGATTCCTTGATTAAAATATTTTTCTAATTTTTTCAACTTGGGATAGGATGCAAAGTTTAAGTATGGGGGTATTCTTGTTCTTCTATTTTGAGCAATTTATCAAAGAAAAAGGATTGAAATTTTTTTTGGCTTTACTCTATAGTGGGATTTGAAAGAAAAGTTTATTTTTAGAATTTTGTGTGTTTATTCACTGCAAACACTCACGAGACAAAACTCGTCCACTAGGGTAACCTAGAGGTTTAAAGGCTTGTTGCACGTGCTAAGTGCAATCGTGATTCCTACGAAAGTGAGTTATGATTTTATTTTTGTTTATTTTTTATTTTTTTTGTTTGCTTGAGGACAAGCAAAGGTCAAGTATGGGGGAATCTGATGAGCACATAAATGTGTGAATCTTAAGTAGTAAATTATGCATATTTTATACTTGGAACAGTGCTACTTGACGTATTTTTCTTGTTTTTGGTGTTTCAGGATTATTCTCAAATTTTCGTGGAAAATGGAACTTCGGTTATAATGAATGGGGCCCACTAACATTATTTAATAACTTCCGAAGGATTCAGTTAGTCGTGGGAGTGCTATATGTGTAACATGTGTTGGCTCATCATTTGAAGTGTTCGGATCATCATATGGAAGCACTTTGGGAGCCCATCAATTGAACAATTTGGATCAAGCCGTGACATGGGTCATACATAGAAAGTCGGGATGAAAAATGGTCGAATATATTATTTCCCTATTAGGATGCAAGTGGGACCCACCCTTTCCTGTATATTTGAATTTGAATTTCTAATCCAAGAGGGTGGTGCCAATATCACTTTGGGTAGTAATCACCTACAAGAATTCAAAGGACAATCAAATTCCCATTGTGAGCCATCATTTGTGCGGTTTAGATCGACCTACGGGAATAGATTATGGGAGATAATTAATTCAAATCTTTGGCCATAAAATGGACGGTTGGATCAGTTCATGGAGGTAACTAAAAGGGACATCTATTTTAGTCCACCAATAATGTCCGTTTTGGATTAATATCCCACGCATGTGAAATATCCACCGACTAGTCTATTTTGGAAAGTAGTTTGGTCATTTCTTTTTTTATATCATTTGAAAAAGGAGAAAGTCCTCACTCTCTTTTGATGGTCAAAGAAGAAAAGCAAAAGCTTCCATATTTTGGATTTAAAAATTGGCAAGTATCGGTTTGTTTGAATTAGCAATATGGGCTACTATTACGAAATTCAAGTGTAAAGTAGGCAATATTATGAGCTCGTATGTCTATGATTTAACTTGCACAATGGGTTTTCAAATGAACGGTTTTGATCACCTACCTACTGGAATGGGCGTGCATGTATATTTTTCGAGGAAAAATTTGCGGTCAAGAAAAGTGGGACCCATTATAATTAAAGAAGGGACTAATATTCCTATTTTGCCGAATTTCACACGGATTCTGCTCTGGATTGCATACCACAGTTTCGGTCATATGGGTATTGGATTTTGGACATCATGCATATTATTGGAAAGGAATATATGGGAAAGATTTACACTTTCTCAAGTAACAAAACAAGCTCCTCCTCTCTCTCCATCCTTGATACAATTCTCCACCATTCTCAAGCTCTCTCTCTCTTAGGTTTTCTTGTTCTCTTTCATGCTCTTTTTCTTTTCTACTCTCAACCAAGGATCAATCATCCACCATTCAAACTCAAGGTGACATTAAAGCTTGAAGGAGGAAGATTCAACCAAAGATTGGAGGAGAAAAAGAATAAGTTCTTTTTGTATTTTGTTCTATTTTCTAGTTCCAAAGTGATGTATTTTTTTTGTTTAATTTAAACTAGTGGAGAGTTTATTTTTCTTTTAGTTTTCCTTTTAAATAATTATATGGCATCTCTTCTCTTTTCTTTCTCCTTTATTTTTGTTTTTCTTCACTTCTTCATGAGTAACTAAATCCTATTTACTTAGGGTTTAGTTGAAGCCATGGGGAAGGAGAAATAATTACAATTAAATCAATCTACTCAATTAAAAAATTGTGTAGGAGTTTGTGTTTGGAAAATCCCAATCATTCACGCCATTGGCTTTTCCCTTTCGTATGAATGATTGTTGATTAACAAATATAAAGTTCTATATAATCAATGTAAATTGGAGAGTGGATTTGATTAATTACTTATAAGGAATGACATCCCTTTGATCTTATTCCTTATTGACTAGTTAATCGAATTTTCAACCCAATTCAAGAGTTGTTTTAATTAATCAATTTAATCCAAACCCATGGTGGATTCTAACCCTAAGTAATCTTTTATATTGAATTAAGGTTTTTACACTATTCCAAATTACTTTCGCAATTTTTCAATTAATTTAGGCCTTTAGAATTTTAGTTTTCTAATAAGATTAGATAAGTAGTTAATCAAGATCATTAGAATTTTGGTACACTTTGCCTAAATTAAGATTTCCAAGTCAAGATCGTAGTTGAATCCGATTCTTAGATTGAATAGAATACACGCTTATATATAGTGTTGGCTCCGAGGTCTAAGTCCACGGAAATCCTGAGTCCATTCCAGGCAACATTATATCATAGCTAGTATTCTAATCGGTAAAAGAATAGGATTGACAACTAGATTTCTCTTCCTTGAGTTCGACCCGTATTTACACGATCCGTGCACTTGCGGTTATTTAATTTTTCAAACACCCCCCTTAGGTACTAATAACCCCTTCTTTGTAGCTGAAAACCCATGCCTTTCAACTTGAGCACCATCTTTGGATTTGCTACACCCTCCAAGGGTACTTCTCCTACCCCATTTGAGTGCCCATAATCCCTTCTCTAATACCATCCATAGGTCCCCTTTGTTGGCCTTGAGAAGCCCCCCTTAGGTACAATAACCCCTTCTTTGTAGCTGAAAACCCATGCCTTTCACCTTGAGGACCTTCTTCTGGATTTGATGGACCCTCCGAGGGTACTTCTCCTACCCCATTTGAGGGCCCATAATCCCTTCTCTAATACCATCCATAGGTCCCCTCTATTGCCCTTGAGAAGCCCCCCTTAGGTACTAATAACTCCTTCTTTGTAGCTGAAAACCCATGCCTTTGAACTTCAGGACCTTCTTCTGGATTTGATGGACCCTCCGAGGGTACTTCTTCTACCCCATTTGAGGGCCCATAATCCCTTCTCTAATACCATGCATAGCTCCCCTCTATTGCCCTTGAGAAGCCCCCCTTACGTACTAATAACCCCTTTTTTGTAGCTGAAAACCCATGACTTTCAACTTCAGGACTATCTTCTGGATTTGATGGACCCTCCATGGGTACTTATTCTACCCCATTTGAGTGCCCATAATCCCTTCTCTAATACCATGCATAGCTCCCCTCGGTTGCCCTTGAGAAGCCCCCCTTAGGTAGTAATAACCCCTTTCTTTGTAACTGAAAACCCATGCCTTCCAACTTGAGCACCATCTTTGGATTTACTGCACCCTCCAAGGGTACTTCTCGTACCCCATTTGACGGCCCATAATCCCTTCTCTAATACCATCCATAGGTCCCCTCTGTTGCCGTTGAGAAGCCCCCCTTAGGTACTAATAACCCCTTCTTTGTAGCTGAAAACCCATGCCTTTAAACTTGAGCACCATCTTTTGATTTGCTGCACCCTCCAAGGGTACTTCTCCTACCCCATTTGAGTGCCCATAATCCCTTCTCTAATACCATCCATAGGTCCCCTTTGTTGGCCTTGAGAAGCCCCCCTTAGGTACTAATAACCCCTTCTTTGTAGCTGAAAACCCATGCCTTTCACCTTGAGGACCTTCTTCTGGATTTGATGGACCCTCCGAGGGTACTTCTCCTACCCCATTTGAGGGCCCATAATCCCTTCTCTAATACCATCCATAGGTCCCCTCTATTGCCCTTCAGAAGCCCCCCTTAGGTACTAATAACCCCTTCTTTGTAGCTGAAAACCCATGCCTTTGAACTTCAGGACCTTCTTCTGGATTTGATGGACCCTCCGAGGGTACTTCTTCTACCCCATTTGAAGGCCCATAATCCCTTCTCTAATACCATCCATAGGTCCCCTCTTTTGGCCTTGAGAAGCCCCCCTTAGGTACTAATAACCCCTTCTTTGTAGCTGAAAACCCATGCCTTTGAACTTCAGGACCTTCTTCTGGATTTGATGGACCCTCCGAGGGTACTTCTTCTTCCCCATTTGAGGGCCCATAATCCCTTCTCTAATACCATGCATAGCTCCCCACTGTTGCCCTTGAGAAGCCTCCCTTAGGTACTAATAACCCCTTTTTTGTAGCTGAAAACCCATGCCTTTGAACTTCAGGTCCTTCTTCTGGATTTGATGGACCCTCCGAGGGTACTTCTTCTACCCCATTTGAGGGCCCATAATCCCTTCTCTAATACCATCCATAGCTCCCCTCGGTTTCCCTTGAGAAGCCCCCCTTAGGTACTAATAACCCCTTCTTTGTAACTGAAAACCCATGCCTTTCAACTTGAGCACCATCTTTGGATTTGCTGCACCCTCCAAGGGTACTTCTCCTACCCCATTTGAGGGCCCATAATCCCTTCTCTAATACCATCCATAGGTCCCCTCTGTTGCCGTTGAGAAGCCCCCCTTAGGTACTAATAACCCCTTCTTTGTAGCTGAAAACCCATGCCTTTCAACTTGAGCACCATCTTTGGATTTGCTGCACCCTCCAAGGGTACTTCTCCTACCCCATTTGAGTGCCCATAATCCCTTCTCTAATACCATCCATAGGTCCCCTTTGTTGGCCTTGAGAAGCCCCCCTTAGGTACTAATAACCCCTTCTTTGTAGCTGAAAACCCATGCCTTTCACCTTGAGGACCTTCTTCTGGATTTGATGGACCCTCCGAGGGTACTTCTCCTACCACATTTGAGGGCCCATAATCCCTTCTCTAATACCATCCATAGGTCCCCTCTATTGCCCTTCAGAAGCCCCCCTTAGGTACTAATAACCCCTTCTTTGTAGCTGAAAACCCATGCCTTTGAACTTCAGGACCTTCTTCTGGATTTGATGGACCCTCCGAGGGTACTTCTTCTACCCCATTTGAGGGCCCATAATCCATTCTCTAATACCATGCATAGCTCCCCACTGTTGCCCTTGAGAAGCCTCCCTTAGGTACTAATAACCCCTTTTTTGTAGCTGAAAACCCATGCCTTTGAACTTCAGGTCCTTCTTCTGAATTTGATGGACCCTCCGAGGGTACTTCTTCTACCTCATTTGAGGGCCCATAATCCCTTCTCTAATACCATCCATAGCTCCCCTCGGTTGTGTGGTACCCTGATCCCGCGAGAGGGGTGTGGGGCGCGAGCCGCCGCTCTCTCTATCTTGGTCTCTCGTATCCACGCGATTGGCGTGTGCATTTTATTATTGATTTGAATTAATCTTTCCTGTGAACTTGGGATCACTAAGGCAATCCGAATTCCACACGAAAGAGACTGACAGAGTCGCCACCTAGATGTGGGATCTAGGACCCGTAATTAACCAGAAATCTAGACTCGCTACCTGGTTACGAGAATGGAAGGTATGGGGAGTTATCCACCACATGCACCATTCTTGCCCGATAATCGGTCTTCGATTCCAAAAGCTAACTCTTTTAAATTTATTTTAAATGGCTCATTCAACTCTATGTTAATGTGCGAACTAAGTGACATGCATCCTATGATCTAATTTCAATGTGAATCTGTAGACACCCCATTCTGTCATTTTTAACTTTGGTATTCAATGACTACGTCATCTCTACCAAAGAGGGGCATCTGTAGACACCCCATTTTGTTTTGTTTTAATCAACAAAGAAATTAGTGTGTTAAATCCATGTGAGAACCCCCTCTATCATTGATTTATATGTTTTAGGTCATTAATATCTTGATCTGACTTTACGAATCATCAATCAGGACAAAATAAGCTAGGGTCACTTCATAGCCCGGACCCTGATTCCATTCCGAGACCCGATTTCCGTAAATCGTTAGATCAATGGTAGATCTTGACCTGGGTCTAACCATCCAAAACCACCTAACCTCTCCTCTCATCCTAACCATCCAAACCTCACCTAACCTCACATAACCTCTCCTCTCATCCTAACCATCCAAACCTCACCTAACCTCACCTAACCTCACCTAACCTTACCTAACCCCACCTAACCTTACCTAACCTCATCCTCTCATCCTAACCATCCAAAACCACCTAACCTCACCTAACCTCCTATCCCATTCTCCTATAAATACCCTCTCATCCCACCATCCAAGAAAAGAAGAAAAAGAACCCCTCTCTTAGAAAATTCATCCCTCTCCCTCATCTCTTCAAGGGTTCGGCCATCCTTGCCGGATCGGGTGATTTTATACGTTGGGTGATATATATCAAAAGCAGTCATTATCAAGCAAGGAATCATCTTCAAGGAATTACCATCAAAGAAAAATCAAACACAAAGTGGGTTTCCAAAGAGGTAGGCATTTATTTCAATTCTATGTAGGGTCTGTTTTCATGCATATCTTTTACTTTAAAAGAAAAACCATGTTAGGAAGCATGTAGGGTCTGTTTTCCCCCTGGTTAGCCTCTGGTTAGACCCTGGTTGCACCCAGGTTCGCTGCTGGTTGCACCCAGGTTCGATGCTGGTTGCACCCTGGTTCCCTGCTGGTTGCACCCTGGTTCCCTACTGGTTCGCACCCTGGTTCCCTACTGGTTCGCACCCTGCTTCCCTGCTGGTTGCACCCTGGTTCCCTACTGGTTCGCACCCTGGTTCGATATTGGTTCGCACCCTGGTTCCCTGCTGGTTCGCACTCTGGTTAGACCCTGGTTGCACCCAGGTTCGCTGCTGGTTGCACCCAGGTTCCCTGCTGGTTGCACCCTGGTTCCCCTGCTGGTTCGCACCCTGGTTCCCTGCTGGTTCGCACCCTAGTTCCCTGCTGGTTCGCACCCTGGTGCACCCTGGTCCGCACCCTGGTTTGTACCCTGCTTCCTCCTAGTTAGACCATGGCTAGTCTCGGGTTTGCTCCTAACTTAGACCCGACTCACTTGACCCTAACCATTAACCCAATCCAACCAAGTCATATCCCAACACAATCCGAGTCGCATGTCTGAATCCATTTGGCCGAATCTCATAAGCCCGCCCACTTTGAATTCCGAAAATTCAAACCCTTGATGATTCCAATATGCTCAATTCTTTGATGCAAATTCCCAATTCCAAAATCCCATTGCTATATCAATGTTTTTGAATCTCAAGTCCAATGCTCAAATACAAACCCGATTCCTGATCCAAATACCAAACCTGTTTTCCAAAATCCAAGCAACCTCCCCAGTGGAACTACGTGTGGCTTGATCCCCATCACGGGGTACGTAGGCAATTTGGCACTCCCAAGTTCAGTCGCACCTTTCTCTATCTTTCCCATTCCCTCACACTATTCATCATCTCGATTCATCTCGTGTCTCTCGGAACCATTGGATTATGGTTTCCGTCGTAAGAACCCTTAGAGCCCAATTTAGGAACAATGGTGTCGTGTCGTGTTGTGTCCTAAGTTTTAGGGAGTCCTAGAGTTAGGAGTCCAGCCTCATCACGGACGCTTGCTATGTATAGCAACCGTGCCATAGGTCAAGTTACACTAGTCATCCAGTTTTTCCCTAGGACAAGCCTAGTAAACTAGGATGTAGGCTAACCTGCATTAGTCTAAGGGACAACTTGCATTTAGATAGGATCATATAGCATCTTCGATGAAATCCTAAGATAATAAAATCCTCAACTTGAATTAAATAACTTCTCTTAAAACTGTTGAAACAGTCAATCCCGTCTAGATCGGTGTCCTAGTTGAGTTAGGCATATGTAGCTTAGCTTAAAATGCACCGAACTACGTCGACTCTGATCCCAGTAAGGCTTGGGTACGTAGGCAGCTTGGATGTCTGATGGCATACCACCCGCGAGTCGGCACCACAAACAAATTGTGGTGTTTTGTATATTAATTTTCTTGTAAATACTTAATCAAATCAGTTAGGGTTTTCCATGAAATTAGAATTCTAGGAGAACTTTCACTTAGATTGAATCCAGACAAATTAATAAATCAAGATACACATCTAGGATTCACATTGAAATTAGATCATAGGATGCATGTCACTTAGTTCGCACATTAACATAGAGTTGAATGAGCCATTTAAAATAAATTTAAAAGAGTTAGCTTTTGGAATCGAAGACCGATTATCGGGCAGGAATGGTGCATGTGGCGGATAACTCCCCATACCTTCCATTCTCGTAACCAGGTAGCGAGTCTAGATTTCTGGTTAATTACGGGTCCTAGATCCCACATCTAGGTGGCGACTCTGTCAGTCTCTTTCGTGTGGAATTCGGATTGCCTTAGTGATCCCAAGTTCACAGGAAAGATTAATTCAAATCAACATTAAAAGGCACACGCCAATCGCGTGGGTACGAGAGACCAAGAGAGAGAGCGCGCGGCGGCTCGCGCCCACACCCCTCTCGCGGGATCGGGTACCACAGTCTGGCGACTCTGCTGGGGATCACCTAACTTCATCACAATTCCAAAGGATAACTTATTTGAATCTATTTTAACTGGCTCATGAAAACTCTATCTCTTGTATACTTGTCAGATTAGTTTGTCTTGTTTTATTTTCTCATCACATTTTACTTGAACTTAATCTAACAAAATCTGAAGGCATCATAGATTGCGCAAACATATTGCACACACTTACATCACTTGCATCTAAACCCTTGCATCTCACGTGCACACACGTCCTATTTTAGGAACCCGGAGTGTTATCTAGCATGGTTGACTGGGATTTCATCACCTGGTGCCTCTGTGCTAGAGAAACATTCCACCCTTAGCCTAGTACCTTTATGGTACGTAAACGGATCTCTTGTTCACGTACTGATACGCCGGACACTGGTACAGTATATCGAACAGGGATTCGCGCTAAGGGAACTCTTGGCCTTACCCCTAGATTAACCCACACATGCATGTAGTATACGAACACATGTGCATCACGTGTGTGAGCCTAGTTTAGGATATCCTACCTATTTGTGTCTAGATTAGGCCGTAGACCATCTTCCAATGGCTACGATCGGTCCTAGGTACACAAACAAAGTCATGAGTCGAGATCCTCTCTCCACTCCGATAGATTAGGATTAGGGTTGATGCCTTCAGGTAACACTGTTAAAATGTGTGAAGATTAAAAACTTTCCCTTTGGGGTTAGGATATAAATCCCATCATTTCCAAAGATCTCATAGGATTAGTCATTCATGATCTATCCGTTGAAAGCAATCTTATGCTATCTCATCTAATCTCTTGATCGTGCGTCTTTGATTCTTCTATCATACAATTCAATCGTATCTTCATGCCATCCCCTAACTGGCAGATGCAGAATCTCACAATCTTTCGATTATGCGTTCTCATGATCTGATCATGCCTGGTCCAGATAATCCAATCTTGCTTGTACCCCTGGTCTGTTCCTCCTCTAGGGGCTACCTTTTTCAAGATTATTTTGCTAAGTCCTTCAGAGTTCACTCTCAGAATCCTTGAGCTAGGGGCATTTCCCTATGCGAATCAGTCATCATTGTCCAAAATTGAAAGTATCAGCCATGATGATGTTCAGAACGAACCAGCCTTCGCCGAGCCTTCAACGCCAAACAGTTGCAGCAGTTAAAGTTTTAGTCACTTACTATTTTATGTTGAGTCAGTCATCATGGTCAGTATAATTGTTGAGTCCGGTCTTACAGTTAAAGGTCAATGCCTAGTCCAGGCAAGTTATCTTCTGTTTCCCTTTCTTATTTAGAGTTGTGAATCCTGAGCATGTTCAGGATAGGTCGTCTGATGTAATAGCTTTTCTTTAAATAAAATTTCGGTCAGTTCCAAAAAGTTCACTTGTGTCTGTTCTTAAGTGTGCTTCTGATCTTAAAATAAGACTCCCTCTTCAAATGAGGACAAAATTGACGAAACTCCACTTGAGTCACAGCAATTACTTGAACGAGAGGAGGAGCGCCAATCCCAACCTTTCAAAGATGAAATTGAAATGATAAACACTGGCACTGAAACTTTGATTCAGTGAATGCCGATTGAAAATACATTACCCTCTAAAGAGTGTGAAGAATTGATAAAATTATTTCAAGAATAAGAAGATTGTCTAGAAAAGCTACAACCGATACCAGGGGCAAGACATAGATAGAAGGTTCAAGAAAGAATGAAGTGAATATCATATGCTATGCAAGGGGCATAGAGTGGAAATAACTTTCATATTTCCAATCAATGACCTTGGTTCTCAAATTCATAACATGAAGCCAACAAATTCAAGATAAGAAGTTCAAGAACAAGTATTGAAAAGTGGTCATCAGATATCAAGAGTTACAAATCCATAGATGGAGGATGTCAAGGAACAAGTTTCGCTCTATGAAAGCCGAAAGCACGCATTAGAATCTTGAAAGAAGAAAATCCATTATCTTACCTGGAAATGCCGTCAAACTCCGTGAAAAAAAAAAAAGAGAAAAAAAAGAAATAAATAATCAGTACCAGACAGACTCTAGTAACCTAGATCGATTCCCAATCTGAACATCGAAAGGCCTCCTTTGGCCGATTAAATCCCAAAATCAAAACCCAATGTCAAAAGAATACCGATTTGCAAACCCTTCGAGCCTAAATCAAATTTTCTTGAAAACCCATCAAACTTGGGGCATTCCCCCGAACTACGCGAGACCTGATCCCTATACTGGGGTACGTAGGCAACTCGGTTGAACCGAGTTCGGTCGATTCAAAAAGGAAAAGAAATTCAATCCTTTCAAAAAAAAAAAAGAGAGGGACAAGTTCCAAAAGAAGAGAAGTTAATTGTTCCAGAAAGAAAAGAAAAAAGGAAAAAAAAAATCAAACAATTTATCTTCAAACTAGGGGCATTCGCCCTGAACTACACACGACCTGATTCCTACCTTGGGATATGTAGGCGACCTGTTCACAGGTTCGGTCGAAATCTTTGTTGAGCCTTAAGCCATTCTTTGAAAAGCCCTATCCTACCTATAAAAGTCCTTCTGGTGTTCAGAACTAATGAGCTAGGTCCTGAGATACAATAAAAAAATGAAATGATGATGAATAAGAAAAATAACGGAGTTTGAAGATCTGCTAGACTGAAAACCTGAAAGGGCGGTCTAGGCAAAATTTAAGATCATTCCCCTGCTAAGTTGAAAACCCGAAAGGGCGGCTTAGGCAAAAGCTAAGGGGATAGCCTGCTGGATCGAAAACCTAGAAAGGTGGTTCAGGCAAAAGTTAAGGCTAGCGCGGTCCGCCAAGTTAAAAACCCTGAAGAGGTGACTTGGTCACGGTAAGAGAATCAGTATAAGAAGGCAACAGCCGGTATCAAGACTGAAGATCAACTGAAGTTCAAGCAAATTCAAGTGATATCCTCAAAACTGGGGGCATTGAAGCTAAGCAATCTTAGGGGTCGTAATTAAATTCTTGAGGCATTACTGTTTCGAGGAAGAAGTCCGGTGTTTACCAATTGAAAAACTATTCCTTGAAAGGATAGACTTACCAAACAAAACATTAACTAAGTCAGAAGCATCACTATGTTTGTCAGTATAGTCAGTCAATCTTTATTATTCTAAGTTCACTCCTTCAGGGCTGCTCAATCCTTTGAGTAGTGCCTTTCATCTAAGTTTTCTCTTTAGAAAGAGTCAATTGTCGTTCCTATGTCCAAATGATGTAACTGTCTTGGTGAAGGAGGCCAGGCCTAGGCAGCTCCCTGCAATTATACCTGAAAGAGCTCGAGAATTTAGTCAAACAACTTCATTTCAAAGAAGATCAGCTCAGAAAAATTCAGAAGTAGAAACATCAGAAAGCCCAGCTTCCGTAAAAAGATCATACCCCAGGAAGGCACCTTAAGCTTGGAAGAACCTCAGATGCAATGGTGGTTGAGCCAATTTCTCAGAAAGATGAACCATTCAAATTCATAATTCCCTTCCGGTTAGTTATCCTGGTCAAGAAATGTTTATCTAAACACCTGTCAAGAAGCAGATCCCGCTTTTCCATGTTAATATCCAAGAGAGTCGTTGTTCTAAATTACCAATCTCAAATGTCTTGTTCAAGGTTTCAGTTATCAAAATCCCCAGAAGACAAGACCAGCAGTCTCTTTGAGAAAAATCTTGTTGAAGTTTCATAAAAATGTTCCTAATCCATTCTTGCTAGTAATGGTTCTTCGTTCCAAAGGTTTGCCGTTTCATCATTCGTCAAAGTCCTAGTTTCCAACATCTTTGTCGGGCACGATCCATAATATCCCCGATTTCATTGAGTTCAAAAAAATAAAAAATTCATCAAATCCAATCTTACGTCAAATTCAAGTTCATGGAAAATCTCTAAATTCTTCGAGCCCGTTTGTGAACGGTACCTCTTTTCTCGAGCCCATTTGCAAATGGCCTCGTCTTCTCCTTGAGCCCGTTTGTGAACGGTGCCTCATCTCTCGAGTCCATTTGTGAATGGTTTCGTCTTCTCCTTGAGCCCATTTGTGAACGGTGCCTCATTTTCTGAGTTCATTTATGAACGGTCTCATGTCCTCCTTGAGCCCGTTTGTGGACGGTGCCTCATTTCTCAAAAAATCAAAAATTCATCAAATCCAATCCCCAATTCAAAAAATCCAATCCTACGTCAAATTCAAATTCATAAAAATCTCTAAATTTTTCATTGTTGAATTCATCAATCAAAGCTATCTTGTGTCGTTGAGCCCGTTTGTGAACGGTGCCTCATTTCTCGAGCCCATTTGTGAATGGTCTCGTCTTCTCCTTGAGCCCGTTTGCGGACGGTACCTCATTTCCCAAAAATAAAAATTCATCAAATCCAATCCCCGATTCAAACAAATCCAATCTTACGTCAAATTCAAGTTCATGAAAAATCTCATGTCCTCTTTGAGCCCTTCTGTGAAAGGTGCCTCATTTCTCGAGGCCGTTTGTGAATGGTCTCGTCTTCTCCTTGAGCCCGTTTGCGGACGGTACCTCATTTCCCAAAAATAAAAAATTCATCAAAACCAATCCCCGATTCAAACAAATCCAATCTTACGTCAAATTCAAGTTCATGAAAAATCTCATGCCCTCTTTGAGCCCGTTTGTGAACGGTGCCTCTTTTCTCGAGGCCATTTGGGGATGGTCTCGTCTTCTCCTTGAACCCGTTTGTGAACAGGTTTCTCATTCTCTGAGTCCATTTGTGAATGGTCTCATGTCCTCTTTGAGCCCGTTTGTGAACGGTGCCTCGTTTCTCGAGGCCATTTGTGAATGGTCTCATCTCCTCCTTGAGCCCGTTTGCGGACGGTACCTCATTTTCCAAAAATAAAAAAATTTATCAAATCCAAATCCTTAATTAAAAAATAAAAATAAAAATCCATTCCTACGTCAAATTCAAGTTCATAAAAAAATCCCTAAATTCTTCGAGCCCGTTTGTGAACGGTGCCTCATTTCTCGAGCCCATTTGTGAATGGTCTCGTCTTCTCTTCGAACCCGTTTGTGAACAGGTGTCTCATTCTCTGAGTCCATTTGTGAATGGTCTCATCTTCTCCTTGAGCCCGTTTGTGAACGGTGCCTCATTTTCTGAGTCCATTTGTGAATGGTCTCGTGTCCTCTTTGAGCCCGTTTGTGAACGGTGCCTCATTTCTCGAGTCCATTTGTGAATGGTCTTGTCTTCTCCTTGAGCCCGTTTGTGAACGGTGCCTCATTTCTCGAATCCATTTGTGAATGGTCTTGTCTTCTCCTTGAGCCCGTTTGTGAACGGCGCCTCATTTCTCGAGTTCATTTGTGAATGGTCTCGTGTTCTCCTTGAGCCCTTTTGTGAAAGGTGCCTCATTTCTCGAGTCCATTTGTGAATGGTCTCGTCTTCTCCCTGAACCCGTTTGTGAACAGGTTTCTCATTCTCTGAGTCCATTTGTGAATGGTCTCATGTCCTCTTTGAGCCCGTTTGTGAACGGTGCCTCTTTTCTCGAGGCCATTTGTGAATGGTCTCGTCTTCTCCTTGAGCCCGTTTGTGAACGGTGCCTCATTTTCCGAGTCCATTTGTGAATGGTCTCATGTTCTCCTTGAGCCCGTTTGTGGACGGCGCCTCATTTCTCGAGTTCATTTGTGAATGGTCTCGTCTTCTCCTTGAACCCGTTTGTAAACGGTGTCCCATTTTCTGAGTCCATTTGTGAATGGTCTCGTGTTCTCCTTGAGCCCGTTTGTGAACGGTGCCTCATTTCTCGAGTCCATTTGTGAATGGTCTCGTGTTCTCCTTGAGCCCGTTTGTGAACGGCGCCTCATTTCTCGAGTTCATTTGTGAATGGTCTCGTCTTCTCCTTGAACCCGTTTGTAAACGGTGTCCCATTTTCTGAGTCCATTTGTGAATGGTCTCGTGTTCTCCTTGAGCCCGTTTGTGAACGGCGCCTCATTTCTCGAGTTCATTTGTGAATGGTCTCGTGTTCTCCTTGAGCCCGTTTGTGAACGGCGCCTCATTTCTCGAGTTCATTTGTGAATGGTCTCGTGTTCACCTTGAGCCCGTTTGTGAACGGCGCCTCATTTCTCGAGTTCATTTGTGAATGGTTTCGTCTTCTCCTTGAACCCGTTTGTGAACGGTGTCTCGTTTTCTGAGTCCATTTGGGAATGGTCTCATGTCCTCCTTGAGCCCGTTTGTGAACAGTGCCTCATTTCTCGAGTCCATTTGTGAATGGTCTCTTATCCTCCTAGAGACCGTTTGTGAACGATACCTCATTATCCGAATCCATTTGTGAATGGCCTCCTATCCTCTTTGAGCCCGTTTCTGAACGGTATCTCATTTTCTGAATCCATTTGTGAATGGTCTCATCTTCTCTCGTTGCCCGTTTGTGAGCGGCACCGCAGCGGGATTTTTTTTTTTTTTTTTTTTTTTTTTTTTTTTTTTTTTTTTTTTTTTTTTTTTTTTTTTTTTTTTGCATTCCAAATTCCAGGATTTCATCTAGGGTATTGCATTATGTGAAGGTTGCATTATGTTAATGTACATTGTGTCTAGAGAGTTCTTTGTCGATTAAAGCTACGCAAAATGGTTTTGTCATTTTTTGCTTTGGTATTCAATGACTACGTCATCTCTACCAAAGAGGGGCATCTGTAGACACCCCATTTTGTTTTGTTTTAATCAACAAAGAAATTAGTGTGTTAAATCCATGTGAGAACCCCCTCTATCATTGATTTATATGTTTTAGGTCATTAATATCTTGATCTGACTTTACGAATCATCAATCAGGACAAAATAAGCTAGGGTCACTTCATAGCCCGGACCCTGATTCCATTCCGAGACCCGATTTCCGTAAATCGTTAGATCAATGGTAGATCTTGACCTGGGTCTAACCATCCAAAACCACCTAACCTCTCCTCTCATCCTAACCATCCAAACCTCACCTAACCTCACATAACCTCTCCTCTCATCCTAACCATCCAAACCTCACCTAACCTCACCTAACCTCACCTAACCTTACCTAACCCCACCTAACCTTACCTAACCTCATCCTCTCATCCTAACCATCCAAAACCACCTAACCTCACCTAACCTCCTATCCCATTCTCCTATAAATACCCTCTCATCCCACCATCCAAGAAAAGAAGAAAAAGAACCCCTCTCTTAGAAAATTCATCCCTCTCCCTCATCTCTTCAAGGGTTCGGCCATCCTTGCCGGATCGGGTGATTTTATACGTTGGGTGATATATATCAAAAGCAGTCATTATCAAGCAAGGAATCATCTTCAAGGAATTACCATCAAAGAAAAATCAAACACAAAGTGGGTTTCCAAAGAGGTAGGCATTTATTTCAATTCTATGTAGGGTCTGTTTTCATGCATATCTTTTACTTTAAAAGAAAAACCATGTTAGGAAGCATGTAGGGTCTGTTTTCCCCCTGGTTAGCCTCTGGTTAGACCCTGGTTGCACCCAGGTTCGCTGCTGGTTGCACCCAGGTTCGATGCTGGTTGCACCCTGGTTCCCTGCTGGTTGCACCCTGGTTCCCTACTGGTTCGCACCCTGGTTCCCTACTGGTTCGCACCCTGCTTCCCTGCTGGTTGCACCCTGGTTCCCTACTGGTTCGCACCCTGGTTCGATATTGGTTCGCACCCTGGTTCCCTGCTGGTTCGCACTCTGGTTAGACCCTGGTTGCACCCAGGTTCGCTGCTGGTTGCACCCAGGTTCCCTGCTGGTTGCACCCTGGTTCCCCTGCTGGTTCGCACCCTGGTTCCCTGCTGGTTCGCACCCTAGTTCCCTGCTGGTTCGCACCCTGGTGCACCCTGGTCCGCACCCTGGTTTGTACCCTGCTTCCTCCTAGTTAGACCATGGCTAGTCTCGGGTTTGCTCCTAACTTAGACCCGACTCACTTGACCCTAACCATTAACCCAATCCAACCAAGTCATATCCCAACACAATCCGAGTCGCATGTCTGAATCCATTTGGCCGAATCTCATAAGCCCGCCCACTTTGAATTCCGAAAATTCAAACCCTTGATGATTCCAATATGCTCAATTCTTTGATGCAAATTCCCAATTCCAAAATCCCATTGCTATATCAATGTTTTTGAATCTCAAGTCCAATGCTCAAATACAAACCCGATTCCTGATCCAAATACCAAACCTGTTTTCCAAAATCCAAGCAACCTCCCCAGTGGAACTACGTGTGGCTTGATCCCCATCACGGGGTACGTAGGCAATTTGGCACTCCCAAGTTCAGTCGCACCTTTCTCTATCTTTCCCATTCCCTCACACTATTCATCATCTCGATTCATCTCGTGTCTCTCGGAACCATTGGATTATGGTTTCCGTCGTAAGAACCCTTAGAGCCCAATTTAGGAACAATGGTGTCGTGTCGTGTTGTGTCCTAAGTTTTAGGGAGTCCTAGAGTTAGGAGTCCAGCCTCATCACGGACGCTTGCTATGTATAGCAACCGTGCCATAGGTCAAGTTACACTAGTCATCCAGTTTTTCCCTAGGACAAGCCTAGTAAACTAGGATGTAGGCTAACCTGCATTAGTCTAAGGGACAACTTGCATTTAGATAGGATCATATAGCATCTTCGATGAAATCCTAAGATAATAAAATCCTCAACTTGAATTAAATAACTTCTCTTAAAACTGTTGAAACAGTCAATCCCGTCTAGATCGGTGTCCTAGTTGAGTTAGGCATATGTAGCTTAGCTTAAAATGCACCGAACTACGTCGACTCTGATCCCAGTAAGGCTTGGGTACGTAGGCAGCTTGGATGTCTGATGGCATACCACCCGCGAGTCGGCACCACAAACAAATTGTGGTGTTTTGTATATTAATTTTCTTGTAAATACTTAATCAAATCAGTTAGGGTTTTCCATGAAATTAGAATTCTAGGAGAACTTTCACTTAGATTGAATCCAGACAAATTAATAAATCAAGATACACATCTAGGATTCACATTGAAATTAGATCATAGGATGCATGTCACTTAGTTCGCACATTAACATAGAGTTGAATGAGCCATTTAAAATAAATTTAAAAGAGTTAGCTTTTGGAATCGAAGACCGATTATCGGGCAGGAATGGTGCATGTGGCGGATAACTCCCCATACCTTCCATTCTCGTAACCAGGTAGCGAGTCTAGATTTCTGGTTAATTACGGGTCCTAGATCCCACATCTAGGTGGCGACTCTGTCAGTCTCTTTCGTGTGGAATTCGGATTGCCTTAGTGATCCCAAGTTCACAGGAAAGATTAATTCAAATCAACATTAAAAGGCACACGCCAATCGCGTGGGTACGAGAGACCAAGAGAGAGAGCGCGTGGCGGCTCGCGCCCCACCCCTCTCGCGGGATCGTGTCCCACAGAATCCTAAATGTGTATCTTGATTTATTAATTTGTCTGGATTCAATCTAAGTGAAAGTTCTCCTAAAATTCTAATTTCATGGAAAGTCCTAAGTGATTTGATTAAGCATTTACAAGAAAATTAATATACAAAACACCACAATTTGTTTGTGGTGCCGACTCGCGGGTGGTATGCCATCAGACATCCAAGCTGCCTACGTACCCAAGCCTCACTGGGATCAGAGTCGACGTAGTTCGGTGCACCTAAGCTAAGCTACTTATGCCTAACTCAACTAGGACACCGACCTAGACGGGATTGACTGTTTCAACAGTTTTAGGAGAAGTTATTTAATTCAAGTTGAGGATTTTATTATCTTAAGATTTCATCTAAGATGCTATATGATTCTCATCTAAATGCAAATGGTCCCTTAGACTAATGCAGGTTTGCCTACATCCTAGTTTACTAGGCTTGTCCTAGGGAAAGATTGGGTGACTAGTGTAACTAGACCTATGGCACGGTTGCTATACATAGCAAACGTCCGTGATGAGGCTGGACTCCTAACTCTAGGACTCCCTAAAACCTAAGACTCCCTAAAACTTAGGACACGACACGACACCGGTGTTCCTAAATTGGGCTCTAAGGGTCCTTACGACGGAAACCGTAATCCAACGGTTCCGAGAGACACGAGGTGAATCGATTTCAGTTCTTGAGGTTAGTGAAAAAAGGGATGGAAGAGATGATGAAATAGTGTGAGGGAATGAGAAAGATAGAGAAAGGTGCGACTGAACTTGGGAGTGCCAAATTGCCTACGTACCCCGCGATGGGGATCAAGCCACACGTAGTTCCGCTGGGGAGGTTACTTGGATTTTGGAAAACAGAATTGGTATTTGGATCAGGAATCGGGTTTGTATTTGAGCATTGGACTTGAGATTCAGAAACATTGATTTAGCAATGGGATTTTGGAATTGGGAATTTGCATCAAAGAATTGAGCATATAGGAATCATCAAGGGTTTGAATTTTGGGAATTCAAAATGGGCGGGCTTATGAGATTCGGCCAAATGGATTCAGACATGCGACTCAGATTGTGTTGGGATATGACTTTGTTAGGCAAAAGGGAGGAAGTTCTATTAGGTGTAAACGGGCATTAGTAGAATAGGGGAATGGCTCGGTTGTGACATGGAAGGCCGCCACTTGGTCGAATGCGACTCGGTTGCATTGGGATGGGTTGATTAAGGAATTGGATTGAGTCAACTAAGGGGAGAGTCCAATCGGTTAAAGAGGTTGAGCATACTCGACTAGAGAGTTGGGTCAACTCGACTAGGGAGGTTGGCTAGAGTTGACTCAGTTGAGCTGGGTTGGGATCCCACTTGGTTGGATTGTATTGGGGCGATTTGACTTAAGCTGCAGGTGGCCTGGCTGGGTTAGATTTAATGTAACCAGATTTATGGATAAATGGTGTGCCTCAGTGAGTGGACAAAGGTATGGCTTGGGTTGATGTGACTCGGTTATAGGGTTTAAGGCTTATGGGTATGGGGTTTAGTGAGTTGGGTCTAAGTTAGGAGCAAACCCGAGACTAGCCATGGTCTAACCAGGAGGAAGCAGGGTACAAACCAGGGTGCGGACCAGGGTGCACCAGGGTGCGAACCAGCAGGGAACCAGGGTGCGAACCAGCAGGGGAACCAGGGTGCAACCAGCAGGGAACCTGGGTGCAACCAGCAGCGAACCTGGGTGCAACCAGGGTCTAACCAGAGTGCGAACCAGCAGGGAACCAGGGTGCGAACCAGTATCGAACCTGGGTGCAACCAGCAACGAACCTGGGTGCAACCAGGGTCTAACCAGAGGCTAACCAGGGGGAACCAGGGTGTGAACCAGGGTACGAACCAGAGTACAACCAGGGGCTGGCCAGGGTGCGAACCAGGGTGCGAATTAGTAGGGAACCAGAGTGCGAACCAGCAGGGAACCAGGGTGCGAACCAGCAGGGAACCAGGGTGCAACCAGTATCGAACCTGGGTGCAACCAGCAGCGAACCTGGGTGCAACCAGGAGCTAACCAGAGGCTAACCAGGGGGAACCAGGGTGTGAACCATTAGGGAAAAATAAAAATGAAGATCAGATGGGTTAAGAGAAGAGGGAAACATGTATAACTTCAAAGTCTACCATCAAGAAGAATATGAGTAAAGATTGATCCTAGATGCTTCCTAACATGGTTTTTCTTTTAAAGTAAAAGATATGCATGAAAACAGACCCTACATAAAATTGAAATAAATGCCTACCTCTTTGAAAACCCACTTTGTGTTTGATTTTTCTTTGATGTTAATTCCTTGAAGATGATTCCTTGCTTGATAATGACCGCTTTTGATATATATCACCCAACGTATAAAATCACCCGATCCGGCAAGGATGGCCGAACCCTTGAAGAGATGAGGGAGAGGGATGAATTTTCTAAGAGAGGGGTTCTTTTTTTTCTTCTCTTCTTCCTCCCTTTCTTGGATGGTGGGATGAGAGGGTATTTATAGGAGAATGGGATAGGAGGTTAGGTGAGGTTAGGTGAGGTTAGGTAAGGTTAGGTGAGGTTAGGTGGTTAGGTGAGGTTAGGTGAGGTTAGGTGAGGTTTGGATGGTTAGGATGAGAGGAGAGGTTAGGTGAGGTTAGGTGAGGTTTGGATGGTTAGGATGAGAGGAGAGGTTAGGTGATTTTGAATGGTTAGACCCAGGTCAAGATCTGCCATTGATCTAACGATTTACGGAAATCGGGTCTCGGAATGGAATCAGGGTCCGGGCTATGAAGTGACCCTAGCTTATTTTGTCCCGATTGATGATCCGTAAAGTCAGATCAAGATATTAATGACCTAAAACATATAAATCAATGATAGAGGGGGTTCTCACATGGATTTAACACACTAAATTCACCAATCAGGGTATTTTTCAATTTTTCGGATCTAATCATCTCACCAGGTACATCTCTTTATCATTTTGTTTTTTTCAAAAAATTTGAGGATGCATACTTTACCAATGAAATTCTACGGATCAATATATTAGGTTATTGTTGGTTAAAGTAAGGCAAAATGTGGGTGTCTACAGATGCCCCTCTTTGGTAGAGACGACGTAGTCATCGAATACCAAAGTCAAAATGACAGAACCATTTTGCGTAGCTTTAATCGACAAAGAACCCCCTAAACACAATGCAACCTAATATAATGCAAGACCTTAGATGAAATCCTAGAATTGGAATGCAATAAAACAAACCCGCTGCGGTGCCGCTGGCAACGAGAGAAATGGGATACCATTTTCAAATGGATTTTCGGAGGGAAAGGAATATCGCTTTTGAACAGCTTCAGAGGAAATGAGACGTCATTTTCAAATGGTCTCAGAGAGAATAATGGATGACTTTTGAAAGATTCTTAATGAAAACGCAGCATCATTTTTGAATGGGCTTGGGCAAGATGAAATACCGTATTTATACGGATTCGAAGGAAATGAGACATCATAGTTGTATGATGTTCAAAGGGGATAAGAGACCATAGTTGTATGGACTCGAAGAGAATGAAATACCGTATTTGTACGGATTCCAAGGAAATGAGACATCATAGTTGTATGATGTTCAAAGGGGATAAGAGACTATAGTTGTATGGACTCGAAGAGAATGAAATACCGTTTTTGTACGGATTCCAAGGAAATGAGACATCATAGTTGTATGATGTTCAAAGGGGATAAGAGACCATAGTTGTATGGACTTGAAGAGAATGAAATACCGTATTTGTACGGATTCCAAGGAAATGAGACATCATAGATGTATGATGTTCAAAGACGATAAGAGACCATAGTTGTATGGTCTCGAAGAAAAGAGGCACCGTTCTCAAACGGGCTTGAAGAATTTAGAGATTTTTCATAGGATTGGATTTATTATTATTTTTTTGAATCGGGGATTGGATTTGAAGAATTTTTTTTTTTTAATTTATTTTATTATTATTTTTTAATTTTATTTTTGGGAAATGAAACATCATAGTTGTATGATGTTCAAAGGGGATAAGAGACCATAGTTGTATGGACTCGAAGAGAATGAAATACCATATTTGTACGGATTCCAAGGAAATGAGACATCATAGTTGTATGATGTTCAAAGGGGATAAGAGACCATAGTTGTATGAACTCGGAGAGAATGAAATACCGTATTTGTACGGATTCCAAGGGAATGGGACATCATAGTTGTATGATGTTCAAAAGGGGATAAGAGACCATAGTTGTATGGACTCGAAGAGAATGAAATACCGTATTTGTACGGATTCCAAGGGAATGAGACATCATAGTTGTATGATGTTCAGAGAGTATAAGAGACCATAGTTGTATGGACTCGAAGATAATGAAATACCGTATTTGTACGGATTCCAAGAAAATGAGACAGCATAGATGTATGATGTTCAAAGAGGATAAGAGACCATAGTTGTATGGACTCGAAGAAAAGAGGCACCGTTCACAAACGGGCTCAAGGAGAAGACGAGACCATTCACAAATGGATTCGAGAAATGAGGCACCGTTCACAAACGGGCTCAAAGAGGACACGAGACCATTCACAAATGGACTCAGAAAATGAGGCACCGTTCACAAACGGGCTCAAGGAGAAGATGAGACCATTCACAAATGGACTCAGAGAATGAGACACCGTTCACAAACGGGCTCAAGGAGAAGACGAGACCATTCACAAATGGCCTCGAGAAAAGAGGCACCGTTCACAAACGGGCTCGAAGAATTTAGAGGTTTTCATGAATTTGAATTTGACGTAGAATTGGATTTGATGAATTTTGGATTTGAACTTAATGAAATCGGGGACATTATAGATCGTGCCCAATAAAGATATTGGAAACCAAGACTTTGGCGAATGATGAGACGACCAACCTTATGAACGAAGAACCATTAGTAACAAGAATGGATTAGGAACACTTTTATGAAACTTCAACAAGATTTTTCTCAATGAGACTGTTGGTCTTGTCTTCTTGGGATTTTGATAACTGAAACCTTGAACAAGACATTTGAGATTGGTAATTTAAAACAATGGCTCTCTTGGATATAATCATGAAAAAGTGGGATTTGCCTCTTGACAGGTGTTTAGATAAACATTTCTTGACCAGGATAGTATTTAACTAACTGGAAGGAGATTCCGAATTTTAATGGTTCATCTTTCTGAGAAATTGGCTCAACCACCATTGCATCTGGGGCTCTTCCAAGCTTAAGGTGCCTTCCTGGGGTATGATCTTTTTACGGAAGCTGGGCTTTTTGATGTTTCTACTTCTGAACTCTTCTGAGTTGATCTTCTTTGAAATGTAGCTGTTTGACTAGATTCTCGAACCCTTTCAGGTATAATTGCAGGGAGCTGCCTAGGCCGGGCTTCCTTCACCAAGACAGTTACATCATTTGGACATAGGAACGACGATTGACTCTTTCTAAAGAGAAAACTTAGATGAAAGGCACTACTCAAAGGATTGAGCAGCCCTGAATGAGTGAACTTAGAATAACAAAGATTGACTGACTACACTGACAGACACAGTGATGCTTCTGACTTAGTTAATATTTTGTTTGGTAAGTCTATCCTTCCGAGGAATAGTTTTTCAATTGGTAAACACTGGACCTTTTCCTTAAAACAGTAATGCCTCAAGGATTTAATTACGACCCCTAAGATTGCTTAGCTTCAATGCCCCCAGTTTTGAGGATGTTACTTGAATTTGTTTGAACTTCAGTTAATCTTCAGTCTTGATATCGGATGTGGCCTTCTTATAATGATTCTCTTACCGTGACCAAGTCACCTTTTTGGGGTTTTTAACTTGGCGGACCGTGCTAGCCTTAACTTTTGCCTGAATCGCCTTTCTAGGTTTTCGATTCAGCAGGCTGTCCCCTTAGCTTTTGCCTAAGCCGTCCTTTCGGGTTTTCAACTTAGCAGGGGAATGATCTTAAATTTTGCCTAAACCGCCTTTTCAGGTTTTCAGTCTAGCAGATCTTCAAACTCTGTTCTTTTTCTTATTCATCATTTTTTTTCTTATCGTGTCTCGAGACCTAGATCATTAGTTCTGAACATCGGGAGGACTTCATAGGTAGGATATGGCTTTACAAAGAATGGCTTAAGGCTCGACAAAGATTTCGACCGAACCTATGAACAGGTTGCCTACATATCCCCATGTAGGAATCAGGTCGTGTGTAATTCAGGGCGAATGCCCCTAGTTTGAAGATAAATTGTTTGAAGGTTAATTGATTTTTCCTTTTTTTCGTTCTTTCTGGAATGATTGACTTCTCTTCTGTTGGAACTTGTCCCTCTTCTTTTTTTCTGAAACGATTGAATTTCTTTTCTTTTTTTCTTTGAATCGTCCGAACTCGGTTTAACCGAGCTGCCTACGTACCCCAGTGTAGGGATCAGGTCTCGCGTAGTTCGGGGAAATGCCCCTGGTTTGATGGGTTTTCAAGAAAATTGTATTCAGGCTCGAAGGGTTTGCAAACCGGTATTCTTTTGACATTGGTTCTGATTTTGGGATTTATTCGGCCAAAGGGGGCCTTCCGATGTTCAGATTGGCTAGAGTCCGTCTGGTACTGATTATTTTTTTCTTTTTTGTTTTGTTTTGTTTTTTTTTTTTTTTACGGAGTTTGACGGCATTTCCAGGTAAGAGATAATGGATCTTCTTCTTCCAAGATTCTAAAGTGTGCTTTCGACTTTCATAGAGCGAAACTTGTTCTTTGACATCCTCCATCTATGGATTCGTACTCTCGATATCTGATGATCATTTTTCATTGTTTGCTCTTGAACTTTTCATCTTGAATTTGTTGGCTTTTTGCTATGAATTTGAGAACCAAGGTCATTGATTGGAAATATGAAAGTTGTTTCCACTCTATGCCCCTTGTATAGCATATATCTTCTCACTTTCTTCATTTTCTTTGAGCTTTCCATCTATGTCTTGCCCCTGGTATCGGTTGTAGCTTTTCTAGACAATCTTCTTATTCTTGAAATAATTTTATCAATTCTTCACACTCTTTAGAGGGTAATGTATTTTCAATCGGCATTCACTGAATCAAAGTTTCAGTGCCAGTGTTTATCATTTCAATTTCATCTTTGAAAGGTTGGGATTGGCGCTCCTCCTCTCGTTCAAGTAATTGCTGTGACTCAAGTGGAGTTTCGTCAATTTTGTCCTCATTTGAAGAGGGAGTCTTATTTTAAGATCAGAAGCACACTTAAGAACAGACACAAGTGAACTTTTTGGAACTGACTGAAATTTTATTTAAAGAAAAGCTATTACATCAGACGACCTATCCTGAACATGCTCAGGATTCACAACTCTAAATAAGAAAGGGAAACAGAAGATAACTTGCCTGGACTAGGCATTGACCTTTAACTGTAAGACCGGACTCAACAATTATACTGACCATGATGACTGACTCAACATAAAATAGTAAGTGACTAAAACTTTAACTGCTGCAACTGTTTGGCGTTGAAGGCTCGGCGAAGGCTGGTTCGTTCTGAACATCATCATGGCTGATACTTTCAATTTTGGACAATGATGACTGATTCGCATAGGGAAATGCCCCTAGCTCAAGGATTCTGAGAGTGAACTCTGAAGGACTTAGCAAAATAATCTTGAAAAAGGTAGCCCCTAGAGGAGGAACAGACCAGGGGTACAAGCAAGATTGGATTATCTGGACCAGGCATGATCAGATCATGAGAACGCATAATCGAAAGATTGTGAGATTCTGCATCTGCCAGTTAGGGGATGGCATGAAGATACGATCGAATCGTATGACAGAAGAACGAAAGACGCACGATCAAAAGATTAGATGAGATAGCATAAGATTGCTTTCAACGGATAGATCATGAATGACTAATCCTATGAGATCTTTGGAAATGATGGGATTTATATCCTAACTCAAAGGGAATTTTTTTTTTTCACATTTTATCAGTGTTACCTGAAGGCATCAACCTTAATCCTAATCTATCGGAGTGGAGAGAGAATCTCGACTCATGACTTTGTTCGTGTATATAAGGACCGATCGTGACCATTGGAAGATGGACCACGGCCTAATCTAAACACCAATGGGTAGGATATCCTAAACTAGGCTCACACACGTGATGCACATGTGTTCGTATACTACATGCATGTGTGGGTTAATCTAGGGGTAAGGCCAAGAGTTCCCTTAGCACGAATCCCTGCTCGATATACTGTACCAGTGTCCGGCGTATCAGTACGTGAACAAGAGATCCGTTTACGTACCATAAAGGTACCAGGCTAAGGGTGGAATGCTTCTCTAGCACAGAGGCACCAGGTGATGAAATCCCAGTCAACCATGCTAGATAACACTCCGGGTTCCTAAAATAGGACGTGTGTGCACGTGAGATGCAAGGGTTTAGATGCAAGTGATGTAAGTGTGTGCAATAAGTTCGCGCGATCTATGATGCCTTCAGGTTTTGTTAGATTAAGTTTGAGTAAAATGTGATGAGAAAATAAAACAAGACAAACTAATCTGACAAGTATACAAGAGATAGAGTTCTTATGAGCCGGTTAAATTAAATTCAAATGAATTATCTTTTGGAATTTTAATGAAGTTAGGTGATCCCCAGCAGAGTCGCCAGACTGTGGTACCCTGATCCCGCGAGAGGGGTGTGGGGCGCGAGCCGCCGCTCTCTCTCTCTTGGTCTCTCGTATCCACGCGATTGGCGTGTGCATTTTATTATTGATTTGAATTAATCTTTCCTGTGAACTTGGGATCACTAAGGCAATCCGAATTCCACACGAAAGAGACTGACAGAGTCGCCACCTAGATGTGGGATCTAGGACCCGTAATTAACCAGAAATCTAGACTCGCTACCTGGTTACGAGAATGGAAGGTATGGGGAGTTATCCACCACATGCACCATTCTTGCCCGATAATCGGTCTTCGATTCCAAAAGCTAACTCTTTTAAATTTATTTTAAATGGCTCATTCAACTCTATGTTAATGTGCGAACTAAGTGACATGCATCCTATGATCTAATTTCAATGTGAATCCTAAATGTGTATCTTGATTTATTAATTTGTCTGGATTCAATCTAAGTGAAAGTTCTCCTAAAATTCTAATTTCATGGAAAGTCCTAAGTGATTTGATTAAGCATTTACAAGAAAATTAATATACAAAACACCACAATTTGTTTGTGGTGCCGACTCGCGGGTGGTATGCCATCAGACATCCAAGCTGCCTACGTACCCAAGCCTCACTGGGATCAGAGTCGACGTAGTTCGGTGCACCTAAGCTAAGCTACTTATGCCTAACTCAACTAGGACACCGACCTAGACGGGATTGACTGTTTCAACAGTTTTAGGAGAAGTTATTTAATTCAAGTTGAGGATTTTATTATCTTAAGATTTCATCTAAGATGCTATATGATTCTCATCTAAATGCAAATGGTCCCTTAGACTAATGCAGGTTTGCCTACATCCTAGTTTACTAGGCTTGTCCTAGGGAAAGATTGGGTGACTAGTGTAACTAGACCTATGGCACGGCTGCTATACATAGCAAACGTCCGTGATGAGGCTGGACTCCTAACTCTAGGACTCCCTAAAACCTAAGACTCCCTAAAACTTAGGACACGACACGACACCGGTGTTCCTAAATTGGGCTCTAAGGGTCCTTACGACGGAAACCGTAATCCAACGGTTCCGAGAGACACGAGGTGAATCGATTTCAGTTCTTGAGGTTAGTGAAAAAAGGGATGGAAGAGATGATGAAATAGTGTGAGGGAATGAGAAAGATAGAGAAAGGTGCGACTGAACTTGGGAGTGCCAAATTGCCTACGTACCCCGCGATGGGGATCAAGCCACACGTAGTTCCGCTGGGGAGGTTACTTGGATTTTGGAAAACAGAATTGGTATTTGGATCAGGAATCGGGTTTGTATTTGAGCATTGGACTTGAGATTCAGAAACATTGATTTAGCAATGGGATTTTGGAATTGGGAATTTGCATCAAAGAATTGAGCATATAGGAATCATCAAGGGTTTGAATTTTGGGAATTCAAAATGGGCGGGCTTATGAGATTCGGCCAAATGGATTCAGACATGCGACTCAGATTGTGTTGGGATATGACTTGGTTAGGCAAAAGGGAGGAAGTTCTATTAGGTGTAAACGGGCATTAGTAGAATAGGGGAATGGCTCGGTTGTGACATGGAAGGCCGCCACTTGGTCGAATGCGACTCGGTTGCATTGGGATGGGTTGATTAAGGAATTGGATTGAGTCAACTAAGGGGAGAGTCCAATCGGTTAAAGAGGTTGAGCATACTCGACTAGAGAGTTGGGTCAACTCGACTAGGGAGGTTGGCTAGAGTTGACTCAGTTGAGCTGGGTTGGGATCCCACTTGGTTGGATTGTATTGGGGCGATTTGACTTAAGCTGCAGGTGGCCTGGCTGGGTTAGATTTAATGTAACCAGATTTATGGATAAATGGTGTGCCTCAGTGAGTGGACAAAGGTATGGCTTGGGTTGATGTGACTCGGTTATAGGGTTTAAGGCTTATGGGTATGGGGTTTAGTGAGTTGGGTCTAAGTTAGGAGCAAACCCGAGACTAGCCATGGTCTAACCAGGAGGAAGCAGGGTACAAACCAGGGTGCGGACCAGGGTGCACCAGGGTGCGAACCAGCAGGGAACCAGGGTGCGAACCAGCAGGGGAACCAGGGTGCAACCAGCAGGGAACCTGGGTGCAACCAGCAGCGAACCTGGGTGCAACCAGGGTCTAACCAGAGTGCGAACCAGCAGGGAACCAGGGTGCGAACCAGTATCGAACCTGGGTGCAACCAGCAACGAACCTGGGTGCAACCAGGGTCTAACCAGAGGCTAACCAGGGGGAACCAGGGTGTGAACCAGGGTACGAACCAGAGTACAACCAGGGGCTGGCCAGGGTGCGAACCAGGGTGCGAATTAGTAGGGAACCAGAGTGCGAACCAGCAGGGAACCAGGGTGCGAACCAGCAGGGAACCAGGGTGCAACCAGTATCGAACCTGGGTGCAACCAGCAGCGAACCTGGGTGCAACCAGGAGCTAACCAGAGGCTAACCAGGGGGAACCAGGGTGTGAACCATTAGGGAAAAATAAAAATGAAGATCAGATGGGTTAAGAGAAGAGGGAAACATGTATAACTTCAAAGTCTACCATCAAGAAGAATATGAGTAAAGATTGATCCTAGATGCTTCCTAACATGGTTTTTCTTTTAAAGTAAAAGATATGCATGAAAACAGACCCTACATAAAATTGAAATAAATGCCTACCTCTTTGAAAACCCACTTTGTGTTTGATTTTTCTTTGATGTTAATTCCTTGAAGATGATTCCTTGCTTGATAATGACCGCTTTTGATATATATCACCCAACGTATAAAATCACCCGATCCGGCAAGGATGGCCGAACCCTTGAAGAGATGAGGGAGAGGGATGAATTTTCTAAGAGAGGGGTTCTTTTTTTTCTTCTCTTCTTCCTCCCTTTCTTGGATGGTGGGATGAGAGGGTATTTATAGGAGAATGGGATAGGAGGTTAGGTGAGGTTAGGTGAGGTTAGGTGAGGTTAGGTAAGGTTAGGTGAGGTTAGGTGGTTAGGTGAGGTTAGGTGAGGTTAGGTGAGGTTTGGATGGTTAGGATGAGAGGAGAGGTTAGGTGAGGTTAGGTGAGGTTTGGATGGTTAGGATGAGAGGAGAGGTTAGGTGATTTTGAATGGTTAGACCCAGGTCAAGATCTGCCATTGATCTAACGATTTACGGAAATCGGGTCTCGGAATGGAATCAGGGTCCGGGCTATGAAGTGACCCTAGCTTATTTTGTCCCGATTGATGATCCGTAAAGTCAGATCAAGATATTAATGACCTAAAACATATAAATCAATGATAGAGGGGGTTCTCACATGGATTTAACACACTAAATTCACCAATCAGGGTATTTTTCAATTTTTCGGATCTAATCATCTCACCAGGTACATCTCTTTATCATTTTGTTTTTTTCAAAAAATTTGAGGATGCATACTTTACCAATGAAATTCTACGGATCAATATATTAGGTTATTGTTGGTTAAAGTAAGGCAAAATGTGGGTGTCTACAGGTTGCCCTTAAGAAGCCCCCCTTAGGTACTAATAACCCCTTCTTTGTAGCTGAAAACCCATGCCTTTCAACTTGAGCACCATCTTTGGATTTGCTGCACCCTCCAAGGGTACTTCTCCTACCCCATTTGAGTGCCCATAATCCCTTCTCTAATACCATCCATAGGTCCCCTTTGTTGGCCTTGAGAAGCCCCCCTTAGGTACTAATAACCCCTTCTTTGTAGCTGAAAACCCATGCCTTTCACCTTGAGGACCTTCTTCTGGATTTGATGGACCCTCCGAGGGTACTTCTCCTACCCCATTTGAGGGCCCATAATCCCTTCTCTAATACCATCCATAGGTCCCCTCTATTGCCCTTCAGAAGCCCCCCTTAGGTAGTAATAACCCCTTCTTTGTAGCTGAAAACCCATGCCTTTGAACTTCAGGACCTTCTTCTGGATTTGATGGACCCTCCGAGGGTACTTCTTCTACCCCATTTGAGGGCCCATAATCCCTTCTCTAATACCATCCATAGGTCCCCTCTATTGGCCTTGAGAAGGCCCCCTTAGGTACTAATAACCCCTTCTTTGTAGCTGAAAACCCATGCCTTTGAACTTCAGGACCTTCTTCTGGATTTGATGGACCCTCCGAGGGTACTTCTTCTACCCCATTTGAGAGCCCATAATCCCTTCTCTAATACCATGCATAGCTCCCCACTGTTGCCCTTGAGAAGCCTCCCTTAGGTACTAATAACCCCTTTTTTGTAGCTGAAAACCCATGCCTTTGAACTTCAGGTCCTTCTTCTGGATTTGATGGACCCTCCGAGGGTACTTCTTCTACCCCATTTGAGGGCCCATAATCCCTTCTCTAATACCATCCATAGCTCCCCTCGGTTGCCCTTGAGAAGCCCCCCTTAGGTACTAATAACCCCTTCTTTGTAACTGAAAACCCATGCCTTTCAACTTGAGCACCATCTTTGGATTTGCTGCACCCTCCAAGGGTACTTCTCCTACCCCATTTGAGGGCCCATAATCCCTTCTCTAATACCATCCATAGGTCCCCTCTGTTGCCGTTGAGAAGCCCCCCTTAGGTACTAATAACCCCTTCTTTGTAGCTGAAAACCCATGCCTTTCAACTTGAGCACCATCTTTGGATTTGCTTCACCCTCCAAGGGTACTTCTCCTACCCCATTTGAGTGCCCATAATCCCTTCTCTAATACCATCCATAGGTCCCCTTTGTTGGCCTTGAGAAGCCCCCCTTAGGTACTAATAACCCCTTCTTTGTAGCTGAAAACCCATGCCTTTCACCTTGAGGACCTTCTTCTGGATTTGATGGACCCTCCGAGGGTACTTCTCCTACCCCATTTGAGGGCCCATAATCCCTTCTCTAATACCATCCATAGGTCCCCTCTATTGCCCTTCAGAAGCCCCCCTTACGTACTAATAACCCCTTCTTTGTAGCTGAAAACCCATGCCTTTGAACTTCAGGACCTTCTTCTAGATTTGATGGACCCTCCGAGGGTACTTCTTCGACCCCATTTGAGGGCCCATAATCCCTTCTCTAATACCATGCATAGCTCCCCACTGTTGCCCTTGAGAAGCCTCCCTTAGGTACTAATAACCCCTTTTTGTAGCTGAAAACCCATGCCTTTGAACTTCAGGTCCTTCTTCTGGATTTGATGGACCCTCCGAGGGTACTTCTTCTACCCCATTTGAGGGCCCATAATCCCTTCTCTAATACCATCCATAGCTCCCCTCGGTTGCCCTTGAGAAGCCCCCCTTAGGTACTAATAACCCCTTCTTTGTAGCTAAAAACCCATGCCTTTCAACTTGAGCACCATCTTTGGATTTGCTGCACCCTCCAAGGGTACTTCTCCTACCCCATTGGAGTGCCCATAATCCCTTCTCTAATACCATCCATAGGTCCCCTTTGTTGGCCTTGAGAAGCCCCCTTTAGGTACTAATAACCCCTTCTTTGTAGCTGAAAACCCATGCCTTTCACCTTGAGGACCTTCTTCTGGATTTGATGAACCCTCCGAGGGTACTTCTCCTACCCCATTTGAGGGCCCATAATCCCTTCTCTAATACCATCCATAGGTCCCCTCTATTGCCCTTCAGAAGCCCCCCTTAGGTACTAATAACCCCTACTTTGTAGCTGAAAACCCATGCCTTTGAACTTCAGGACCTTCTTCTGGATTTGATGGACCCTCCGAGGGTACTTCTTCTACCCCATTTGAGGGCCCATAATCCCTTCTCTAATACCATCCATAGGTCCCCTCTATTGGCCTTGAGAAGCCCCCCTTAGGTACTAATAACCCCTTCTTTGTAGCTGAAAACTCATGCCTTTGAACTTCAGGACCTTCTTCTGGATTTGATGGACCCTCCGAGGGTACTTCTTCTACCCCATTTGAGGGCCCATAATCCCTTCTCTAATACCATGCATAGCTCCCCACTGTTGCCCTTGAGAAGCCTCCCTTAGGTACTAATAACCCCTTTTTTGTAGCTGAAAACCCATGCCTTTGAACTTCAGGTCCTTCTTCTGGATTTGATGGACCCTCCGAGGGTACTTCTTCTACCCCATTTGAGGGCCCATAATCCCTTCTCTAATACCATCCATAGCTCCCCTCGGTTGCCCTTGAGAAGCCCCCCTTAGGTACTAATAACCTATTCTTTGTAATTGAAAACCCATGCCCTTCAACTTGAGCACCATCTTTGGATTTGCTGCACCCTCCAAGGGTACTTCTCCTACCCCATTTGAGGGCCCATAATCCCTTCTCTAATACCATCCATAGGTCTCCTCTGTTGCCGTTGAGAAGCCCCCCTTAGGTAATAATAACCCCTTCTTTGTAGCTGAAAACCCATGCCTTTCAACTTGAGCACCATCTTTGGATTTGCTGCACCCTCCAAGGGTACTTCTCTTACCCCATTTGAGTGCCCATAATCCCTTCTCTAATACCATCCATAGGTCCCCTTTGTTGGCCTTGAGAAGCCCCCCTTAGGTACTAATAACCCCTTCTTTGTAGCTGAAAACCCATGCCTTTCACCTTGAGGACCTTCTTCTGGATTTGATGGACCCTCCGAGGGTACTTCTCCTACCCCATTTGAGGGCCCATAATCCCTTCTCTAATACCATCCATAGGTCCCCTCTATTGCCCTTCAGAAGCCCCCCTTAGGTACTAATAACCCCTTCTTTGTAGCTGAAAACCCATGCCTTTGAACTTCAAGACCTTCTTCTGGATTTGATGGACCCTCCGAGGGTACTTCTTCTACCCCATTTGAAGGCCCATAATCCATTCTCTAATACCATCCATAGGTCCCCTCTTTTGGCCTTGAGAAGCCCCCCTTAGGTACTAATAACCCCTTCTTTGTAGCTGAAAACCCATGCCTTTGAACTTCAGGACCTTCTTCTGGATTTGATGGACCCTCCGAGGGTACTTCTTCTTCCCCATTTGAGGGCCCATAATCCCTTCTCTAATACCATCCATAGGTCCCCTCTATTGCCCTTCAGAAGCCTCCCTTAGGTACTAATAACCCCTTCTTTGTAGCTGAAAACCCATGCCTTTGAACTTCAGGACCTTCTTCTGGATTTGATGGACCCTCCGAGGGTACTTCTTCTACCCCATTTGAAGGCCCATAATCCCTTCTCTAATACCATCCATAGGTCCCCTCTATTGCCCTTCAGAAGCCCCCCTTAGGTACTAATAACCCCTTCTTTGTAGCTGAAAACCCATGCCTTTGAACTTCAGGACCTTCTTCTGGATTTGATGGACCCTCCGAGGGTACTTCTCCTACCCCATTTGAGGGCCCATAATCCCTTCTCTAATACCATCCATAGGTCCCCTCTATTGCCCTTGAGAAGCCCCCCTTAGGTACTAATAACTCCTTCTTTGTAGCTGAAAACCCATGCCTTTGAACTTCAGGACCTTCTTCTGGATTTGATGGACCCTCCGAGGGTACTTCTTCTACCCCATTTGAGGGCCCATAATCCCTTCTCTAATACCATGCATAGCTCCCCTCTATTGCCCTTGAGAAGCCCCCCTTACGTACTAATAACCCCTTTTTTGTAGCTGAAAACCCATGACTTTCAACTTCAGGACTATCTTCTGGATTTGATGGACCCTCCATGGGTACTTATTCTACCCCATTTGAGTGCCCATAATCCCTTCTCTAATACCATGCATAGCTCCCCTCGGTTGCCCTTGAGAAGCCCCCCTTAGGTAGTAATAACCCCTTTCTTTGTAACTGAAAACCCATGCCTTCCAACTTGAGCACCATCTTTGGATTTACTGCACCCTCCAAGGGTACTTCTCGTACCCCATTTGACGGCCCATAATCCCTTCTCTAATACCATCCATAGGTCCCCTCTGTTGCCGTTGAGAAGCCCCCCTTAGGTACTAATAACCCCTTCTTTGTAGCTGAAAACCCATGCCTTTAAACTTGAGCACCATCTTTTGATTTGCTGCACCCTCCAAGGGTACTTCTCCTACCCCATTTGAGTGCCCATAATCCCTTCTCTAATACCATCCATAGGTCCCCTTTGTTGGCCTTGAGAAGCCCCCCTTAGGTACTAATAACCCCTTCTTTGTAGCTGAAAACCCATGCCTTTCACCTTGAGGACCTTCTTCTGGATTTGATGGACCCTCCGAGGGTACTTCTCCTACCCCATTTGAGGGCCCATAATCCCTTCTCTAATACCATCCATAGGTCCCCTCTATTGCCCTTCAGAAGCCCCCCTTAGGTACTAATAACCCCTTCTTTGTAGCTGAAAACCCATGCCTTTGAACTTCAGGACCTTCTTCTGGATTTGATGGACCCTCCGAGGGTACTTCTTCTACCCCATTTGAAGGCCCATAATCCCTTCTCTAATACCATCCATAGGTCCCCTCTTTTGGCCTTGAGAAGCCCCCCTTAGGTACTAATAACCCCTTCTTTGTAGCTGAAAACCCATGCCTTTGAACTTCAGGACCTTCTTCTGGATTTGATGGACCCTCCGAGGGTACTTCTTCTTCCCCATTTGAGGGCCCATAATCCCTTCTCTAATACCATGCATAGCTCCCCACTGTTGCCCTTGAGAAGCCTCCCTTAGGTACTAATAACCCCTTTTTTGTAGCTGAAAACCCATGCCTTTGAACTTCAGGTCCTTCTTCTGGATTTGATGGACCCTCCGAGGGTACTTCTTCTACCCCATTTGAGGGCCCATAATCCCTTCTCTAATACCATCCATAGCTCCCCTCGGTTTCCCTTGAGAAGCCCCCCTTAGGTACTAATAACCCCTTCTTTGTAACTGAAAACCCATGCCTTTCAACTTGAGCACCATCTTTGGATTTGCTGCACCCTCCAAGGGTACTTCTCCTACCCCATTTGAGGGCCCATAATCCCTTCTCTAATACCATCCATAGGTCCCCTCTGTTGCCGTTGAGAAGCCCCCCTTAGGTACTAATAACCCCTTCTTTGTAGCTGAAAACCCATGCCTTTCAACTTGAGCACCATCTTTGGATTTGCTGCACCCTCCAAGGGTACTTCTCCTACCCCATTTGAGTGCCCATAATCCCTTCTCTAATACCATCCATAGGTCCCCTTTGTTGGCCTTGAGAAGCCCCCCTTAGGTACTAATAACCCCTTCTTTGTAGCTGAAAACCCATGCCTTTCACCTTGAGGACCTTCTTCTGGATTTGATGGACCCTCCGAGGGTACTTCTCCTACCACATTTGAGGGCCCATAATCCCTTCTCTAATACCATCCATAGGTCCCCTCTATTGCCCTTCAGAAGCCCCCCTTAGGTACTAATAACCCCTTCTTTGTAGCTGAAAACCCATGCCTTTGAACTTCAGGACCTTCTTCTGGATTTGATGGACCCTCCGAGGGTACTTCTTCTACCCCATTTGAGGGCCCATAATCCATTCTCTAATACCATGCATAGCTCCCCACTGTTGCCCTTGAGAAGCCTCCCTTAGGTACTAATAACCCCTTTTTTGTAGCTGAAAACCCATGCCTTTGAACTTCAGGTCCTTCTTCTGAATTTGATGGACCCTCCGAGGGTACTTCTTCTACCTCATTTGAGGGCCCATAATCCCTTCTCTAATACCATCCATAGCTCCCCTCGGTTGCCCTTAAGAAGCCCCCCTTAGGTACTAATAACCCCTTCTTTGTAGCTGAAAACCCATGCCTTTGAACTTCAGGACCTTCTTCTGGATTTGATGAACCCTCCGAGGGTACTTCTCCTACCCCATTTGAGGGCCCATAATCCCTTCTCTAATACCATCCATAGGTCCCCTCTATTGCCCTTCAGAAGCCCCCCTTAGGTACTAATAACCCCTACTTTGTAGCTGAAAACCCATGCCTTTGAACTTCAGGACCTTCTTCTGGATTTGATGGACCCTCCGAGGGTACTTCTTCTACCCCATTTGAGGGCCCATAATCCCTTCTCTAATACCATCCATAGGTCCCCTCTATTGGCCTTGAGAAGCCCCCCTTAGGTACTAATAACCCCTTCTTTGTAGCTGAAAACTCATGCCTTTGAACTTCAGGACCTTCTTCTGGATTTGATGGACCCTCCGAGGGTACTTCTTCTACCCCATTTGAGGGCCCATAATCCCTTCTCTAATACCATGCATAGCTCCCCACTGTTGCCCTTGAGAAGCCTCCCTTAGGTACTAATAACCCCTTTTTTGTAGCTGAAAACCCATGCCTTTGAACTTCAGGTCCTTCTTCTGGATTTGATGGACCCTCCGAGGGTACTTCTTCTACCCCATTTGAGGGCCCATAATCCCTTCTCTAATACCATCCATAGCTCCCCTCGGTTGCCCTTGAGAAGCCCCCCTTAGGTACTAATAACCTATTCTTTGTAACTGAAAACCCATGCCCTTCAACTTGAGCACCATCTTTGGATTTGCTGCACCCTCCAAGGGTACTTCTCCTACCCCATTTGAGGGCCCATAATCCCTTCTCTAATACCATCCATAGGTCTCCTCTGTTGCCGTTGAGAAGCCCCCCTTAGGTAATAATAACCCCTTCTTTGTAGCTGAAAACCCATGCCTTTCAACTTGAGCACCATCTTTGGATTTGCTGCACCCTCCAAGGGTACTTCTCCTACCCCATTTGAGTGCCCATAATCCCTTCTCTAATACCATCCATAGGTCCCCTTTGTTGGCCTTGAGAAGCCCCCCTTAGGTACTAATAACCCCTTCTTTGTAGCTGAAAACCCATGCCTTTCACCTTGAGGACCTTCTTCTGGATTTGATGGACCCTCCGAGGGTACTTCTCCTACCCCATTTGAGGGCCCATAATCCCTTCTCTAATACCATCCATAGGTCCCCTCTATTGCCCTTCAGAAGCCCCCCTTAGGTACTAATAACCCCTTCTTTGTAGCTGAAAACCCATGCCTTTGAACTTCAGGACCTTCTTCTGGATTTGATGGACCCTCCGAGGGTACTTCTTCTACCCCATTTGAAGGCCCATAATCCCTTCTCTAATACCATCCATAGGTCCCCTCTTTTGGCCTTGAGAAGCCCCCCTTAGGTACTAATAACCCCTTCTTTGTAGCTGAAAACCCATGCCTTTGAACTTCAGGACCTTCTTCTGGATTTGATGGACCCTCCGAGGGTACTTCTTCTTCCCCATTTGAGGGACCATAATCCCTTCTCTAATACCATCCATAGGTCCCCTCTATTGCCCTTCAGAAGCCCCCCTTAGGTACTAATAACCCCTTCTTTGTAGCTGAAAACCCATGCCTTTGAACTTCAGGACCTTCTTCTGGATTTGATGGACCCTCCGAGGGTACTTCTTCTACCCCATTTGAAGGCCCATAATCCCTTCTCTAATACCATCCATAGGTCCCCTCTATTGCCCTTCAGAAGCCCCCCTTAGGTACTAATAACCCCTTCTTTGTAGCTGAAAACCCATGCCTTTGAACTTCAGGACCTTCTTCTGGATTTGATGGACCCTCCGAGGGTACTTCTCCTACCCCATTTGAGGGCCCATAATCCCTTCTCTAATACCATCCATAGGTCCCCTCTATTGCCCTTGAGAAGCCCCCCTTAGGTACTAATAACTCCTTCTTTGTAGCTGAAAACCCATGCCTTTGAACTTCAGGACCTTCTTCTGGATTTGATGGACCCTCCGAGGGTACTTCTTCTACCCCATTTGAGGGCCCATAATCCCTTCTCTAATACCATGCATAGCTCCCCTCTATTGCCCTTGAGAAGCCCCCCTTACGTACTAATAACCCCTTTTTTGTAGCTGAAAACCCATGACTTTCAACTTCAGGACTATCTTCTGGATTTGATGGACCCTCCATGGGTACTTATTCTACCCCATTTGAGTGCCCATAATCCCTTCTCTAATACCATGCATAGCTCCCCTCGGTTGCCCTTGAGAAGCCCCCCTTAGGTAGTAATAACCCCTTTCTTTGTAACTGAAAACCCATGCCTTCCAACTTGAGCACCATCTTTGGATTTACTGCACCCTCCAAGGGTACTTCTCGTACCCCATTTGACGGCCCATAATCCCTTCTCTAATACCATCCATAGGTCCCCTCTGTTGCCGTTGAGAAGCCCCCCTTAGGTACTAATAACCCCTTCTTTGTAGCTGAAAACCCATGCCTTTAAACTTGAGCACCATCTTTTGATTTGCTGCACCCTCCAAGGGTACTTCTCCTACCCCATTTGAGTGCCCATAATCCCTTCTCTAATACCATCCATAGGTCCCCTTTGTTGGCCTTGAGAAGCCCCCCTTAGGTACTAATAACCCCTTCTTTGTAGCTGAAAACCCATGCCTTTCACCTTGAGGACCTTCTTCTGGATTTGATGGACCCTCCGAGGGTACTTCTCCTACCCCATTTGAGGGCCCATAATCCCTTCTCTAATACCATCCATAGGTCCCCTCTATTGCCCTTCAGAAGCCCCCCTTAGGTACTAATAACCCCTTCTTTGTAGCTGAAAACCCATGCCTTTGAACTTCAGGACCTTCTTCTGGATTTGATGGACCCTCCGAGGGTACTTCTTCTACCCCATTTGAAGGCCCATAATCCCTTCTCTAATACCATCCATAGGTCCCCTCTTTTGGCCTTGAGAAGCCCCCCTTAGGTACTAATAACCCCTTCTTTGTAGCTGAAAACCCATGCCTTTGAACTTCAGGACCTTCTTCTGGATTTGATGGACCCTCCGAGGGTACTTCTTCTTCCCCATTTGAGGGCACATAATCCCTTCTCTAATACCATGCATAGCTCCCCACTGTTGCCCTTGAGAAGCCTCCCTTAGGTACTAATAACCCCTTTTTTGTAGCTGAAAACCCATGCCTTTGAACTTCAGGTCCTTCTTCTGGATTTGATGGACCCTCCGAGGGTACTTCTTCTACCCCATTTGAGGGCCCATAATCCCTTCTCTAATACCATCCATAGCTCCCCTCGGTTTCCCTTGAGAAGCCCCCCTTAGGTACTAATAACCCCTTCTTTGTAACTGAAAACCCATGCCTTTCAACTTGAGCACCATCTTTGGATTTGCTGCACCCTCCAAGGGTACTTCTCCTACCCCATTTGAGGGCCCATAATCCCTTCTCTAATACCATCCATAGGTCCCCTCTGTTGCCGTTGAGAAGCCCCCCTTAGGTACTAATAACCCCTTCTTTGTAGCTGAAAACCCATGCCTTTCAACTTGAGCACCATCTTTGGATTTGCTGCACCCTCCAAGGGTACTTCTCTTACCCCATTTGAGTGCCCATAATCCCTTCTCTAATACCATCCATAGGTCCCCTTTGTTGGCCTTGAGAAGCCCCCCTTAGGTACTAATAACCCCTTCTTTGTAGCTGAAAACCCATGCCTTTCACCTTGAGGACCTTCTTCTGGATTTGATGGACCCTCCGAGGGTACTTCTCCTACCACATTTGAGGGCCCATAATCCCTTCTCTAATACCATCCATAGGTCCCCTCTATTGCCCTTCAGAAGCCCCCCTTAGGTACTAATAACCCCTTCTTTGTAGCTGAAAACCCATGCCTTTGAACTTCAGGACCTTCTTCTGGATTTGATGGACCCTCCGAGGGTACTTCTTCTACCCCATTTGAGGGCCCATAATCCCTTCTCTAATACCATGCATAGCTCCCCACTGTTGCCCTTGAGAAGCCTCCCTTAGGTACTAATAACCCCTTTTTTGTAGCTGAAAACCCATGCCTTTGAACTTCAGGTCCTTCTTCTGAATTTGATGGACCCTCCGAGGGTACTTCTTCTACCTCATTTGAGAGCCCATAATCCCTTCTCTAATACCATCCATAGCTCCCCTCGGTTGCCCTTAAGAAGCCCCCCTTAGGTACTAATAACCCCTTCTTTGTAGCTGAAAACCCATGCCTTTCAACTTGAGCACCATCTTTGGATTTGCTGCACCCTCCAAGGGTACTTCTCCTACCCCATTTGAGTGCCCATAATCCCTTCTCTAATACCATCCATAGGTCCCCTTTGTTGGCCTTGAGAAGCCCCCCTTAGGTACTAATAACCCCTTCTTTGTAGCTGAAAACCCATGCCTTTCACCTTGAGGACCTTCTTCTGGATTTGATGGACCCTCCGAGGGTACTTCTCCTACCCCATTTGAGGGCCCATAATCCCTTCTCTAATACCATCCATAGGTCCCCTCTATTGCCCTTCAGAAGCCCCCCTTAGGTAGTAATAACCCCTTCTTTGTAGCTGAAAACCCATGCCTTTGAACTTCAGGACCTTCTTCTGGATTTGATGGACCCTCCGAGGGTACTTCTTCTACCCCATTTGAGGGCCCATAATCCCTTCTCTAATACCATCCATAGGTCCCCTCTATTGGCCTTGAGAAGGCCCCCTTAGGTACTAATAACCCCTTCTTTGTAGGTGAAAACCCATGCCTTTGAACTTCAGGACCTTCTTCTGGATTTGATGGACCCTCCGAGGGTACTTCTTCTACCCCATTTGAGAGCCCATAATCCCTTCTCTAATACCATGCATAGCTCCCCACTGTTGCCCTTGAGAAGCCTCCCTTAGGTACTAATAACCCCTTTTTTGTAGCTGAAAACCCATGCCTTTGAACTTCAGGTCCTTCTTCTGGATTTGATGGACCCTCCGAGGGTACTTCTTCTACCCCATTTGAGGGCCCATAATCCCTTCTCTAATACCATCCATAGCTCCCCTCGGTTGCCCTTGAGAAGCCCCCCTTAGGTACTAATAACCCCTTCTTTGTAACTGAAAACCCATATCTTTCAACTTGAGCACCATCTTTGGATTTGCTGCACCCTCCAAGGGTACTTCTCCTACCCCATTTGAGGGCCCATAATCCCTTCTCTAATACCATCCATAGGTCCCCTCTGTTGCCGTTGAGAAGCCCCCCTTAGGTACTAATAACCCCTTCTTTGTAGCTGAAAACCCATGCCTTTCAACTTGAGCACCATCTTTGGATTTGCTTAACCCTCCAAGGGTACTTCTCCTACCCCATTTGAGTGCCCATAATCCCTTCTCTAATACCATCCATAGGTCCCCTTTGTTGGCCTTGAGAAGCCCCCCTTAGGTACTAATAACCCCTTCTTTGTAGCTGAAAACCCATGCCTTTCACCTTGAGGACCTTCTTCTGGATTTGATGGACCCTCCGAGGGTACTTCTCCTACCCCATTTGAGGGCCCATAATCCCTTCTCTAATACCATCCATAGGTCCCCTCTATTGCCCTTCAGAAGCCCCCCTTAGGTACTAATAACCCCTTCTTTGTAGCTGAAAACCCATGCCTTTGAACTTCAGGACCTTCTTCTGGATTTGATGGACCCTCCGAGGGTACTTCTTCTACCCCATTTGAAGGCCCATAATCCCTTCTCTAATACCATCCATAGGTCCCCTCTTTTGGCCTTGAGAAGCCCCCCTTAGGTACTAATAACCCCTTCTTTGTAGCTGAAAACCCATGCCTTTGAACTTCAGGACCTTCTTCTGGATTTGATGGACCCTCCGAGGGTACTTCTTCTTCCCCATTTGAGGGCCCATAATCCCTTCTCTAATACCATGCATAGCTCCCCACTGTTGCCCTTGAGAAGCCTCCCTTAGGTACTAATAACCCCTTTTTTGTAGCTGAAAACCCATGCCTTTGAACTTCAGGTCCTTCTTCTGGATTTGATGGACCCTCCGAGGGTACTTCTTCTACCCCATTTGAGGGCCCATAATCCCTTCTCTAATACCATCCATAGCTCCCCTCGGTTTCCCTTGAGAAGCCCCCCTTAGGTACTAATAACCCCTTCTTTGTAACTGAAAACCCATGCCTTTCAACTTGAGCACCATCTTTGGATTTGCTGCACCCTCCAAGGGTACTTCTCCTACCCCATTTGAGGGCCCATAATCCCTTCTCTAATACCATCCATAGGTCCCCTCTGTTGCCGTTGAGAAGCCCCCCTTAGGTACTAATAACACCTTCTTTGTAGCTGAAAACCCATGCCTTTCAACTTGAGCACCAGCTTTGGATTTGCTGCACCCTCCAAGGGTACTTCTCCTACCCCATTTGAGTGCCCATAATCCCTTCTCTAATACCATCCATAGGTCCCCTTTGTTGGCCTTGAGAAGCCCCCCTTAGGTACTAATAACCCCTTCTTTGTAGCTGAAAACCCATGCCTTTCACCTTGAGGACCTTCTTCTGGATTTGATGGACCCTCCGAGGGTACTTCTCCTACCACATTTGAGGGCCCATAATCCCTTCTCTAATACCATCCATAGGTCCCCTCTATTGCCCTTCAGAAGCCCCCCTTAGGTACTAATAACCCCTTCTTTGTAGCTGAAAACCCATGCCTTTGAACTTCAGGACCTTCTTCTGGATTTGATGGACCCTCCGAGGGTACTTCTTCTACCCCATTTGAGGGCCCATAATCCCTTCTCTAATACCATGCATAGCTCCCCACTGTTGCCCTTGAGAAGCCTCCCTTAGGTACTAATAACCCCTTTTTTGTAGCTGAAAACCCATGCCTTTGAACTTCAGGTCCTTCTTCTGAATTTGATGGACCCTCCGAGGGTACTTCTTCTACCTCATTTGAGGGCCCATAATCCCTTCTCTAATACCATCCATAGCTCCCCTCGGTTGCCCTTAAGAAGCCCCCCTTAGGTACTAATAACCCCTTCTTTGTAGCTGAAAACCCATGCCTTTCAACTTGAGCACCATCTTTGGATTTGCTGCACCCTCCAAGGGTACTTCTCCTACCCCATTTGAGTGCCCATAATCCCTTCTCTAATACCATCCATAGGTCCCCTTTGTTGGCCTTGAGAAGCCCCCCTTAGGTACTAATAACCCCTTCTTTGTAGCTGAAAACCCATGCCTTTCACCTTGAGGACCTTCTTCTGGATTTGATGGACCCTCCGAGGGTACTTCTCCTACCCCATTTGAGGGCCCATAATCCCTTCTCTAATACCATCCATAGGTCCCCTCTATTGCCCTTCAGAAGCCCCCCTTAGGTAGTAATAACCCCTTCTTTGTAGCTGAAAACCCATGCCTTTGAACTTCAGGACCTTCTTCTGGATTTGATGGACCCTCCGAGGGTACTTCTTCTACCCCATTTGAGGGCCCATAATCCCTTCTCTAATACCATCCATAGGTCCCCTCTATTGGCCTTGAGAAGCCCCCCTTAGGTACTAATAACCCCTTCTTTGTAGCTGAAAACCCATGCCTTTGAACTTCAGGACCTTCTTCTGGATTTGATGGACCCTCCGAGGGTACTTCTTCTACCCCATTTGAGGGCCCATAATCCCTTCTCTAATACCATCCATAGGTCCCCTCTATTGGCCTTGAGAAGCCCCCCTTAGGTACTAATAACCCCTTCTTTGTAGCTGAAAACCCATGCCTTTGAACTTCAGGACCTTCTTCTGGATTTGATGGACCCTCCGAGGGTACTTCTTCTACCCCATTTGAGGGCCCATAATCCCTTCTCTAATACCATGCATAGCTCCCCACTGTTGCCCTTGAGAAGCCTCCCTTAGGTACTAATAACCCCTTTTTTGTAGCTGAAAACCCATGCCTTTGAACTTCAGGTCCTTCTTCTGGATTTGATGGACCCTCCGAGGGTACTTCTTCTACCCCATTTGAGGGCCCATAATCCCTTCTCTAATACCATCCATAGCTCCCCTCGGTTGCCCTTGAGAAGCCCCCCTTAGGTACTAATAACCCCTTCTTTGTAACTGAAAACCCATGCCTTTCAACTTGAGCACCATCTTTGGATTTGCTGCACCCTCCAAGGGTACTTCTCCTACCCCATTTGAGTGCCCATAATCCCTTCTCTAATACCATCCATAGGTCCCCTTTGTTGGCCTTGAGAAGCCCCCCTTAGGTACTAATAACCCCTTCTTTGTAGCTGAAAACCCATGCCTTTCACCTTGAGGACCTTCTTCTGGATTTGATGGACCCTCCGAGGGTACTTCTCCTACCCCATTTGAGGGCCCATAATCCCTTCTCTAATACCATCCATAGGTCCCCTCTATTGCCCTTCAGAAGCCCCCCTTAGGTAGTAATAACCCCTTCTTTGTAGCTGAAAACCCATGCCTTTGAACTTCAGGACCTTCTTCTGGATTTGATGGACCCTCCGAGGGTACTTCTTCTACCCCATTTGAGGGCCCATAATCCCTTCTCTAATACCATCCATAGGTCCCCTCTATTGGCCTTGAGAAGCCCCCCTTAGGTACTAATAACCCCTTCTTTGTAGCTGAAAACCCATGCCTTTGAACTTCAGGACCTTCTTCTGGATTTGATGGACCCTCCGAGGGTACTTCTTCTACCCAATTTGAGGGCCCATAATCCCTTCTCTAATACCATGCATAGCTCCCCACTGTTGCCCTTGAGAAGCCTCCCTTAGGTACTAATAACCCCTTTTTGTAGCTGAAAACCCATGCCTTTGAACTTCAGGTCCTTCTTCTGGATTTGATGGACCCTCCTGTAGACACCCCATTTTGCTCTACCTTAATCGATAAAGAAATTAGGGTTTGTTTTCCGTCGGTTTTCCAATGTCTTTCTTTCCCGCATCCGTTTGTTACATTTCTAAATATTTTTGGTCATTTCCGTCGTGTTTCGCATTTTCCCGCTAAATGTTGAGAAGGATTATTCAGAAAAATCTAAACTAGGGAGAATTTGTACCTGCTAGTGTGGGACCTGCTAGTGTGGGACCTGCTAGTGTGGGACCCGTTTGTGTGGGACCCGCTGATGTGGGACCCGCTTGTGTAGGGCCCGCTGATGTGGGACCCGCTTGTGCGGAACCCCCAAAGTGGGACTCACCATTAGCATGACTTAACTTTCTCTACCATTTCCACTAACTTTATTTTTCCCTTTTAAAATAACACCATTATCTCCATTACCATTATATATTCCATGATTCCCACCACCATTCCCACCATTCCATTATATATTCCATTATTCCCACCACCATTCCCACCATCCCATTATATATTCCATTATTTCCATCACCATTCCCACCATTCTCATTATCTATTCCATTATTCCCACCACCATTCCCACTATTCCATTATCTATTCCATTATTCCCACCACCATTCCCACTATTCCATTATATATTCCATTATTCCCACCACCATTCCCACCATTACCATTATATATTCTCCACCATACCCACCATTCTCATTTTTTATTTTCCACCTCTCCATCTTCTCCCACTAAGTTTTTCACTATATAAAGAGAGGAGAGGAAGAGGGGATGAGAGGAAGAAAAGAGGACCAAGGTGGCTCATCTCATAAAAATCCTTCTTCCAATCACTTCCTCTATCAACAGTGAGGGAAACAAAAAAATAAAAGAAAATAAAACAAAGAAAAAGAGAAAGAAAGCGGAAGCGGATCAAGCGGCGGTGCGATTTTCGAATTTTTCGGCTCTCGGATTCGGCGAGGATTTCGATCACAGGTAGGTACTTAATTTTTAGATTTTTCTAGAATTATTTGGTATATTTGCATGATTTTTAGTATTTAATTGGATTTAGTTGAAAATTAAATATGTATGCTCAAAATCATGATCTCCATGAGTGTTTCGAAAATAAAATATATACTAAATGAATTCCAAAATTAATGAAATTTCGTGGGAAACTAATATGATACCAGTACATTCTACCATGAAATTTTGAGAATTTTGAGAATTTGTTTGGTATATTATTTTATGCTTTCTTTGAAATTTACCATCTTTTGGAGGAATTGTTACTGACATCAGATCACAACTAAAATTCTTAAAATTTTTACAGTAGTCTTCAATCTCACATTTCTAGTTACTGTAAAAGTTTCAAGTGATTTGGATCTGTTTTCATATGGGATGTAGGGTTAATTCATAATCTGGTCTGAAAATTAAAAAATCTGAAACTGATAGTAAATGGTTTCCAAAATTCATGAAACTTTCTCAGTATGTTATTTTTACTTATATCTTATTAATGTAGAAATTTCATTGAATTTAGATTCATATTTCTAGTGGTTTCTGTGTTATTTGTGCAATCTGGTCAATCAATTGTTAAATCGAAATTAAATATGAGCTTAATGTAAAAATCTGTAAAACTCTTTCCGTAAGCTACATTTCATCATATCTTGCTGCTGTAGAAATTTCAACTCATTTCGAATTCGTTTGCTACAATTTCACTTGTAAAATCACTCATATGTTTAAAATTGATAAAATTCATTGAAAATCCGAAATTAATTGAAAATCATCTGAATATTTCTAAAGAACCTTAAATCTCTGTCACACATTAACTCCTTAATCCATTGAAACAGAAATCTTAGGATCATTAGAATTCCCTGGAAAAATGGTCAGTGCATCCATAATCGTATCCCAATTGCAACCGATCTTTGACAATTTGAATACTTAAGCTATAGCATGTTGTTGGCTCCGAGGTTACTGTCCACGGAAATCCTGAGATATGCCAGGCAATAAGATGTTATAACCTAAGTATTAAATTGCGCAAGGAAAGAACGCACGATTCCCTTCCTTGGATGCTATTCTGGGCCGAAATTGGTGAACCCTAGAACCATTGGTAATCCTCAAGTGTCCATAAATCGAAAATCCATGAAATCTGAAATTAATTAAAGAATTTGAATTGATTTGTCTCGAGTCTTCCGGAACCATTGGATTATGGTTTCCAATCTAAGAACCATTAGAGCCCAATTTAGGAACACTAGTGTTGTGTCGTGTCCTAAGTTTTAGGGAGTCCTAGAGTTAGGAGTCCAGCCTCATCACGGACGTTTGTTATGTATAACAACCGTACCATAGGTCTAGTCACACTAGTCACCCAATCTTTCCTTAAGACGAGCCTAGTAACCTAGGATGTAGGCAAACCTGCATTAGTCTAAGGAACAATTTGCATTTAGATAAGAATCATATAGCATCTCAGATGAAATCCTAAGATAATAAAATCCTCAACTTGAATTAAATAACTTCTCTCAAAACTGTTGAAACAGTCAATTCTGTCTAGGTCGGTGTCCTAGTTGAGTTAGGCATAAGTAGCTTGGCTTAGGTGCACCGAACTACGTCGACTCTGATCCCAGTGAGGCTTGGGTACGTAGGCAGCTTGGATGTCTGACGGCATACCACCCGCGAGTCGGCACCACAACAAATTGTGGTGTTTTGTATATTAATTTTCTTGTAAATACTTAATCAAATCAGTTAGGGTTTTCCATGAAATTAGAATTCTAGGAGAACTTTCACTTAGAATGAATCCAGACAAATTAATAAATCAAGATACACATCTAGGATTCACATTGAAATTAGATTCTAGGATGCATGTCACTTAGTTCGCACATTAACATAGAGTTGAATGAGCCATTTAAAATAAATTTAAAAGAGTTAGCTTTTGGAATCGAAGACCGATTATCGGGCAGGAATGGTGCATGTGGTGGATAACTCCCCATACCTTCCATTCTTGTAACCAGGTAGCGAGTCTAGATTTCTGGTTAATTACGGGTCCTAGATCCCACATCTAGGTGGCGACTCTGTCAGTCTCTTTCGTGTGGAATTCGGATTGCCTTAGTGATCCCAAGTTTACAGGAAAGACAAATTCAAATCAATAATTAAAATGCACACGCCAATCGCGTGGGAACGAGAGACCAAAGGAGAGCGCGCGGCGGCTCGCGCCCCACGCCCCTCTCGCGGGATCGTGTCCCACAGTCTGGCGACTCTGCTGGGGACCACCTAACTTCATTAAAATTTCAAAAGATAATTCATTTGAATTTAATTTAAACTGGCTCATAAAAACTCTATACTTGTTAGATTAGTTTGTCTCGTTTTATTTTCTCATCACATTTTACTCGAACTTAATTTAACAAAACCTGAAGGCATCATAGATTGCGCGAACTTATTGCACACACTTACATCACTTGCATCTAAACCCTTGCATTTCACATGCACACACGTCCTATTTTAGGAACCCGGAGTGTTATCTAGCATGGTTGACTGGGATTTCATCACCTGGTGCCTCTGTGCTAGAGAAGCATTCCACCCTTAGCCTAGTACCTTTATGGTGCGTAAACGGATCTCTTGTTCACGTACTGATACGCCGGACACTGGTACAGTATATCGAACATGGATTCGCGCTAAGGGGACTCTTGGCCTTACCCCTAGATTAACCCATACATGCATGCAGTATACGAACACATGTGCACCACATGTGTAAGCCTAGTTTAGGATATCTTACCCATTTGTGTCTAGATTAGGCCGTAGTCCATCTTCCAATGGCTACGATCGGTCCTAGGTACACAAACAAAGTCATGAGTCGAGATCCTCTCTCCACTCCGCTAGATTAGGATTAGGGTTGATGCCTTCAGGTAACACTGTTAAAATGTGCGAAGACTAAAAACTTTTCCTTTGGGGTTAGGATATAAATCCCATCATTTCCAAAGATCTCATAGGATTAGTTATTCTTGATCTACCCGTTGAAAGTAATCCTATGCAATCTCACATTTTGATCATGTGTCTATCATTCGTCTCTTGTGGGATTCGATTGTGTCTTCATTGGCGGAAATTGTGTCTCAATCATTTGATTGTGCAATCTTGATGATCCAATCTTGCCTGTACCCTTGATCTCTTCCTCCTCTAGGGGCTACCTTTTTCAAGAATATTTCTGCTAAATCCTTCAGAGTTTACTCTCATAATCCTTGAACTAAGGGCATTCCCCTCATCATTTGGATTCATTCTATTGTCCCAATTACTTGCTTAAATGTGTAATATTTTTCAGTCATTGAGAAGAAACACTCCATGAATGCCAAGCTCATATACCTCGTGTTCATTATTTCCATGACAGGGCACTAAACACCATAGCTAACCCTACTATTCCTTGGGTTCGGATCTCTTCTCGATTGCAGAGGAAATCTGTCTCCCCGCCACCTTCTCTGAGGACCCCAGCATCTCCTTCTTTCCCATCCTCATCCTCCCCAATGGCAGAAAACCAGAACAGTAGTCTTCCACCCGCTGCTATTACCGATACTCTCACCTTGATTCTCCGGCAGCTTCAAGAACTCAAAGAAGAGAACCAAGTTATCAAGACCCAGCTTTCTGAAAAGTTGGGGCCATCGTTGTCCAAAGATAAAGGGTCCATGCACCATACAGTTACTTCAGCCGCACCTGCCCAGCCAGTGTTCATTCCTATCCCTGACAAAACTGAAGAAGATTTTGAAAAAGAGCAGTACAGCGAAGATCGCAGCAGGCCTTCTCAGTCCATGGTTGATAAAGTAGTTATGGAGAAATTAGAAAGTCTTACCAGGAAGGTTCAGGACATTCAGTTTCAGGACCAGGGTGGTTTCAATCCAAGTGACCTCACACTGTTCCCAGAAATCCGTCTCCCAGCCAATTTTCAAATGCCGGACTTTGATAAATATGATGGTGTGGGTTGTCCAATCACACATTTGCAAATGTTCACCATCATGTGTCAACCTCAAGGCTTATCTTCTGAGCAAATGGCTCAATTGTTCCCGGTTTCCCTAACCAAGGTTGCCAGGAGGTGGTTCATGGTCTTGGACAAGACTCGTTACAGGACATGGAAGGATATCGGCGAGCAGTTCATCAGGCAATTCAAATATGATGACGGGACAGAAATCACCAGAAAGGATTTGGAAAGGACAAAGCAAGACTTGAGGGAATCCTTTCTGACCTTTGTGAAAAGATGGAGGAGAATAGCAGCTCAGATGATGGAGCGCCCTTCTGAGGAAGAGCAGGTCCAAATAATCATGAAAAATATTTCCCCCCAGCTCCAGTATCACATGTCGTTGCAGTATTATCCGGACTTCAAACACTTTATCGTGGCAGGCACCCAAATAGAGGAGGCTATGGCTCAAGGTGTGTTCAACCGAAGTAACCCGAATACCAAAGAATTCAGGAAGCCTCCATCAGCTGAAATTAATAACCTTTCCCGCTCCAAGCCTCAGCTTTCAAAACCTCAGAACCCCATGGTGATGGATTATACCCAACCTGCTGTCGCACCTCGGCCACAGGCCCAGACAGAACTTACCCCTCTCCCTCTTCCACCATCTGTGATACTCAAGGAGTGTCTAGCCTCAGGTCGCATAATCCTGCCCGACATTAGGGCTCTTCCTAATCCTTTACCAGCAAATTGGCGAACAGATCAACACTGCGAATACCATAGAAATTCTGGCCATCTCACTGATAATTGCATTGCCCTAAAATTCAGAATCCAGAGGTTGCTCGACAATAAAAGCCTTGTGTTTGAGCCAAGTCCCGTTGCTACCAATAACCCATTACCGAATCATGCAGTACTGCCGCCAGCCGTTCGCAATGCTTAAATAACTGAAGGCTCAAAGAGGCACAGGTCCGGTTGCAATGAAAAGAATCAGAAGTTGAAAGTACCATTTATGAGCCAGCTTTCGCCGAGCCTCCAAAGCTAGACAGTTGCAGCAGTTAAAGTTTTAGTCATTTACTATTTTATGTTGAGTCAGTCACCATGGTCAGTACAATTGTTGAGTCCGGTTTTACAGTTCAAGGTTAATGCCTAGTCCAGGCAAGTTATCGTTTGCTTTTCTCTTTATTAAGAGTTGTGAATCCTGAGCATGTTCAGGATAGGTCGTCAGATGTAATAGCCTTTCCTTTAAATAAAATTTCAAGTTTCAATAGTTCACTTGTGTCTGTTTCTTAAGTATGCTTCTGATCTTAAAGTAAGACTCCCTCCTCAAATGAGGACAAAATTGACGAAACTCCACTTGAGTCACAACGATTACTTGAACAAGAGGAGGAGCGTCAATCTCAGCCTTTCAAAGATGAAATTAAAGTGGTAAACACTGGCACTGAAACCTTGATCCAGTAAATGCCGATTGAAAATACATTACCCTCTGAAGAGTGTGAAGAATTGGTAAACCCATTTTGAGGATAAAAAGATGGTCCAGTAAGCGTTACCATTAATGCCAAGAGAAAGACCCAGATAGAAGGTTCAAGAAAGAATGAAGTGAATATCATATGCTATGCAAGGGGCATAGAGTGGAAATAACTTTCATATTTCCAATCAATGACCTTGGTTCTCAAATTCATAACATGAAGCCAACAAATTCAAGATAAGAAGTTCAAGAGCAAGTATTGAAAAGTGGTCATCAGATATCAAGAGTTACAAATCCATAGATGGAGGATGTCAAGGAACAAGTTTCGCTCTATGAAAGCCGAAAGCACGCATTAGAATCTTGAAAGAAGAAAATCCATTATCTTACCTGGAAATGCCGTCAAACTCCGTGAAAAAAAAAAAAAAAAAAAAGAGAAAAAAAAGAAATAAATAATCAGTACCAGACAGACTCTAGTAACCTAGATCGATTCCCAATCTGAACATCGAAAGGCCTCCTTTGGCCGATTAAATCCCAAAATCAAAACCCAATGTCAAAAGAATACCGATTTGCAAACCCTTCGAGCCTAAATCAAATTTTCTTGAAAACCCATCAAACTTGGGGCATTCCCCCGAACTACGCGAGACCTGATCCCTACACTGGGGTACGTAGGCAGCTCGGTTAAACTGAGTTCGGTCAATTCAAAAAAGAAAAGCAATTCAATCAATCCAAAAAAAAAAAGAAATTCAATCCTTTAAAAAAAAAAAAAAAAAAAAAGGGGACAAGTTCCTAAAGAAGAGAAGTCAATTATTCCAGAAAGAAGAAAAAAAAAAAGAAAAATCAATAAACTTTCGAACAATTTATCTTCAAACTAGGGGCATTCGCCCTGAACTATACACGACCTGATTCCTACCTTGGGATATGTAGGCAACCTATTCACAGGTTCGGTCGAAATCTTTGTTGAACCTTAAGCCATTTTTTGAAAAGCCCTATCCTACCTATAAAGTCCTTCCGGTGTTCAGAACTAATGATCTAGGTCCCGAAACAAAAAAAAAAATGATGATGAATAAAAAAAAATGGAGTTTGAAGATCTGCTAGACTGAAAACCTGAAAGGGCGGTTTAGGCAAAATTTAAGATCATTCCCCTGTTAAGTTGAAAACCCGAAAGGGCGGCTTAGGCAAAAGCTAAGGGGATAGCCTGCTGAATCGAAAACCTAGAAAGACGGTTCAGGCAAAAGTTAAGGCTACCACGGTCCGCCAAGTTAAAAACCCTGAAGAGGTGACTTGGTCATGGTAAGAGAATCATTGTAAGAAAGCTACAGCCGGTATCAGGACTGAAGATCAACTGAAGTTCAAGCAAATTCAAGTGACATCCTCAAAACTGGGGGGCATTGGAGCTAAGCAATCCTAGGAGTTGTAATTAAATCATTGAGGCATTACTGTTTTAAGGAAAAAGTCCAGTGTTTACCAATTGAAAAAAAATATTCCTTGAAAGGATAGACTTACCAAATAAAACGTTAACTAAGTCAGAAGCATTACTGTGTCTGTCAGTATAGTTAATCAATCGTTGTTATTCTATGTTCATTCCTTCAGAGCTCCTCAATCCTTTGAGTAGTGTCTTTTATCTAAGTTTTCTCTTTAAAAAGAGTCAATCGTCGTCCTTGTGTCCAAAATGATGCAACTGTCTCGGTGAAGGAGGCCCGGCTTCGTCAGCTCCCTGCGATTGTACCTGAAAGAGCTTGAGAATCCAGTCAAACAGCTTCATTTCAAAGATGATCAACCCAGAAGAATTCAGAAGTAGAAACATCAGAAAGCCCAGTTTCCGTAAAAAGATCATACTCCAGGAAGGCATCTTAAGCTTGGAAGAGCCTCAGATGCAATGATGGTCGAGCCAATTTCTCAGAAAGATGAACCGTTAAAATTCAGAATTTCCTTCCAGTTAGTTAAATACTATCTTGGTCAAGAAATGTTTATCTAAACACCTATCAAGAAGCAAGTCCCACTTTTCCATGATTATATCCAAGAGAGCCGTTGTTCTAGATTACCAATTTCAAGTGTCTTGTTCAAGGTTTCAGTCATCCAAATCCCCAAAGACAAGACCAGCAGTCTCTTTGAGAAAAATCTTGTTGAAGTTTCATAAAAGTGTTTCTAATCCATTCTTGTTAGTAATGGTTCTTTGGTTTGCCGTTTCATCATTCGTCACGGTTTGCCGTTTCATCATTCGTCAAAGTCCTAGTTTCCGATATCTTTGTCAAGCACGATCTGTAACATCCCCGATTTCATTAAGTTCAAAAAATCAAAAATTCATCAAATCCAATCCTATGTCAAATTCAAGTTCATGAAAAATCTCTAAATTCTTCGTTGTTGAATTCATCAATCAAAGCTATCTTGTTTCTTTGAGCCTGTTTGTGAACGGTGCCTCTTTTCTCGAGTCCATTTCTAAATGGTCTCATCTTCTCCTTGAACCCGTTTGTGAACGGTGTCTCATTTTTCTGAGTCCATTTATGGTCTCATGTCCTCCTTGAGCCCGTTTGTGGACGGTGCCTTATTTCGGAAAAATCAAAAATTCATCAAATCCAATCCTATGTCAAATTCAAGTTCATGAAAAAACTCTAAATTCTTCATTGTTGAATTCATCAATCAAAGCTATCTTGTTTCTTTGAGCCCGTTTGTGAACGGTGCCTCGTTTCTCGAGTCCATTTGTGAATGGTCCCGTCTTCTCCTTGAACCCGTTTGTGAACGGTGTCTCATTTTTCTGAGTCCATTTGTGAATGATCTCATGTCCTCCTTGAGCCCGTTTGTGGACGGTGCCTTATTTCTGAAAAATCAAAAATTCATCAAATCCAATCCTACGTCAAATTCAAGTTTATGAAAAATCTCTAAATTCTTCGTTGTTGAAGCTATCTTGTTTCTTTGAGCCCGTTTGTGAACGGTGCCTCATTTCTCGAGTCCATTTATGAATGGTCTCATGTTCTCCTTGAGCCCGTTTGTGAACGGTGCCTCGTTTCTCGAGTCCATTTGTGAATGGTCTCGTCTTCTCCTTAAGCCCGTTTGTGAACGGTGCCTCGTTTCTCGAGTCCATTTGTGAATGGTCTCGTCTTCTCCTTGAGCCCGTTTGTGAACGGTACCTCATTTTCTGAGTCCATTTGTGAATGGTCTCTTATTCTCCTTGAGCCCGTTTGTGAACGGTGCCTCGTTTCTCGAGTCCATTTGTGAATGGTCTCGTCTTCTCCTTAAACCCGTTTGTGAACGGTGCCTCGTTTCTCGAGTCCATTTGTGAATGGTCTCGTCTTCTCTTTGAGCCCGTTTGTGAACGGTACCTCATTTTCTGAGTCTATTTGTGAATGGTCTCATGTTCTCCTTGAGCACGTTTGTGAACAGTGCCTCGTTTCTCGAGTCCATTTGTGAATGGTCTCGTCCTCTCCTTAAGCCCGTTTGTGAACGGTACCTCATTTTCTGAGTCCATTTGTGAATGGTCTCATGTTCTCCTTGAGCCCGTTTGTGAACGGTGCCTCGTTTCTCGAGTCCATTTGTGAATGGTCCCGTGTTCTCTTTGAGCCCGTTTGTAAACGGTACCTCATTTTCTGAGTCCATTTGTGAATGATCTCTTATCCTCCTTGAGCCCGCTTGTGAAAGATGTCTCATTTTCTTTAAAAAAAAAAAAAAAAAAAAAAAAAAAAAAAAAAACGCTTGAGAACGATCTTTGTTCTTTCTCTTCGGAATCCATTCGAAAGTGGTATCTCATTCTCTCGTTGCTCGTTTGTAAACGGCACCGCATCAGGATTTCTTATTATGTTCTAATTCTAGGATTTCATTTAGGGCCTTGCATTAGGTAGTAAATGTTTGCGTCTAAGTTCCGTTTTGTGTAGAGTCTTTTGTCGATTAAAGCTACGCAAAATGGCTCTGTCATTTTGACTTTGGTATTCGATGACTACGTCATCTCTACCAAAGAGGGGCATCTGTAGACACCCCATTTTGCTCTACCTTAATCGATAAAGAAATTAGGGTTTGTTTTCCGTCGGTTTTCCAATGTCTTTCTTTCCCGCATCCGTTTGTTACATTTCTAAATATTTTTGGTCATTTCCGTCGTGTTTCGCATTTTCCCGCTAAATGTTGAGAAGGATTATTCAGAAAAATCTAAACTAGGGAGAATTTGTACCTGCTAGTGTGGGACCTGCTAGTGTGGGACCTGCTAGTGTGGGACCCGTTTGTGTGGGACCCGCTGATGTGGGACCCGCTTGTGTAGGGCCCGCTGATGTGGGACCCGCTTGTGCGGAACCCCCAAAGTGGGACTCACCATTAGCATGACTTAACTTTCTCTACCATTTCCACTAACTTTATTTTTCCCTTTTAAAATAACACCATTATCTCCATTACCATTATATATTCCATGATTCCCACCACCATTCCCACCATTCCATTATATATTCCATTATTCCCACCACCATTCCCACCATCCCATTATATATTCCATTATTTCCATCACCATTCCCACCATTCTCATTATCTATTCCATTATTCCCACCACCATTCCCACTATTCCATTATCTATTCCATTATTCCCACCACCATTCCCACTATTCCATTATATATTCCATTATTCCCACCACCATTCCCACCATTACCATTATATATTCTCCACCATACCCACCATTCTCATTTTTTATTTTCCACCTCTCCATCTTCTCCCACTAAGTTTTTCACTATATAAAGAGAGGAGAGGAAGAGGGGATGAGAGGAAGAAAAGAGGACCAAGGTGGCTCATCTCATAAAAATCCTTCTTCCAATCACTTCCTCTATCAACAGTGAGGGAAACAAAAAAATAAAAGAAAATAAAACAAAGAAAAAGAGAAAGAAAGCGGAAGCGGATCAAGCGGCGGTGCGATTTTCGAATTTTTCGGCTCTCGGATTCGGCGAGGATTTCGATCACAGGTAGGTACTTAATTTTTAGATTTTTCTAGAATTATTTGGTATATTTGCATGATTTTTAGTATTTAATTGGATTTAGTTGAAAATTAAATATGTATGCTCAAAATCATGATCTCCATGAGTGTTTCGAAAATAAAATATATACTAAATGAATTCCAAAATTAATGAAATTTCGTGGGAAACTAATATGATACCAGTACATTCTACCATGAAATTTTGAGAATTTTGAGAATTTGTTTGGTATATTATTTTATGCTTTCTTTGAAATTTACCATCTTTTGGAGGAATTGTTACTGACATCAGATCACAACTAAAATTCTTAAAATTTTTACAGTAGTCTTCAATCTCACATTTCTAGTTACTGTAAAAGTTTCAAGTGATTTGGATCTGTTTTCATATGGGATGTAGGGTTAATTCATAATCTGGTCTGAAAATTAAAAAATCTGAAACTGATAGTAAATGGTTTCCAAAATTCATGAAACTTTCTCAGTATGTTATTTTTACTTATATCTTATTAATGTAGAAATTTCATTGAATTTAGATTCATATTTCTAGTGGTTTCTGTGTTATTTGTGCAATCTGGTCAATCAATTGTTAAATCGAAATTAAATATGAGCTTAATGTAAAAATCTGTAAAACTCTTTCCGTAAGCTACATTTCATCATATCTTGCTGCTGTAGAAATTTCAACTCATTTCGAATTCGTTTGCTACAATTTCACTTGTAAAATCACTCATATGTTTAAAATTGATAAAATTCATTGAAAATCCGAAATTAATTGAAAATCATCTGAATATTTCTAAAGAACCTTAAATCTCTGTCACACATTAACTCCTTAATCCATTGAAACAGAAATCTTAGGATCATTAGAATTCCCTGGAAAAATGGTCAGTGCATCCATAATCGTATCCCAATTGCAACCGATCTTTGACAATTTGAATACTTAAGCTATAGCATGTTGTTGGCTCCGAGGTTACTGTCCACGGAAATCCTGAGATATGCCAGGCAATAAGATGTTATAACCTAAGTATTAAATTGCGCAAGGAAAGAACGCACGATTCCCTTCCTTGGATGCTATTCTGGGCCGAAATTGGTGAACCCTAGAACCATTGGTAATCCTCAAGTGTCCATAAATCGAAAATCCATGAAATCTGAAATTAATTAAAGAATTTGAATTGATTTGTCTCGAGTCTTCCGGAACCATTGGATTATGGTTTCCAATCTAAGAACCATTAGAGCCCAATTTAGGAACACTAGTGTTGTGTCGTGTCCTAAGTTTTAGGGAGTCCTAGAGTTAGGAGTCCAGCCTCATCACGGACGTTTGTTATGTATAACAACCGTACCATAGGTCTAGTCACACTAGTCACCCAATCTTTCCTTAAGACGAGCCTAGTAACCTAGGATGTAGGCAAACCTGCATTAGTCTAAGGAACAATTTGCATTTAGATAAGAATCATATAGCATCTCAGATGAAATCCTAAGATAATAAAATCCTCAACTTGAATTAAATAACTTCTCTCAAAACTGTTGAAACAGTCAATTCTGTCTAGGTCGGTGTCCTAGTTGAGTTAGGCATAAGTAGCTTGGCTTAGGTGCACCGAACTACGTCGACTCTGATCCCAGTGAGGCTTGGGTACGTAGGCAGCTTGGATGTCTGACGGCATACCACCCGCGAGTCGGCACCACAACAAATTGTGGTGTTTTGTATATTAATTTTCTTGTAAATACTTAATCAAATCAGTTAGGGTTTTCCATGAAATTAGAATTCTAGGAGAACTTTCACTTAGAATGAATCCAGACAAATTAATAAATCAAGATACACATCTAGGATTCACATTGAAATTAGATTCTAGGATGCATGTCACTTAGTTCGCACATTAACATAGAGTTGAATGAGCCATTTAAAATAAATTTAAAAGAGTTAGCTTTTGGAATCGAAGACCGATTATCGGGCAGGAATGGTGCATGTGGTGGATAACTCCCCATACCTTCCATTCTTGTAACCAGGTAGCGAGTCTAGATTTCTGGTTAATTACGGGTCCTAGATCCCACATCTAGGTGGCGACTCTGTCAGTCTCTTTCGTGTGGAATTCGGATTGCCTTAGTGATCCCAAGTTTACAGGAAAGACAAATTCAAATCAATAATTAAAATGCACACGCCAATCGCGTGGGAACGAGAGACCAAAGGAGAGCGCGCGGCGGCTCGCGCCCCACGCCCCTCTCGCGGGATCGTGTCCCACACCTCCGAGGGTACTTCTTCTACCCCATTTGAGGGCCCATAATCCCTTCTCTAATACCATCCATAGCTCCCCTCGGTTGCCCTTGAGAAGCCCCCCTTAGGTACTAATAACCCCTTCTTTGTAACTGAAAACCCATGCCTTTCAACTTGAGCACCATCTTTGGATTTGCTGCACCCTCCAAGGGTACTTCTCCTACCCCATTTGAGGGCCCATAATCCCTTCTCTAATACCATCCATAGGTCCCCTCTGTTGCCGTTGAGAAGCCCCCCTTAGGTACTAATAACCCCTTCTTTGTAGCTGAAAACCCATGCCTTTCAACTTGAGCACCATCTTTGGATTTGCTTCACCCTCCAAGGGTACTTCTCCTACCCCATTTGAGTGCCCATAATCCCTTCTCTAATACCATCCATAGGTCCCCTTTGTTGGCCTTGAGAAGCCCCCCTTAGGTACTAATAACCCCTTCTTTGTAGCTGAAAACCCATGCCTTTCACCTTGAGGACCTTCTTCTGGATTTGATGGACCCTCCGAGGGTACTTCTCCTACCCCATTTGAGGGCCCATAATCCCTTCTCTAATACCATCCATAGGTCCCCTCTATTGCCCTTCAGAAGCCCCCCTTACGTACTAATAACCCCTTCTTTGTAGCTGAAAACCCATGCCTTTGAACTTCAGGACCTTCTTCTAGATTTGATGGACCCTCCGAGGGTACTTCTTCGACCCCATTTGAGGGCCCATAATCCCTTCTCTAATACCATGCATAGCTCCCCACTGTTGCCCTTGAGAAGCCTCCCTTAGGTACTAATAACCCCTTTTTGTAGCTGAAAACCCATGCCTTTGAACTTCAGGTCCTTCTTCTGGATTTGATGGACCCTCCGAGGGTACTTCTTCTACCCCATTTGAGGGCCCATAATCCCTTCTCTAATACCATCCATAGCTCCCCTCGGTTGCCCTTGAGAAGCCCCCCTTAGGTACTAATAACCCCTTCTTTGTAGCTAAAAACCCATGCCTTTCAACTTGAGCACCATCTTTGGATTTGCTGCACCCTCCAAGGGTACTTCTCCTACCCCATTGGAGTGCCCATAATCCCTTCTCTAATACCATCCATAGGTCCCCTTTGTTGGCCTTGAGAAGCCCACTTTAGGTACTAATAACCCCTTCTTTGTAGCTGAAAACCCATGCCTTTCACCTTGAGGACCTTCTTCTGGATTTGATGAACCCTCCGAGGGTACTTCTCCTACCCCATTTGAGGGCCCATAATCCCTTCTCTAATACCATCCATAGGTCCCCTCTATTGCCCTTCAGAAGCCCCCCTTAGGTACTAATAACCCCTACTTTGTAGCTGAAAACCCATGCCTTTGAACTTCAGGACCTTCTTCTGGATTTGATGGACCCTCCGAGGGTACTTCTTCTACCCCATTTGAGGGCCCATAATCCCTTCTCTAATACTGTAGACACCCCATTTTGTTTTGTTTTAATCAACAAATAAATTAGTGTGTTAAATCCATGTGAGAACCCCCTCTATCATTGATTTATATGTTTTAGGTCATTAATATCTTGATCTGACTTTACGGATCATCAATCGGGACAAAATAAGCTAGGGTCACTTCATAGCCCGGACCCTGATTCCATTCCGAGACCCGATTTCCGTAAATCGTTAGATCAATGGCAGATCATGACCTGGGTCTAACCATCCAAAACCACCTAACCTCTCCTCTCATCCTAACCATTCAAACCTCACCTAACCTCACCTAACCTCTCCTCCCATCATAACCATCCAAACCTCACCTAACCTCACCTAACCTCACCTAACATCACCTAACCTCACCTAACCTTACCTAACCTCACCTAACCTCACCTAACCTCCTATCCCATTCTCCTATAAATACCCTCTCATCTCACCAAAGAAAAGGAGGAAAAAAAAGAAAAGAGGAGAGAACCCCTCTCTTAGAAAATTCAAGCCCTCTCTCTAGACCAAATCCCTCTTCTCCATAAGTTTGCATGGAATATCGTCTACAAAAAGGTATGTCTTTTGGAATTTTATTTTCTTTTCTATATTTGTAGGATTGAGTGTTGTTTTGCGTATATTTTGGTTGATGTCATGTTTAATTTTGTACTAGTTTGGCCTTGGTCATGTTCTCACTTATGCTAAATATAATTAATGTGTTAGGGTCATTAGAACCTATTTGCGATGGGATGTTGAAATCATTGGCTTGTTAGGGAATTTAGATTTCTTTTGGGAAAACAATTCATTAAAAATTTTGAACATTTACAAGAAAGAAAACTTGAATTTTACATGAATTATCAAAACCCATTTAATTTGGCTTACAAAACCTCCATCTTTCAATTGATAACAACAGCCCCCACTCCAATTTGATAACAACAGCCCCCACTCAATCTCAAGAACCCAATATCCATACCCCACCTTGCCAAGTAGATAAAAACAACCCCTTTTTCAAACATCCCATTTGAATCTAATCTCAGGCCCATTCAAGCCATTTTTCATATTCACCGTCTTTTAATCACTAAAAAAATAAGAACTATCAAAAGAAAACATGGGGGTGCCAATATCATTCCCGTCATAGTGCTAGCTGTTAGACTTTAAACAGATTTTTCGACCTCTAAACAACAGAATCGTGGGAAATGGTTAACTACAAAGTCGTAGATATTTTCGTGCCGTTTCCAACGAGTATTCGTGCTAGATCAGACAGCGAGCGGTTAAAAAGTTAAGTCCAAAATGGTTGCGGCACACCTTTAGGCATTTCCAGTTTAATGTTGCTGTCCTTTTGTTTGCAACACAAATTCGAACCTCTAAATCACAGATTTACAAACAATGGAGAACTACAAAGTTGTAGCCCTATAAAAGATCTTTCCAACGCATGTTTGTACGTTGAATTTGGCCAAGCGGTTAAAGAGTTACGACAGTTTTAGTGGGCTGCATTTGTCAGATCTTTTAATGGTCAATGGTTTGTCGAATTTGTGCAATTGTCAAAACTTGGTTGTGTTAACGTCATTTTCCAAACCAAAATCGAAAGACATTAATCTAAAGTACATCCAACCTAAAATTAACAAAACTAAAATTCACCCATTTAAAATCCACTGATAAAAATCCGTTAAAAGCCATTAACCAAAAGACCACTAAAAATTTCAAATGAAACTAAAACCTTCTAAATAAACAACTTTAAAAGCTACCAAACACACTAAATACCTTCAGATAATAAAAGCTTCAAGAAAACTCTAAAAGTTTCCACAAACCCAAAAGAATTCGAGATTCCCAAGAGCCGGTGGATTCAAAATTCCTTTAGGAACCCTTAGAGCCCAATTTAGGAACACTGGTGTCGTGTCGTGTCGTGTCCTAAGTTTTAGGGAGTCTTAGGTTTTAGGGAGTCCTAGAGTCAGGAGTCCAGCCTCATCACGGACGTTTGCTATGTATAGCAACCGTGCCATAGGTTTAGTTACACTAGTCACCCGATCTTTTCCATAGGACAAGCCTAGTAAACTAGGATGTAGGCTAACCTGCATTAGTCTAAGGGACAACTTGCATTTAGATAAGAATCATATAGCATCTTCGATGAAATCCTAAGATAATAAAATCCTCAACTTGAATTAAATAACTTCTCTTAAAACTGTTGAAACAGTCAATCCCGTCTAGGTCGGTGTCTTAGTTGAGTTAGGCATATGTAACTTAGCTTAGGTGCACCGAACTACGTCGACTCTGATCCCAGTGAGGCTTGGGTACGTAGGCAGCTTGGATGTCTGATTGCATACCACCCGCGAGTCGGCACCACAAACAAATTGTGGTGTTTTGTATATTAATATTCTTGTAAATGCTTAATCAAATCACTTAGGACTTTCCATTGAAATTAGAATTCTAGGATGCATGTCACTTAGTTCGCACATAAACATAGAGTTGAATGAGCCATTTAAAATAAATTCAAAAGAGTTAGCTTTTGGAATCGAAGACCGATTATCGGGCAGGAATGGTGCATGTGGCGGATAAATCCCCATACCTTCCATTCTCGTAACCAGGTAGCGAGTCTAGATTTCTGGTCAATTATGGGTCCTAGATCCCACATCTAGGTGGCGACTCTGTCATTTTCTTTCGTGTGGAATTCGGGTTGCCTTAGTGATCCCAAGTTCACATGAAAGACGAATTCAAATCAATCATAAAATGCACACGCCAATCGCGTGGTTACGAGAGACCAAGAGAGAGCGCGCGGCGGCTCGCGCCCACACCCCTCTCGCGGGATCGGGTACCACAGTCTGGCGACTCTGCTGGGGATCACCTAACTTCATTAAAACTTCAAAAGATAATTCATTTGAATTTAATTTTAAATGGCTCATAAAAACTCTATACTTGTTAGTTTAGTTTGTCTTGTTTTATTTTCTCATCACATTTTACTCAAACTTAATTTAACAAAACCTGAAGGCATCATAGATTGCGCAAACATATTGCACACACTTACATCACTTGCATCTAAACCATGCATCTCACGTGCACACACATCCTATTTTAGGAACCCGGAGTGTTATCTAGCATGGTTGACTGGGATTTCATCACCTGGTGCCTCTGTGCTAGAGAAGCATTCCACCCTTAGCCTAGTACCTTTATGGTACGTAAACGGATCCCTTGTTCACGTACTGATACGCCGGACACTGGTACAGTATATCGAACATGGATTCGCGCTAAGGGAACTCTTGGCCTTACCCCTAGATTAACCCACACATGCATGTAATATACGAACACATGTGCATCACGTGTGTGAGCCTAGTTTAGGATATTCTACCTATTTGTGTCTAGATTAGGCCGTAGTCCATCTTCCAATGGCTACGATCGGTCCTTAGATACACGAACAAAGGCATGAGTCGAGATTCTCTCTCCACTCCGATAGATTAGGATTAAGGTTGATGCCTTCAGGTAACACTGATAAAATGTGAAAAAAAAAAAAAAAAAAATTTCCCTTTGGGTTAGGATATAAATCCCATCATTTCCAAAAATCTCATACGATTAGTCATTCATGATCTATCCGTTGAAAGCAATCTTATGCTATCTCATCTAATCTTTTGATCGTGCGTCTTTCGTTCTTCTGTCATACGATTCGATCGTATCTTCATGCCATCCCCTAACTGGCAGATGCAGAATCTCACAATCTTTCTATTATGCATTCTCATGATCTGATCATGCCTGGTCCAGATAATCCAATCTTGCTTGTACCCCTGGTCTCTTCCTCCTCTAGGGGCTACCTTTTCAAGATTATTTTGCTAAGTCCTTCAGAGTTCACTCTCAGAATCCTTGAGCTAGGGGCATTCCCCTATGCGAATCAGTCATCATTGTCCAAAATTGAAAGTATCAGCCATGATGATGTTCAGAACGAACCAGCCTTCGCCGAGCCTTCAACGCCAAACAGTTGCAGCAGTTAAAGTTTTAGTCACTTACTATTTTATGTTGAGTCAGTCATCATGGTCAGTATAATTGTTGAGTCCGGTCTTACAGTTAAAGGTCAATGCCTAGTCCAGGCAAGTTATCTTCTGTTTCCCTTTCTTATTTAGAGTTGTGAATCCTGAGCATGTTCAGGATAGGTCGTCTGATGTAATAGCTTTTCTTTAAATAAAATTTCAGTCAGTTCCAAAAAGTTCACTTGTGTCTGTTTCTTAAGTGTGCTTCTGATCTTAAAATAAGACTCCCTCCTCAAATGAGGACAAAATTGACGAAACTCCACTTGAGTCACAGCAATTACTTGAACGAGAGGAGGAGCGCCAATCCCAACCTTTCAAAGATGAAATTGAAATGATAAACACTGGCACTGAAACTTTGATTCAGTGAATGCCGATTGAAAATACATTACCCTCTAAAGAGTGTGAAGAATTGATAAAATTATTTCAAGAATAAGAAGATTGTCTAGAAAAGCTACAACCGATACCAGAGGCAAGACATAGATGGAAAGCTCAAAGAAAATGAAGAAAGTGAGAAGATATATGCTATACAAGGGGCATAGAGTGGAAACAACTTTCATATTTCTAATCAATGACCTTGGTTCTCAAATTCATAACATAAAGCCAACAAATTCAAGATGAAAAGTTCAAGAGCAAACAATGAAAAGTGATCATCAGATATCGAGAGTACGAATCCATAGATGGAGGATGTCAAAGAACAAGTTTCGCTCTATGAAAGTCAAAAGCACGTATTAGAATCTTGAAAGAAGAAGATCCATTATCTCTTACCTGGAAATGCCGTCAAACTCCGCGAAAAAAAAAAAAACAAAAGAGAAAAATAATAATAAATAAATAATCAGTACCAGAGGGACTCTAGTAACCTGGATCGATTCCCAATTTGAACATCAGAAGGCCTCCTTTGGCCGAATAAATCCCAAAATCAGAACCCAACGTCAAAAGAATACCGATTGCAAACCCTTCGAGCCTGAGTAAAATTTTCTTGAAAACCCATCAAACTCGGGGCATTCGCCCCCGAACTACGCGAGACCTGATCCCTATACTGGGGTACGTAGGCAACTCGGTTGAACCGAGTTCGGTCGATTCAAAAAGGAAAAGAAATTCAATCCTTTCAAAAAAAAAAAAGAGAGGGACAAGTTCCAAAAGAAGAGAAGTTAATTGTTCCAGAAAGAAAAGAAAAAAGGAAAAAAAAATCAAACAATTTATCTTCAAACTAGGGGCATTCGCCCTGAACTACACACGACCTGATTCCTACCTTGGGATATGTAGGCGACCTGTTCACAGGTTCGGTCGAAATCTTTGTTGAGCCTTAAGCCATTCTTTGAAAAGCCCTATCCTACCTATAAAAGTCCTTCTGGTGTTCAGAACTAATGAGCTAGGTCCTGAGATACAATAAAAAAATGAAATGATGATGAATAAGAAAAATAACGGAGTTTGAAGATCTGCTAGACTGAAAACCTGAAAGGGCGGTCTAGGCAAAATTTAAGATCATTCCCCTGCTAAGTTGAAAACCCGAAAGGGCGGCTTAGGCAAAAGCTAAGGGGATAGCCTGCTGGATCGAAAACCTAGAAAGGTGGTTCAGGCAAAAGTTAAGGCTAGCGCGGTCCGCCAAGTTAAAAACCCTGAAGAGGTGACTTGGTCACGGTAAGAGAATCAGTATAAGAAGGCAACAGCCGGTATCAAGACTGAAGATCAACTGAAGTTCAAGCAAATTCAAGTGATATCCTCAAAACTGGGGGCATTGAAGCTAAGCAATCTTAGGGGTCGTAATTAAATTCTTGAGGCATTACTGTTTCGAGGAAGAAGTCCGGTGTTTACCAATTGGAAAACTATTCCTTGAAAGGATAGACTTACCAAACAAAACATTAACTAAGTCAGAAGCATCACTATGTTTGTCAGTATAGTCAGTCAATCTTTATTATTCTAAGTTCACTCCTTCAGGGCTGCTCAATCCTTTGAGTAGTGCCTTTCATCTAAGTTTTCTCTTTAGAAAGAGTCAATTGTCGTTCCTATGTCCAAATGATGTAACTGTCTTGGTGAAGGAGGCCAGGCCTAGGCAGCTCCCTGCAATTATACCTGAAAGAGCTCGAGAATTTAGTCAAACAACTTCATTTCAAAGAAGATCAGCTCAGAAAAATTCAGAAGTAGAAACATCAGAAAGCCCAGCTTCCGTAAAAAGATCATACCCCAGGAAGGCACCTTAAGCTTGGAAGAACCTCAGATGCAATGGTGGTTGAGCCAATTTCTCAGAAAGATGAACCATTCAAATTCATAATTCCCTTCCGGTTAGTTATCCTGGTCAAGAAATGTTTATCTAAACACCTGTCAAGAAGCAGATCCCGCTTTTCCATGTTAATATCCAAGAGAGTCGTTGTTCTAAATTACCAATCTCAAATGTCTTGTTCAAGGTTTCAGTTATCAAAATCCCCAGAAGACAAGACCAGCAGTCTCTTTGAGAAAAATCTTGTTGAAGTTTCATAAAAATGTTCCTAATCCATTCTTGCTAGTAATGGTTCTTCGTTCCAAAGGTTTGCCGTTTCATCATTCGTCAAAGTCCTAGTTTCCAACATCTTTGTCGGGCACGATCCATAATATCCCCGATTTCATTGAGTTCAAAAAAATAAAAAATTCATCAAATCCAATCTTACGTCAAATTCAAGTTCATGGAAAATCTCTAAATTCTTCGAGCCCGTTTGTGAACGGTACCTCTTTTCTCGAGCCCATTTGCAAATGGCCTCGTCTTCTCCTTGAGCCCGTTTGTGAACGGTGCCTCATCTCTCGAGTCCATTTGTGAATGGTTTCGTCTTCTCCTTGAGCCCATTTGTGAACGGTGCCTCATTTTCTGAGTTCATTTATGAATGGTCTCATGTCCTCCTTGAGCCCGTTTGTGGACGGTGCCTCATTTCTCAAAAAATCAAAAATTCATCAAATCCAATCCCCAATTCAAAAAATCCAATCCTACGTCAAATTCAAATTCATAAAAATCTCTAAATTTTTCATTGTTGAATTCATCAATCAAAGCTATCTTGTGTCGTCGAGCCCGTTTGTGAACGGTGCCTCATTTCTCGAGCCCATTTGTGAATGGTCTCGTCTTCTCCTTGAGCCCGTTTGCGGACGGTACCTCATTTCCCAAAAATAAAAATTCATCAAATCCAATCCCCGATTCAAACAAATCCAATCTTACGTCAAATTCAAGTTCATGAAAAATCTCATGTCCTCTTTGAGCCCTTCTGTGAAAGGTGCCTCATTTCTCGAGGCCGTTTGTGAATGGTCTCGTCTTCTCCTTGAGCCCGTTTGCGGACGGTACCTCATTTCCCAAAAATAAAAAATTCATCAAAACCAATCCCCGATTCAAACAAATCCAACTTACGTCAAATTCAAGTTCATGAAAAATCTCATGCCCTCTTTGAGCCCGTTTGTGAACGGTGCCTCTTTTCTCGAGGCCATTTGGGGATGGTCTCGTCTTCTCCTTGAACCCGTTTGTGAACAGGTTTCTCATTCTCTGAGTCCATTTGTGAATGGTCTCATGTCCTCTTTGAGCCCGTTTGTGAACGGTGCCTCTTTTCTCGAGGCCATTTGTGAATGGTCTCATCTTCTCCTTGAGCCCGTTTGCGGACGGTACCTCATTTTCCAAAAATAAAAAAATTTATCAAATCCAAATCCTTAATTAAAAAATAAAAATAAAAATCCATTCCTACGTCAAATTCAAGTTCATAAAAAAATCCCTAAATTCTTCGAGCCCGTTTGTGAACGGTGCCTCATTTCTCGAGTCCATTTGTGAATGGTCTCGTCTTCTCTTCGAACCCGTTTGTGAACAGGTGTCTCATTCTCTGAGTCCATTTGTGAATGGTCTCATCTTCTCCTTGAGCCCGTTTGTGAACGGTGCCTCATTTTCTGAGTCCATTTGTGAATGGTCTCGTGTCCTCTTTGAGCCCGTTTGTGAACGGTGCCTCATTTCTCGAGTCCATTTGTGAATGGTCTTGTCTTCTCCTTGAGCCCGTTTGTGAACGGTGCCTCATTTCTCGAATCCATTTGTGAATGGTCTTGTCTTCTCCTTGAGCCCGTTTGTGAACGGTGCCTCATTTCTCGAATCCATTTGTGAATGGTCTCGTCTTCTCCTTGAGCCCGTTTGTGAACGGTGCCTCATTTCTCGAGTCCATTTGTGAATGGTCTCGTCTTCTCCTTGAGCCTGTTTGTGAATGGTGCCTCATTTCTCGAGTCCATTTGTGAATGGTCTTGTCTTATCCTTGAGCCCGTTTGTGAATGGTGCCTCTTTTCTCGAATCCATTTGTGAATGGTATCGTCCTCCTTGAGCCCGTTTGTGAATGGTGCCTCATTTCTCGAGTCCATTTGTGAATGGTCTTGTCTTCTCCTTGAGCCCGTTTGTGAACGGTGCCTCTTTTCTCGAATCCATTTGTGAATGGTATCTTCCTCCTTGAGCCCGTTTGTGAACGGTGCCTCATTTCTCGAGTCCATTTGTGAATGGTCTTGTCTTCTCCTTGAGCCCGTTTGTGAACGGTGCCTCTTTTCTCGAGTCCATTTGTGAATGGTTTTCTATCCTCCTTGAGGCCGTTTGTGAACGGTGCCTCATTATCCAAGTCCATTTGGGAATGCTTCTTATCCTCGTTGAACCCGCTTGTGAGCGGCGTCTCATCTCCTTCTAAAAATTGTTTGAGAGCGATCTTTGTCCTTTCCCTTCAGAATCCATTCGAAAATGATATCTCATTCTCTAATTGCCCGTTTGTGAACGGCGCCGCATCGAGTTTTTATTATTATTCAAGTTCTAGGGTTTCATCTAAGGTTTTGCATTATGTTAAGGTGCGTTGTGTCTAGAGAGTCCTTTGTCGATTAAAACTACGCAAAATGGTTCTGTCATTTTTAACTTTGGTATTCAATGACTACGTCATCTCTACCAAAGAGGGGCATCTGTAGACACCCCATTTTGTTTTGTTTTAATCAACAAATAAATTAGTGTGTTAAATCCATGTGAGAACCCCCTCTATCATTGATTTATATGTTTTAGGTCATTAATATCTTGATCTGACTTTACGGATCATCAATCGGGACAAAATAAGCTAGGGTCACTTCATAGCCCGGACCCTGATTCCATTCCGAGACCCGATTTCCGTAAATCGTTAGATCAATGGCAGATCATGACCTGGGTCTAACCATCCAAAACCACCTAACCTCTCCTCTCATCCTAACCATTCAAACCTCACCTAACCTCACCTAACCTCTCCTCCCATCATAACCATCCAAACCTCACCTAACCTCACCTAACCTCACCTAACATCACCTAACCTCACCTAACCTTACCTAACCTCACCTAACCTCACCTAACCTCCTATCCCATTCTCCTATAAATACCCTCTCATCTCACCAAAGAAAAGGAGGAAAAAAAAGAAAAGAGGAGAGAACCCCTCTCTTAGAAAATTCAAGCCCTCTCTCTAGACCAAATCCCTCTTCTCCATAAGTTTGCATGGAATATCGTCTACAAAAAGGTATGTCTTTTGGAATTTTATTTTCTTTTCTATATTTGTAGGATTGAGTGTTGTTTTGCGTATATTTTGGTTGATGTCATGTTTAATTTTGTACTAGTTTGGCCTTGGTCATGTTCTCACTTATGCTAAATATAATTAATGTGTTAGGGTCATTAGAACCTATTTGCGATGGGATGTTGAAATCATTGGCTTGTTAGGGAATTTAGATTTCTTTTGGGAAAACAATTCATTAAAAATTTTGAACATTTACAAGAAAGAAAACTTGAATTTTACATGAATTATCAAAACCCATTTAATTTGGCTTACAAAACCTCCATCTTTCAATTGATAACAACAGCCCCCACTCCAATTTGATAACAACAGCCCCCACTCAATCTCAAGAACCCAATATCCATACCCCACCTTGCCAAGTAGATAAAAACAACCCCTTTTTCAAACATCCCATTTGAATCTAATCTCAGGCCCATTCAAGCCATTTTTCATATTCACCGTCTTTTAATCACTAAAAAAATAAGAACTATCAAAAGAAAACATGGGGGTGCCAATATCATTCCCGTCATAGTGCTAGCTGTTAGACTTTAAACAGATTTTTCGACCTCTAAACAACAGAATCGTGGGAAATGGTTAACTACAAAGTCGTAGATATTTTCGTGCCGTTTCCAACGAGTATTCGTGCTAGATCAGACAGCGAGCGGTTAAAAAGTTAAGTCCAAAATGGTTGCGGCACACCTTTAGGCATTTCCAGTTTAATGTTGCTGTCCTTTTGTTTGCAACACAAATTCGAACCTCTAAATCACAGATTTACAAACAATGGAGAACTACAAAGTTGTAGCCCTATAAAAGATCTTTCCAACGCATGTTTGTACGTTGAATTTGGCCAAGCGGTTAAAGAGTTACGACAGTTTTAGTGGGCTGCATTTGTCAGATCTTTTAATGGTCAATGGTTTGTCGAATTTGTGCAATTGTCAAAACTTGGTTGTGTTAACGTCATTTTCCAAACCAAAATCGAAAGACATTAATCTAAAGTACATCCAACCTAAAATTAACAAAACTAAAATTCACCCATTTAAAATCCACTGATAAAAATCCGTTAAAAGCCATTAACCAAAAGACCACTAAAAATTTCAAATGAAACTAAAACCTTCTAAATAAACAACTTTAAAAGCTACCAAACACACTAAATACCTTCAGATAATAAAAGCTTCAAGAAAACTCTAAAAGTTTCCACAAACCCAAAAGAATTCGAGATTCCCAAGAGCCGGTGGATTCAAAATTCCTTTAGGAACCCTTAGAGCCCAATTTAGGAACACTGGTGTCGTGTCGTGTCGTGTCCTAAGTTTTAGGGAGTCTTAGGTTTTAGGGAGTCCTAGAGTCAGGAGTCCAGCCTCATCACGGACGTTTGCTATGTATAGCAACCGTGCCATAGGTTTAGTTACACTAGTCACCCGATCTTTTCCATAGGACAAGCCTAGTAAACTAGGATGTAGGCTAACCTGCATTAGTCTAAGGGACAACTTGCATTTAGATAAGAATCATATAGCATCTTCGATGAAATCCTAAGATAATAAAATCCTCAACTTGAATTAAATAACTTCTCTTAAAACTGTTGAAACAGTCAATCCCGTCTAGGTCGGTGTCTTAGTTGAGTTAGGCATATGTAACTTAGCTTAGGTGCACCGAACTACGTCGACTCTGATCCCAGTGAGGCTTGGGTACGTAGGCAGCTTGGATGTCTGATTGCATACCACCCGCGAGTCGGCACCACAAACAAATTGTGGTGTTTTGTATATTAATATTCTTGTAAATGCTTAATCAAATCACTTAGGACTTTCCATTGAAATTAGAATTCTAGGATGCATGTCACTTAGTTCGCACATAAACATAGAGTTGAATGAGCCATTTAAAATAAATTCAAAAGAGTTAGCTTTTGGAATCGAAGACCGATTATCGGGCAGGAATGGTGCATGTGGCGGATAAATCCCCATACCTTCCATTCTCGTAACCAGGTAGCGAGTCTAGATTTCTGGTCAATTATGGGTCCTAGATCCCACATCTAGGTGGCGACTCTGTCATTTTCTTTCGTGTGGAATTCGGGTTGCCTTAGTGATCCCAAGTTCACATGAAAGACGAATTCAAATCAATCATAAAATGCACACGCCAATCGCGTGGTTACGAGAGACCAAGAGAGAGCGCGCGGCGGCTCGCGCCCACACCCCTCTCGCGGGATCGGGTACCACAAATACCATCCATAGGTCCCCTCTATTGGCCTTGAGAAGCCCCCCTTAGGTACTAATAACCCCTTCTTTGTAGCTGAAAACTCATGCCTTTGAACTTCAGGACCTTCTTCTGGATTTGATGGACCCTCCGAGGGTACTTCTTCTACCCCATTTGAGGGCCCATAATCCCTTCTCTAATACCATGCATAGCTCCCCACTGTTGCCCTTGAGAAGCCTCCCTTAGGTACTAATAACCCCTTTTTTGTAGCTGAAAACCCATGCCTTTGAACTTCAGGTCCTTCTTCTGGATTTGATGGACCCTCCGAGGGTACTTCTTCTACCCCATTTGAGGGCCCATAATCCCTTCTCTAATACCATCCATAGCTCCCCTCGGTTGCCCTTGAGAAGCCCCCCTTAGGTACTAATAACCTATTCTTTGTAACTGAAAACCCATGCCCTTCAACTTGAGCACCATCTTTGGATTTGCTGCACCCTCCAAGGGTACTTCTCCTACCCCATTTGAGGGCCCATAATCCCTTCTCTAATACCATCCATAGGTCTCCTCTGTTGCCGTTGAGAAGCCCCCCTTAGGTAATAATAACCCCTTCTTTGTAGCTGAAAACCCATGCCTTTCAACTTGAGCACCATCTTTGGATTTGCTGCACCCTCCAAGGGTACTTCTCCTACCCCATTTGAGTGCCCATAATCCCTTCTCTAATACCATCCATAGGTCCCCTTTGTTGGCCTTGAGAAGCCCCCCTTAGGTACTAATAACCCCTTCTTTGTAGCTGAAAACCCATGCCTTTCACCTTGAGGACCTTCTTCTGGATTTGATGGACCCTCCGAGGGTACTTCTCCTACCCCATTTGAGGGCCCATAATCCCTTCTCTAATACCATCCATAGGTCCCCTCTATTGCCCTTCAGAAGCCCCCCTTAGGTACTAATAACCCCTTCTTTGTAGCTGAAAACCCATGCCTTTGAACTTCAGGACCTTCTTCTGGATTTGAAGGACCCTCCGAGGGTACTTCTTCTACCCCATTTGAAGGCCCATAATCCCTTCTCTAATACCATCCATAGGTCCCCTCTTTTGGCCTTGAGAAGCCCCCCTTAGGTACTAATAACCCCTTCTTTGTAGCTGAAAACCCATGCCTTTGAACTTCAGGACCTTCTTCTGGATTTGATGGACCCTCCGAGGGTACTTCTTCTTCCCCATTTGAGGGCCCATAATCCCTTCTCTAATACCATGCATAGCTCCCCACTGTTGCCCTTGAGAAGCCTCCCTTAGGTACTAATAACCCCTTTTTTGTAGCTGAAAACCCATGCCTTTGAACTTCAGGTCCTTCTTCTGGATTTGATGGACCCTCCGAGGGTACTTCTTCTACCCCATTTGAGGGCCCATAATCCCTTCTCTAATACCATCCATAGCTCCCCTCGGTTTCCCTTGAGAAGCCCCCCTTAGGTACTAATAACCCCTTCTTTGTAACTGAAAACCCATGCCTTTCAACTTGAGCACCATCTTTGGATTTGCTGCACCCTCCAAGGGTACTTCTCCTACCCCATTTGAGGGCCCATAATCCCTTCTCTAATACCATCCATAGGTCCCCTCTGTTGCCGTTGAGAAGCCCCCCTTAGGTACTAATAACCCCTTCTTTGTAGCTGAAAACCCATGCCTTTCAACTTGAGCACCAGCTTTGGATTTGCTGCACCCTCCAAGGGTACTTCTCCTACCCCATTTGAGTGCCCATAATGCCTTCTCTAATACCATCCATAGGTCCCCTTTGTTGGCCTTGAGAAGCCCCCCTTAGGTACTAATAACCCCTTCTTTGTAGCTGAAAACCCATGCCTTTCACCTTGAGGACCTTCTTCTGGATTTGATGGACCCTCCGAGGGTACTTCTCCTACCACATTTGAGGGCCCATAATCCCTTCTCTAATACCATCCATAGGTCCCCTCTATTGCCCTTCAGAAGCCCCCCTTAGGTACTAATAACCCCTTCTTTGTAGCTGAAAACCCATGCCTTTGAACTTCAGGACCTTCTTCTGGATTTGATGGACCCTCCGAGGGTACTTCTTCTACCCCATTTGAGGGCCCATAATCCCTTCTCTAATACCATGCATAGCTCCCCACTGTTGCCCTTGAGAAGCCTCCCTTAGGTACTAATAACCCCTTTTTTGTAGCTGAAAACCCATGCCTTTGAACTTCAGGTCCTTCTTCTGAATTTGATGGACCCTCCGAGGGTACTTCTTCTACCTCATTTGAGGGCCCATAATCCCTTCTCTAATACCATCCATAGCTCCCCTCGGTTGCCCTTAAGAAGCCCCCCTTAGGTACTAATAACCCCTTCTTTGTAGCTGAAAACCCATGCCTTTCAACTTGAGCACCATCTTTGGATTTGCTGCACCCTCCAAGGGTATTTCTCCTACCCCATTTGAGTGCCCATAATCCCTTCTCTAATACCATCCATAGGTCCCCTTTGTTGGCCTTGAGAAGCCCCCCTTAGGTACTAATAACCCCTTCTTTGTAGCTGAAAACCCATGCCTTTCACCTTGAGGACCTTCTTCTAGATTTGATGGACCCTCCGAGGGTACTTCTCCTACCCCATTTGAGGGCCCATAATCCCTTCTCTAATACCATCCATAGGTCCCCTCTATTGCCCTTCAGAAGCCCCCCTTAGGTAGTAATAACCCCTTCTTTGTAGCTGAAAACCCATGCCTTTGAACTTCAGGACCTTCTTCTGGATTTGATGGACCCTCCGAGGGTACTTCTTCTACCCCATTTGAGGGCCCATAATCCCTTCTCTAATACCATCCATAGGTCCCCTCTATTGGCCTTGAGAAGCCCCCCTTAGGTACTAATAACCCCTTCTTTGTAGCTGAAAACCCATGCCTTTGAACTTCAGGACCTTCTTCTGGATTTGATGGACCCTCCGAGGGTACTTCTTCTACCCCATTTGAGGGCCCATAATCCCTTCTCTAATACCATGCATAGCTCCCCACTGTTGCCCTTGAGAAGCCTCCCTTAGGTACTAATAACCCCTTTTTTGTAGCTGAAAACCCATGCCTTTGAACTTCAGGTCCTTCTTCTGGATTTGATGGACCCTCCGAGGGTACTTCTTCTACCCCATTTGAGGGCCCATAATCCCTTCTCTAATACCATCCATAGCTCCCCTCGGTTGCCCTTGAGAAGCCCCCCTTAGGTACTAATAACCCCTTCTTTGTAACTGAAAACCCATGCCTTTCAACTTGAGCACCATCTTTGGATTTGCTGCACCCTCCAAGGGTACTTCTCCTACCCCATTTGAGTGCCCATAATCCCTTCTCTAATACCATCCATAGGTCTCCTTTGTTGGCCTTGAGAAGCCCCCCTTAGGTACTAATAACCCCTTCTTTGTAGCTGAAAACCCATGCCTTTCACCTTGAGGACCTTCTTCTGGATTTGATGGACCCTCCGAGGGTACTTCTCCTACCCCATTTGAGGGCCCATAATCCCTTCTCTAATACCATCCATAGGTCCCCTCTATTGCCCTTCAGAAGCCCCCCTTAGGTAGTAATAACCCCTTCTTTGTAGCTGAAAACCCATGCCTTTGAACTTCAGGACCTTCTTCTGGATTTGATGGACCCTCCGAGGGTACTTCTTCTACCTCATTTGAGGGCCCATAATCCCTTCTCTAATACCATCCATAGGTCCCCTCTATTGGCCTTGAGAAGCCCCCCTTAGGTAGTAATAACCCCTTCTTTGTAGCTGAAAACCCATGCCTTTGAACTTCAGGACCTTCTTCTGGATTTGATGGACCCTCCGAGGGTACTTCTTCTACCCAATTTGAGGGCCCATAATCCCTTCTCTAATACCATGCATAGCTCCCCACTGTTGCCCTTGAGAAGCCTCCCTTAGGTACTAATAACCCCTTTTTTGTAGCTGAAAACCCATGCCTTTGAACTTCAGGTCCTTCTTCTGGATTTGATGGACCCTCCGAGGGTACTTCTTCTACCCCATTTGAGGGCCCATAATCCCTTCTCTAATACCATCCATAGCTCCCCTCGGTTGCCCTTGAGAAGCCCCCCTTAGGTACTAATAACCCCTTCTTTGTAACTGAAAACCCATGCCTTTCAACTTGAGCACCATCTTTGGATTTGCTGCACCCTCCAAGGGTACTTCTCCTACCCCATTTGAGGGCCCATAATCCCTTCTCTAATACCATCCATAGGTCCCCTCTGTTGCCGTTGAGAAGCCCCCCTTAGGTACTAATAACCCCTTCTTTGTAGCTGAAAACCCATGCCTTTCAACTTGAGCACCATCTTTGGATTTGCTGCACCCTCCAAGGGTACTTCTCCTACCCCATTTGAGTGCCCATAATCCCTTCTCTAATACCATCCATAGGTCCCCTTTGTTGGCCTTGAGAAGCCCCCCTTAGGTACTAATAACCCCTTCTTTGTAGCTGAAAACCCATGCCTTTCACCTTGAGGACCTTCTTCTGGATTTGATGGACCCTCCGAGGGTACTTCTCCTACCCCATTTGAGGGCCCATAATCCCTTCTCTAATACCATCCATAGGTCCCCTCTATTGCCCTTCAGAAGCCCCCCTTACGTACTAATAACCCCTTCTTTGTAGCTGAAAACCCATGCCTTTGAACTTCAGGACCTTCTTCTAGATTTGATGGACCCTCCGAGGGTACTTCTTCGACCCCATTTGAGGGCCCATAATCCCTTCTCTAATACCATGCATAGCTCCCCACTGTTGCCCTTGAGAAGCCTCCCTTAGGTACTAATAACCCCTTTTTGTAGCTGAAAACCCATGCCTTTGAACTTCAGGTCCTTCTTCTGGATTTGATGGACCCTCCGAGGGTACTTCTTCTACCCCATTTGAGGGCCCATAATCCCTTCTCTAATACCATCCATAACTCCCCTCGGTTGCCCTTGAGAAGCCCCCCTTAGGTACTAATAACCCCTTCTTTGTAGCTAAAAACCCATGCCTTTCAACTTGAGCACCATCTTTGGATTTGCTGCACCCTCCAAGGGTACTTCTCCTACCCCATTGGAGTGCCCATAATCCCTTCTCTAATACCATCCATAGGTCCCCTTTGTTGGCCTTGAGAAGCCCCCTTTAGGTACTAATAACCCCTTCTTTGTAGCTGAAAACCCATGCCTTTCACCTTGAGGACCTTCTTCTGGATTTGATGGACCCTCCGAGGGTACTTCTCCTACCCCATTTGAGGGCCCATAATCCCTTCTCTAATACCATCCATAGGTCCCCTCTATTGCCCTTCAGAAGCCCCCCTTAGGTACTAATAACCCCTACTTTGTAGCTGAAAACCCATGCCTTTGAACTTCAGGACCTTCTTCTGGATTTGCTGGACCCTCCGAGGGTACTTCTTCTACCCCATTTGAGGGCCCATAATCCCTTCTCTAATACCATCCATAGGTCCCCTCTATTGGCCTTGAGAAGCCCCCCTTAGGTACTAATAACCCCTTCTTTGTAACTGAAAACCCATGCCTTTCAACTTGAGCACCATCTTTGGATTTGCTGCACCCTCCAAGGGTACTTCTCCTACCCCATTTGAGGGCCATAATCCCTTCTCTAATACCATCCATAGGTCCCCTCTGTTGCCGTTGAGAAGCCCCCCTTAGGTACTAATAACCCCTTCTTTGTAGCTGAAAACCCATGCCTTTCAACTTGAGCACCATCTTTGGATTTGCTGCACCCTCCAAGGGTACTTCTCCTACCCCATTTGAGTGCCCATAATCCCTTCTCTAATACCATCCATAGGTCCCCTTTGTTGGCCTTGAGAAGCCCCCCTTAGGTACTAATAACCCCTTCTTTGTAGCTGAAAACCCATGCCTTTCACCTTGAGGACCTTCTTCTGGATTTGATGGACCCTCCGAGGGTACTTCTCCTACCCCATTTGAGGGCCCATAATCCCTTCTCTAATACCATCCATAGGTCCCCTCTATTGCCCTTCAGAAGCCCCCCTTAGGTACTAATAACCCCTACTTTGTAGCTGAAAACCCATGCCTTTGAACTTCAGGACCTTCTTCTGGATTTGATGGACCCTCCGAGGGTACTTCTTCTACCCCATTTGAGGGCCCATAATCCCTTCTCTAATACCATCCATAGGTCCCCTCTATTGGCCTTGAGAAGCCCCCCTTAGGTACTAATAACCCCTTCTTTGTAGCTGAAAACTCATGCCTTTGAACTTCAGGACCTTCTTCTGGATTTGATGGACCCTCCGAGGGTACTTCTTCTACCCCATTTGAGGGCCCATAATCCCTTCTCTAATACCATGCATAGCTCCCCACTGTTGCCCTTGAGAAGCCTCCCTTAGGTACTAATAACCCCTTTTTTGTAGCTGAAAACCCATGCCTTTGAACTTCAGGTCCTTCTTCTGGATTTGATGGACCCTCCGAGGGTACTTCTTCTACCCCATTTGAGGGCCCATAATCCCTTCTCTAATACCATGCATAGCTCCCCACTGTTGCCCTTGAGAAGCCTCCCTTAGGTACTAATAACCCCTTTTTTGTAGCTGAAAACCCATGCCTTTGAACTTCAGGTCCTTCTTCTGGATTTGATGGACCCTCCGAGGGTACTTCTTCTACCCCATTTGAGGGCCCATAATCCCTTCTCTAATACCATCCATAGCTCCCCTCGGTTGCCCTTGAGAAGCCCCCCTTAGGTACTAATAACCCCTTCTTTGTAGCTGAAAACCCATGCCTTTCAACTTGAGCACCATCTTTGGATTTGCTGCACCCTCCAAGGGTACTTCTCCTACCCCATTTGAGTGCCCATAATCCCTTCTCTAATACCATCCATAGGTCCCCTTTGTTGGCCTTGAGAAGCCCCCCTTAGGTACTAATAACCCCTTCTTTGTAGCTGAAAACCCATGCCTTTCACCTTGAGGACCTTCTTCTGGATTTGATGGACCCTCCGAGGGTACTTCTCCTACCCCATTTGAGGGCCCATAATCCCTTCTCTAATACCATCCATAGCTCCCCTCGGTTGCCCTTGAGAAGCCCCCCTTAGGTACTAATAACCCCTTCTTTGTAGCTAAAAACCCATGCCTTTCAACTTGAGCACCATCTTTGGATTTGCTGCACCCTCCAAGGGTACTTCTCCTACCCCATTGGAGTGCCCATAATCCCTTCTCTAATACCATCCATAGGTCCCCTTTGTTGGCCTTGAGAAGCCCCCTTTAGGTACTAATAACCCCTTCTTTGTAGCTGAAAACCCATGCCTTTCACCTTGAGGACCTTCTTCTGGATTTGATGGACCCTCCGAGGGTACTTCTCCTACCCCATTTGAGGGCCCATAATCCCTTCTCTAATACCATCCATAGGTCCCCTCTATTGCCCTTCAGAAGCCCCCCTTAGGTACTAATAACCCCTACTTTGTAGCTGAAAACCCATGCCTTTGAACTTCAGGACCTTCTTCTGGATTTGATGGACCCTCCGAGGGTACTTCTTCTACCCCATTTGAGGGCCCATAATCCCTTCTCTAATACCATCCATAGGTCCCCTCTATTGGCCTTGAGAAGCCCCCCTTAGGTACTAATAACCCCTTCTTTGTAGCTGAAAACTCATGCCTTTGAACTTCAGGACCTTCTTCTGGATTTGATGGACCCTCCGAGGGTACTTCTTCTACCCCATTTGAGGGCCCATAATCCCTTCTCTAATACCATGCATAGCTCCCCACTGTTGCCCTTGAGAAGCCTCCCTTAGGTACTAATAACCCCTTTTTTGTAGCTGAAAACCCATGCCTTTGAACTTCAGGTCCTTCTTCTGGATTTGATGGACCCTCCGAGGGTACTTCTTCTACCCCATTTGAGAGCCCATAATCCCTTCTCTAATACCATCCATAGCTCCCCTCGGTTGCCCTTGAGAAGCCCCCCTTAGGTACTAATAACCCCTTCTTTGTAACTGAAAACCCATGCCCTTCAACTTGAGCACCATCTTTGGATTTGCTGCACCCTCCAAGGGTACTTCTCCTACCCCATTTGAGGGCCCATAATCCCTTCTCTAATACCATCCATAGGTCTCCTCTGTTGCCGTTGAGAAGCCCCCCTTAGGTAATAATAACCCCTTCTTTGTAGCTGAAAACCCATGCCTTTCAACTTGAGCACCATCTTTGGATTTGCTGCACCCTCCAAGGGTACTTCTCCTACCCCATTTGAGTGCCCATAATCCCTTCTCTAATACCATCCATAGGTCCCCTTTGTTGGCTTTGAGAAGCCCCCCTTAGGTACTAATAACCCCTTCTTTGTAGCTGAAAACCCATGCCTTTCACCTTGAGGACCTTCTTCTGGATTTGATGGAACCTCCGAGGGTACTTCTCCTACCCCATTTGAGGGCCCATAATCCCTTCTCTAATACCATCCATAGGTCCCCTCTATTGCCCTTCAGAAGCCCCCCTTAGGTACTAATAACCCCTTCTTTGTAGCTGAAAACCCATGCCTTTGAACTTCAGGACCTTCTTCTGGATTTGATGGACCCTCCGAGGGTACTTCTTCTACCCCATTTGAGGGCCCATAATCCCTTCTCTAATACCATGCATAGCTCCCCACTGTTGCCCTTGAGAAGCCTCCCTTAGGTACTAATAACCCCTTTTTTGTAGCTGAAAACCCATGCCTTTGAACTTCAGGTCCTTCTTCTGGATTTGATGGACCCTCCGAGGGTACTTCTTCTACCCCATTTGAGGGCCCATAATCCCTTCTCTAATACCATCCATAGCTCCCCTCGGTTGCCCTTGAGAAGCCCCCCTTAGGTACTAATAACCCCTTCTTTGTAGCTGAAAACCCATGCCTTTCAACTTGAGCACCATCTTTGGATTTGCTGCACCCTCCAAGGGTACTTCTCCTACCCCATTTGAGTGCCCATAATCCCTTCTCTAATACCATCCATAGGTCCCCTTTGTTGGCCTTGAGAAGCCCCCCTTAGGTACTAATAACCCCTTCTTTGTAGCTGAAAACCCATGCCTTTCACCTTGAGGACCTTCTTCTGGATTTGATGGACCCTCCGAGGGTACTTCTCCTACCCCATTTGAGGGCCCATAATCCCTTCTCTAATACCATCCATAGGTCCCCTCTATTGCCCTTCAGAAGCCCCCCTTAGGTACTAATAACCCCTTCTTTGTAGCTGAAAACCCATGCCTTTGAACTTCAGGACCTTCGTCTGGATTTGATGGACCCTCCGAGGGTACTTCTTCTACCCCATTTGAGGGCCTATAATCCCTTCTCTAATACCATGCATAGCGCCCCACTGTTGCCCTTGAGAAGCCTCCCTTAGGTACTAATAACCCCTTTTTTGTAGCTGAAAACCCATGCCTTTGAACTTCAGGTCCTTCTTCTACCCCATTTGAGGGCCCATAATCCCTTCTCTAATACCATCCATAGCTCCCCTCGGTTGCCCTTGAGAAGCCCCCCTTAGGTACTAATAACCCCTTTTTTGTAGCTGAAAACCCATGACTTTCAACTTCAGGACTTTCTTCTGGATTTGGTGGACCCTCCAAGGGTACTTCTTCTACCTCATTTGAGTGCCCATAATCCCTTTTCTAATATCATGCATAGCTCCCCTCGGTTGCCCTTGAGAAGCCCCCCTTACGTACTAATAACCCCTTCTTTGTAGCTGAAATAGAGTTGATTTTCAACTTCAGGACCTTCTTCTGCATTTATGCTAGGTTTTATTTTGTACGTTAATTTTTGGGATGGAGAAATGCGATTTCATTTCATGTACATATCAGGTACCACATTTCCACCTACGGAGTCAAATAAATGCAAATGGTCGTCTGCTATTTGTTTATGCTAGGCTTTTATTTTTACAATATGTGGAGTGGAGAAATGGGTTTTCAAAAACACCTTCTTCAATACCATGTAGAGGGCACAGTTTATAGTTGATGGGCCTTCTTTAATACCATGTGGAGACCCATGTTCATTGTTGAAGCAGTCATGGTTCACTTGTTTTATCTTCGATTTCATTTATTAAATTATTGGTCCAATGGTGGTCATTGAATTCCAATACCTAGTGCTTATCTGCTTTGTTTCTCAAAAGGTCTGATGCTATAAGTTTTTTTTTAAATGCATGTGAGCTAATACTCGCCTGATGCCCATGTGGATGAGAATTTTAACAGACCTCCTAATCTGTTTTGGGGGTTTGTCCTTGTTGTTGTGCTTTCAGAAAATTCATATAGAACACTGATGGTTGCACTTATTGGTTAGCTCTTTTATTTCTTCTTTGCTTTGCTTCATATCTAAGAAGCCAGACCTTAGAGGTTACAGACATGATACATATTTTCAGGTAAGTATGAGAATTGTAATAATTGTTGGTTTGCTTTGTAGCTTTTCTTCATAATAGTACTGATTGGGAATATGAGTTTATGCTATGGGTTGGATTTTATTGATTTTCTTGGTAATTTATTTTAGAGATGATGAGGACGAGATTTTTAATGATTGTCAATATAACTGAGTTTTTGGGTTATGAATTGATCTCGGTGATTTAGATTTGGTTGTTCATTGTTATACAGTTTTTATCCGGTCAGGAGCCATTCAAAGCCTTGAAAGATGGTGATGCGAAAAAGTGATAGAGTGAAAGTAACAAAGCCTCCAAGAAGGACAGAAAGGAGTTTAGAAGGGGAGGAGATGAAAACTGCAGCTGTGAAGAAGAGAGGAACAGATGTAAGTGTGTATGTTGTTAATTGTATCAATGATAGTAAGTTAATTCATTTACGACATATATTTTGGCGATGTAATTTGTTTTGCAGGCTCCATACGTCCCAGCACGATGTTCTCCAGCTTCTTTTAAATCGGCAATGGACAGGATAAAGTTCAAGCCAGTCCATTTTCATGCCATAGAAAAGACTCCTTTCCGACATCTGTTTGGCATGGAGGACATTATCTTGCACAAGCCTCTCATAAGAGCTATCCACGATAAGTGGACTCCCGGCACTAACACGTTCACGTTAGGGAGTATAAATGTCCCCTTCCTTCCAAGAGATGTGGCATTGGCATTAGGACTGCCACTTACTGGAGAGCGAATGGACGTGGTGAGGGTTCTGTCATTCGACAGGACAAAACCGCAACCTAAAGTGCCTGGCTGGCCATTTCCAGAGGCCAACGTCAAGGCATCGGTTATTGAGAATGAAATTACAGCATTAGTTAGAGAACGCAATAAAGTTTCAATAGAGAAGACAGTGAAATATGTTCTCCTGCATCTTTTTACCTCTGTCCTTTTCCCAAAAAGCGCACATCGAGCTGACGAGCTCTTCTGGCCCTATATCGACGACATAGGAAACATTGGCAACTATAACTGGGCGATGGCAGTGTATGACTGGCTCGTAGATTACCTAGACAGAGTCAGCAAGGGTGGCAGGTACCTTGGTGGCTGCTCGTTGGTAATTCAGGTAATTTGGACTCATGACATTTAATATTCTAACCGTGCTGTTTATAGTTTGATTAACATGGTGTTTCGTATGTATGCAGGTATGGTTATACGAGCATACCACATTTTGGATTCCCACCAATCCAACTGCTCGTCCACGTGTCCTTAAATGGGACTGGAAAGCAAACGAATCAAAGACATATCGATTAGTGGAGCAGAAGCAGATAAAGAAATCGGAGGTGAGATATGAAAAATTTGTTAACGTATATATCAATACTAGTATCTTGATAACTGACTATGTTTTCCAAAAATTCAGGTGGTGGTGACATTGAAAGTATCTCTGTTAGAGAAGTCACAGTACCTACAGGATGAGGTAATGCAGTCGAGCATGACTATGTTGCGTACGTTATTTTATTTTACTTATTGATTTTTTAAATTTGATCATTGACTGTCATGTTTAAACATTAGGATGTTGATGAGACAATGGAAGTCGATAAGGAACAGTTGGAATCCGAGGGGATAGTTTTGGGAGTAGAAAGTGAAATGGAGAAAGGAAGTAGTGAAGATGAGTCGAAGCATATAAAATTTTTGGCGAGAGAGGGAGATGTAATTGATAGACAGTGGCAGATGATTACAGCAGCATGGGAAGAAATAAGAAAAAGAGAGGAAGATGTTGGAAAAAGAGAGGAAGATGTCAGAAAGAAAGAGGAGGATTTGAAAAAAGGATGGGAGCGTATGCGGAGAACAAATGAAGGGACTGGGGGAAGAATGGAGGGGGTTGAGGTGGAGGGGGTTGAGGAGGAGAGGAAGGGCGAAAATGCATCTCAAGGTGCACGATTCTCTTCGCAGCTGTGCGAGGATTGGACGGATTTAGCTGACCTTGGATGTGACATGGATGCAGCCGCCACCCTAATAGATGTATCGGCTCAGAACCCCAAGTCACATGAAAAAATATTCGGCACCACAGACGGGGTGATCCTTAACCCTTTACAACGATTGTTCGAAATGGAGGTGACCAAGGAAGAGGCACCATCTACTGAAGTTGAGATGAAAGTGAGTGGTGTAAGGGATGAGATGGTGGATTCCGAATTAGGGAGCATTGTGAGGGGTGTGAAGATGGATGGAAGGAGTAGGAAACCTGGGAGAGCCATAAAAAGTCCCTACTATTCAGGGAAGACCCGAAAGAGGAGGCAGAAGGAAGGGAAGAAACAGGGGGAGGACCCCAACATACCTAAACCACCGCCCAAGAAGAAAGGGGATGACGGGAAGATGCGTAAGGGAAGGAGAACAGCTCTGATAGAGAGACTTCTAAAGCATGATAAAAGGCAAGTAGATGTGAATTATATTATACCATGATTTAAGTTGATCAGAATTGAAAATTATTAACTAACAATTTAATACAATTTTGCAGTGATATCCTCATGGAAACGGATGATGTACACCTAATAGCTGAAGACCTACAACATCTATGGAATGTCAGACAATACCTGACTGGCACTGTAAGTGTCATTTTTTATCATTAATTTCTACATTACTGTAGGGAATAATGTACATCTGACATTTACTTCTCTTCCTTGAAGATTGTCGATATATATGGGAAGCACGTGCAGTCCTCCAACGACGATGGGTTAGCAGATCCTACAATGGGGGGAATTGTCTTCGTTCCATCGGTGGTACATGTAAGTGTTATTTCTATCATCCCACATTGAGGTTTACATAAGATTTTATCTGTAGTATCCCATTGAATTCCTTTTTTTTATAGGGAACTCTTACTGCAGTAGGGACCGAAGTCACTGAGGTCCAGAGGGTAGAAAAGTGGAGGACAGCGAAGGACGCTCTGCACAGTAGACTTATAAACCACCACCTCGAAGCAGTAAAAATGGTACTATTACCATTATGTGAAGACAACCATTGGGTTCTCCTCATTGTCGATATGGTCAACAAAATCTTCCACGAATGCAATTCCTGTAAAGGAATAGAGTTCCAGGAAAGAGCAGGATTGACCGTAAGTGGGTTAGCATCTTTAATGTTTTCCTACTTATAAATGTATACGTATAACACTTATGTTTCCTAAACCTGTCAATGTTAACCACTTGCAGGTTGTGTTGTTGAAGGAGTACTTAAAGGAAAGGGGCTGTGATATAGACCACTTTCAATATGCGCAGATGGAAAATTTCCCACAACAGGCCAATGGGTCAGTATATTAGTATATTTAAATGTTTATTTTTCTAGGCTATGATTTTGATTCGCTCAATACAACTGTTGTTATGCAGGTTCGACTGTGGTTTGTTCGTGCTTAAAGCGATCGACCATCTGTATGCAAATGATCCATTTACTTTCAGCAAGTCTGACATTCCCGCTTATCGGCTGCAGCTCTGCGAAAGATTCTTGCGCGGAGAGTTTGGGGACTGTGGTGATTTCCTTAAGGGGGATATATGACTGAAAAATGAAGAACCTCTCTTCAAGTTCTGATGGATGTTGTAAACATGGTGGACATTGATGGTCTTTCCAGTGAAGTTTTCTGTGTATTTGTAAGCAAAATGGGGTAAAATGGGCTACATTTATTTGTTGGGCGCATATGTGTAGGACAGAAAGCAGGGTGTAGAGACACAGAGGGAGGGTTTGTTTGTATCTCAGCATACTGACAACTATGTATTTGTAATGAAAAATCAAGTTCTGTGAAGTGATGGTGGTTGTGGCATTGGGTTCATTGCGAAATATGGTAAAGGTCTTTGAAAATCATCAAATATTTGTTCATAAAGTTTTGGGGGAATTTATATTTCTATTGGATGGAAATATGATTTATTTGTAATTGTGGTTATTCTCTCTACTTTATATTTTCATCGTCATAGTTGGCAATGGGACCCCTGTTTTTTGTGCTTTTCCGGTTTTGTTTGGTTGGTTGAACTGTTGGGAAGAAAAAAATTCTTCCTCAAAGTTGTTCATAAATTGCACACTTAATTTCTTACAACACCCACCCTCTTCTTTCCAAATGGACTTTCCACCCCACACCATAGGATGATCCATAACGTCCATTTGATGGGCCACAATTTCAATAGTTTGTGTAGCAAAAGACAATTCATACAAAATAAAAATATAAAATAAATGGGTTAGCAGATCCTAAAGTGGAACCTCCAAGGATTCTCGGAATTCCGAGACAATGTCTCGGAACTCCGAGATTCGGTCCAGTATAATGTGAAAACAACCGTCTATTCTCGGAGCTCCGAGAAATTTTCTCGGAACTCCGAGATTCGTTCCAGTAGCCTAAAAAAAAACCTGTATATTCTCGGAGCTCTGAGAAAATTTCTCGGAACTCCGAGATTCGTTCCAGTAGCCTAAAAAAAAACCTGTATATTCTCGGAGCTCCGAGAACATTTCTCGGAACTCCGAGATTCCTTCCAGTAGCATATCCAAAAAACCTGTATATTCTCGGAGCTCCGAGAACATTTCTCGGAAGTCCGAGATTCGTTCCAGTAGCATATACAAGAAACCGGAAATTGTCGGAGTTCCGAGAGTAATTCTCGGAACTCCGAGATTCGGGCAATGGAAAAAAAAAATTTCCTTTTGTTCTCGGAACTCCGTCACAGTGTCTCGGAACTCCGAGAATCGGCCCAGGAGCTTCATAACCCTGGACCCGGTTCCTTTTTTTTACTTTACTTTTCTTCTCTTCTTTCCCTATACCTAAACCACTTCTCTTGAAACCGTAAGTCCACTTTTTCTTTCGTTCCGTCATTTTCTCCCTACATCTTCCTCCAAAACCCTCTTCTCCCTTCCAAATCCCTCTCTTCTTCCTAAAACCCTAGCATTTCACCCCTTTTTCGTTTTTTCTTTCTTCCCTTCTCTATTTCTCTTTTTGGCCTCCATTTTAGGGCTATTTCTCTTCTACTTTACATATCACTTTTGTCTCCATCCATATTTCCTGTCACCATGCCTCCTAAAACCAAAAATCTCAACATCGGAGGCTCCTCCCAAGTTGAAGACCCCGAATACGTTCGTGAAGAAGTTCCCGACGAAGAAGGGCCTTCACGGAAGAAGTCCAAGGCTGTGGCTGCCGAGGTTGTGGCCAAGTCCTATTTCACTGGGGATAAGGCGAAGAAACTCTGGGACGACGTCGGCACTAGGCGCGTCCTCACCGGTAGGTACATTGATCCCCCTGTCCTTGAAAATTTTGATTTAAAGGCCAAATTTGATGCTCTTCATTGGACACCCATCCTTCACATTAACGAACCCGTTTACCCTCGATTGGTGCGTCTCTTCTATGCCAATCTCACCATTTCCCCTTCCTTCTTCAAAATCGAATCTAAGGTGAAGAAAACTGTCATCAAACTCACCTATCAGACTTTTGCCACAGTATTTGGGATTAGCCATGACGGCCTCTTACACTATTTTTGGCCGGACGATGGGACGCATGAACTTGATGATATTGATCATGACACTGTCTATGGGCGGATAACACGGCGCTACCACCCTAATATGCCCGTACAATCTGCCGACCTCATTCCGATTGCGCGCGTGCTCCATAACTTCATGTACCACATCTTCATACCTCGTGGTGGGATGCGTGAAGCCGTAAGACCCTTAGAGGCATATATTATCTACAGCATCCTAGAGGGCCGCCAGCTTTGTCTGCCATATATCATGTTTCGCTTCATGTTTCAGACCCCTGAACGCTACCGATCTTCCTTGCCATATGGCATGATTCTCACCCGTGTCTTCCGGCACTTCGGCATCACCTTGGATGGAGAGATGACCATGACTCCTACTGCCCCGTTTGATGTTCCGACATTTAACCGCATGGCTCTTAATGAAGCAGCGATTGACATCGATGTTCACGATGGAGGAGGCTATGAAGCCGAGGACCAGCCTGCACCGGCACCTCAGCCTTCAGAAGATACATCTCAGTTCTGCACTCGCCAGGATTTGGCTCACATGCAGGAGGCCATTGAGCGATCCATGGCCTCTCAGTTTCAGCAGTTGTCTACCCATGTCGACTCTGCGATTTCGACTCGCTTCCACACCATGACTTCCCACTTTGATGACCAGTGGGCCGCCTATTATCGCTACATCTCCAGTGGTCAGTGGGGCCAGGCGCCGGGCAGTTCTTCTCATCACCCACCGCCTCCTTCGGAACAGTAGATAGCTCTAGTTCTCTGATGATGGATCCTGTGTTGTTCAGATTTCTTTTTATATTAGCCTTATCTATATGTTTCTATAGTGTTTGGATTATCAGTTGGTTGTATGGATCATATTTAGGTAGTTGCTTGGATAGTAAGTTGGATCTTTTTGGGATGTATTCCGTTTTATATAATTCTGTCACTGTTATGATGTGTCGTGGATGCTATGTCCTTTGAGTGGTTGTACGCACTTTCATTGGCTCACACCTACTCTCTTTCCTTTTGTTCCACCTTTTTTGGTGATGACAAAAGGGGGAGAATATTTGAGCTCCCAAGTCATAATAATATGCATATATTAAGGGGGAGTAAAGCTCTATGCTCCATTTTTTTGGGACATCAATGCCCATGAAACGAACAAAAAGGTCAATAAATAAAGGTTGCAAAATGACAAACTTTATTGCGCCCTTTCTTACCAGCAGGGAAAAGCTTTTTGCAAACTTTTTTGCAAAATGACAAACTTTTTGCAAAATGAACAAAAAGGTCATATATATACAACCAATTTAATTTTCCAGTTCTTGAATTTTCTTACCAGCAGGGAAAAGCTTATTTTAACAATGCTTGCAAGGTAGAACTCATTCGAGCTTCAGAAAACTGGGCAGCCTTCAACTATGACAACCCATTCCACCTTAAGAAAACAGGGTTTCCCTCCAAAAATTACAGTATACCAGTAATTACAGTATACCATTAATTACAGTATAACAAAGAATACAGTATTCCACCTTCAAAAAATTGGATTTCCCTCATAAAACTGGGCAGCCTTCAACTATGCACGCCACTAATTACAGTATACCATTAATTACAGTATAACAAAAAATTGAGTATTCCACCTTCAGAAAATTGGGTTTCCCTCATAAAACTGGGCAGCCTTCAACTATGCACACCACTAATTACAGTATACCATTAATTACAGTAGGGTCCAAAAAATAGAATATTCCACCTTCAAAAAATTGGGTTCTCCTCAGAAAACTTGCCAGCCTTCAACTATGCACACCACTATACCTCAAAAAATTATTATATACAGCAACTAATTACTGTGCACACTTTCAATTAATCCACTTCTCCTCCTTCATCCAACTGGAGCCTCCAATGCATTCTCCGCGGAATAATTACGTGAAAAAAGGAGCTGCACAAGGTACACCCGACCTACAACACCACCACCACACCGAATAAGTATGGAATCGGGGATGTTCTATACTACTTATTGACCTCAATATATTACGTATCATGTACCTATTGAAAACGGGGGCAGAGGGTCCAATGAAAGATTCATCAGGGAGTTGTCTCTCCATGGGAGGTTCTCTGCAAGTCCTTTTGTTGTGGCCTAGTTTTCCATAGATCGTACATTTGCGATGCACTCCACTCTGCAATTCGCGGTCAGTTCTTCTCGTTCGCGGCCGTCCAGGTTGTCTTTTCGATATTGGAGGTAATACAGTCTGCAGAGGTTCTGGAGGCAGTTCCCATTGAGTGCGATCTACTGTAGGGTGAAGCACCTCACAGTACGTTTCCCGATACATCTGTATACGAAACCATTTATGGCAATAATCGTACTCATCAAAATCTGTGATGGCAATGGCTGCCATTGCATGTCCGCACGGAAGCCCAAGCGTTTGGAACTCACGACATGTACAGGTTTGTTGCAGCAAGTTTACGACATCATGATGATCACGGGACCTTACTTCAAATTCGTGCACACCTACTCGATAAGCAGTATATCCGCGACCCTGTTCCCTAGCCAGTCCCAAATGTTTTTCTGCATAATGCGTGCACTTTGTTTCCCATTGAAGGCCCATCGCTTGACATTTCTGTATGTATTCGGAGCTCTTAAAACGAGTCAGCTCCACCGCAGCTGCAATCGGCAATTTTCTGGCATCCTTTAGCACTGCATTGTAACACTCCGATCTATTGGTGGTCAACACATCATATCTTTCCCCCTTGAAGTAGAAACTAGCCCAGTTTTCCTTCGGAATAGCGGCTATCCAGTTGTGTGCATTTTCATTCCTCGCCTTAATTTTTTCCATTGTGTCTATGAAAACACTCTCTCTCAAAGCCCTAGCAGCTCTCCAGAACAATTTCTTAAGTAAAGGGTCTTTGAAGTCGGTGTACAGATTGGCGGCGAGGTGACGCATGCAGTAGCTATGGTTTGCAATAGGCATTACTTTAGGCACTGCTTGCATCAACCCCTTTTGTCGATCGGAGCACAGGGTCAATGTGCCTATCCCCTCAGGCAATACGTGCCGCTTCACCAAATAGAGGAACCAGCACCAGCTATCTTCGTTCTCAGTCTCGACAACACCAAAAGCTAATGGAACTAAGCCGTTGTTCCCGTCTACCCCAACTGCGATCAGTAAGATTCCAAGATACTTTCCACGTAGATGCGTCCCATCGACCAAAACTATCGATGTGAGTGTTCGTTGGAAAGAACGTATGCTGGGACCAAATGCCCAGAATAAGCGAGCAAATTTATCATCTCCCCCTGGACGTAGATCTCTCGCTCGAAAAACACGCATGTAGGTGCCCGGGTTTGTTCTCATCATCTCAACTATCAGTGCAGGGAGCAAGCGGTACGAGTCCTCCACATTTCCACACTTTATTTCAAGGATGATGTTCATCGCAAGGTGTGCTCTACGGTAGGTCATGGTTATACCCCAGTGCGACTTCATGTACTGTCTTATGATCCTTGTCCCCACATCTTCTGGACGGTCAAATAGGGGTAAGCATGTCTCGGCAACCCATGGGATGTAGCTAGATGATTATCATTGCCCTTTAAGTGAGATGTACACGTATGGTCGCTCACAAACTTCTTCACTAACACATAAGTCATACGGCTAATGCCTGATATACGCCACTTGCAACCTGGTTCTTTGCATACAACGGCATACTTCTTGGGAGTTGACCGTGACTTCTTGAACATGAATCGCTGCCGAATTGCATACTCCTTAACGGCCTTCTTGAACTGCTTCATATTTGGATACATAGCCCCAACAGTTAACTCATCGAACTGAAGATTATCTGCATCTACCTCATCAGCCCCAACATACATGTCGTCTACTTCCAGTGGCCGACTTGTGCCAGCAGGTAGAAATGGCCAACCATTGGCGGTAGGGGGAGCCACTTCTGTTGCCCTAAGATTTTCACCAGAATCTTCGTTCTGATTTTCATTTCCATTATAATTTTCAGGATCATGGGCGGCCTCATCACCCTCCTCATCCTGAACCTCAGCCTCGTCATCATCCTCATCATCATCCTCTGCAGGATCATCATCATTGTCATCTTCAGTTCTAAATTCTTCGAAATCACAACCGAAGACATGAAAATCATCCTCCAAAACGTTAATATGCTCCAACGGCACATCTGCATCATTCCCGGGGACAATGATATCTTCGGAGGTAGGGTTCTCATACATATCGTCCGAGAAGTTTTCATTTAGGCCAACTCGTACCCTACACAGTTCAACAATATAAAATTAGGATAGTAGATTGAGTACTTCAATATAAATAAAATTGTACAAGACATACCTTGAACTAAATTGTGCCGAGTCACCTCCTATGCTTGTATTACCCAATTCTGTTTCATATTCTCTTTCTAAGTCTACTTCAAAACGAGAGTCGGGAGTGACAGTTACTCGTTCCGATGGATATCTTAGGTGTGGAATCGGTGGAACGGAAGTAGGAGGTATGCATGCATTATGAGAGGGATTTTGAGAGGGAATCGGTGGTACAGAAGTCAAACGTATGGGCAGGTTATGAGAGGGATTTCGAGGTGAAAAGGAAGTAGAAGGTATGACATTGTTTGTGGGCAGAATTGAAGAATAAGATGAATTTAGGCCATTGTCAATTTTTGTTATGTATAGCATCACAGAGTTGAAATTATCTTTCTCAAGCACCTTAACCAACGATTGGAAGATTTCATCGCTATCGACGTCGATTAGAGTGCTTATATATGGATCAACAACATATCGACATTTGATGGATAGTGACACCCCTCCTCCAATACTCCCAATTCGACTGTGGATTAGAGCCTCCAATTCTTTAAGATTCATTCGGGGACTTACCAATAACAATTTCTTACTCCCACCAACATATTCCCAATTAACTTCATCCTTCAGTATGCCATCATAGTGTAACAGCAGAGAAAGCATTGTGCGTGCCAGTTTACGAAGACCTGCAAAGGGCAGACAAGATATGATAAGAAGCAGTACGTAAAGAGGGCTTCTCAAGGCGAATAAGTAGAGGCCGACATAAGCAAAACCTTCGGAGGCACACGTTGAAAGAAGAAAATATGACCTTCCTGATTGAAAACTTGTCTGCAAAAGGAGTATATGATATGGTTAAGACTTAAACATGAGAAGAAGATGATAACATATTTTGATTCTCAGTACATTTAATACCAGACTGAAGCATGGAAATAATTTAACATAAGTGAACATTGCATTTCAAGTACACAGGTCACAGTACGAAATCTAGTTTAAAGACGAAATCTACGAGAAATTAGTTTAACATGTTACATCTGGCAAGGATATAATATTTTCTTAATTAAATTACAGCAAAAGGGATTATGGGCCCTCAAATGGGGTAGGAGAAGTACCCTCGGAGGGTCCATCAAATCCAGAAGAAGGTCCTCAAGGTGAAAGGCATGGGTTTTCAGCTACAAAGAAGGGGTTATTAGTACCTAAGGGAGGCTTCTCAAGGGCAATAGAGGGGAGCTATGCATGGTATTAGAGAAGGGATTATGGGCCCTCAAATGGGGTAGAAGAAGTACCCTTGGAGGGTCCATCAAATCCATAAGATGGTCCTGAAGTTGAAAGTCATGGGTTTTCAGCTACAAAAAAGGGGTTATTAGTACGTAAGGGGGGCTTCTCAAGGGCAATAGAGGGGACCTATGGATGGTATTAAAGAAGGGATTATGGGCACTCAAATGGGGTAGGAGAAGTACCCTCAGAGGGTCCATCAAATCCAGAAGAAGGTCATCAAGGTGAAAGGCATGGGTTTTCAGCTACAAAGAAGGGGTTATTAGTACCTAAGGGGGGCTTCTCAAGGGCAACCGAGGGGAGCTATGCATGGTATTAGAGAAGGGATTATGGGCACTCAAATGGGGTAGAAGAAGTACCCTTGGAGGGTCCATCAAATCCAGAAGAAAGTCCTGAAGTTGAAAGTCATGGGTTTTCAGCTACAAAAAAGGGGGTTATTAGTACCTAAGGGGGGCTTCTCAAGGGCAATAGAGGGGAGCTATGCATGGTATTAGAGAAGGGATTATGGGCCCTCAAATGGGGTAGAAGAAGTACCCTTGGAGGTTCCATCAAATCCATAAGATGGTCCTGAAGTTGAAAGTCATGGGTTTTCAGCTACAAAAAAGGGGTTATTAGTACGTAAGGGGGGCTTCTCAAGGGCAATAGAGGGGACCTATGGATGGTATTAGAGAAGGGATTATGGGCACTCAAATGGGGTAGGAGAAGTACCCTCAGAGGGTCCATCAAATCCAGAAGAAGGTCCTCAAGGTCAAAGGCATGGGTTTTCAGCTACAAAGAAGGGGTTATTAGTACCTAAGGGGCGCTTCTCAAGGGCAACCGAGGGGAGCTATGCATGGTATTAGAGAAGGGATTATGGGCACTCAAATGGGGTAGAAGAAGTACCCTTGGAGGGTCCATCAAATCCAGAAGAAAGTCCTGAAGTTGAAAGTCATGGGTTTTCAGCTACAAAAAAGGGGTTATTAGTACCTAAGGGGGGCTTCTCAAGGGCAACCGAGGGGAGCTATGCATGGTATTAGAGAAGGGATTATGGGCACTCAAATGGGGTAGAAGAAGTACCCTTGGAGGGTCCATCAAATCCAGAAGATAGTCCTGAAGTTGAAAGTCATGGGTTTTCAGCTACAAAAAAGGGGTTATTAGTACGTAAGGGGGGCTTCTCAAGGGCAATAGAGGGGAGCTATGCATGGTATTAGAGAAGGGATTATGGGCCCTCAAATGGGGTAGAAGAAGTACCATTGGGGGGTCCATGAAAGTCATGGGTTTTCAGCTACAAAAAAGGGGTTATTAGTACGTAAGGGGGGCTTCTCAAGGGCAATAGAGGGGACCTATGGATGGTATTAGAGAAGGGATTATGGGCACTCAAATGGGGTAGGAGAAGTACCCTCAGATGGTCCATCAAATCCAGAAGAAGGTCCTCAAGGTGAAAGGCATGGGTTTTCAGCTACAACGAAGGGGTTATTAGTACCTAAGGGGGGCTTCTCAAGGGCAACCGAGGGGAGCTATGCATGGTATTAGAGAAGGGATTATGGGCACTCAAATGGGGTAGAAGAAGTACCCTTGGAGGGTCCATCAAATCCAGAAGAAAGTTCTGAAGTTGAAAGTCATGGGTTTTCAGCTACAAAAAAGGGGGTTATTAGTACCTAAGGGGGGCTTCTCAAGGGCAATAGAGGGGAGCTATGCATGGTATTAGAGAAGAGATTATGGGCCCTAAAATGGGGTAGAAGAAGTACCCTTGGAGGGTCCATCAAATCCAGAAGATGGTCGTCAAGTTGAAAGTCATGGGTTTTCAGCTACAAAAAAGGGGTTATTAGTACGTAAGGGGGGCTTCTCAAGGGCAATAGAGGGGAGCTATGCATGGTATTAGAGAAGGGATTATGGGCCCTCAAATGGGGTAGAAGAAGTACCCTTGGAGGGTCCATCAAATCCAGAAGAAAGTCCTGAAGTTGAAAGTCATGGGTTTTCAGCTACAAAAAAGCGGTTATTAGTACCTAAGGGGGGCTTCTCAAGGGCAACCGAGGGGAGCTATGCATGGTATTAGAGAAGGGATTATGGGCACTCAAATGGGGTAGAAGAAGTACCCTTGGAGGGTCCATCAAATCCAGAAGATAGTCCTGAAGTTGAAAGTCATGGGTTTTCAGCTACAAAAAAGGGGTTATTAGTACGTAAGGGGGGCTTCTCAAGGGCAATAGAGGGGAGCTATGCATGGTATTAGAGAAGGGATTATGGGCCCTCAAATGGGGTAGAAGAAGTACCCTTGGGGGGTCCATGAAAGTCATGGGTTTTCAGTTACAAAAAAGGGGTTATTAGTACGTAAGGGGGGCTTCTCAAGGGCAATAGAGGGGACCTATGGATGGTATTAGAGAAGGGATTATGGGCACTCAAATGGGGTAGGAGAAGTACCCTCAGAGGGTCCATCAAATCCAGAAGAAGGTCCTCAAGGTGAAAGGCATGGGTTTTCAGCTACAACGAAGGGGTTATTAGTACCTAAGGGGGGCTTCTCAAGGGCAACCGAGGGGAGCTATGCATGGTATTAGAGAAGGGATTATGGGCACTCAAATGGGGTAGAAGAAGTACCCTTGGAGGGTCCATCAAATCCAGAAGAAAGTCCTGAAGTTGAAAGTCATGGGTTTTCAGCTACAAAAAAGGGGGTTATTAGTACCTAAGGGGAGCTTCTCAAGGGCAATAGAGGGGAGCTATGCATGGTATTAGAGAAGGGATTATGGGCCCTCAAATGGGGTAGAAGAAGTACCCTTGGAGGGTCCATCAAATCCAGAAGATGGTCGTCAAGTTGAAAGTCATGGGTTTTCAGCTACAAAAAAGGGGTTATTAGTATGTAAGGGGGGCTTCTCAAGGCCAATAGAGGGGAGCTATGCATGGTATTAGAGAGGGGATTATGGGCCCTCAAATGGGGTAGAAGAAGTACCCTTGGAGGGTCCATCAAATCCACAAGATGGTCGTCAAGTTGAAAGTCATGGGTTTTCAGCTACAAAGAAGGGGTTATTAGTACCTCTGGGGGGCTTCTCAAGGCCAATAGAGGGGACCTATGGATGGTATTAGAGAAGGGATTATGGGCCCTCAAATGGGGTAGGAGAAGTACCCTTGGAGGGTGCAGCAAATCCAAAGATGGTGCTCAAGTTGAAAGGCATGGGTTTTCAGCTACAAAGAAGGGGTTATTAGTACCTAAGGGGGGCTTCTCAAGGGCAATAGAGGGGAGCTATGCATGGTATTAGAGAAGGGATTATGGGCCCTCAAAAATTCAATCCTTACACTCTTCAAACTCATGTCTGTCTTCTTTTCACAAGCACTTTCACATTTAACACCAAAGCTAAATGGGATAGCATGAGTTTTGAAATACTAATAATAGCAATATCTTATGGAGCACAACCACCCTTTGCGTATTATCATATCACACTGCCACGTTTCTCTTAAATAAAATCTTTGCAAATTATTTCTTTCAGATAGTAAAGAAAATAATATGAAAGATAACAAGGGGGTGAAGGCAACGGAGAAAGATATGTGATTGTATAAGAATGCCATCTGGAAACATGTACCCCAACTGTAAGAACGGTGTGTTTGCCACAAATGGTTTATTTTTTCTCTAAATATACACTCAACTCCTATTGTTAAAGCATCAATTTCTTTAATGTTTATCTTTTCAACAATTTGTTGCTCAAAATAAATGGATGTTAAGAAAGCTTTTATTCATGGAAAGTTCAAAAGCATAAATGTAGTTCAAAAGCTTTTAGTATGAGAGGTGAGACTACAAACTACATCTACATCTCTACTATGACAGGTGAGAATACAAATTTCTCAACTGACTACAAACTACATCTCTACTTCGTACTCACACCGAAGACAAATCATGAAAAATAAACTTAGACCAGGTAGGGTTTACTGTTTTCCAGGTTTCATACGTGCTTCACCTTCGTCGAGATCGCCGGAGAGATTGCCTACGGCTCTGTTTGGTTGTCAAAAATGAGGCATCTCATTAGAATTTCGTGGGAATTTTAGATGCCGGCACGTCGTGTGGTTGTGTTTTTCAAACCCGATGGTCAAAACACCCACAACAATGTCGGGATACGGTCGGCCCACGTGGCTCTCCAATGAGAACCGAATGGCAAACCCCCAAAACCGAGTTTCTGTATTAGAATTTCAACAGGAATGGCCTTCTCAAACGACGGATGAGGCTCCACGCACTGCTTCGTCGCATATCTTCCGCTAAATTCTTGTAATCAAATGGCATTTGGGAATTTAGTTCCAACAAAATCCTAGTAAGCATCCCTACAACCAAACGTTATTTCAAAACCCCACCCCCATAAGGTCCTTTCATTGCCATTCTGCACAAATCCCCTTTCACTTCCCCTTCCCCTTCCCGCCGAGATTCACGAACCAAACAGAGCCGTAGAGATCGCCGGAGAAGAGGACGGAAAAAAAAATAACACAGATGGGAGGAGAGAAGAGGGAAGAGAGAAGAGGGAAGAGAAAGAGAGGGAAACTGAAATACTTTTAAGTCATATCACCTATTTCTGCCACAAGGGCATTCTCGTCATTGAAAATTTTGAAAACCAAATTTTGACCCCCTTATGTCATTTTGGCTATAGCTAGACCCCTGTGTCATTATACGATTTATTTGACCCCCCTACGTCAAATCTTCTTCTACTTATTATGACGTCGCCGGGGGATGTTTTCTAAATTACAAAATTGAAGTGATGTCGACTGGTTTGGTTGGGTATGGGACAAAAATGCCCTCACTGTAAAAGACGTTGAGTTTTACTCTCTCTTTCTTTTCTTTTTTACTTTTTACTTTAAACAGTTTTTACTCTCTCTCCCTCTCTCTCTCGCTGCAAATACCCTTGCCAGCGGAAATTTTCCAGCAACTCTCTCTCTCTCTGTAAATCTCAGCGGTAAATCTCACAGGTTGGTAACCCATCTCTCTCACTGTCACTCTCTCCCTCTCACTCTCTATGTCGTTTTGTCATTTAGGGTTTTGATAAATCAGTGATTTAGTCGTTTTCTCAGTTAGGGTTATGAAAAATCAGTGGTTTAAACCAATCTCAGTGATTTAATTGATAAATGAGGGGTTTTAACTAACTATTGATGGTTATAATCCCCTAATTTGTTAGAAAACAGTGGTTTAAACACCTAATTTGTGAGAAATCGGTGCTTTAAACTCCTAATTTCTGAGAAATTATTTGTTTAAACACCTAATTTGTGAGAAATCAGTCGTTTAATTGATAAATAATGTGTTTTAACTAACTATTGATGGTTTAAAAACCTACTTTAGGAGAAATTAGTGGTTTAATTGATAAATTACGCGTTTATTCTCCATAGTGATTTGCTCAACACCCTAATAGGCTTGTAATAAAAGAATGGACTTGTCATTGCTCTATAGGGGCTGAATTTGTTAGAAATTAGTTGTTTAAACCCTTACTTTTTCATGTTAACAGTGATTTAATGGATAAATTAGGAGTTTGTTCTCCCTAGTGATTTGTTCAGCACCCTACTAGGCTATTAAAAAATAGAATAGACATTTCACTGGTATATTGGGTTTGAGTTTGCGAGCAATCAGGTGTTTAAACCCCTAATTTTTCATGTTAACAGTGGTTTAATAGATAAATTAGGGGGTTAATTCTTCTTAGAGATTTGCTCAACACCCTAATAGGCTTCTAAGAAATTAAATGGATATTTGTTAATTTGTTTCCTCACATTGTGTTTGAACAGGTCCACATCTGATTATTTGGATTCGAATTCATCTTTTGCATATAGTAATCATCTCGTGAAATCATGGTAATGCCTCATGTTATTCTTTTAAGTGTTGTATTTCTGCTAATGTGCTATATATCTGATAATGCTTTATTTTGCAGCCGTCTTATGTTACGTCAAGATGCTGCCCCTCCAAGTTTTACGACTTCTTCCAGTCCCTGCAGTTGAGGGATGTACATACTGATATCCTAAGTAGAAGCCCATTTGGGGGTTTGCTTAACCTACAAGGTGTAAAATTGCACAAGGCAATTTTGACCACCCTCTTGCGATCCTGGATACCCAAGTCCAGGGCATTTAGAGTAGGTGGCATCGTAGTCCCCTTTGAGGTTAAGGATATAGCATTAGCATTAGGTCTAAGCCTTATAGGGGATAGAATACGGATAGACTGGCATTCGACAGAGGAGGTCGAAGGTTGGAGGTTTGTCGGTCCAACGGCAAGATTCGCTGAGATTGCGAAGGTTATTAGGGCAGAGTCCATGTCGGACGAGATTTTATCGATCCAGGCGACAGTGAGACATGTGTTGCCACTCCTGTGCTGCTCTGTGCTTTTTGCACATGCCGACCTCACGGATCACAAGACGAAATCCTGCATTTTCCCCTACTTAGAAGCAGAGACCATCGAAAGAATTGCTTGGGCATACCCCGTCTATGACTTCCTCAGAGAGTCATTGAATTCATATTCGAAGAAGGGGATGGGATATATCACTGGATGTGCTATTGTGCTACAGGTAAAGAGTACATATAGTATATACCATATAAGCCATATGTAAGTTATTTTTTTGTTCTCTAATCATCGTACGTCTTCATTCCAGGTGTGGCTATTTGAGCATACTACCCTCATGGAACCTTCAGTTCCAGATGCGCGTCCACGCCTATTGAAGTGGACCGCGAGGATCGATACATGGATGAAGGAGCAGATAACCCTTATTACCCTGATCCGTGATAGGAAGCTAAAGAAGAAGCAGGTGAGACCTAAAGCTTTTGTACTCCTCTAGGTCTCAGTTAGAACCCAAATGAACTATTCGATTTCAGGTTCTGAAGTGCCTACTACCTCTTCCTGAAGAAGAGAGTCTCTTATCCATCGTAGCAGATGATGTAGACAATCTCGACGATCCTCTTCTTCCTCGAGAAGAGGGATAGCGGCAGTCCGTCGTAGAAGATGATGTCTTAGATGTCGACAATGTTTTGATCGCAGAATGTTCTGCTCCGATATCAGTGGTAAGGAACATCACTCTCTTGCTTACATAGGATCATTGTATTCAAATTATCTAAATTTCCTTTAATCTTCGTAGGTTTATAAGACAGAAGGTGTTGGAGACGAGGATAGCCTCCAAGACATTCGGATTTCAGAGGAAGAAACGATAGCGTCTCTGAGTCTACTGGTACGGTCTTTTAAGTTCATTTTCAATAACTATATATTTCATATGTTATTAACTTCACATTTACGTTTTTCAGAGCAACGTAGCTGTTAAGAGAAGAAGATGGACAAAAAGAGAAGCTGATAGGGAAGAGAAGAAAGTGTATGGAGAAGAGAAGCCTATAAGCATGGTTGAATTCAATTTCATAGTGGGGAGGTTAAGACAACTTGAAGATGAAGTAGCTGAGTTGAAGAGGAAGAAGGCTGAAGGGGAGCAGGAGGCCGAAGGCCAGATGGAGATGAAAGAGAGGGGGAGGTGATGAAAGGAGGGGATGATCGACAGTTGCTCATCATTCACAGCCAGGATGCACCGGAGGTGATTGAAGGTGAAGGTTCGAATGGAGGGGAGGACCGGCAGTTGGTCGTTTTTGGAAGCCAAGACCGACGGGAGGGAATAGAGCCGGTAGTAATTTCTATCCACGACACTCCACCAAAACCTGTGGCTCCGAAACTTTGGAGTATTGAGAGAGCAGTGAAGCTGTGTTTAAGAAGGAAGAAAGCCTCTCAATACACTAGTTCGCCGTATACAGGTTTTGGGCCTAAGAAGACGAACAATAAACAGACAGTGACAGAGCCACAAAACCATCGGTTGCTCGGACCGCTTCTTGCACTTCCCAAAAGGTAAATTGGATTCAAGCTCTTCTGTAATATAGTTATCTAGCCTTTGTAAATGCTAAACAATCCGGAGTTTTGCAGCCACCGAGTCATACAGATCAACGACGAGTACACGTGTGCCAAAGACTTGGTTATTCTTAACGACCCCGTAGCGTGGTTAACTTCTTCGGTAAGTGTTTTGGTTATTTTTTCTAATACTGACTTCTTTCACTAGTGAAATTCGTCTCTAATATCTATATGTTATCTTACGTAGCTTATGAATGTATACACCGAGTATCTAAACGTCCGGGATGAACGGAATAGAAAATCTGGAGAAAGAGCCTATGTTTCCATCATCACCTACCTCTACGTAAGAATAAATCATTTTTCATTTCCAAACTTTCTTTTTATAATTTTTTAAGAAACTTTGAATGTGTTTTGCTCACGAATCACTTTGCTTGTATTGCTTCTGTAGGATTGTTTAACTGACAAGGGCTACGCCGGCCCCGAGTCCGTTGAGAAGTACGTTTGCCGCTTGAATCAATGCCCACCGAATAGCCTAAAAAGAGTCATCTTCCCGGTGCATGTCCCTCAGCATTGGATTCTTCTGGTCCTTGATATGGTCGAGGAAAAGTTCTACATCTACAACTCCTTGAAAGATGTTAAGTACTGGACAGAGGTTCGACCATTGGTGAGTTCGAGTCTCACCTTCCTTGGTTCGATACCTCGAGGGGCTATACTTAGAAAATTGGAAGGTGGATGTAAGTAAGTTTCTAGTTGAAGAACTTGACAAGAGGCTCATACAGAGAAACAGGTACTAAATTTCATTAGAATCAGGAGTTAGGAAACGTAAATTCATTGTGCCTCTTATTTGCGCTCCACGAGCTTGCTCGATGATGTCTTCTTCTTTTGCAGCAATGATTGTGGGTTGTTTGTGCTGAAGGAGATGGATTGCCTGGCACGTGATGTTCTGCCAAAGTTCACTCAGGCAGAGACCACAGTCATGAGAAGACAACTACTGGAGGATTTTTTAGATGGCCGGTGTGACACGATTGTCAACTTGTAGGGGCTGTGGTGGTGGTGTTGCAGGTGATTGTTATGCTGATTGTGAGGCCGAGTGCTTATAGTGGGTCGACGCTCTCGAGACATATCATTTCCAAATTATAATGTGTGTAAATTGTAATGTATTATGCTAATTGTCAGACCACTTATTCCATTTCTTCAGTTCCAAATTATAATGTGTGTAAATTTCTCCATTGTGTAAGGATCAGATCGTCTCTTCCATTTTGCAACTACAATGCAGGTTCAAATCTAATTGTCACATATGCTGGTTGCAATGAGATACACTATTCGAAACAAATTCAATTTATTTATTTTCATGGGGATATGATGGATGGAAAAAGACTCCAAAACCCAAAATAGTGGTATTTGCTAGCAACAACATAATGGAGGCGGTCAATCAATATAGATTGATCCGAAATTTGATTCAAATTCAATATAGCACATATGGGTACATATGGTGTTTTTTTTTTTTTTTTTTTTTTAAAGCTACTGCTCGGAACTCCGAGAAATGTCTCAGAATTCCACAGTAAACATTAAAGATTTAAAAAAAAAAAATTGTCGGAAGTCCGAGATTTTTTTCTCGAAATTCCACAATAAACATCTACTTTAAAAAAAAAAATTTTGGTCGGAACTCCGAGAGTTTCTCTCGGAATTCCGAAGCAAACTTGACGGTTTAAAAAAAATTATTGCTCGGAATTCCGAGAGATAATCTCAGAATTCCGAGACTTTTTTAAGCGCTTTTAAACCCTCGAACGTGCAATCTTTTTTCAATTGCCCCTTCTAATTTTCCTTCTTTTTCCCTTCTCTCTCAAACCCTTTCCAATGCAAGGTTATGCATGTTCTTGAATGATATTGATTGTGTTAGTATACACAAGGGTCGATATTCACAGTATAGTATGACTCCTAGTTCGGATCTACTGTTGCATGTATATGCCAGTTAGACTTTATGGTCACAGTTTTGCATTAGGACATGGTATTGTCCGAGTAAGGATGCAACAGTTAATGTCCTTTGAGAAGAAGTGTTTTGCATGATTGCTCGTGTATGAGACTTTTTCTAGGCCGTCGAAGGAAAGTCACGGATCAAGCCGCAGGTATAACCCTACGCATTATTTTCGGGGGTGTAATCAAGTACGAGATCGTTGGGATTCGGCTTCCTACGAGTTAGTAAGCATGTTCCGTTGGCTACGTAGTCTAGCAATACTAGTCTCACGACACTAGGCATCAGGCGCAGTTACAGTCACAGTTACAGATACAGTTATGCATGTTTATGCTAGTTATACAATTGCTAGCTAGATTGCTATGCCAGTTACAGTTATTGCATAGATTGCCAGATATTCTGTTTCTATTTGATTGATATCATGTTATTAGTGTGGACATATCTATTTCACTGGGCGTTAGCTTATTCCACGCATTCTATGTTACAGGTGGGGAACAGTAGATGCTGGATTCGCGGGCTTGGGAGTGAGCAAGGGCGACAGTTTAGGAGCTTTATTATTTTTCAGTTATTCAGACAATAGTTTTAGTTGGAGTGAACATCTAGTTATTTAATTTGGTTTATTTGATGTAGTCCATTGGACAAGAGATTTTAGTTTCTGCATTGATTACTCTGATGGTGAATTAATTAATTAGTTATTGTTTAGTAGCTTTGTTTATTGCATGATTCCAGTGTGAATGCCTTGCATACTCGTGGTTGATGAATATGTGGTGCTATTATGTGCCTAGACCGGAAACTCGATTTGGGGCGTGATAGTTTTGTGGTATCAGAGCATAGGTTTGGAAACCTAAAGACCCTAAACACCTAGAACACGTACTCGATGAGAGAATGGGGATCACATGGGGATCGATATATGTATATAATTACATGTATATCTAATATTTAATTTTGTTCATGTATTAATTTTATTCATATTGAAACCACACATATACTTAAGGACATCTATTTATTGACATAGGTTTGGAAGGATCAAGTTTTAAGGCGTCGAATAATTCCCTACGTCAAGGTCAAATGGAGCAACCATTTCGAAAGAGAGGCAACTTGGGAGTTGTAAGAAGAAATGCAAGAGAAGCATCTGCATTTATTCTCAGGTATGCATCTAGTTGCTAAATTTTGCGGACGAAATTTTTATAAGGAGGGGGAATGAAATATCCCAAACGTAAAACGAGATTAGTTTCCTAATTAGAATGAGTTAGGGTTTCCAAAAGCCTGCCACTTTAGGACTCTTAGCAAGAGTCCATAAAAACACACTTAAGCTACAGATTTTAGAACTTTAACCCTAAAGAGAAATTGTGTGGAGCTTTTGAGAGAAGAGAACGAAGAAAAGTTTGAGGAATCTATCTTCCAAGAGGTATGTAAATATAATTAAAATATAATTATGGTTTATTTTACTCTCTAAAGAGATTCAAATCTCTTGAGAATAAAGATTATAGTGTATTTATAGCGATTAAATCAGGCTTTGCGTTCTTCGATTGAAGAACCATTGATTAGGGTTGAGGAAAATTGGTTTTCCCCGAAGATCTTCGTGCTAGTAGACACCCCATTTTGACCGAACCCTAATGTACTTTGTTTGAGTAAAAACCTTTTAAATAATTGAACTAGTGTCCCAAATTGTACCCTAGAGTAGGTTAGGATCCCATTTAGGTCCCTTTAAAATTTTGTCAAAATCCGACGAGAAATGGTAAACAAGACAAGTGTAGTTAGCAGTATAATGTAGAAGGAAGGGTGTATTCTCCAGTTTGTGAGTGGTCTTTAGAGAAAAATAAACCTGTTGTAGAAAGGGGGGTTGTCCAAGAACATAAAGGGGATAAGTCATATCAGTATAATTTTTCATTAAAATTTTTCCTTAAGGCCACCCCTTTTCCATTTGAAACTAATGAAAATACACCCATTGGAGGCTCGCCAAGTCTCATCTAAAGAACATTTCCCTCATAAGTAGGAGACTAACTTAGTCTTTTAGTTGCCCTAACTTTATTTATCATTACAAGGGCAATGAAAGAGTTATCTAGAGCCCATATTAGGACACATGCTTTGTCTCACTAGGTAGTTCTCTTTTGGAGACAAGCATTGGTCCTTGTAGTAAGTTACCCCTAGAAGACTACCTCAAGTTTCATAAGTTGCACCCCTATTAGTGTAAGACATACTCGGTCTTTTAGATACTCTATCCCTTATTTATCATTGCATGGGCATTGATAGGGATACTTGGAGCCCACCACTGTGTTTAGGAGACTTGCCTAATCTCGTTAGCATCCTTGTTTATTTCCTCTCCATTTAGGAGACATTATTTGTCTCATTAACACCCTCTTTAGAGAGTTGTTAGGCATGCTATGACTTATTTGCACGCCCTCTTTAGTGTTACTTGTTTAGGAGTCTGTCTTATGGACTAGTAGTTTGCCCTCCGATTAGGAGTCTATCTTTTAGTTTAGGAGTGTATTCTTTAGCTAGGAGTTAGCCCATAGCATTAGAGTTTATCTATTAGATAGGAGTCTGTCTATTAGTTTAGACCCTCCCCTTTCCTTTTAGAGATTATATTAGTCTTACTAGAGCTTACCTACTTGGGATCTTACCATGTTCTTTTTCTTAGTTGGGACACTGGTTTACTTGCTTGGGATCTTATTCATTTTCATTTTAGGACACTGGTTTACTTGTTTTTTGGATTGTTTTCATTTTTTTCTTATGACACTAGTTTACCTGCTGCCCTAGTGTGTTGTTTTGTATGTTCCCTTTGGCTAAAAGGGTAAAATCATTTTAAAATCCAAAAACATCAGAAATTCAAAACTCAAAAACATTGAAACATTTTCAAAACTCAAAAAATCAGAAAATCTCAATGTCGTCTGAAAAGCTTAAAAGAATTTAGGAGCGTATTAGGAAAGTTTGTTTCCGAACAACGTTGGCTTGATCATCTTCCATGAGGTACGTAGGCAACTTGGGATCTTTATCCCAAGTCTAGTCAAACTTTCAAAAAGAAACTATTCAAACCTTTTCAAACAAAGCTTCTTAATAAACCTGTTTTCAAAAAGATCTTCCTTTAAGCTAGGAGTCAGCCTAGATGTTTAGAGTGTTTTAGAGTTTGGAGTTTGTCTTAGTGTATAGGAGAGTCCTAGATTGAGGAGCCCCTGTGCGGTCAGCTTGACTATATAGCTTGGCGCATAGTCGGCTGATGGCTAGAATATGATTCACTTAGTTAGCCCATTATTTTCTCATGATACAGTCTAGTTGCATATAGAATGTAAGGACCACCTGCATTAGTTTAGGGTTTAAAATTTGCATTTAGTTATGGCATATAGAAAGTCCTAAAATCCACAATTCACTTCAACTTAACTAGTCGTATTCAAGAAGCTTTAAAAATCAGTCTGATCTTTTAGGTCGAGTCTAGTTTAGTGGTCTAGGCACATTAGGCATTGTAGCTTAGCATATGCCACAGAACTACGTAAACCTTGATTCCAAAAAGAGAGTGGGATAAGTAAGCATCTTGGATGGCTAGTCATCCAAGTTCACGAGGTACGGTTGCACATTTTTTTTTATTGTTTTAGAGTCTTAGAGGTTGTGGTCTGATATTTTACTTATTGCACAGGTGCACGATAGTGTGTTTACTTGTTTGTCCTGAGTACATATCATTACCTCTTGTTTAGGAACATGTTAGTGTGTTTTCTTCCTTTATCTTGAGTGCTTATTCTCTTTGGATATATCCCTTGTGTGTTCTTACTTGTTTATTCACATGTTTAGTTATAATATACTTATTCTTTTACTGCCTTACTCGTTTATTCGCATGCTTAGCTGTAGCATTTGCATTTCTTTATTACCTTACTTGTTTACTCACATGCCTAGCTGTAGCGTTATTTATTTGTTTATCTCGTCTATCTGCTTAGCTGTAGCTCTTTTACTACTTTCATGCTTATTTTAGCTTATCATATCTGCTCATTATCATTGCCATTATATACTTAGCTGTAGCTATGCATGTGTTTGTTTACCGTTTTCCTAGATGTGTTGAGATAGGACTAGATGTGATGAGTTAGGACTTGTTTGTTTTTCTTTACCCATCCCCGGGTCATGCACGGTTAGGTAGATATTTTCTCAGGGATGTTTATTCCCATTTCACATGATTTTAGCCCGAAACTCTTCAAAAATAATAAAAATTACATAAGAGACCAAGTGCGCTCCGGCAAGTGAGGTGCTTAACACCTTCACTTCTCGTAACCAGGCACGGACCCAATTGTTTCTGATTTTCCATTGCAAACAGAGTATATTTTTGGTTCCATGGCCTATCCATGGATGGTGACTCTTTCATTGTTTTAGGTACGTCTTGGTTCGAGGCTTCTGTCTCCGGATCAAGAGGTATCTCTTATATTGCCACTCATATTGTGAGGGCATCTTTTCGAGAGTTCCTTGGTAGAGCTCTCCTTCATGTGGAGATCTAAAGGACCGACGAGGACTCGTTCCTTGCCGCTTCTCTAGATCGAGGTCTACAACGCTCTTTTGTGTTAGATGCCCTAATCAATTGAAGAGACTGATAAATAACTTATTAAAATATTTATTATGCTTCAAAGAAGAAGAAAGAAGGGTTTCCGGGTAGAAAACCGGAGAAAAATAGTGTTCTTGTGTGAATTGGGAAAACCCAAATTGTGATTCTTGGACGTCTGAAGGGTCTTTCGGACGCCCGAAGGGCAAGGGTCACGCGCTCGAACACCCATACTCAAGAATTCCCGAAAGGGGAAAAATCTCAGAGGAGCCTGAGGGTGTGGCTCGAACGCCCGAATGCACTATTTGGGCCAAAATTTTAAGAAGTTCCGGTCAAATTTTTGGGGGGTATAGATCTGCCCCGGGGGACTTAGATATTAATGCAAAGTGTTTATTAAGGGTTAATATGGTTGTAGGTACTACACAATGAGCGAAGAAGTTACTTCGTGGGAGACAAATCAAACCGATACCACAGGTGAGTAGACTTGTTCTACCACATTTATTCTACATATTGAATATGATTTATTATGCAAGATTATGCATGTTCTTGAATGATAGTGATTGTGTTAGTATACACAAGGGTCAATATTCACAATATAGTATGACTCCTAGTTCGGATCTACTATTGCATGTATATGCCAGTTAGACTTTATAGTCACAGTTTTGCATCAGGACATGGTGTTGTCCGAGTGAGGATGCAACAGTTAATGTCCTTTGACAATAAGTGCTTTATATGATTGCTAGTATATGAGACTTTTTCTAGGCCGTCGAATGAAAGTCACAGATCAAGCCGTAGTTATAACCTTACGCAGTATTTTTGGAGGTGTAATCCCATACGAGATCGTTGGGATTCGGCTTCCTACAAGTTAGTAGGCAGGTTCTGTTGGCTACGTAGTCTAGCAGTACTGGTCTCACTACACTAGGCATCAGGCGCAGTTATAGTTACAATTATAGTCACAGTTACAGATACAGTTATGCATGTTTATGCCAGTTATACAGTTTGCTAGCTAGATTGCTATGCCAGTTACAATTATTGCATAGATTGCCAGCTATTCTGTTTTTATTTGATTGATATCATGTTTTTAGTGTATACATATCTATTTCACTGGGCGTTAGCTCATTCTACGAATTCTATGTTACAGGTGGAGAACAATAGATGCTTGATTCACAGGCTTGGGAGCGAGTAAGGGCGATAGTTTAGGAGCTTTATTATTTTTCAGTTATTTAGACAGTAGTTTTAGTTGGAGTGAACATCTAGTTATTTAATTTGGTTTATTTGATATAGTCCATTGGACATGAGATTTTAGTTTTCGCATTGATTACTTTGATGGTGAGTTAATTAATTAGTTATTGTTTAGTAGCTCTGTTTATTACATAGTTCCAGTGTGAATGCCTTACATATTCGTGGTTGATGAATATGTGGCGTTGTTATGTGCCTAGACCGGAAACTCGGTTTGGGACGTGACAGAAATATTCTATTTATGGATTGGCAAGTGATAATTAATTCAGGTTACTGATATTGGCACTACCATATTTTGTTAATTGCACGAATTCTTCTTGTCTTTTCTTTTTTATTTAGCTTATGACAGTTTTTCGGAACAGTAATAAGCGTTGACAACTGTTTAAAGTATAAAAGACATGATGAGTTCATACCATTATCAAAACTTGGTAGTGCTAATATCAGTAGCTTTGAATCATTGAGTCTCCTTTTCTCCCTTTCTTGTTTTTCCACTTAAATCTGAACAACCAGAAAAGTTTGTTTTACAGCAGTTTGCATCTTGTTATTATCTAAACAATTCATTTGGTTTTCCCTGCCTTGTATAAGCCTTATAAGCCATGTTCGAAAAATCTACATAGGTTGATCATAACCGACCGATATATTTGGTGAAAGATGAACGGGTCAGAAAGTTCAATAAATAACAGTATAAAAACCATGAGGAATGCTAAACTCAAGGGTTCCCTTGCAAAAACTGGATGAAAGGGCCCCCATTGGTGGAATGCTACCAATGTGCATTTAATCTTCTCTGACTTTTACATGTTATAAAGAACTTTGCTGATGTGCCCCAATGGGGATGGCCTTCATCCCATTTTTGCAAGGGCATCCATAAAAAATCATTACAAATCAAAAGTTAGGATCATCCAATGAAGAAGGTTTTTGAGACAGGGTTCTAAAGTAAAAACAAAACCCTTCCTCACCTGTAGTTGTTTGAATGAGATCGATTGTCAATCTGAACCGTATAATCGTGATCTGGCATGATCTAACAGTCAGATAAGCCTCCTGCAGTGATCAAGTGCCAGTGAGAAAATGGTGTTTTTCAAACAGAAAAGACCCCAAGTGGTCTACAAAAGGATCAGAAACACACCATTTGCAGACGTATACAAATTTCCATTGTGATTGCTCTACTATGAGTATTCCAAAGCCTTTCCACTTTAAAGAATCCATGATAGAAGCAAATAAATGAATGGCTTAGATCTTCCGATAGCTAGGCCCTACTTTACTTTCTTCTGCCCACTTATTTTCAGCTTGGCCAAAGTATAATTTCTCCTTTTGTGGGCCTCCTCACGATGGAGCCCACACCAACACCCACACATGTGTGCTGGAATTGGTCTAAAAGTAGGGCCCACTATTGGATGAGTGGCTAAGCACTGAACAAACAATGGGGGCAATTTTGATAACCCTGCAAAATCATTTCAATTGAACAATCTTAGATATCCAATTCTCACCTTGATTAGCAAGTGGGTCCAAGTCCAATGCTGAACGTAGATCTCATTCGCAAGATCGTGGCATGCGGAGAATCAATGGCTCAAGACATCCAAATGTTAACTTTTTTATCATCCTGGATCTAGGGTTTAGGATCATGGAATGAGTGTGGCAGAGTAGGTTCATTGGGCCAGAGTTGTGATGGCCAACAACATTCACCAATCATCCTTCATGCAAACTCTGCTTTTTGAAAATGATTTTTGTAGTACTTAAATCTTGTGGAAGGGATTTCAGATTCGGCTTGCGACTAAGACCATGTAGGTCACACCTTGATATTTGATATCTAAAATATCTACGATCTCAATTACAAATGCATTTCCCACTGTAAGGGTCACAAATTGATCATTATCATTGACCCAGATGATTTTACGGCTAGCCGAACTTGGAAGAAAAAAAGGGCAGTGATACTTTGAGGCGAACCTGTATGATTATTACTAATGACACCTTTTAATTAGTTAACCCAATGTCAGTAATCGCGCCTTTTGCTTCTTGAAATGTCTAGTGAAAACTTACCAAGCGATCTTATCATTCACAATGCAAAAATAAGTTGAAAATGCTTCTTCTAACTTACCAAGAAACATTCTATTCACACACCCAATTTGAAGACTCCTAACAGGCTTTTATATTTTTTTATTTTTTTTTTGAAAGATAACAGGCTTATATAAGTTATAACAGATTACATTGAATTTCTTGGCATTTGACATGGGAAAATTGTCATGTTCTTTAAGACTCAGTTCTTCAACATTCATGATAGATCTTTCCTCTCTGTAGAGCTTTAACTCACTATGATTTTTGCTGCTCAGTGGCATGAAATTTCCTCCCAGCTTCAACAGCTTCTCTGTAGCAATGGTAATCATGCAAAGATATATAATAGAGTGAGAAGGAAAAACACCAATAACTGAATAAACATTATTTGAAGGTCTAGTTGAGTAATGCTCTAATATTCTATTCAATCCATTCCACAAACCATAGTTTCAAAACCCAGCTCCTAGCATGTTTTGTGCATAAGCAACTAAATTTTGTATTTAGCAAATGTATACAGCTATAATATTCAGAAATGACATTCAGATCAGGCCATCAAAACATGTTAAATAGAGGGCCATTATCAAAAAAAGGGAATGTAGATATCATTTCCCTTCCATAATTTTTATTTTTTAATGGGATTTGCTAGGAAATTGTGCAGAAAGCCATTTCGCGGGTGGCTGTTCTCTCCTGCAAAAGCCAGCCGCGAAATGGTTTTCTGCGAAATTACCTAGCAAATCCCGTTTTTAATAGTATCATTCATAAAGATATTGAATGGTATTAGCTGATTAAAAAATCCTCCATTTTGCAAAACCTATGAACTGAACATGTACGGTATAATACCCAGACGCTCCCTATGTATCGCCTGACACAATAAAATACTCATGTGACGGATACTTCATGGATACTTCTATTGATCAATATAACTAGCCCATTCAAAATACCATTCAAATAAAAAAAAACGAGCCCATTCAAACATGTCACTTTCTTTGAATTAACTAATACGCTTTTTGCTTGTCAGTATCAAATATTTGTAATTATAATTTTGATTATGGAAGTCTTATAAATGCTATTTTAGATTTATTATTAATTACATCTTCCAAGTTAAATCTAGTTAAGTATTATATTTTTTTTATCTTAGGACATTTTGTGACTCCAATATCCATGGCCAAAACCAGAATTAGAAAAAGAAAAGGTTGCATCATAACCTGAAAGCGTTTACGAGCTCCTTATTTTCAGGGTCAAGTTGAACACCCTCATAAAAAGCATTTGCGGCTTCTTCGAACTTCTGCAATGTCAATGAGGCACAGAAAACTTCATTTCACAACCAAGGAGAAGGAGACTTGGTAGTTTAGATTAATAGCAGCAAAGAAGGGCAAATAACAACATACTTGTAATAAACGTAGAGCTGCACCTTCCCTGTAGCATGCTTTTGGCCAGTCTGGTCTTAATGCTCTACAAGCTTTGGCATCAGCTAAGGCTTGGTCAGCTTGTCCCAACCGAATCCAACAAAGGCTTCTATTGGATAGTAATGTAGCATCATTTGGGTCCAGATCAATTGCCTGCAGTTCCATCACAGAAGTTTTCAGCCCAATGATTCTTATGGTTTGAATATCATCATAAATAATAAGATATTTAATGTTTTTTTGAGAAAAAAATGACCATTTTAGCGCCCACTTATTTGCAGAAAGTAGTGGAAGCTGTAACTTTTGGTGGGTATTAAGCATATCAATTGAGTCCCACTATGATTAGCAAGCAGGATAAATTTTTTCTCTAATACAACTCGACTAAGCCTTTGTCCCAAACTAGTTGGGGTCGGCTAATGAATCCTTTAGAAAATTTTCATGAAGAAGGTGAAAGGATCTACCCGGCTCAAATTGACTAAGTCTAGTTGGGTTCGTCTCCATGGATCATTTTCTTCCATTCTATCCTATCCAGGGTCATGTTCTCTGTTTTATTCCTAGTCCTCGAGCCTTTCCTCACTATTGCTACCCAAGTTGTTTTCGGTCAACCCCAACCTCTTTTTACAAATTTTAATAGATGAAAAAAATAATCTGAAAAGGACACAATGGAGAGGAACCAGGAAAATGGTATCTACTAATACTAACAGCATCATAGAAAATATCTTGATGCCAACTAATTCATTTACCAGATAACCAATTCATCATTCCATGACATAGAAATGATTCTACATTTGATCCTTGAAGCTAAGGGGAGATGAAGATAAGATTAAGATATTGGAATGCACCACAAAATGCTGCAAACAAAATATCCCTTGATACGGAGCTGTTAACTATGACGAATATGCTAACTATGTATATTACGCCGAAAAGAAATCACTTACGAAGGGGATACATTACTTACATTTATAAATGAAAAATCGAGATCGAGTGATATAATGCAAGGTCTTCCAAACGTGGAACGAGTGTTAGAAGTGCGTTCAATTGATTCAATATCGATGAACCTAGAAAAGATGGTGGAAGGTTGGAAAAAACATTAAAAAAAAAAAAGAATTATTGGAATTCCTAGGGATTCTTGATTGGTGCTGAACTAACCAGAGTGTAAAGCCGTATCTCTTTGGTTAATAAGATCCAAAAGGTTGATCGATCCCAGGGGTGCAAATCCATAATAATTGTTGAGAGAGATTTAGAGAAGAGAAAAAGTGAGTTAGAGATAATGACTCCCCCTCACTAAATTATTTATATAAGTGGAGGATGTACAATAACAATAATACCCTAATGAACAATAATTATTCTAACACTCCCCCTCAAGTTGGAATGTATAAATTATACATTCCTAGCTTGTTACAAATATCACTCAACTTTGCTTTACTTAATGGCTTTGTGAACATATTAGCCAATTGATCTGTAGACCGAGTAAAGACAATACAAATTTCTCCTTTCTGAATCCTCTGACGAATGAAGTGACAATCGACTTCGATGTGTTTGATGCGTTCATGAAAGACCGAATTTGTTGCAATGTAGATAGCAGCCTTATTATCACAATACAACTGTGAAGGAGACGTAGATACGACCACAATCTCAGATAAAAGCAATCTCAGCCAGATAATCTCTGTACTCGTGTGCCATCGCTCTGTATTCTGCCTCAGCACTAGACTTGGCAATGACATCCTGCTTTTTCCTCTTTCACAATACTAGGTTACCTCCTACAAAGGTACTATATGCAGCAGTTGATCTCCTATCTGCAGGAGACCCAGCCCAATCAGCATCAGAGAATCCTTCAATTCGCATATGACCATGTCTCTTGAATAACAGACCTTTTCCAGGTGCACCCTTTAGGTATTTAAGAATCTGTATTACTCCATTCCAATGTGAGGTACGTGGGGAGCTCATGTACTGACTAACCACCCCTACAGCATAAGATATATTTGGGCGAGTGCCTGTAAGGTATATGAGCTTACCTACTAGTCTTCTATATCTGCCCGGGTTTTCCAACAGATCTCCTTCCTCTGGAATTAGCTTTACATAGGGATCCATACGTGCAGATACAGGTTTTACTCCAAGGTTTTTTGTGTCTTCTAGTAAATCCAACACATATTTCCTCTGTGATAGAGATATCCCATGAGCGGAATATGCTACCCCTATCACAAGAAAGTATCAGAGACGGCCCAAGTCTTTTGTAGCAAACTCTTTTTGTAAGAAAGTCTTCAATCTCTGTATTCCCCCTGAGTTACTACCTGTAATGATGATGTCGTCAACATACACAATCAACAGGATGCACCCTGCATAAGACTGATGACTGAACACCGAATGGTCTACTGCACACTGTCTAAGTCCAAAGCGCATGACGGCCTCACTGAATCTACCAAACCATGCTCGTGGAGATTGTTTCAAGCCATACAATGATTTCTTAAGGCGACAAACAGAGGAGGACATCTCCCCCTGAGCAGGACACCCTGGAGGCTGCTCCATATAAACTTCCTCCTGGAGGTCGCCATGTAAAAAGACATTATTGACGTCCAACTGATGTAGGGCCCAACCATTATTAACTGCCATGGAGAGTATCACTCGAACTGAAGGAATCTTCGCAACTGGTGAGAATGTCTCATGGTAGTCAACCCCAAAGGTTTGAGTAACCCTTGGCAACTAGACGGGCCTTCAACCTTTCAACTATCCCATCAGGTAAATATTTGGAGAATACCCAACGACAGCCTACCGGGCGAGCACCAGTAGGAAGAGGAACAAGATCCCATGTCTGGTTCGATTGGAGTGCACCCATTTCGAGATCCATAGCAGCGCGCCAGCCTGGATGTTGGAGAGCCTCCTGTAACGACTACGGTAAAACAACAGAAGACAAGGACGACACAAAGGCTTGGAAAGAAGGAGTTAGACGATCATAAGAAACAAAATGAGAGATAGGATGTGTTGTAGAATGAGATCAAGTGTGAGATGCAATAGGAGAGTCGGAAGCAATGACAGATGAGGGTAAAGAAGATACCTGAGTAGGCAAGTCGGGGACCTCGACATATGAAGGTGATGGTTAGAGTGAAGGAGGTGGAGGTCCATCTTTCTGCGGGCGTCGCCGATAGTGTTTGGTAACTAGTGGTGGATCCACTGGAATGGATGATGATGGCGACGGATCTGGTATTGTAGGAGGCTGTGATAGTATCTGAACAGAGTCAGGAGTCAAAGAGATAATGGGGCTTGAGGGTACTGCTGGTGGCAGTAAATCCTGATTGAAAACTCATGTTAAACTTTAATGCATGTGTCTTCTTGTGCAGTTTGTAGGTCTGTATGGTGACTCTTATCATTTTCTGTTCTCTTTTCGTAAACTTCTGTGTTCAGCCAATTGGAGATACATTTGTCACACTACTATCTTCATTCTCCTGCATGAACTCCTTTTTTGCCTTTTTTCCTGTTGTTTTCTTTGCTCAACTATTTTCTTTTGTCATATTTTGCTCACGTGGGTATTAAATTTAACAGAGAATTGCAAGTGTGGGCAATATTTAAGTCACCCTAAAATCTTCCATGGCTCAGATGTATTCTAGGCCTTCTTGAAAACTCGCTTCGGATATGAAACTTTGCGTGTTCAGAGATACCCTGGTAATTCCCAATAAGATGGCTTGGTAATAGATCGGTGATCTTTTCTTCCAAAGAATGCCTTGTTCTTTCTGCTCGCAACAATCCTATTAGTTCTCCGGATGAAAAAATATTTAACATTCCATCTTCTGAAACCAACAATTGATTTTATTTGACGTACAATAAGCTCTATATGCCTATTATTATTGTTAGAATAAATTATAGTTCATTAGGGTATTATTGTCATTGTACATCTTCCACTTATATAAATAATTTAGTGAGGGGGAGTCACTCTCTCTAACCCACTTTTCCTCTTCTTTAAATCTCTCTCAACATGGTATCAGAGCCCTAGGGTTTCTGATCCCTAGGGATTACCTCTAGCCTCCATCTTCTCCATCCCTAACCCTAACCCTAACCCTTATCTCTCTCTCTCTCTCTCTCTCTCTCTCTCTCTCACCTCCAACCCTAACCCTGATCTCCCTCACCTCCACCCCACCCCACCCCACCCCACGCCCTCCCTCTCCCTTCAGCCCCCCACCTCCTCCAGGTCCCTGCCCCCCTCTCCAGCCCACCCCGCCCTCCAACAGCCCCCGCCCCTGGTGGTCAGATGCAAGTTCCTAAGTCATTTTGGAGGGAGGCAGTCTTAACATCATATTTTCTTGCGAATCGTCTTTCCTCTTCTGTCCTTCGTGGATCCTCTCCTTTTCAGGTCTTATACCCTCAGCAGGATCCATTCCCTCTCACCCCCTGGTCTTTGGGCGTGTCTGCTTCGTCCATCATCTTGGTCCTGGTCGGGACAAACTTGATCCTCGGTCGAAACGGTGTCTTTTTGGGTTACTCTAGAATTCAAAAAGGCTACCGTTGTTATAGTCCTCGACTACGTCGATGGTTTGTGTCAGCAAATGTTACCTTTTTTGAATCTGAGGCATTTTTTTAGCCCTTCATCTGCTCCTATTGCAAGTCTGTTCGAAACTGAAGCCAAAATTTTCAAGTACATGAAACCTTTTCCCATCATGGAAAATTACTCCAGCAGGGTATCCCCTTTCACCAAAATTGAGTTTGAGGCAGCTCTAGGGTGTGGTTTTCCAAGAGTCTTAGCTTCTACAGAGAAATCAATACTAGTACTACATGCTTCTCCAGTCCAACATATAACGAGGAAGAGAAACCACAATGAAACATGATAAAAACACCACTTCCACTGATAAACCAAATGGTCCCATGAATTGTACTCTGACAGCCGCTTCAGATAATCTGAAAGTCCTCACTTGGAGTTCTACACTCTTCAAATGTGTGTGAAAAGAGTCAAGCACAACCAAATTATCGCATGAATTGTACTCTGACATCCACTTTGGATCATCTGTAAGTCCTCACTTGGAGTTCCACACTCTTCAAATGTGTGTGAAAACAGTCAAGGCTTTAATGCCCCCATAACATCTCCAATAAATGACTTCTCCGTCCCTTTAAAAATATCAAAGCACATAAACCTTGGAAATGAAAACCCTACAGGTCAAAATTCCTGGTGGCAAGAATGCAATCACAAAGCACTGGTTAAAGGTACCTCTCACAGCTGCTAAGGACAGCCCTGAATAACATTAAGCAAGCCAGAGACAATTTACAAAATAAAACTCATAAGAAAAACTAAAATAATTTCATTCAAAATAAATTATAGGGGTGAACCATCAAATGATGTGACAAGTAGCAAATCATAAGTTGGTGGAACTGAGTTGCATATAATCCTTAACCTGAGAACTTTATAAAGCATACAATTTGTTTAGAATTTTAACAACCATCACATTTCTGGCTTCAACACATATGCTTAAATAAATAAAGCTGTAGGACCTACCTGTGTATAAGCATCTACTGCCATGATATAATCCTTTCTCTTAAAGGCCTCTTCTCCTCTTGATTTTGCCTCCAAAGACTTCTTTTTTGCCTCAAGTGTCACCTGAGTACATTGAACATAAGGAATTGATGGAATATTTAAGATATCAGATTTACTGACTACCAATGAGTGAAGGTTTATAATCACTTACACATACTTAATTTGCACATGGGAAAAGATAAAGAAAATATTCAATTATTTTAACCAATTTAAGCAGCTTAAAATATCAACGCAAGACTTAGATCAACCACAGCTATTGCCATGTTCAAGTATGAACATACCTAGTAAAAAAAGGGGATTGATGGAAAATTGTACAGTTAAGTATTTAATAGCTTGTAGTGGCAAAGAGCAAAAGATAATATTTTAAAGGTTGTTGTTGCGCTGAAACCTTGTAGGATATAGTATCTGTGATTCTGAAGGCATAAATCAAGGATTTAAGACTTATGTAAAACTCCAAAATCCGTTACATATTATTATCCCATACAGTCTGATGAAAACCTGTTTAAGTGTATCAATAGGAAGATACATGAATTTGTTTTTTGTTTGTATCGCTAGACTACAAAACGAAATGTAATGGGCAAACTCTATCAGCATGAGATGATACCAGAGTGTGAAGAATAAAGTGAAAACCAAATTCCCCAATGCAGATAACAGGATAACAGTGTGTTGGGTATTAAGAAAATCAGCCCACAGTGGATAACTACAGGTCCAACTGAACATTTGAGCGAAGAACTCCACAACCTTACGATGAATATTAATCAACACGAAAGGAAAAGGCCAAAGAGTGGCACCTCAATAGTCTCTGCCTTATGCAAGTCTCTTTTCTTTGGCACATCAGCTTCCTCCTACAAGGGGCACAAGTCATGATTAATACAAGGATGCAGGAAGTCCTGAAAGAGAAGAGATAAAATAGTTTCCTGATATTGACACTTTCAAAAGCCTATAAGCCAGTCATGTGCAGTTTTCAGTTCACGCACTTTTGCTGTTAGTAGTTCTTCCAAAAGTAAGATTTTTTTTTTATTGGCTTCCAAAACTAAGAATTATGAATTTGAATACCTGCAATTTGCTTGCTTCAGATTGCATATGTTTGATTATTCCATCGACACTCCAGTCTGGAAGGTCTTGAACAGACGTCAGAGGGAAAAGAATCTCGACGGCTCCACGATTACCTCTTGCAGCAGCAACTTGCACCGGCTTAAGTCCATCCTGTGATAAGAACATGTTAACCTTAAAATCTACCAACCTAAACAGAGTACTCTATCAAGCCCAGGTATCACAATTATAATAGGTTCCCTCTGTCTTATCATTTAAAGTGATCACATAAAACTCATCACCCACAACAAATGAGAAAGCACAAAGATTAAAGTAGCATCTAATTTTAGGAACACAGAATCATATTCAAAAATAAAGTTGTTCATGTACAGGGGGGGGTTTAAAGGCCAAGTGGTTTGACATATATAAAAGCTATTCTAATCCCAACGTGAATAAACTTGGAAATTCCAACCAGAATCAGTGAACTGAAATCTCAAATAGGTATAAGCGCAGGGCAGCTATGGAAGCACAAGAAAATAACTAACTTGAAGAATTATGGTAATATATCTCCAGAATCTTTGACAACAAAGCTTGCTAACTCCAGAATCTCAGAGAACAAAGCATACCCTAGATTGAGTATTAGAAAGATTTAGGTTCTGTAGTTCTAGATGTTGTTCCTATTAGTTTCGTTCTTGGATAATAAGAGTGCAGCAATATATGAGTAATATTCCATAAAAGCAAGCAAAAATTACATTAAGAAAATGCTAACTGCATGCCAGACAATTGTGATAGGAGAAGGGGTAGGGGAGACTGGGTTTGCGGCTAAAGTTAGGAGGGGTAGGGCTTGCGGCAAAGAGGGTTAAGAAGGGGTAGGCGGCTAGAAGTTGGGAGAGGGTAAGGAGTTTGCGGTAAGTAAGAAAAGAAAAAAACCGTGAGAGAGAGAGAGAGAGAGGGTCTTCTCCTTGGCTAGTCAATGTCCAAACTAGGGAGCAAATTCTTCAATCTTCTAATATATTCTCAAAAATGCGCAGAGGCCTTACATTTATAGATAAAATGAACTCCTACTTCTAATAAGACTTGGACCTCTATACTATTGAACTTGAACTTCTAATCTAACCTAGTAATCCACTACTCCAACACGTATACTAACTTTAACTTGAACTTGAACTTGTAATCCACTACTCCAACACAAACTAGAACTCGTAACACAGAATCAGTGAACTGAAATCTCAAATTGGTATAAGCGCAGGGCAGTTATGGAACCTCAAGAAAATAACTACCTTGAAGAATTATGGTAATATATCTCCAGAATCTTTGACAACAAAGCTTGCTAACTCCAGAGTCTCAGAGAACAAAGCATACCCTAGATTGAGTTTTAGAATGATTTAGGTCCTGTAGTTCTAGATGTTGTTCCTATTAGTTTGGTTCTCGGATAATAAGAGTGCAGCAATATATGAGTAATATTCCATAAAAGCAAGCAAAAATTACATTAAGAAAATGCTAACTGCATGCCAGACAATTGCGATAGGAGAAGGAGTAGGGGAGACTGGGTTTGCGGCTAAAGTTAGGGGGGGTAAGGCTTGCGGCAAAGAGCGTTAAGAGAAGGGGTAGGCGGCTAGAAGTTGGGAGAGGGTTAGGTGTTTGCGGCAAGGAAGAAAAGAAAAAAACCGTGAGAGAGAGAGAGAGAGAGTGGGGCCATGGACACAAATGGGCTGATTTTGATAAAGACTTACTATATTTAGTAACAGCGAACTTACTACTTTTAGTAAGCAAAAGATTATTATTTACTAAATTTATTAAATTAGAGCTTACTATATTTAGTAATTTTGATAAAAGACACTCCAAAAGTACTTTAATGCTCCATTTTGACCTAGTGGTCATGGGTTCAAGTCACGGAAAAAGCCTCTCTGCAAAGCAGGGGTAAGGCTGCGTACATCTAGCCCTCCCCCGGACCTCGCAATGGTGGGAGCCTCATGCATTCTATAACTTAAGATACTTAAAATTAAAATACGGGGCCAAGGATGGTCCCCGTCAAGCAAAAGCAAGTGGATAAGAAGAAAAAGATGAGAGAAGCAGAACCATGTGGATAAAAAGTATACTATCAATACCGAGCTCCAAGTTCATAAAAGAAGATTTCTAATATAAGTATCTGATACAGTGCAGTTAATGAAACATAGGTCTGCAAAGAGGTAACACATGCTTCCAATTATAATAGTTTTGGAAATTCAATGCAAAAAGCTATAGAAAACTAGTATTGGATGTAATGTTATTCTACTAACTCACAATTATATCCTGGGATGATTTCCCAACAGCTCAGATAGGGGTTAATGTGCCTTGGGTAATTGATAATAAAAACTAGTAGTTCACAAAAAATCATTTGCAAATTTGACATATGAAATGGCAATTTGTAATTTATCATATGCAGGACAGAGCGGACACCTTCCATATTTCAAAAATGCTACAGATCAACGAGAACTATCATTAGTATCATCAGTGAGCTTTTATTGTATTGCTACACGTGCCTAATCGTAAGTGTGGCCATACCAACATGGTTTTAAATTTCGGTTTCAGCTAAAATTTCGGACTTATCCGAAACCGAAATTTCAGCTGAAATCGCAAAATTTCGGGAGAAATTCCATACTGCCAATCGAAATGCCGTTTTTTAAGGATGAAATTTAGACCGAAATTACAGAAATTTCAGGCAATTCCGTACGAAATTCTGTGACCGAATAAAAAATTAATAGTTTATAGCAAATTTCGCCGAAATTCCGAAAATTGGTAAATTTCGCCGGTTTCAGTTTCGGAACGTTTCGGTGTTGGTCCTCACCGAAATCCGAAATTTCGGATTTCGGTCGAAATTTAAAACCCTGCATACCAGCCCCTTGTGCTAAACCTATTCTTATAGTCTTATTTTTTTTGTGTGAAGTGAAAAAGTGAAACCTACTATTTGAATAAGCAAGATAATTTCCAGAGATAAAAGCAAATACAGTCACCATACACATATAAACTGTGCAAAAACTTGCTAGGAGGAAGCATCCAAGTACACCAAAAGTTGGTCTCACAATGAGTTCATAACTCATGCATATTCTACCAGCTCATAATAAAAAGGGCTTGATCATGTCCATGAACAAAATATAAATACTTAACCAAATCAATAAATGCCTCAAAGGGGTTGCTCACCTCATCACTGGCATTGGGATCTGCTCCAGCCTTTAATAAGCAGTTGATAATCTCTATGCTCCCATTCTCAGCAGCGATATGCAGAGGTGTTACTCCACCTGCACTAACATTCGCATTAGCACCTGCCTATATAAAAGAAAATTGAAAAGTTAGTGCTGAAATCACATATAGATGCTGCAAGCCACAAAAACAACACAAACAAGAGAAAAAGGAGATACAATGGCACTACCACAACACAGAAATATATTTACACATATTGAAAAATGCAGCCGAAAAAAAAAGAACGTTGCCAGAACAAGAAGGTAAAGATGGTCAGTGATAAGAATGATATCATATTGAAAATCTTAGCGCTAATATCATCAACATCAAATTAAAATGAAAATTCAATTAGAGAACAGTGAAACAAAATTAGTACTACCCAAAGAAATTTTACGTCTCAACTTTTGTGCAAGAAGACCTCAAATTATGTAAAGAACACAAGTATGCAAGCCAGATAAAATTATTTTCAAAATTTCCCACATTGGGCTCAATAGAGAGATGAAAAAAACAGCAACAGGCCAGGTAAAGAAATGGAGAAATGGCAAAGAAACATATGAAGAGAAAATATTAATTGAATTTCAGTTAGATTGGAAAAGGAAAGGAAAGACTGAAGTGTTTCTTTAGGATAGGTTTTGAAGGCAAAGTTCATAGAAGGCCCACAATTCAGGAAACAAAATTTTGGAGATGAGGACCAATCAAGACCCATGGGACTCAAGGAAACCAAATTTATAACATCATGGTGTCACGTCAACATCAGTAGGGAACCCTAGAGGTCATCATTCATCATTTAAAGTGGCAGACTGGCTTCTTGCAATTTAAGATAAATTTTATTTAGTTTTATATAATTTATGGGTGATATTTACGTAGGTTTTGGTGACCATATCAGAGAAAAACATGAATAGTAGTTACTCAACTCAACTCAACTCAACAAAGCCTTTGTCCCAAACTAGTTGAGGTCGGCTAAATGAATCCTTTAGAAAAAAATTCATGAAGAAGGCAAAAGGAATCTACCCGGCTCTAATCCTAGTTCTAGTTGGGTTCCTCTACGTGGATCATTTTCCTCCATTCTATCCTATCCAGGGTCATGTTCTCTGTTATATTCCTAGCTATCAAGTCTTTCCTCACTGTTTCTACCCAAGTTGTTTTCGGTCACCCCATACCTCTTTTTACTCCATCAATTTGGCACGAGTCGCCTCTTCTCACCGGAGCATCCAAAGGCCTACGTTGGATATGTCCAAACCATCTTAAGCGGAAAAACATGAATAGTAGTTACTGGGAAAAAATCAATTTAAGATAAATTTTATTTAGTTCTATATAATTTATGGGTGGTGTTTAGGTGGCCATATCAGAGAAAAACATTAATAGTGGTTATTGGGAAAAAATTAGAATCTTTTCCATTTGAAACGGTTCTAAAACCTGAAATATATTTCTTTGGGCTTTAATGGTAACTTAAGATAGGATTTGTGTTTAATAAAGCGTAAAAAGCTAGAACGAATTCTGTAATTCCGAAAGTATCCAAATAGAGAAAGTAGTGGGTTATATCTTGGGAGTTGGAACATATATTCTATTATATTTTGGGTTGTCCTCTAATACAAATTAGACTTGGTTTAGGATTGATGCAGGATTGGAATTGATCCTACACCAACGATTTATGCAGTTCAAACAAAAAATCAAGCCATGCAAGTTAGAGAATACACAAGCAGAGTGAGAAAGCATAGGTTTACACCCAGCCATGATGACCCATTGTACCAAGGATCAGTATCCAATTGTCAGGGGGGGGGAAATTAAGTGTTTAGCAATCATGAAGAGATCACCAAAAGGTTTGTGGAATTTCTTTTTGCCAAAGAGAATAGAACAAATAAAGAAATATTCAAAGAAGTATAACCCAATCGGTAATGGTCAATTATATTGGTTATAAATTGAAAAGAGAAGGGTATCAGGTTTGGATTGGCTATGGCATCAACATGGTGTCATAGAAGTATCAGTACCCCATCAGTAAATTAGTAGATTCTTGATAAGAACAGAAAAACTCAGGTTGTCTTCCTGCATTAATCTGAGATGAGGATAATGGGACTCTCTGAGCATGGAGATGATACTGAAGATAGAGATGATATTGAACATACTGCAAAAACATTATATATATATATAGCATAAATGTAACAGATATTGGAGATATCAAGCAGTTCATCTAAGTTAGATTTATTTTTTAGTTGCCTACAATATGTAAACTCACCATCGTCTCCTGTGTTTTGGAAGGTCCATGTCAGACTTTTCAATGCCCGGATGTGATTAAAAATGAACTGTTTGTTGCATTGAATATCATTTGCAACGGATATAATTAATGAGCATATCGAGAAAGTATTCGCACTCAGAAAACTTTGGGTTCAGATAAAATATAAAAAGCGTGGCAAACTTCCCAAGGATAACAACTTCTTAAATAATAATTGAACCATGTTCAGAAAAAAAAGTCATAAGACTAGCACTTGAGAATCTAAACAACCAAAGTCATACACATCTCAACAAAACAGAATCCAGCAAACAATACTGCGAAATTCCCTTAGGAAGAGGGTAATTGCGACTTTAGTAAAGTCCAATAATAGTATAAACCTAGCAAACTGAAATTACACTAAAGTATCAAACATTTTCAAACAAAAAAATACCTGAATTAAGATCTCCAAGCATGGCAGGGACCCAGCAGCTACAGATGATAACAATGGAGTAATATTATCATCAGTTTCAGCATTAGGCTGCGAAAGAATAAAAGCAACGAAATAATCAGCTTGACAGCCAAATACCTCAAAGAGAACATATTTGTGATGAATCTGAAGACAAAAGGATGCCGTCTTAAAGTGAGCAGCTAACCCGTGGTTTTAAAGTTCAGCCGACACTGCCGAATTTTCAGACGCGGGTCCGGACCAACACTGAAAGTACCAATTTTGGTGTTGGTCCAGATTTCGTCCAAAATTTCAAAATTTCGGATATTTCCGGAAAATGTAATTTTAAAAACAATATCGAAATTTACTGTTATTCCAAAATTTCGGCAAAAAATTCAGATTTGGCCGAAATTTTCAGCAATCTGAATTTGCCTGAATCAAGATTTCATGTCGAATTTGCTAAAAACCCTGGCTTTAGCTATCTTTGTGACCAGTTCCCGCCTGCTTCTTGGAACCGGGTTCATGGATTGTTAATTGAAGTATTCACCCAAAACTTCAAATCTTGGCGCCCCCCTTACCGGGTCGTTAAGTATACTTCACTCACTCTCACTATCCCTCCTGATCAATCAAAAGCACCCCCTATCCCTTCTGGATGCAGTGACTCAGGCGTTACTCAATAGAGGTGCCAGACTGAAGAGAAAGATGTGGGAGATCCTTAAAAATGGGATCATCCCGAAATTACCAGAATTTTAAACCTTGGTTATCCCCACTTCAAATTCCAAGTGACAGTGGTAACTTGTGGTTCCACAAAAAGAGTGAAGAAATTTGACATAAAGAAATGAACAAACTCTCAATGTATTAGCTCAACTGCTGATAATACAAATTTACGGCGGCTATCTGTATGAGAGGGATGGAGAGCTCTTGCAAGTAAAGAATCAACTGCTGATTAGATCTAGCGAGCACATGGAGATGGGTTTTGAGTGTTTACACTTGTGATGTCATCAGTAGTGCACAAAATAACTATCCCAAAGCAAACACAATAATGAAACATAGCCAAATTCTATATACCATTATTAGTTTATATAAGTCACAAGGATTGCCATTTGTAAACATGTATACACACACATTGTTATGTATATAAGTAGATAGAATATTACCTTTAGGCCCTTCAATGAATGTACAATGCAATAGGGGTGTTTCTGTAATTGCCAATTATCATTATAAATGCAATGCAAAACAAGTCATAGGGTAAGGGTATACTTTTTCCCACTTTCTCCATTTCATGAGTGTGAAGTTGCTCTCCTCTCTTCCTCTCTTCCTCTCTTCATGGTAGTTAGAAAAAAAAATTATATATATTTTTAATAGTATCACAGAGCAAGGTTCATCAAGTTGTTGACGCTTCAAGGATCCAAACAAGGTTCCCTCTCTTACTAACCTTTCTACCCATTCGTGATCCATATCCATGACTTGCAGTTATCTCACCTAAACACCTAGATCCAAAATGAAAACCTACATCTGCGTCCAACACATACAGATTTAACACCCTAATACCTAGATCTGAAATTTTAAAAAAACCTAGATCTAATTTCCAAACACTAAGATGTACAACCCAATAATCCAGATCTATGGTCCTAACCCCTAGATCTACCACCTAAAACCAAACATCTAAGGTCCCAACCCCTAGTTCTACAACCCAAAACAATCAATCTACGATAACCCGAGATCTACAACCCAAAATCTTAAATCTAAGTCCTCAACCTCAAGATCTACGACATTTTACCTTAAATTTGAAACCTCAATCCCCTTAGATACCCTTAGTTATACTTGATCGAATACTTTTAGCCCATGAAATCTTAGATCTACAACCCTCTTAAGTTTTACCATTCGAAACCCTACATTAATCATATATGCTCCCTCTTGCCATTCAAAAACACAAAATCATTAGATCAGACCCTCAAAGATTCGTCACTAATCCTTCGTATCTGATCCCACCTACCATTCGCAACTATAAACCTTTTGAGATCTTCTCACTTTTGACATTTGAAAGCCACAATTCTCATCAGATTTGAACCCTCTCCTCTTTGCCTTGAAACCTCTCTATTATCTTCCTACTTCCTTTTTCCTTCTTTGCTTTTAGACATGTTAACAGGTCTTTAGGTCTTTATTGTAATGCCCAAGGGCATACTTGTCTTTGTACTTCACTCTTTATTATTTATATTACATGAGTGAGGGGGAGAACCCTAACTCAATCTTTTCTCTCAATCTTTACTTTCTCTCTTTTCTTTACCTCTCTCAACATGGTATCAGAGCTCTAGGGCATGGATGCCTAGGGCCATTTTCTTTTCTTTTCTTTTCTTCTCTTTCTTCCTTTCTTTTTCTTCCCTAACCCTAACCGTAACCTCCCTCTTCTCCATCAACCTCAACCTCCATCTTCTCCATCCCTAACCCTAACCATAACCCCTCCACTCTTTGCTACAGTACCCGCTACAGTACTGCTACAGTACATCACTATAGTTCCTGCTTCAGTACCCTCTTTTCTCCACTCTTCCTTTCTCTAATCTAATCCATCATAATCTCTTCTTCCTCTTTTGGGTCATAGCTATGCCCTAGATTTTCTTGTTCGGCTTGATCACTATCTTCATGGTGTTGTTCTGGATTTGTACTTACATCATTGCGATGTTTGTGGTTCGGAGTTGTCTCGACTTTGTCTTTATGCCGTGCGGCTGTCTCATGCCTCCCTTATGCATATGTTGTCCTCACGAAGCCACGGTCTATTAGCTTGCTTATAATCTTCATCATTGTCTCTACTTGCTCGTTGTTGGTCCTCTTCAGTTTTCTACCCAGTCTCTTATAGAAGATACACCTAGTATTGAGGACCCTACTATTCGTACTCCAGCTATGGCTACTAGTTCTCAGCCACATTAGGCTACGTCGTCGTCTTTGTCTTCGGTGGATGCGTCATTCCCACCGATTACCACTTCCCGTCTTGATGGATCCAACTATTTGACTTGGAAGATTGCTGTGGAGACATATCTGAAGGCCCGACGAAATATTTCTATTATTCGTCATGATCCCCCTCCTAAGACTGACCCTACCTTTGATGATTGGGATGTAGATGATGCCCTTGTTCGTACACTTCTATGGCAGAGTATGACCCCTTTCATTGCTAGCACCATGATGGATCTCCCTACTGCCAGAAAGGTATGGGAGCACACTGTGGCATTATATTCTGGTGAGAGGAATGTCGTTCGTCTCTGCGACACTTACTCGCGCTGGATGGGTCACCGGCGCGGTGATTCTACAGTCCATGATTACTACAGACAGTTAGTCTCCTATTGCCAGCAGCTAGATGCTCTTATGCCTCTCACCACTGATCTTATCACGGCAGCCAGACAGCGGGATCAGCTCCGTATTGTTCATTTCCTTGAGGGTCTTGGACCAGAGTTCACTCATCTTCGACAGCACATCCTTGGGTCTGGTACTGTACCCACTCTTCAGGAGGTATTTTTACGAGCTCAGCAGTGTGCACTTGGCATTACTGTTCCTACTCCCGTGGATGTCTCGACTACTGCTGCTTATGGCGCCGCTGACCGCCCTTCCCGAGGAGGAGGCACTTTTGGTCGCGGCCGTGGTCGCGATACTAGCTGAGGGGGACGTGGCGGCGGCCGAGAGGGTGGCCGTGGAGGTCGAGCTCGGCCCTATTGTAATCATTGTAGGCGTGAGAGTCACTATCACGAGACATGCTTTGATCTCCATCCTGAGCTGCGTCACACTCCACATCCTCGTCAGGGTCGTACTGCACATCTTGCCCTCCCAGATTCGACTACTCCTATTGACAGCCCCTCACAGACACTACTGGCTACTCAGACTGATCAGATGGTCGTCTCTCGTGCCGACTATAATGAGCTACAGCGTTTCAGATCTGCCAGCAGCCCTCCTGCTACTGGTTTTGTTCAGCCAGGTAGTTCTCCTGCTTCGTTCCTCTCTAGTTCTAGCTCCTGGATTATTGATTCGGGAGCATCTCATCACATGACAGGTACCCAGTCATCCTTACATGATTTTCATCATATTGTTTCAAGTTCTATTACTCTTGCTGATGGAAGTACCTCTCCTTAGACCTGACAAAATGGGACCCGTACCCGCGGGTACACCCAGCCCGCAGGGGTACGGGTACCAATTTCATTACCCGCGAAAAAAAATACCCGCACCCAACCTGTACCCGTGACCCGTGGGTGGGTCTGGGTCGGGCGTTGGTGCCCGCAGGTTACCCGCCATTCGGTTTTCAACCTTTTATTCTTAAGGGCTAAACACTAAATAGTAAAAAACAGGTTGTGGATGGGCCAACAAAACAAGTCAAAGCAATCAGACTATGTGACTGGTATCTTTGGTTGTACCAAAACAAACACTTGTTAAAGTAAATGAAAAATTGTATGATGAATGGGCGTATAAACATGTACTCATCATCCCATCCTTGATATTTGATCCAACAGCAGCTGACTTGTTAAGAAGCTGCTGTTGGATTAAATATCAAGGCTTGTACATCCATCGTACCACCTTTATGTGTTCATACACCCATTCATCATATAATTTCTTTTCGTAAATATATATATATATATATATATATATATATATATGTATATATATATAATTTCTTCTTTAAATTTGCCAGGTTACCTGCGGGTATACCCGTACCCACTCGCGTGGGTTCCGGGTTCATGAAAGGTTGCCCGTACCCGCACCGGTATTTCTTACCCGTACCCGCCGGTACCCGTATCCGCACGGGTTGTACCCGTACCCGCGCGGGTTACCCGTTTGCCAAGTCTACCTCTCCTATCACTGGTGTTGGCAGTTGTTCCCCTTCACCAGACATTACATTATCATTTGTGCTATGTGTCCCTAAGTCACCTTTCAGATTACTTTCTGTTAGTCAATTAACAAAGAATCTTCAATGTTCTATCTCTTCTTTTCCTTTATATTGTCTTTTTCAGGATCTCTCGACTGGGAGGACGATTGGCTTACACCTCAAGTTTTTGGCTGTGTCTGTTTTGTCCACGTTCTTGGGTCAGGATTAGATAAGTTGGATCCTCGGGCCGAACGGTGTATCTTTTTAGGTTACTCTCGGACCCAGAAGGGTTATCGTTGCTACAGCCTCTGCCTGCGACGATCCTTTGTCTCGGCGGATGTTACATTTTTTGAGACTCAGTCATTTTTTAGTCCGTCCATCTTGTTGGATCTCTCCCCTTCTCCGCTTCAGGAGGATTCCTCGCATACTCCTGTTCTTCCTCTTCCGGTTCTTCCTGATCCCATCCCTGTTTCTACACCTCCGATGTCCAGTTCCTCCCTTACAGTTATTCTACTGTTATGCAAACGTCAGAGCCTTGTACAGCCCCTCTACCTCCACCATTGAAGCAGTACCAGCGTCGGGCCAAATCTGCTGCTCATTTAGCCTCGCCCGAGCCATCACCATCTCAGCCGGAGATCCCCACTTCTAAGGTACATTCAAACTCTCCCATTGTGATGGAGATCAACGCCCATTGCGCGTTTATTCTAGGCAGGGCCGCCCTTAGGGACCTTTTTGTTATTATTAATATTAGTTAGGGATATTTTAGTCATTTCATGTTAGAGTCCTATTTTAGTTGGTTTCTATATTTTAGTTGGTTTCTATTTGTTTTGGGTTGTAAATTGGCTATTTAAAGCCTTAAGCAAACATTATTGAGAACCTTTTGGATGAATATTGATTGATATTGAGAACTCTTCCTCCCCTCTTGTGTTCGTCTCTTTCTCTTCCCCTATTCTTCTCTCTATTCTCCCCTAATTCTTCTTCTTCTTCTAATTTCTTCTCCACAGCCTACATCAATTTGGTATCAGAGCGAAAGATCCAAGAGCAAAAGATCCAAAACTACGAAGATCAAAGCGCAACTTGCAATCAAAGTCGAGGTATTTTTTTCTCTTAAACTCAGCCCCAAACCTGCAGAAAATTTACACTAAATCAGCCACTCAAAACTATTACCCTAACCCTTTGAGGCTTTTCATCAAACACCTTACAGACAAAAATTCGTAACCCTAGTCACCCCTTTCTTTCTCAACCCAATAACCTTGTGAAGATCAGCCACCACTGAACAGCCCATCTTCTTCCTTTCTTTGTTACCCAACAGCCAAACCAGTCCCTATATTCAGCTACAACCATTTATTTTCACTAACATAAAGCCCCTAATAAACAGCTAGCACAAACCTTCCCCATCACGACAGTCCTCTTCTTTAATCCAATCCTGCAACCCCATTTCATGTTAGCTTCATCCTTGCCTTCTTTAAGCCACAAACTACCTTACAAGAGCCGATTAACAGCCATTTAGTTACAGCACCCATATCCCTAGTCCCTTATCATTAGTTGTTGAAGCCCACGAACCTTCTACGGAGAGTGCCTGTTCATCCGGAAATCTTTGGGTTTTCTGCATCTTTTGATTTCTTTCCTTGCGAAAAATATCCGCCACCTTTTCCGGCCTGTCGATTGTGAGAAGGAAGAAAGAGTTCATTTACAAAAGGCAACTTGCTTATTCTAATTCTTTTTACGAGTTTTTAGCTTTCCAGATATATACAGAACTTCCTGTGTAAGTTACGTGACTTGCACAATAAGTTTTTTATATCAGACTCCTTTTTTTTTTTCTCCATTGGGCACACGCCACTTAAGTTGGTTATATGATTAGTCACTGATAAATAAAGAAAGCAAAGACAGACACGTGACTTCCTTTCTTTTCTTAACCACATTAAAAGGCAGCCCTCCTTTCTCCTTGGGCACCCCTCCCCTTTTCCACTTAGGTGTACTTTTCACCCCTTCTTTCTCCCTTAGGCACCCCCCCCCCCCCCCCCCCCCCGCCCAAAAAAAAACAAACAAAATCAGAAAAAAAAAAAAAAGAGAGAAATTCCCTCTCTCTACTCTCTCTTTCTCAACTTTCTCTCTCCTCTCTCCGTTAGATTTTCTCTCTCTTGTTTTCGGGCTATTTCCGCTCGAAATTGGCCCGCGACTTCAACACGAAAGTTGAAGTACTTGATTAGTAGAGCACACCCGCATTAGTTTCAGCAGCAGACAGTGATATTCAGCACAGTTTCAAGAGCAATCTCAGCCGTCGATCACGTTCTACGCTCCGATCAGCACCTTTCCGTCATCCGATCGACGATCGGCAACAGACGAGTTGTCAAGAAGATCATCAGGACTTCTTAGGCTATTCGTAGGCTTCCGAGGTACACATCTTCTTTACTGAAATCAAGATTTAATATTCCTATTAGTAGATAGTCATTAAATTTGCACTTAGGGCCCCTATTCACCTTGTTTTCATCAAACCCTTATTTCCTCTACATTAAAACCCCTTTTACCGTGATTTTCGAACCCTATTGTTACACCAACCTTAAGTAGTTTCCTTTATCACGTACTTGTTTCCTTGCATTACATTAGCATAGTTTAGTTGCATTACTTTTAGTTATTTGCGTTGTATATCAACCAAAACCCCATCCTTTCCTTACCCATAGTTCATGAGCATACAAACACGTTCACAAACCAAAATGGAAGAAAGAGTCACCGCCCTGGAAAATGTCGTGAACACTCATAGGGGAACTATACAACAAATGGCAGGACACATAGAACAACTAGAAGAGCGCCTTACGCAGTTGGGTGACAGGTCTACCACTCACGTGGATGGACCTGGGCTCCAAGCAGGCCAATCCGGCAATGCTCGTGGACATCCTGACGGTCCTGGAGGTCTTCTCCCCACCCCTGCTAGGGAAAGTCATATGCAGGGCAATGATAGGAGAAATCACCATGTTGGCCATCCCCACCATGAGGGATTTGTTAACGAGGGACAATTTTAGGAAGACGACCAAGAGAATTATGTCCAGTCACCTACCCAGGCTAGGTATCTCGATGGGCGTTTTGCTACTCGACCTCCGAGACAAAGTCCAGATCGTCACCATACTGATCATATGGATATAATTAAAAAGGTCAAACTGGAGGTTCCTAGTTTTGATGGAAAGTTGGATTCCAATGCTTTCCTCGATTGGTTAGCAAACTTGGAAGCCTACTGTGCGTGATATAAAATGGATGATTTTCATCGTGTGCAGTTTTGCCAGGTTAAGTTAGTGGGATCTGCCAAACGGCATTGGCAAACTGTTCAGAAGAACTTAGTGCGCTCCGGACAGCCATACAAATTTACCTGGGATGAGATGAAAACCAGGTTAACAGATAAGTACGTGCCCCCCTTTTTTATAAACATCAACTGTTGAACGAATTGCTAAATTTGAGGCAGTCGAACTTTACAGTCACTCAATACTTGTCTAAGTTTGAAGAGCTTTCGCTGAGATGCGCTGTAACTGACGAGCTTTCCATGACTATCCAGAAGTTCATAAATGGGTTGCGACCCGAGATTAAGCGAGAAGTCGAACTCCATTCTCCTGAGACCATGGAGGAAGCCTATCAAAAGGCTCTCGCATTTGAAAAATATTTCAAGTACCCCAACTCTAGAGGTGGAACGTCCCAAATGAGAGAGACCCAAACGACTAGATCGTGGTCATCACAGCAGACTGGTAGAGTTTTCCAGTCGGGTCCAGCTGCTTCAAGAAACACCACCAATGTTTCTAGAGGAAGCGGCAACTTTGGTCCAACAGTTAGCAATAATCGGGATAAAGGACCGGTAAATTCTACTTCTCGTCAAGGTCCTGTCACTTCAAATTCCCGCCAAGTCCCCAAGGTCCTGAGTGTTGTAACTGTCACCAAAAAGGTCACATTGCCTCACATTGTCCACATCGCACTCTTACTATAGAAGAGGAGCATGGTGATCCCTTCGAGGACCAAGACGACGAGCAAGAAGTAGAGCCTCTTGATCATGTCGACTCTGCAAATGAGGATGACTTCGATGGCACACGTGTTGGTGTAGTGCGTTGCATTTTGTCTACGCCTGCAGCAAAAGATGATTGTCAGCGCACTAACATTTTTCACACTTATCTCGACTGCGGAGGCACAGTGTGTAAAATCGTCATCGTCATCGACAGTGGGAGTTCCATGAATGTAGTCTCTCAAGCGGGTGTTTCTAAAATAAAACTCAAACCTGAACCACACCCGCAACCGTACAAGGTCGCTTGGGTTGATAAGACATCCTTACCCGTTTCGCAAAGGTGTCTTGTCCCCATCAAAATGGGAGATTATTCAGATAAGATATGGTGTGATGTCCTCCCCATGGACGTTGCCCACGTCTTACTTGGCCGCCCTTGGATTTATGATATGGACGTAGTTCATTATGGGCGAGAAAATACCTATGTTTTTAAACATCGTGATAAAACAATTAAGTTGAAACCCGCAAAACCTACGGATAAAGTTAAGGGTTCCAACCTTAATTCTTCTTCAAAGGCAACCAAACCAAAGGGTCTCAACATCCTGAATTGTAAAGAATTTGAAGGCGCCAATCATGAGACAGGACATATGTTGGCATTAATTGATGAAGGAGCTCTTCAGCTCTCATCAGAACAGCCAGTTGACCTACCACCTGAGGTCAGCCGCTTATTACAGGAATTTAACGATGTGATTCCTGATGAGCTTCCTGCAGAATTACCACCCATGAGAGATGTTCAGCATGCGATTGACCTGATTCCAGGTTCTCAATTGCCCAACCTTCCACACTATCGCATGAATCCTCTTGAGCGGGCAGAGTTACATCGACAAGTAGAGGAGTTACTAGAGCGTGGTGTAATACGAGACAGCCTTAGTCCCTGTGCTGTACCCGCATTACTTACACCCAAGAAAGACGGATCATGGAGAATGTGCGTTGATAGTCGCGCTATAAATAAGATCACAATTAAGTACAGATTTCCCATTCCCCGTCTAGAGGATATGTTAGATCTATTAGCTGGATCACATTGGTACAGTAAGATCGACTTACGTAGTGGTTACCATCAAATTCGAATTCGTCCAGGAGACGAATGGAAAACCGCCTTTAAGACACCAGACGGATTATTCGAATGGTTAGTCATGCCCTTTGGATTATCTAATGCTCCGAGCACATTTATGAGGGTAATGACACAGATATTACGTCCGTTCTTAGGCAAATTCGTGGTGGTCTATTTTGACGATATTTTAATCTTTAGTCGATCAAAAGGATTACATTTGGATCACCTTAGGCAAGTTCTTGAGATTCTTCGAGAAGCTAAATTTTATGCAAATCTCAAGAAGTGCTCATTTATGCAAACCCAGGTGATATTCCTAGGCTTTATCGTCTCGGAAAAGGGTGTATCTGCAGACCCTGAAAAAGTGCGAGCAATTAATGATTGGCCAGTTCCTACTACACTTTCGGAGGTTCGAAGTTTTCATGGATTGGTCACGTTTTATCGCAGATTTGTTAAGGGTTTTAGTACCCTTATGGCTCCAATAACGGACTGCATGAAGAAATGATTGGCCAGTTCCTACTACACTTTCGGAGGTTCGAAGTTTTCATGGATTGGTCACGTTTTATCGCAGATTTGTTAAGGGTTTTAGTACCCTTATGGCTCCAATAACGGACTGCATGAAGAAAGGTGAGTTCCGTTGGACCTCTTCTGCTACGCGAGCTTTTCAAACTATCAAGCAGAAGATGATGGAAGCTCATGTCCTAGTTCATCCTGACTTTTCTAAAGTCTTTGAGGTATCATGTGATGTGTCAGGAGTTGGGATAGGAGGTGTGTTAAGTCAAGAAGGACACCTTGCAGCCTATTTTAGCGAGAAACTTAATGAGGCTAAACAGCGTTATTCCACATATGATAAAGAATTATACGCTATTATACGGCCATTGTCCTATTGGAGGTATTATCTTTTACCTCAGAATTTGTCTTATATTCTGACCACGAAGCGTTGAAATACCTTCATTCACAGAAGAAATTAAGTCAACGTCACGCTAAGTGGATAGAATTTCTCCAAGAGTATACTTTTGTACTCAATCATCGGGCAGGAATTGAGAATAAAGTAGCCAATGCCTTAAGTCGTAAGGGTTATGGTCTTACAGTCCATGAGTGCCAAAGTCATAGGTTTTGATAGACTGAAGGACGAATATCCTACGTGTCCTGATTTTGGCATCATCTTTCAAGATGTTCATGATGGTATCCGTCGGGAACATGTTGATTTCTTAATAAATGACGGTTATCTCTTTCGAGATACTAGGCTATGCATTCCCCGCACGTCCCTTCGCGATTTCTTAGTTTGGGAAATGCATGCTGGAGGCCTAGCAGGACACTTTGGCCGTGATAAGACGATCGCGTTAGTCGGTGATAGATTTTATTGGCCATCATTAAAGAAAGACGTAGCGCGAATCGTGTCACAGTGTCGCACATGTCAATTAGGAAAGGCTAAGAATCAAAATACTGGATTGTATACGCCTTTGCCTATTCCCCACTCTCCATGGCAAGATATAAGCATGGACTTTGTCCTTGGTTTACCTCGGACAGCTCGAGGACATGACTGTATAATGGTTGTGGTGGATCGTTTCTCACGAATGGCACACTTCATTCCGTGTAGCAAAACAACTGATGCCGTGCAAGTAGCTAAGCTGTTTTTTAAGGAAGTTGTCAAACTTCATGGGCTCCCTATTTCCATTGTGTCGAATCGAGATGTCAAGTTTGTTAGCCATTTTTGACGCACACTTTGGAAACTTTTTGGCACACGGTTGAAGTTTTCCTCAGCATTTCACCCACAAACTGATGGTAAAACAGAGGTAGTTAATTGTAGTTTCGGTGATTTGTTACGTTGTTTAGTTGGAGATCGTCCTGAGAGTGTTCATGGCATCATCCCTCGCCAGCCTGTTGACCTTATACCTTTACCACCTGATGCCCGTCCCTCTCAGTCAGCCGATTCTTTTGCCCAGCACATCCATGACCTTCATGCTGATATACGTCGTAGGATTGCTACTAGTAATGTTGATTATAAGCTAGCAGCTGATGTACATCGTAGGAACCTTGAATTTAATGAGGGCGACTATGTCAGGGTTCGTGTTCGTCCCGAACATTACCCTCGCCATTCTTTTAAAAAGTTGCATGCAGGACCTTTTCGTATTCTTCATAAATATGGCCCGAATGCTTATTTAATTGAATTACCTACTGATATGAATATTAGTCCTGTTTTCAATATTGAAGATCTATTCCCAAATCGAGGTACCTTTGAGCCTCCTTCTATGCCTCCAGATGTTTCTACAGGTCGAACTGCCAGCTCCTGTGTTCCAGCACCAGTGCCAGTGGTTCCACCAGTGCCCCCACTTCCTTCATATCATATCGAGGCTATACTTGACGATTAGATCGTTTCCTCCCGCCATGGTGGTTTTCAACGCTATCTTGTTCAGTGGCGTGATCGTCCTCCTTCAAACGCTACTTGGCTTACAGAGGACGAGCTTCGCCGTCTAGATCCTATCATCCTGGAGCAGTACCATTCTCTTCACTCTCCGGAGGAGAGTTCTTTTCAGCAGGGGGGAAATGATGGAGATCAACGCCCATTGCGCGTTTATTCTAGGCAGGGCCGCCCTTAGGGACCTTTTTGTTATTGTTAGTATTAGTTAGGGATATTTTAGTCATTTCATGTTAGAGTCCTATTTTAGTTGGTTTCTATATTTTAGTTGGTTTCTATTTGTTTTGGGTTGTAAATTGGCTATTTAAAGCCTTAAACAAACATTATTGAGAACCTTTTGGATGAATATTGATTGATATTGAGAACTCTTCCTCCCCTCTTGTGTTCGTCTCTTTCTCTTCCCCTATTCTTCTCTCTATTCTCCCCTAATTCTTCTTCTTCTTCTAATTTCTTCTCCACAGCCTACATCACATTGCCTCTCGCACTCGGTCTCGCAATACTGCTCATCCCATTTCCTCTTTTGTGTCTTATGACTTTCTCAACCCTGTATTTCGCAGTTTTGTTTCGTCTTTGTCCTCTCTTTCTCTACCTAAGACTCTACATGAGGCACTTGATCATCAAGGATGGCGAGCGGCTATGGATCTTGAGATGCAGGCCCTTCAGGCCAATCAGACATGGGATTTGGTCCATCTCGCATATGGTGCTTGCCCAGTTGGTTGTCGCTGGGTTTATGCAATCAAGCACCTTCCTGATGGCACAGTTGAGCGCCTTAAGGCTCGACTTGTTGCAAAAGGGTACACGCAGACATATGGGATTGATTATGGCGAGACTTTTTCACCAGTTGCGAAAATTCCTTCTATCCGTGTCCTGCTATCCCTTGCTGTGACTCTTGGCTGACATGTTCATCAGTTGGATGTAAAGAATGCCTTTCTTCATGGTGATTTGGAGGAAGAGGTCTATACGGAGCAGCCTCCTGGATATGTTGCTCAGGGGGAGAGATCTTCTCTTGTTTGTCGTTTGAGGAAATCCATTTATGGTCTCAAACAATCTCCGAGAGCCTGGTTTGGGAAGTTCAATGCTACACTTATTCACTTTGGCATGAAGCAGTGCGCAGTTGATCACTCCGTCTTCAGTTTTCAATCTCAGGCTGGTTGTGTTCTGTTGACAATATATGTCGATGATATCATTATCACTGGTAGCGATACAGGTGACATTCAAAGGCTCAAATCCTTCCTTCAGACAGAGTTCTCTACTAAGGATTTGGGTCGTCTTCGGTATTTCCTGGGCATTGAGGTTGCCTATTCGACTAGAGGTATCTACCTCTCACAGAGGAAGTATGTTCTGGGTCTTCTTGATGAGACAGGTTGTTTGGGAGTCAAGCCTGCCTCAACTCCTATGGACCGGAATATGAAATTACTCCCTGAGGAGGAAGTCCTGTTAGAAGATCCAGGGCAATACAGACGCTTAGTTGGTAAGCTCATTTATCTTACCGTTACACGTTCAGATATTACCTTTGCAGTTAGCGCTGTTAGCTAGCATATGAGCTCACCTCGCACTTCACACTGGGCGACTGTACTTCAGATATTGAGATATCTGAAGAGTTCGCCAGGTAAAGGGTTTTTATTTCAGAGGCATGGGCACCAGAGAATTGAAGGATACACTGATGCAGACTGGGTAGGATCTCCGGCTAATAGGAGGTCTATTACAGGATATTGCACCTTTATTGGAGGTAATCTTGTTTCATGGAGAAGTAAGAAACAAGATGTCGTGTCTAAATCCAGTGCCGAGGCAGAATATAGAGCTGTCTCATACCAGTGGTGAACTCATGTGGCTACGTTCCTTGCTTTCAGAGATTGGATTTCCTCCTTCTTCTTCTTCTCTAGCTCAGTTATACTGTGACAACAAATCCGCCATTTACATTGCCACGAATCCAGTCTTCCATGAGAGGACCAAACATATTGAAGTGGATTGTCATTTCATTAGAGAATTGATCCAGCGACGCTACATATCTCCTGTGTTTACCAGATCTACAGATCAATTAGCAGACATGTTCACGAAGCCTCTAAGTAGAGCTAAGTTAGTTGATAATTGTAACAAGCTAGGAATGTTAGATATCTACATTCCAGCTTGAGGGGGGGTGTTAGCAGGTCTTTAGGTCTTTATTGTAATGCCCAAGGGCATACTTGTCTTTGTACTTCACTCTTTATTATTTATATTACATGAGTGAGGAGGAGAACCCTAACTCAATCTTTTCTCTCAATCTTTACTTTCTCTCTTTTCTCTACCTCTCTCAACAAGACACACTTGTAGTTCTCTACGATTTATTGTGCTGGCTACCAGCCATCTCTAGTGATGTACAACAGCCTTCTCTAGTGCTCTATAGAAGCCATCTCTCGTTCCGTATAATAAGAATTCCTTTTTGCACAACCCTGTGATTCATTTCCTTTCTCATCTTGCATGGATTACTTATGTCCTGCCTATCTATATCTGGGAAGGCATATTAATTCAGTTCAATATGAATATTAAGATTAATAATCTTATGATATTAAGCAATTAAGGTCATAGAATATAAGATAATCTGAGATTAATTAATCTCACACCAGCCTCAATGTGTTATGGTTCCTTGTGGCCTTGAACTTTGTTACAGTTATTCAGATGATCTCTTCTTAATCTTCAATATGGCTGATGGAGTTCCATTTTCACATTTTTTTTTAAGGCAAAGGCCTATTGGGTGTGCTTGATGGCAATAAGGCCAAGCTTATGGCTGACTAAGAACCAAGTCAATGGAGGGTGAATAATGACAGCGTTATCACTTGGAATTAAATTCAGTTGAGTCATTCATTACATTTGTTAGAATAAGCTTATGTAGCCTAAGGGCATTATAGTCTTTTCATATTCTTTTCATAATAAATATATGTGTGTGTGTTAGGGCAAGGAGGCTAACACACAATATTCATTATCAAATCTCTCTGTTAACATGGTATCAGAGCCCTAGGGTTTCTCGATGCCCTAGGACCTCCATTGAAGACCTCTTGTCTTCCTCCATTGAAGCTCATGCCCATGCCCATGCTCATGCCCTAACTTCTTCTTCCATTGAAGCCCATGCCCATGCCCTAACTTCTTCTTCTTCTTCTTCTTTTTTTCTTTCTTCCTCAATCTTCACTGGTTGCCCCCCCTGCGCGCCCCCTGGGAAACCCAACTTTCCCTGTTTGCCCCCTGGAAAACCCAACTCTTCACTGGTTGCCCCCCCTAGAAAACCCAATTTTCCCTGTTTTGCCCCCCCCGGACAAACCCAACTTTCCTTGTTTGCCCCCCTGCATGCCCCCTGGAAAACCCTACTCTTCCCTGTTTGCCCCCCCTGCGTGTTCTCCCTTCTTCTTTTATAACATCTTTCCCCATCTTCTTTGACCTATAAGGATAGTGTTCTTCTCTTCTAGCCGTCGGGTGTTCATGCCCTAAATCTTCCCGTTACATTTCTCACCTTTTTTTTTGTCGCGGCTCCGCTTTGTTACATTTTTCTTTGCTTCCTACTTGATGACTTAAGCTTTGTCTCTATGTTTCGTTGTAGTTCCACAAGTATGAGGCTTCGTGCTTGTTTTTTTTCGGGGTCCTTCCGGCGGATGTTTGTGATTTTTCCTTTTGATTGTTTATTTTTCGTGGTGATTTGCTTGCCTATATTTGGCTGCCCTTTTCTGTGGTTGTATGTGATTGTTGTGGTGTGTCTTGTCTGGTCTGCTTCACCATTTGAGTTTTGGTGTTTATTATGGCCTTGCCATCAGCTTCTTCCTCCGGTTCATTTCCGGTGTCGGTGACCTCTATGACATCCATTAAATTGGATGGTGCTAATTACCTGCCTGGAGTCGTTCTGTTCACCTCTATTTGCGATGTCAGGGCAAGTTACGTTTCATCACGACGGATCCTCCGGATCCTAAAGATGCGGGGTATGATAAGTGGAGTCAGGAGGATGCTCAGCTTCAGTCTCTTCTCTGTCAGAGTATGGAACCAAAGATTGCGAGCAACATGCTATTTCTGGATACATCACGGGCAGTCTGGTTGCGTGCTGAGACACTTTATTCCGGCAGCAACAATCTCACGCGGATTACTGATGTTTACAGTGACTTCTTTCGTATCTCGAGTGGAGATAAGACTGTTGCTGAGTACTATTCGGATTTTGTTGGTCTTTGTGAGCAGATTGATATTTATCATCCCCCATCCACCGACCTTAAGGTCTTGGCTCAACAGAAGAATGAGCTCCGTACTACTCGGTTTTTTTATGGCTTAGGGCCTGAGTTTGTCCCTCTTCGGCAGCAGATCCTTGGATTAGGCACGCTCCCATCTTTGGATGAGATCTTTTCTCGCGTTCAACGCGCTCTACGTCTCGATCCGGCTATCTCTGTTGCTGGTGACCAGTCCGCCTTTGCTGCCCAGTCTGGTTCCTTTCGGGGCACTCGTGCTAGGGGTCGTGGTCGCAGTCGTCGCGGACAGGGCCGTGGCTTTGGCCGAGATTCAGGGAGAGGCCGTACTTATGGGGGTCGTGGCTCACGTTATTGCAGTCATTGTGACATGGAGGGTCACACTATTGATTTCTGTTACGATCTCCATCCCGAGCTACGTCCGGCTCAAGCCGCCCACTTCGCTTCTGAGACACCTGCTGCACCTACTCCTGCTCCCTCAGACAGCATGCTCGTCTCTCGGACTGAGTATAAGTCACTTTTGCTCCTACAGGAGAAAGGGAAACAACCGGCTGCTCAACTTGCCACAGAAGGTAGCAACCCATCTTGCTCCCTTAGCCACTCTGCTTCCTGGCTTATTGATTCTGGTGCCTCTCATCATATGACCAGTAACAGTACACTTCTTAGTTCCTTTACTTCTTGTGCTCCTACTAAGATGGTCACCTTGGCCAATGGGACTCGATGTCCTATTTCAGGCACTGGGACTGTTACAGCCACATCCCACTTATCCTTATCATCTGTACTCTGTGTTCCTACTTTTCCCTGTAATCTTCTTTCTGTTAGTCAGCTTATTAATCGCCTTAATTGTTCAGTAACATTCTTTCCTTCTTATTGTGTTTTTCAGAAACTTGTGACTCGGAAGACGATTGGCTCGGGGCATGAGACAGATGGCCTATACTACCTGGATGATGCTATCACTCCCACAGCGTTTAGTATCTCAACAGATTCCTTTATGTGGCACTGCCAGCTCGGTCATCCTTCTCCTGAGCGTCTGCAGCGTTCTTCCGTTGTTTCTGGTGTCATTAGTCATTTTCATTCTGAGTCCTGTCAGTATGGAAAACACCATCGTGTTTCCTACCCGTCTCGTTCTGTTAGTCGTGTCAGTAGTCCTTTTGAGTTAGTGCATTATGAAGTTAGGGGTCCATGTCGTACTCCTTCTATGTTTGGTGGGAAGTACTTTGTTATTTTTGTTGATGATTTTTCCAGGATGACCTGGCTTTATATAATAAAGGATCGTTCTGAGGTGTTTTCTACATTTTGTTTCTTTTATGCTGAAATTACAAATCAATACTCATGTTCCCTTAAATGTTTACGTACTGATAATGCCCGTGAGTATTTTTCTGATCGGCACGGTTTTCAGGAGTTTCTTTCTAGTCGTGGAATTATTCATCAGTCGTCTTGTGCCCACACTTCACAACAGAATGGTGTTGCCGAGCAAAAAATACGGTATCTTGTAGATATAGCTCGCATCATTCTGTATCAGATGCATGTTCCCAAATCGTTTTGGGCTGATGCTATGCTTACAGCCTGCTTTCTGGCTAATCGTCTACCATCTTCAGTTCTTAGCAATCGGTCCCCTTTTTCGGTGTTACACCCTTCTGGGGATCCGTTTCCGTTACCTCCCAAGGTGTTTGGGTGTGTTTGCTTTGTTCAGGATCTCACCCCAGGACTTGATAAATTGGCCCCAAGGGCAATCAAGTGTGTTTTCCTGGGTTATTCACGAACCCAGAAGGGTTATCGATGCTACAGTCCTCAGCTTCGCCGCAAATTTATCAGTGCTGATGTCTCAATTTTTGAGGATACTCCCTACTTTCCTGCTTCCTTTTCTTTACCGGTATCTCCTCCTCCATTGCTATTGCCGGTTCCGGTTCCCAGTTTGCCACCGAATCCGGTTCAGCGTCCCTTCCAGGTATATACTCGCAAGCGTTTTACTACTTCAGTTGAGCCTTCATGCCCTGCCATCTCTTCTCAGCAAGCGGGTCCTTTACCCTCATCTTCTGATGATGCTACTCAGGTTGATGAATCTCTTGATGCCCCTATTGCGAGCCGTACTCGTTCTCGTACCACTCATCACCCTATTTCTGATGCAGTAAGTTATGCTCGGTTATCTCCTTCGTATACCGCATTTATATCATCTTTGTCATCGGTTTCTATTCCCCGCTCTGCTCAAGAGGCTATGCTTGATTCGGGATGGCGAGCAGCTATGGAGGCTGAGATGGATGCTTTGGCCAAAAACCAGACATGGCAGTTGGCTTCCCTTCCTCCTGGTGCTCAGGTAGTCGGATGTAAGTGGGTGTTCACCGTCAAATACCTACCTGATGGCTCTGTTAAGAGGTTAAAAGCCCGTCTTGTTGCCAAGGGCTTTACTCAGACTTATGGGATTGATTATGTTGAGACATTCTCTCCAGTGGCAAAGATTCCATACATCCGTGTATTGATTTCTTTGGCCGGGAATCAGTCTTGGCCACTATATCAGTTGGATATCAAGAATGCGTTCCTCCATGGTGATTTGAGGGAGGAGGTGTATATGGAGCAACCACCAGGGTTTGTTGCTCAGGGGGAGGTGCAGCATACCATCTGTAAGCTTAGAAAGGCGATTTATGGTCTTAAACAGTCTCCCCGTGCTTGGTTTAAGAGATTCAGTGAGGTCATCCTACGATTTGGTATGAAATAATGTGTTGTAGACCATTCTGTGTTCAGCTCTCGAAGCAAAGTTGGTTTGATTCTCCTAGTTGTATATGTTGATGATATTGTTATTACAGGGAATGACAAAGCAGGAATACAACGCCTCAAAGATTTCCTTCAGAATGAATTCAGCAAAAAAGACCTTGGTGTTCTGAGATACTTCTTAGGTATTGAAGTGACACATTCACAAAGGGGGCTATCTTTGTCCCAAAGGAAGTATGCTCTTGATATTTTGGAAGAAACAGGTCTTCTGGGGGCAAAACCTGCACAGACTCCTATGAATCCGAATGTCAAGCTTTCACCTGATCAGGGGGAGCCACTAGAAGATCCTGGTCGATACAGACGGTTAGTAGGACGGTTGATCTATCTCACAGTCACTCATCCGGACATTGCATATGCTGTTGGTGTGGTTAGCCAGTATATGAGTATGCCTCGGACATCACATTGGTCAGCTGTGATTGAGATAGTGAAGTATCTAAAGAAAGCTCACGGGAAAGGTCTTCTCTTCAGAAAGCATAACCATTTGAGGATTGAGGTATACTCTGATGCAGACTGGGCCGGATCTCCTGCTGGCCGGCGATCTACTAATGGTTATTGTACCTTCATAGGTGGAAATCTAGTATCTTGGAAGAGTAAGAAGCAGGACGTTGTGTCACGATCCAGTGCAGGGCCATGGCTTACACAAGCTGTGAATTAATTTGGCTACGGTCATTTATGTCAGAGATTGGATTCTCATACTCCTCACCTGTATCCCTCTACTGTGACAACAAGTCAGGCATTCACATAGCTATGAATCCGATATTTCACGAACGCACTAAGCATATAGAAGTGGATTGTCACTTTATTCGTCACAGGATTCAAACAGGCCAAATTCAAACCGAGTTCACTCGAACGAATGATCAGATTGCAGACATGTTTACCAAGACGTTGAATGGAGTTCGATTGAGTGATTTATGTAACAACCTAGGCATGTATGACATTCATACTCCAGCTTGAGGGGGAGTGTTAGAATAAGCTTATGTAGCCTAAGGGCAATATAGTCTTTTCATAATAAATATATATGTGTGTGTTAGGGCAAGGAGGCTAACACACAATATTCATTCTCAAATCTCTCTGTTAACAGCATTAAATGTGCGCCCTTACCTAGCATGCTTAAAGGTGTGGGTTTACCTCAAAAAAATTTACAAATATGCTAATCAAGCACAGATCTTTAGAGTGGAAGATGATTTGTCTCAGTTTTCCAAAGGCAGCAAGGATATGCTTATTAGAGAAAGATTAACTATTTCCTAGTACAACTAGTACACTATAGCAATATCATGTTTTAGGAATTGTCTTAGTTATTATGTCTCATACTTCTTTTGTAATTATGTGCTAATACTAGGCTGCATTTAGTGTAGCATCCAGGACATGACTGTAAGGTTCTCAAATTCCCACTTCTCACAGTTGGGATCGTCTTCCGTCGGCTCTTTTACTCTCCCATTGATATACTCATATACCCCAATTTTGATCTACTGACAATGAAAATCTTGGCTTGTTATGAATTGTGACCATTTCAAGTAATTAAATCTGTCTAATTTGAAGGTAGTCATTTTGACTCTAGGGCATCCATCTGACTACTTCCTAGGTTGGAGGAGGGGTTTTAATGGTAACAGAACTGCCCAAAGATGCACTTTTACACGTTTGCTAGCTTAAAGCGTTAATCAAACATATGCAAATCTGATGATTTTTTTTCCATTCAGTTTCCCTAAAAATCCTTGAAAAATACTCCCACATTCAGTCAAAAAAACCTTCAAACAAACTATTCTTGCACATTAAATTCTGATAGGAATGGAGTCAACTAACTCTCATTTTGTAAGCTCATAAGGTGGGGTACTAATTTTAGTTCGAAAGATATTCTCAATGCTTAGATCTGAATGAAACACTCCAGATCTGGTCTCTAAAATTTCTGAAAACTGAACTTTGCAAATCTCCAAAAATACTAGTAATATTAGTAAAAGATATCAAGGAAAATCTCCATAAATAACTAGACGATGGTATTCAACAGTCCATGGCTATTCTATTCGAATAAGAGATGAGAAGCAATACGGTTGATGATGTCAGTCGTACAGCTTAAGAAGGGAGTCTTCTTCCTTCGTCAAGCCTTTAGGACAAAACCTTAGCTTCCCTTGGATCAAGAGTGGGGAGAGAATCTTAAGATCGGCTACAAGATCGATGTTGTGAAATCATGTAGGTTGACTTAATGAGATGAACATAAGAGAAGAGAGAGAGAGAGAGAGAGAGAGAGAGAGAGAGAGAAGAATAGGAGAAGAGAAATACAATGGAGTTTGGGTAACATCCTATCATAGGGCATTCCCTTGTTTATTATGTCATAGAATACAAATGACCACCACACCCGACTTAAGTAACATAAAACTGAAACAAAAACACAATGAACGTTATAGTTTTTATTTATTTTTGAAAAATGACGAATTTTATTGATATTAAGATAGCAGGTAGGACTAGGAGTCCCATCCTATTACATAATATGATAAGTAACCAAGCCGAGCAAACCCAAAATCCGAGATAACACACCAAAGTAAACAATTACAATTACATGTCCTTTCCTTCCCTACTTCCTACCGGTGATAACTTATCAAATATAGCTCAAACTACAATCCTCTTCGTCTTGAAGCCTTGCCTTAACCCTTAACCCATACCCTTTTAAAACAAACAATCTTAAGAACAACTCAGTAGAGTAATCACAATACTCCTAGAGATGAATAGCATCCAGATTAAGTCTAGTTTAGGCGAAAGACATAATCTCTCAAGCCAAAACCTTTGAATTTGTAGTTCCTCTGGAAATAGGTCGAATGCATTCTCTTAGATATGTAACCATGACACTCATCCCTCTAAAGTCAAAAACTATAACTCTTCCCCTCAATTTTCCGAAATTTACACACCTAACAAAACTACCCGGTAGCTTAGAAAAAACTCCCCTTAAACAGCTTTGCCAAGGCCCGAGAGCAAATTCTCTTGAGCCAAATGAGAGTTCTAACATCCTGAATTCACACAAGGTGATTGTGAAAGTTCTAAGATAGAAAGGGAGCTCAATGCTTAAACCCCCTCCCAAGCCTCTTTTGCTCTTTCCTCTTTTTCTTCTCTTGCCGCCATAGCCAGGAACACGTCTTTAGTCGCCCCCAAGTCTTCGTCATATCCAATCCCGAAGACGTCCCCCATTGTTAACAAATCATCAAATTCTTCCGAGAACGATCCTCGACTTTCAGTTTCTCTTGAGCTATCAGCCATCAGTTTACCCTTACCTTCAGTATCCCCACTAGGTCCTAGATGCTCCCCGACTCGCTAGTCTACTTCCAGTCCTAACGTGTCTCGGGAAGCAACGGGCTCATCAATCGGGTTTGCCCGCCTTTTCTTCAGGGCCCTAATTACCGCCTGTTTTTCCTCCTCCCGGAGACGCCTACGAGAGCGCCTTTCATTTTCTAATATTTTATTAAAGATGGCGAGTTTGAGGAGGGGCATATGCAGTTCCTTGTCATTTGCCGTCTCATAGGAGTTATGGTCGTCACATGTACTGCTGCTAGAATCATTCATTAGTTGGGCCCATCGCTTTTTTAGCGGGCTGAAGGAAACCTCACATGGGGTGGGTGATTCCTTCCTTGCCAGCTTTTCGTTATAACTGAGGTTTTTCAGAAGGTCTAGATCTCCAGCCTCAAATGTAAAGTCTTGGGCATTCCAAATGTTGCCAACCTGGGTCACTTCCTTCCCTGTCATAGCTGGATCAGTGAAGTTGTTGAAATCTCGAAGGAGTTGTTGAGAGTCGGAAACGAGTTTTCTCTTCCTGTAATCCTCTTTCCTAAAAATGCCTTTGAGTTTTTTTTTTTTAAAAGATAGACCACCTCGAGTAGCTAGCAACCGTGCTTCCGAGTTAGTACGTCTACGTGGTATATTACCTTTCCCAATACGTAGACGCTTCTCCTTAGAACTTTTACTCTCCTTATAAAATCTGCTTTTTATTTTTAAGGCCTTTTCTCCTGTGCCGACTTCAATGTACAACTGTCAGCAATATCTTTTCGAAGAGCCTTTCCTTTCTTGCAACATAATGCAACATTTAATGATTTCAGCACCGTCCCTTCTCCAGGCTGACCCCACTTACAATTCACATCAGTGACTCTGCTCTTTGACGATCTAGACGAATTGTTGTCTGTTGGAACAGGCTAGGAGTTGGGCAGTTCAAAATTCAAAGAGGGCCCCACCAACGGCTCCCTACCATTATCACAACCCTTGGGATTAGCATCTGCCACCTTTTCCAGTGGAACAACCATCGCCGGCGTCTCATTGTCGGAGGTCTACAAACCGGGGCCCTCAAAAGAAGCTAAATTATCTTTACTACTTGATTCCCCCATCACCGACATCGCCAGGCTATTAATACTATCCTTGGAGATCCCCTTAACTCCTACTGAATAAATTCTGGAGTTTACTCTTAGGTTGATAAAAGAAGGGATAGATTTCCAAAGGGGAGTCATGACCGTAGCCGAGGCAAAAGTCATACAATGGTCGTGGTTGCCAAAGAGCTGAGTCTGAATCACCTGGCCCAGGTGTTGACCAAGGATCTTCACAGTTAACGTGGACCAAGCATGGAGGGGGATATCATAGACTCTAATCCTTATGGTTCTAGCACCCGTGTTATATGCCGGGAAGGCGGGAACCAAGGCTGAAAAGAATAGAGGTATTCCCCCAGGGCATCACCTCCACGCCTAAGAATGGAAGTCGCCTGGGATTCTGACTCAAAGAAAAACAAAATATCCACTGAGTTGATCGAATAAAGCTTTTGCAACTCAGATAGACCCCAACATCTTTTAGCTCATTCCCAAACATCTTCCAACAGCCAAGATTCTGATTTCAAGCTCCCAATGGGGCAACTCTTAAGATTCTTTTTTCTTTCCTCCACCAGATTGACTGTAATATCAAGAGCCGGGAGGTCATCATGTACAGCAACCTGAGAGGGACCAACTTTAGGCCTTCAAACCATGGTTGGAGCCAACTTACTCTTAGGTCCTGAGCATTTCCTACAAACATTATGCGAGCCAAAGTTTTTATAATGGCACCTCGAACACATCCAATCGCTGTCATTTGAGGGCTCACGTCGATTAAACTCAGTAGCTCTATGGCCAGGGACTCTCCTGGCCCCAAATTCCAATCTTCTCACTCTGGTATCCCTATCCTCAATGCTTCCCAGAGACCCCGAATGGGATCTGGGGGGAGCTCACTGGGGTTTGACCAGATTGTCTCCTTGCTCAAACAAACTTAAAGTCCTCCGGCAACAAATATTAAGAATCCCTAGGGATTCAAACACATTCAACGCGTGATACCCAGATTCAATAAAATTTAAAAAGTGCCCCACTAGATGGTCAAGATTAACGCCACACGAACAGGTAAGAGAATCCAACGGAAAGCCAGAAACAGGGGCCACCAAAGGGAGAATCTGGCGGCTTCTGAAGACATCCCTAATGGTCATTTCGGCTTTACGATTATACCTTCTTTATCCTGAATCCCTTGGGATTCAGGGGGTTAGGATATCTCACCGGGGACATCTCACCGAAGCTTCGCCCTCTACTGTTCTCTCCTCCAACACCAGCCACATCAATATCTCTACACTTTCCTCTTCTCTCTCTATGCTCACTCCCTCCCCTATTACAATGTTTGAATCAATAGAAAATCTTTTCTTATATATAAATCGATATTATTACATTCCAATTCCTTGTCAAATGAACGTTATATTTCAACATCCATATCCTACACAAATTGCCTTCAACACTTTGAATATCGAAGAAAAACTTCTTTGCTGATATTCAACGATCCTTCGCCACCAATGATACAAAAACCCCTTCTAGCGTACTAAAGAGGGTTAGCAGATGGCAGAACTCATTTTTAGAATTCCTATAAAATATTGGACTGCAAATCACGTTCTTCCCCTGCTCTCTCATAACATTCAAAAAAATTTGCCACTTTGTCCTGAACAACCCTATAGAAGCCATACTTTTTATTGTATCATTGTTTATTGACATAAATGTATAAAACTAGATCATGGAGGAAATCAGAAAATCTGAAAAAACATGCATGATTTCGTATAGAACGGCATTGCCACCAACCAATGGGAATTTAATCCATTGATTTGTAAACCAATGAACTTTGGAAATGATGTAGCTGATCACCAAAGATGGTAACATCTGCAAGATAAGAAGTTTGTGAGATTGTTCAAAGGATAAGCGTTAAATAGGCGCGTCATTTGCTAAGAACTGTTTGACTAATAAATGTGTATTTCAAGCTGTAGACATATCTCTTCAAAGAACAAGTGCATTCCAAGGATAAGAGTTATGTAGGCGTGTCATTTGCTACTAAATATTTGACTAATAAATTCATATTTCAAACTGTAGATACATCACTTCAAAGAACAAGTGCATTAATAGTTAGAGAATATGAAATATTAGGACATAAAAAGAAACAGCAATGAATAGTGAGGGTAAAAAGCTACCTTACATTAGCATGGTGTTCTAGTAAAGCCTTCACAGCATCTTGCTGTCCATGACCCGCAGCCCAAATCAGTGGAGTACCAGCATCACTTTGTGAATCCACATCGACCCCTTTGGAAATTAAGAAGTTGAGCAACTCAATATTTCCTGCATTCATTTAGAGTTGACTAAAATAATGAGTGGTCTTGAAATAAACGAAAAAAAAAGGCAAGGAACAACTTGAATTATATCTGAAGTTAAGTTCAGTTATGTTTGACGTGAAAAAACAAGAACCCAAAAAAATGACTTTTGCATTGCTGAAACCAGTAGCAATGACACGTGAATATAACAATGTCATCCTTCTTCTTCCGTTTTTTGAGAAAGATAACAATTTACTAAAGAAAAAAAAATTATGCCATGGGCATCTCTTGAGTCATAACTAAAATATCTCTACTGGCTCCCTCTTTAGCTAGAGAATCAACCACACCATTCGCTTAATGCTAAACATGAGATAAGGAAACATAGATATTACACCGGAACTAGAAGATCTCAGTCAAAAGATGCACTAATCTAGTAATCTCAAAGGACCGCCCATTTGTATCACAACAAAACATAGATATTACACCGGAACTAGAAGATCTCAGTCTAAAGATGCACTAATCTCAAAGGACTGCCCATTTGTATCATCTTTGTTACAAGCGAGGGTAAGCTGTAGACCAATAAGCTTGGAATGAGCTGAGAACCGTTTTTATGAGCTCCACTCTACCTGCTGTCGAAAGAAACCTATTGTTCCAAGAGGCAATCTTCTTCTGAAATTTTGCAACGAGTGGCTGGCAGTCCTTTGATGAAAGTCTTGTTGTGACTAGCGGAGACCAAGATAACGAATTCGAAAATTTCCAACCTGAAACCCAATGAGATCACAAATCTCTTTTTGGACAGATAGTAGGGTCCCTTTGAAGAAAAATTCGCTTTTTGCACTATTAGCTACAAGCCCTGAACAATCTGAGAATGCTTTTAAACAAGAGAGAATAGAATTAGCAGATTCGAAGTTATCCGTTCCAAAAATCATCAAATCATCTGCAAACATAAGATGGGAGATAGAATAGGTACCTCGCGAGAAGGGAGTGGAGCAAAGATCCTCTTGTAGAGCATTCTCAAAGAATAATGAAAGCATTTCCATAACAATGACAAAAAGAAGAGGCGACAGAGGATCCCCTTGCCTAATTCCATTTGACGATGAAAAATGGCCATGAGGGTATCCGTTAACAAGGATTGAAAAAGAGGGCTTTAAATACACTTGAAGATCCAATCACACCAGACAGAGTCGAACCCTTGCTTAGACATAAAAGAGACGAGAGAATTGTGGTTAACATTATCAAAAGCTTTGGCTAGGTCAACCTTGATACACATGGAAGGGGAAGAGGATTAAAGATTGAAGCATGGATTTAAATTTCGATCCGAAAATTTCGGATTTCTGTGAGGAACGAAACGAAATAGTACCGAAACCGAAATTCCCGAAATTTACCAAATTTTGTTCGAAATTTCAAAAATTTCGGTAATTTCGTCGAAATTTTGAATAAAATAATACTTTTTTATTCCGTTAAAGTATTTCGATCGAAATTTCGTCCTAAAAAAAGGGGATTTTGTGCGGCAATACCAAATTTCGCCCTAAATTTCGGGGTTTTGGCTGAAATTTCTATTTCGGATAAGTCCGAAATTTTAGCCGAAACCGAAATTTAAAACCATGGATTGAAGTTATGGAGAAGGTCTTGGCAAAGAAGGATATTATCATGGATTTGTCTGCCTTTGATGAAGGCAGAATAGGAAGGGCTAATCAGCTTGTCTATGACCTTTTTAAGTCTATTAGCAAAGGATTTTTGTGATGGATTTGTAAGTGAAGTTGCACAGGGAAATGGGCCGAAACTTGTCGGGGGAGGAAGAATCAGGACCTTTGGGGACAAGGGCTAGGAAGGTGGCATTGACCTCCGAGAGCAGTTTTTCCTTTTGAAGAAGTTCTTGATTGCGGCAATGAAGTCAGTCTTAATCAAATACCAGAAATGCTGGAAAAAGGCACCATTGAAACCATCAGGCCCAGGAGCTTTATGACTGGGGCCTTTCAAAACCACCTCCTCAATTTCTTCATCAGAAACAAGGCGGCTAAGCCAGCTAGAGTCAAGATCCGAGAGCTTTCTGATTGGATCCGGATTCAAGCAAGATTGGCTCTTTTAATTGTTGAAGATGTTGCTGAAATAAGATTGAAGAATGTATGCTATTTCCTCAGGCTTGGAAGTAAGGTTAACATTATCTTTTCTCAAGGCATATTGTTTGAGTTACATCTAGATCGGACAGCCAGATGGAGCCAATCAAGCCTCGATTTTTTATGGGCCAAAGATTCCTCCATTTTTGCGGCTATGAACAACTCATCACGAAGGGAAACTTCTTTAGCAATAAGGATCGGATTAGTGAGATTAGTTGCTAAAGTAATCTAGGTGTCTTCGAGAGCTCTTCGGATGATGGGCACCTTAACATCAATTCTCCCAAAAATAGACATGTTCCAATCCCGGATCTGTCTTTTAACCTCTTTCAATTTTTGAGAGAGCTTGTACATAGAATTTCCAAGAGCTTTTATACCCCATGCCCGTTCAACGATGGGTTAAAGGGACATATCACCCAACGACATATTCATGAACTTAAACAGAATAGGACCCAGACTTTTATAATCTTCCAGGGTGACAATGATAGGACTATGATCAGAAATACCAGGAGGTTTATAATGACCATAAGAGTAAGGGTGGTCTTGAAGCCAAAAATTGTTAACCAGAACTCTATCCAAACTTTCATCTTGGTAGTTTCCAGTGGAAGATTTATTGGACCAAGACAAGGTATCTTTTATTCGACCAAGCCCAAGTTAGCTAAGACTAGTAAGTGTGAAAGTTGGAAAATATCTTTTTTTGTCTGTAAGCTATTTATTATGCATGACTTGTGTGTGTGAATGTAAGAAAACTTTATTTTTGTCTGTCTGTAGGCTCATATATTGTTGTAAAGAGGTTCCACCTCTATAAAAGGACCATAAATCTCTATGAAGAGCATTCGACTTTGAGTTATAGTTTCTTTCTTTTGGAGAAGAGTCTATTCTTATCTTGTTCTTTTGGGAAGAAAAAGTGCATAGGTTTTCTTAATGAAAAATTATCATTCTCTTTGAGTTTTTTTCATCCTTGTTGTATACAGGTTACCTCTTGCTTTGATGCAAGTTTAACCATCGAAGCAGTCCCTTCTCTCTTTCGTTACCGTACCTCCACCCAATACCATCTCTAAGTTCACGCAAACCACCACCCTTATCCACCATCTTCAACCTCTTGAAAATCAAACCAAAGCCTTTAGCTCCTTCACCCTTTTCCAAACCAAAACCATCTACTATCCTTCTCACCATTATCATCTCCGTACCTAGCCCTCACCAAACCCAAACCCTTCCAATACCACCTTAGACCACCACTTGTTTCCATTCTTAAACCCTCATCCTAGGTTCACCAATACCACCACTTTCAATCCGAGTCTGCCGCTCATCAGCTTCTTATATAGAATGTGTTGATTACCCAACCTTAATGATTACCCCACCCCACCACACACCACAAAAAAAAAAAAAAAAAAACCCACCCCACCATAAACCTAATCTCTGGAGAAAACTAATCCCTCACCTGAACACAAGCTGTCAGGCTCAACTCCTAAGTCCTACCTAATTCTCTACAGCCCTACCCTCCCATGTTTTCTCACATAATTCTCGACACGTCCACCATCACATGTTTTCCCACCATTACTTTTCTGCAACGAGTTTCCCTCTCTCCACAAACCCATCTAACCACTTACCAAGAAGAACCTTACTCCTCATAACCATATTACCAAATCCCAATTCCAATGCCCCTCATTTCTTGGATCCAAAACACCCTCCTATCTCACCAAATGCTTGATTTTTTACTAAAGGAAGTCATGTTGCATCGAACTTCTTCACAACTTCAACTAAAATCTTGAGCAATGACATAAAATATGTGGGGTAATTGGAAACAGCAGCCGTTATTAGAGCCATTGTAACCATACGACAGAAGTCCATTCTTTCATCTAGCCATTCTACCACCATATGCAAAATCAAAGATGAGGGTGGCTTGAACACTACTCAACTCAACTCAACTAAGCCTTTGTCCCAAACTAGTTGGGGTCAGCTAAATAAATCCTTTAGAAAATTTTCATGAAGAAGGTGAAAGGATCTACCCAACTCAAATTGACTAAGTCTAATCTTGACACTAGTTGGGTTCGTCTACATGAATCGGCTTGAACACTAAATTGTTTTTTGTTTTTTTCTTTGAAAGTTGACAAATTTTATTAATAATCAGGGCGGGGACAAGATGTCCCACGCCAAGTAAAAAGCAGAGATTAAAGTAGTTACAGAATCTACGACATTATTTGAATTTAGGGAACAATGACCAACATGGCCGTCCTAAATACTCCTTCCTTGGCTAGGGTATCTGCTGCCTCATTAGCTGATCTTCTATTCTCAATTCTGGTTTCCAATATTCATATAAGGTCTAAGATCTCAGCAATAAGTCCTTGAATCCGCTAAAGACCCCTTGAAGCATCCGAGGCCCAACTGATTGCATTAGCCGAGTCCCCTTCCACAATTAATTGCCTCAAATCAATTTAGTGTTGTGTTTTTTGAACACTAAATTGTTAAAGGACTTTTGTTCGGCATTTAAGACTAAAGCTATACACGACCTTCATCAGGAAATGTGATCTTTTGAGCTCGTCCATGTATGCCAAATACTTGAAGAATGACAGCTTCGACTTGTCCGTGACTATGATTGGTGTGTCTAAGCAGTGGAGGAACATACTTGGGGTGAAGGATGACTAGATTGATAACAAAATATGGGGTTATTGGGAATAGTTAGATCCGTTTTTGGATGGATAAGTGGATTGGAAGCAGACCTCTCATTGACTATGTCTTGAATTCAGCCGGCCTATCATAGATGTACCCAGCATGAATGGGGACTAAAACCTTTCTTGTGTTGAAGGAAATCTGCCTAGAGAAGTTGTTGACAACATTAAAGAGTCAATTTTACATATACCTTATGCTAAGGATCAGCTGATTTGGCTCCCTACCATGTCTGGGAAGTTAACTACTAAAATTGCTTGGAGTTCGGTGCACAATCAAGGACTATGAAAGATGGTCTAAATATATCTGGGGTGATCTTCCATCTAAGCTTACTTGCTTTCATTGGAGAGTGTTTGAGCCTTGAGGTGGATATTCCTTTGGACAGTAGAATCAAAGACTCGGATACAACTTGTGTCAATATATATATATATATATATATGAGAAAACGGTTTCTACACACAAGTGTAGATAAGTTATCTACACACTAGCTTCAAATCCAGTGGAAGGCATATTGTTTGGGTGATCCAAACCATTCATTTGATTGGCCCTCACATAGATAGGGTGTCCACAAAAAATCAGCTCCATAAGATCATCCCAACCCTACGATTTGTGGAGGTAAAATGGACGTGTAAAACCCTTCACAAATCTGTCAATTTTTTGCCTCCACGATTCGAAGGGTTAGGATGATCCTATGAAGCTTATTTTTTGGGCACACCCTATCTATGTGAGGGCCCATCAAATGAATGCTTTGGATCACCCAAACAATATGGGGCCCCACTGTATTTTAAGCTAGTGTGTAGATAACTTATCTACACTAGTGTGTAGAAACCGTTCTCTCTCTCTCTCTCTCTCTCTCTCTCTCTCTCTCTCTCTCTCTCTCTCTCTCTCTGTATACACACACACACACACAAATGTATCAGTGTAGTTAATACACACACACACACGTGTCAGTGTATATTGATAACAAAATTAGGTCAACAAATAATATCCAGAATTTATCGCAATATTTTGTGTGATGTTTTTAGGTAAAAAGCAAAGATATTGCGATGATTTTTTAAAATCTCGAGAAAATTTTCAAATTCTGTCATTTTATCAAAAAAATGCAAACTATGATCTAACTTTTCTAGGAAAAAAAGGATTAAGTAAATTTTTTAGTGAACAGTGAACAACTGTATATGCCTTAATGCATATGGTATTGTCAGCAAGTAGCAAATTATAATAACTAAACAATTTTAATCAAAAGTGCAACCAATAATAATACAGTGATGAGATTACTACGGACACTTTAAAAAAACCAATGATACTAAATGAATATATATCCATGAAATCTTGAGACCTTTCTGCAACTCGAAGAAAAAAATGAAAATCAGAAACGCGGGCCCATTCATAAGCTATGAGACAGTATTACAAATTTGTTTATCATAAAGTCCAGAAAGTAATTTGCTCACTGTACATGGAAATAGAGACCATGTCTATATCCTCCAAAACCTATATGAAAATTGGACTTTGACCAAGAAAAAGTAGCAAACCTATTCCGGCAGCATGGTGAAGAGATGTGGCTCCTAATTCACTTGAAGCGGCAGGATTAGCACCACGATCAATAAGATATTTGGCAGTAATTATGTGACCTTGCCGAGCTGCATGAAGGAGAGGAGTCTCACCTGTAATGGAATAATGAATTGAATCGTACAAATTATAGTATACAAAGTGACAGGCAAATAAAAATAAAACTCACCAAAAATGTTGTCCTAATAGTTCAACATGAAATCGTGTTCAAGCTATCAAAGTGATGGGGATATTAGTAATTTGTGATATTGTTATATCCTCTAGTATCATGATGAATAAGCTATAAAGTCTCAGCATGAAGATGGAATCTAACAGACGTCGTTAGAAACTCAAATGCCAAAACTCAACAATAGAAGGACAAGCTCATAAGTCATATGATAATATGCATGAGAATTCCTCGAGGAGAATTTTCAAGGCAAATTATTATCAACTAAAATATTGACCCACTTCTTCTACTTGCAAAGGTTCTACAAAGGTGACCATAATTAATACCGGCCATATCGTGTTTAAGTTATTCAATCCAGATACACATTCATATGAGAAAGGAGAGGAGGAGAAAATTCATGTGGGAACAAGTGAATTATTGTAAATAACCCCTAATGAGTAGCTTGTGAATGAAGACTTAAATAAGGCGGTGGTAGAAGGCGATTCTCTTAATGTGATAAGATGGTTGAGGGGGTCACATTCTGCTCCATGGAGATTTGCCGTTTTCTTTGATGAAATCCTATTCGCAGATAAAATAATTTATTTCACCTCTGAATACCAAATAATTCGATTATCCAGCTGATGTTCGTACAGCAGTATCCACAACTCCTTTGCGAGCCCCGAACGAACAAAATGTTGAATTGAATCATACCAGTCTCTACCGGGGCTTAATTCGAATTTGATCTCTTTCCATACCTCACAAGCAGCAGCTAGTTCAAGGCTCCATTTGCAAGCTTCGCTCCACAAGGATCACGATCAAATGAACATTCATTCTCTTTCTGATATTGTCGTTTATCGTATTTTATCCATAGATTGGAAGGTTCATGGAGAAGATGGATTGAATAAAGGAAAATTCGTACCAATGGATCGTTCCAAGAAGACAATGGGGTCTTTACTTCATCCATGTTAGGTGGTCAGCCAATGGTGAGGCAAATAGATTAGCGAGAGAGGGTGTCTCCAAGGAGAGCTTGGAACTTTTTAACTTTATGCCTCCTTGAGCCTATTGGAGGATTGCATTTGTATTTTCCCTTTCTATTCCCTTACTTTGTACTTTTATGTTTATAAACTCCTCGGTCTTTTCTCCATTCAAAAAAAAAAAAACTCCTCTGTCTTTTCTTTCTTTTAATGAAATCTTTTCACCATTCAAAAACAAAAACTAATTAGTGTTTACTATGAGTTTTATACTTCTGAATAATAAATGTACAAAACGTCTACAGGATATATACAGTTTAACACTCCCTCAAGCTAATGTGTTCCACAGAACAGAATCAGCTTGTCAACTAAATGCAAATGATAATCTGTAGTGAGACCCTTTGTAAAGATATTTGCAACCAAATCATGACTCGAAACATATAGTAAGGATCTCACCAGTTTCTTCTTTCTCCCAAATAAAATGGTAGTCAATCTCCATATGTTCCATCCTAGCATGGTTCTTAGATAATTCGATAGCACGAGAATCTAACAAACATAATCCATTGGAGCTCCTCACAGAGAGGCTGGAGCTAAGTGAGCTCTTCAATAGTGGAAGTCATAGCCCAGTACTCTGCTTCACTAGATTTGGCAACTGTCTTGCTTTTTATTGCAGTGAAATCAAACGGGTATTCTCCATGATATAAAACCCTACCACTGACCTCGTATCTAGATAACCAACCTAGTCGGCATTAAAGTATCATTCTACCTAGACCCCTATGATGATGGCTGACCTAAAACAATCCATGATCAAGGATGCCTCTAGCATATCACATTATCTTCTTGGCGGCTTATAGATGATCCTCTCTACTGTCATGGAAAATTGATAAACCTAATTTAATACATAAGTAATGTATGTTCCCGTAAATTAGAGGTGTTGAAGTGCGGCAAGTGCCCAAACTATAATGCGATGAGAAAGGGTATCTTGCACTTAATTTCAATCCTTAACAATAGCCTTCTTTTGGCAAACCACTAGGATGATGATCGGTTCACAATTCATCATAAGGAAACTGTAGAGATCAGTAGCATAGTTCTTTTGCACCATTACCATACCTTCTTTGCTTCTTTCTATCTCAACACCAAGAAAATAATGTAGCTCCTCGAGATCTTTCATGAAAAGTTCTTTTGATGTGATTTAGCTTTAGGATTAGTTTAGTGGTGTTGACATATCTGTTTGATTTCATTTACAGCTTTCAGGCTGTTCCACCACTTATCTTAGGTCCTTCATGCGAGATTTGAGGGTGACATGCCTAGTGCCTACTTATGGGGTGAGATCATACCTTCGATACTCTCAGCCCATTAGCCCTGATTTTGTGACTCACTGTTACCCTTGGTCATCGACCTTTGAGCCTATTCTATTCATGAGATTATTTAATCTAGATAGGAGGTTGTTTGGGTCTTAGATATTTCATTTCTTTCTTTATGTTAGATTGTGATCAGACCTTATTTTGTTGTTGTTATATCTATATATTCGCCCTGGATTGGTGTGATCTATTATTTGCAATGCATGATTGCGTAGAATTTTAATCTTATTGTTGACTTATCTCAAAGGTTAAATCAAAGTAAACTTCCTAACACGATTTGATTAATTTCATGAACGCCTAATCTGAAAACAGGACTGGTGTGTGCTATTGTAACTTGGAGGATAACTCATTAAGCTCCTATGGTTCTCTAGAATTCCCCACAAACCTATGGGCTTGCACTAGATCTTATGCTAGAAAACCTAACAACGCTGAAAGAGTTTTCTTTTATTGTTAACACTAGGGTTGCAACTTGGGTCGGGTTTTACCCAACCCGCATCAACCCGACCCGAAAAAACCATGGGCCAGGTTTAGGAATCTCGGTTTTTAAAAAAATAAACCGACCCGACCAAGCCCAAGATAGCTTTTAGGGTGGCGTAGGGTTTTGGAAAACCCGGCCGGCCCGACCCGAGTTGCAACTCTAGTTTTTTGTAATCCTGATAAGCTGAGTGATGCTTGATATAAAAATATAGGGTGATTAAATTTTGAGGCTGTTTGGGTGTTGTTGATGCTCTAATTTCTAAAGCATAGTTGTGTTAGTTTGAGGCATGCAAATGTTTCACATAAAACATAAACATCTACTGCTATGTCTATCTAAGTAACTGACTGGATGAGTGATGTGTTTTTTTTCCTGCACATTTACAACTTTGTTCTTTGGGTTATCTGGAGGGATATTTTTGTACTTTAATATTCAACTCTTTTTTTGTTTATCGAAAAACAGAAGTTGGTCTATTTTTTGATTTATCTTAGTGATCAACAAATAAGAATTTATTAAATGAATTGAGTGTAGCTAGGGCTAATGTTTGGTTGTACTTGTGACGGATTTAATACTTCATTTTAGGGTCTGCTAATTCCAAAGAAAAAATAAATGTAGCTAAGGCGACAATGTGAAAATGACCCTACCCGAGAAACTATCTCGGGTAGGGCCGGTTTATGAATCATGGGCTTTCCAAAAATAAACCCGACCCAACCCGACCCGAGATAGTTTCTCGGGTATGGTAGGGCTCTTCAAAACCCGACCCGCCCGACCCAAGTTGCAACCCTAGTTAACACAATTGAGAAAGCTCAAAAGATAACACAATTTATCTATAACCAAGGAGGGCCATTTGATGCCAAAAAAGCTCACAAAAAGGAGAGATTTGTGTCATGCTTGGACAAGATTTGCGACAAATTTCCTGACCATACAAAGTCTTGCGATACATAGGAAAGCTTTGCAATAGATGTTTGTGTTATTCGGTGTGTCAGACAAGATTTGCGACAAATTTCCTGACCATACAAAGTCTTGTGGTACATAGGAAAGCTTTGCAATAGATGTTTGGGTTTGACGATTATTCTTCTATTCAGTATATCACACATTCATTGAGTCAAAAAATTATTCAAACAGACAATTCTTTCTAGTCCAACTGGACGTTCGTGAGCCTTAGGTAAGTGTGCTTCGATTGCTAGATCGCCGAGACAAGCCTGCCATGGGGTATTTGTATGAGACCAAGAATATGGCCAAGGAAGTCATAAAGAATAGGTTGATGAATAAGAAGTCAGAGTACATGCTCATCTCACTTCAATTGTTGATAGTGTTGATAGCCTTGACCACTAGCATCCTAAGTAGAATAGCCAACAGCATATAATGTCTCGAAAGTGGCCCATGGAAGAAGTTTGTGTCTTGGGAGGTCTATTTGAGTTCTTTATTGTGGATAGAAGACCATCGTGTTAGAGAAGAAGTAACATGCAGTTCAGAGGATTAACGAGACCGTGTAAGCACAAAAATGAACATGCTGAAGATAATATACTCATCATCAGGTCCTATGACAGTATATTGAACCTTCTTTTTTTCATCTAAAGGTTTTTGGATAGCAGCAAACTGATTAAATATCGCCTTCAGCTTAAGAACTCATTAATAGTAAGGTTCCTTTTCTTGCAATTTCGAAGGTCTATTAGCAATGGTATAATATGAGCTTCAGATTATTGAGAATATGAGTCAATCAATGCCTTCCATATATCACTAGAAGTCATGATGTCAAGTATTACAGCAAGAACTATTTAAAGTCAGAGTAGAGTTTATAAAGCCATAATGAATTGGTCCTTGGATATCCAAAAATCATGGGCAGGGTTATTCACACAAAATAACCCATTTGAACATATTATTTGGGATCTATAAATAAGCCATTAAGATGGTCAAGGATGCATTCAGCACAGGCAACATGAAGAATTTAACCTGTCCAGAGGAAGTTGACATCAGATACTTCTTTTTTTTTCAATAGCAGTTGTCATGAGATATCTTATTAGAGAGTGGGAACATAAGGGAGAGGGAGAAGAAAAGGAAGGGGGAAAGAGACTTTTTTTGAATGATGGAGGAGGAAGGAGACATAAGGAGGATGAAAACACTATGGAAAAATAAGGTTCCCTATGTTCCAAATAGGGAGGAGTGTGGTTTGGAGATGATAAAATAAGATAATTTGGATGATTTGAATGGGTGAGTGAGGACTACGGAATGATCAAATGAATGATTAGGGGTTTAGTGTTTTGACAAGTGAATTAAATTTTTTGAGGTGATTGGAATGAGGGGTTTGTCCGTCTAAGTATTGGAGTACCAAATGGAGGGTTTAGATTTTGGGATGATCAAAGTTAAGGATTAGAGTTTGGGGAAGGGATTAGGGTTTGGAGATGACCAAAGTTAAGGATTAAAAGGGATTAGGGATTTTTTTTTGTGTTTCGAAAAAATGGATTGAAGAAGAAAGAGGATCTAGGGTTTGAAGGGAGAGAAGAAAGAGAAGGAAAAAAATCTAGGGTTTTGAAAAGAGGAGATTTTGGGATTTGAAGGAGATGGAAAAACAAGAATAAGGGTTTTAAAAGAAAGAAAAGACCAGGACAGATTTTAGAAGAAACAGAAGTACATTTTAAATGGATCAAACAATATCCGTGTCAACTGTCAATTGATCTTGTTAGCTTTGATACCATGTAAAAGATATCCAATACAAGTAAGCATTTATATGAGAAAGGAGACTAAAGAAAGGAGAAAATCTGTGTGGGTGAGTGTGTATTGATCAATTTTCACTAATTAGTAATTACTAATGAGTGTTTATAATCTAGCATCTATGATACCTAGATACGGATATTGACGTGGACGCATGAAAGGAGATACAAGTCAGCATTTTCCAAAATGTAGGACACGGATACAGATACGGGCATTGTGTGTCATTGGATAATACACAAGACATATATAAATTAATATCACAAAACTTGACTATATTTAACTTATAATGTTGGAGTTAATAAAAAAAATTGAAATAGCATTTTAAGACTTACATACTCAGTTATAGTTGCAAATACAAGGTACATGTAAACATAGTTGTCAAACTCTTATGAGTCGTACGAGTCAACTCTCGAGTCGAGTCGAGTTGAGTCGCATGGGCGAGTCGCCTCTGTTGAAGACTCTAACGAGTCATTGCGAGTCGAGTCAATAAGACTCTTACGAGTCAAATCGAATCGTTGGGCCTGGGCTTTTCTTGTTTTGATGGTTGAAAACTTGGAGAACTTAGAACTTAATTATTATTATTTTTAATGGTCGGCAATTGCATTAAATGCGAAAAAAGACCGAAGAGGTCTATACAGATAAAGAAAAAGAAAGACAAGAGCAAGCCCCACTGCAAGCCTCAAGGAGTAAGGAAGACAAATTGCTCAGCTCTCTCCCTAAAGACACCATCTCTAGCTAAACTGTCTGTCACACCATTAGTTGACTGCCTAACTTGATGGAAAGAAATCGATGCATCCCCCACCCTGTCTTGTATCTCATCGAAGAGAAAGGCAAATCTCCAAGGGAAGGAATGAGAACCACTAAGCCACCTTATCACATTGAGCGAGTCTCCTTCTACTACTACCATATTCAAATCTCTGTTCTCAAGATAACTTATTCATCGGTAGATAGCACACACTTCAGCTTCATTAGAGCCAGCGACTCCAATGGGACTCGCAAAAACCCGTTTCATAGTGCTCCAAATTCATCCCTCAAGACTCCCCCAATTCCGGCAGGATTAGGATTCCCGATGCTATACCCGTTAAAGTTTAGCTTCAAAAAACCATGTGCGGTAGGCTCCCGGTCTTACAATCTTGGGTTCTTAGCCCGAACCACGATAAATTTCCTTCCAAACATACCATTAATCATGGGCGGACACAAATCTAAAGTGAGGAAGGGTTTTCACCCATGATTAAGTTCCAACCATAACTTAATTATTTTTGTGAATGCAAGTTACAAGCATATAGTTATTTATATTTTTGGCTTAGTGCTTTATCTATGTGCTATTAGGTTATATTTTTTACATCCTTAATCTTTTGATATATAATTATATTTTTTTCAACAAAATTTCTATTCTTTTCAAAAACTCTTACGTGTCAAAGAGTTGAGTCAAATCACGAGTTATAAAATTAAGAAATCGAGTCACGAGTCGAGTCACGTTTTGACAACTATGCATGTAAAAAGCATGATATTTATTCAAATAGAGAGGCGTATTTTTGAAACAAGACAATTATTTAACCATCAAAAGTATTCGTAAGTATCTGACTATCGTGTCATGTTGTACACATTATGTTAGTATTAATTAGAGACAGTTCCAGATCAACCATCCAAACAAAAAGAGGTTCAACAAGCAATGTTGAACCTCTTAGATTACATATAGATAAAGGAGAAAGACCACCAATTCCAAATCCTAACAGAAATCTAACTTACATTACATATAGATAATTCTTTTCAATGATAGGCGGCCTCTTAGACGTTGTTCGTTTGAGATTATGATAACAGATGGTGAGCCCCCAAACCGATTATTGGACTCAAAATTAATATAAATTTGAGTCCAATAATCGGTTTGGGGGCTCACCATCGGTTGTCATAGTCTCAAATGAACAGGGTATTAGCAATGGGTTGGATTGATTACACAAAGATTTTAAGTGATGAGATGAAAAGCAGCATTAACTATATCGATTGATATAGAAAAGCTAAAAAAATACCCGTCAAAAAGGAGGTGATAACAAAGATAAAACTCATAATTACCATCGTCGTCCTTGACATCGACATCGCCGAGGTTCAATTCCTCGAGCAAATATTTGCAGACTTCGGTCCTGCCCTCTCTGGCCGCGAAGTGAAGAGCGCCCCGTTTGTTCGCGTCCTTGACAGCTGCCACCGTTGCCGCGACCCCCTTCCCTTCTTCATCGAGCTGAGTAGCCAGTTCTATTTTTATTTTATTTTTCAACAAAACAAGAAACAGAAAAAAAAAATCTCAGAAAAGGATTCAGAGCAATGTTTCGGTCAAGCAGCCATGAGAATCGTGTTGAAGTATAAATGATTAAACAACACCATCTCTAACAGCTTAAGCTTTTGGAGTAATGAGTTTTTTCACATGATTAAATAAAACCCAACAACTCCTTGATATTAAAAATCAACATGTACTGATAAGACACTGCGCTGTAGAATAAAAATAAAGAGAAAATTAGAAGAAGAAGACAGGTTAATTTAAGGAAACACAAACCTCCAACTGATATTCATAAATTTCTATATTCTTTCTCTAACAAACCCGCCCTTCTTTAAACTAATTCTACCCTAATTAACTCCTTAATTCAATCACATAATTACTCCTTAAATCAAGCAATTACAGGATTACGCATTTATTTATAAACCCATAAAATATGGAATAAAGATAAATAGGAAGGTCCCTAACATGTACAGCCAACCCAAAAAAGAGCACCCACTCTAACATCTTAGCAGTCGTCGTTTGGATACAAGGACTTTATAAAATAGGATTTTAAAATCCTATCTTTAACAAGCTAAAACCTGAATTTCGTAAACAAAAACTTGCATTGCACATTTTCAGGATTGTAAAATCTAGGTTTTTGCTTATAAAATCAAAGTTTTAGCTTGTGAAGTCCACGATTTTACAATCCTGGATTATAAAATTGATGTATACAAACAGACTGTTAAGCTTTTGGAGTAATTGGTTGTTTTACAGATAGCACACAAACTATTTAAATTTGAGTCCAATAATAGGTTTAGGGACGACAAAAGGTTGTCATAATCTGAAACGAACAGGGCCGCAACCGATTGTGAGAGCAAAACCTTACTCTTAAAGAGATCGAAATTTCCTGTGCGAGCGGCATCAAGAAACAGTTGAACTTTCTGCCTCACTGCAAAATTTTAATGAGAGAATGAAGAGAGATTGGTTAGAAAATCGAAGAAGATGAGGGAAAACACAAAAGGGTTTTTTTTTTTTTTTTTTTTTTTTGGAACCTGCGAGAGCTGTAGAAGCATCAGACGCCATTGTGGGAGACTGTGGAGAAAGGGAGTGGAGTTGCCCTAGAAACAGAAACTAGGTCGGTGGAGGGTTTTTGGAGATCTCTGTGAGGGTTTAGATTCTAGAATTTTTGGGAAACTTCAAAAGTTGCCAACGGGAAAGGAGGAGAAATACAAAATCATAGAATGCTTTAGTAGTGGCGCCCCGCCCACTTAGATAAACTTTGTCCTACTTTGTTCAATCTGAACCGTCCATTTGATGGGACTTGCCCTAAAAATCACTTGTTTTCTAGCTGCAAGAAAAGAAAAGAGAGGAAAATAAACTCATCAAAAAGAAAAAAAAGAGGAAAATAATCTGACGTGGAAAACTACAAAATAAAGGAAAAGAAACTGTGAGAAAATTCTTTTTTCTAGTTGTCCACTTGGCCGATAAAGGAAAAGAAAGTATGCAGGCAAAGTGGTTTTCTCAGGAAAATAATTTTCTCATCCTTTTGGTAAGAAAATTTAGAGGGAAAGTACAAGAAAGTTGGTTTTTCACGTCATTATTTATGTTTTCCACCTGTGTAATTCCGCTTTTCCGAGAAAACAAGTGAACAGCGAAAAATGTCAAATCGTGTCCAATCACGGGAACATTTGGCTTACTTTCTTCTCTTTTCCTTTCTCAAGAAGGCAAGTGAACAGAGCCTTAATTTCTACTTTTTTGTTATTTTTTTGAGTTATTATAAAAGACAGCTTAAGGTATTCTTAAATAAGTCGCTCTCCTTTGATTATGTATAAAAGACCACTTATTATTTGCATGATGATTTCAAAATTAAGGAGATTTTAGATATTGTCGAGATTTTATATGCTTTGTGCATGTGTATGGCTGTAGGTAGATCACTGGGTAGACCATTGGGTGACTGCCCTCTGGTCGGTTAGTGCGAGTGATGTGTGTAGTCTATGATGAATGCATGGGTGTGCCCATCGTGTTCATTTGTAGTGGCAGTTGGCCGATTTTTCATCCCCTTTGATTGGATTTCAGGCGATTGAGAAGAAGAGGCAAACGCCACTTTTTCCTTGGTCTCTAATGCATTTCGTAGATAAAATGGACTTTTCTAGAACGGTGTGAGGCTAAAGTGGTAGCTTTAAATGTTGACACGCGCAAAATTTGAACGACATGTTGACACGAGCTTGACGTGAACAGGCCGTGTTAAATATCGATGAGCGCAGAGAATGCAAACGGCTCAGGATCGGCAGGTACAGATGATTAACTCTTTAACAAAACAACACAAACAAACGCTAGTGTAAGGGATAGATGATTAAAGAGAAATGCTCACATAAGAAGATGGATTCATTCTGTCGTGTCTTGAACCCAGGAAGACAAGCTACAATTACTTAACAGTGAAAGTACAATGTAAAAAAAGTAAAGATAAACGTTAAGCCAAGTTTGACGTCGGTTCTGGGATCCTTTCTTCTGTTGCAATCGTTCCCTTTTTCAGCTTTCATATGTGATTGCTCAATGCTACCACATGTTCTCGGTGAGGGGACTTGTGATAATTGTTCACTTCGAATTCTGCATGTTCCTTTGTTTAAGTATAATCGCCGACTCCACCTCCTGAGAAAATTGATAGTTGGCATACAACTGCTTTACTTCAAAAGACAACCCATGAGACGATGGCTCGGTCTCATGTGATCGATTTTAAATTCAAAAATAGGTGTAAACACTGTCCCCCTCCCCCTGGGCATTCCTTCGATTAATGAAATGAAGTCGATGGAATGTCCCTTAGATCGAGTTCAAGCTTATTATTCTTTCAGATGAATAATATTAACCTCCACGTTGCCCTCTTGGTGTCTATCCATACAAGCTGGATTAATATTGTTCTAGCATTCGCATCGGTCTTTCCCTTCATCTAAAATTTGAAATTTGTGATTTCTACCCGATTGTGACATTTTTGTATCTTAGATTTTGGTGACATACCCGGGGCATATGTGATCATAGGGTTCAGCACGTTTCTTCATAACCTATGGGGATGCTTTCAATATGAAGAAAAATGGTTGCAAACATTATTACACCTTTCCTAAACTCTCTATTTTCCATTGTCTTCTTCCTCCGAGACTTTCCTTAGTTGGAGTATCGCAGTTAGGGTTTTTTCCGACGTCTTCCACCCCACATAAAACTTCCAAATCAAAGTCTTCAAGGCCCAGGTCCCCTGTTAATGACTCTATATTTGATCCCCACCAACAACCTGGGAAGTTGCAAGAAACTTTAAGATAATGATCCCGACATCTGCTCAGCGTAAATCTTCTCTATTGTTCTAGGTACGAATTCATTCACCTTAGGACCTCACCATCGTGAATGCTCTTTAGAAGAATTGTAAAAACTTTTTCCTCAAAATACAAACCAGAAACTCCCTATTGAGTTTTCTAGCGTTGAAATCGGTGGCTAACCCTGTTGGTACAATAAGGAAAAAAACCATAAAATGATAAATTACAAAATATGGAAATACTTTAAACCAAAACTCATATTTGAGTGCGAAAATAATCAATAGAATATATAATCCTCAATGTATGTAGAGTTGTTGTACGCCCTCGAACGCTTTGCTTAAGAAGTTGTTCGGCCCTATTCCGGTGCAAGGATCTGACGGCCAAACCGTCTCCAGAAACAACAATTGAGTGTTGGTGTGCACCTAGCAAGCATTTTGAAGGCAAAGCTTCGAATCTCTCTGGTTAAGCAAACCGGGCTCTACAATCTTCTTGTGGAACGTAATCTCACAAGACCGAATTGTGAACCAATATCACACACCACTTTGAGGTTTCTCCTTGTGTGGACCTCAATCTCGCACGAAGATAGTGGAACAAATAGACACAAAAATTATGGGAGATACCCTTGGTTGGCTTTTCCTTTCTCACACCACAACAATGGTAGAAAACTTTTATCTTCTCTATTAAAGAAAAGCTGTATTTTTTCTCTCTTTATAGAAACAAGCCAAGAGTCTCTCCACCTTATGGAATCGAGTGCTCAAGGCACACCACTAACTGAGAAATCCAAAGATTTATTATTAATGGAATGCAAAGAGTTAACTAGAAAGACTATCTCTTTCTGTCTTTTATGAAATGACTTAGAGTTTCGAGGAATACAAAAACCCACCTTAAAAGCCTCAGACCATAGTTGCACAAATTCAAGTGGCCCAATCCTCTATTTGAAACTTCAATATGGATTCAAAATCCAACAAACCCATGTGATCCTGACCTCTTTCAAGTGAGAGGTGGATAAAGTGGGTTGACCGAATGTCCAAAGAAAAGGCCGGCTCTTGAAAGAATCTTGTTATTTGATGTCATGTATGAAGCCCCAAGTAGATGAAATCTACATGCAACCATGTCTTCTAGTGTTAAACCACAAATTCTTTTTGTCTTGATGATGGTCCTTCGAGTTTGACTCTTTGAAGCCTTAAGCCCCTTGGTTCTATCCGCTACTATGGTTGTCATGATTTTATTACATTAGTCACGGTCATAAGGTCTAAGCCCTTATGTTTTTACCCTAGTTATGGATGAACTTACGGAGGGTATCCAGGACGAGGTGTCGTGGTGTGTGTTATTTGTAGATGACATAGTATTGATTAACGAAATTAATGTAGGAGTTAATGCTAAGTTAGAGTAATGGAGAAATACTTTGGAATCTAAAGTTTTTCGACTGAGCAGGACAAAGACATAGTACATGTAGTGCAACCTTAGTAATGTAAGAAGGCAGGCGAGGATGTAGTAAATATAACTGGACATGAGGTACCTAAGAGGGATATCTTTCGCTATCTTGGTTCAATCCTACACAAGGAAGGAGAGATTGAAGAGGATGTTAACCACATAATAAGAGCAGGTTGGTTGAAGTGGAAGCATGCTTCAAGAGTTATGTGCTACCGTAAAATACCTACCAAGTTGAAGGAAAAGTTTTATAAGACAGCTATGAGGCCAGCCATGCTGTACGGCTCAGAATCTTGGGCCACCAAGAAGCAGCATGTACATAAGATGAGTGTAGTGGAGATGTGAATGCTTAGATGGATGTGTGGTCACACAAGGTTAGATCGAATTAAAATGAAGACATCCATAAAAAGGTGGGGTTGGCACCAATTGAGGAGAAGATGAGAGAGCACTGCTTAAGATAGTTTGGGCATATCCAATGTAGGCCTTAATTTTGGATGCCCCAGTGAGAAAAAGTGGCTCGTGCCAAGTTGAAAGAGTAAAAAGAGGAAAGGGCAGACCGAAAACAACTTAGGTCTCGGAACAGTGAGGAAACACTAAGGGCTAGGAATATAACAGAGAGCATGACCTTGGATAGGATAGAATGGAAGGAACTGATCCATGTAGACGAACTCAACTAGTGTCAGGACTAGACTTAGTCAATTTGAGTCTGGTAGATCCTTTCACCTCCTTCATGAAATTTTTCTAAACGATTCATTAGTCCACCCAACCAGTTTGGGACAAAGGCTTAGTTGAGTTGTAGTAGTCACGGTCATCAGGTGCCCACTCTGGATTCTATAACTCTGGCTCCATTTTTACTTCCCAGAGCTTCGTCCCACCTTTATAAGTGTTACGATTCCTCTCAATGTAATCCTCAATCCTTTCGGATTTGCCCATCCTTCCCGTTTAACAAGGAATCCAGGTTGATCTTCACCCCCATTTTTTTCACTCCACTCGGCAGTCTCGGTCCCTCTTAGTTCCAGGATCTGCTCAAATTCACCCCACTTCTGGCTGACATTTGATCATTTTATTTATCTCAAAGGTGGCCAACAAATGAAAGGTTTAGATAATCTAAATAGTTGGCCCCACGGCCCCCACTACACCTAGCCACACGGCCGCTTTACAATTTTCATGGGATTTGCTAGAGACCATCCCAGAAAGCCAGTTCGCGGCTGGCTGTTGGATGTGAGAGCAGCCACACAGTCTTAATTTTCAGTAGATTATGTCTTATCCATTCATTCATGAGGTGGCTTCTCTCACATGCAACAGCCAGCCGAGAAATGCCTTTCTACGATGGTCCCTAGCAAATCCCTTATTTCATAAATGGGTATTATTTTTTCACCCCACTGCAGGATAATGCGCCCGAAATAATCATCTCCCATTACATATAGTGCGCTGTTTTGATATTTTCACTCTTGTGGATGGACAAAGAGAGCAAGAGCTACTCCTGGTTTATATTAAGGTCGTTAAACCCATAAAAACCACTAGTCCTTAAAAATGTCCTTCAATTGCTCTTTGCAGTTGCAGAACCAGTTCTCTCAGACTTTTATTCATCTCTCTTACTTTTAATCTTATTTTTTTGGGTCTCATGGCTCTTGCACCCACTTGCCAATTCTACCCAACAAGCTTCTTGGATTCATTTCAGAGTTCCTTCTCTAAATTCCATGGCTACCGTCTACAATTTTTCAGGTATAAGTCATCAATTTCCTCCAAAAACCATCATTATTGTTTGACTGACAACATGGACTCCATGCAACAGAAAAACCCTAGAAGAAAATCTAATTTTGTTGCCAAATTTGCTGCAAAAAACCCAATTTCTCAATCCCACTCTGGTACTGATTCTTCTAACCAGAGATGGATTGATAAATGGAGCGAAACCCACCACCAAAATAACCCTAAAAGGCCGCCGCCCATTGTGGATTACACAAATGGCGGCTCGTCGAGCGAGGACGATGAGAAGAGTAGTAGTAGTACAATGGAGAAAATTGTAGAGAAATTAAAAACATTTGGGTATGTTGATAATATGAATGAGAATAGAGAGAGAGTGCCTGAGAAAGGATCAGTGGAGGATATTTTCTACATGGAAGAAGGGGTATTACCAAACACGCGAGGTGGGTTTTCAAAGGAATCTCCATTGGGTGTAGATATTGGTTTTGAGGATGGTGGTAAAGTTTTGTTTCCATGGGAGAAGCCAACAATTGTTGAAGGGGATAAAAGGAATTCAATTAGGGAGAGGAGAAGTAGGACTTCATTGGCGGAATTGACGCTACCGGATTCGGAGCTTAGGAGGTTGAGGAATTTGGCGGTTAGGATGAAGGAGAGGACAAAGATAGGAGGGGCTGGTGTTACTAAGGATATTGTTGATGTGATTCATGAGAAGTGGAAGACAACTGAGGTTGTTAGGCTCAAATGTGAAGGTGCTCCAGCGCTTAATATGAAGAGAATGCATGAGATCTTGGAGGTTTGATTCTTGCTGAAACTCATCATCATTATATACTTAATATTACTTATCCTAGTTTTCCTTTTCTTTTTCCAAGTTTTCTTCCATATGCACAACTAATTTGTTCACGATAACAACATTCTCAGTATTGGATCATATGCAGTACCGAAATCTCAATAGCATCATTACCACATGGAGGTGCAATTATATCGTGGAAACAGATGCTTAATTTCTGTTTTGACACCCCACCCCAAAAAAAAAAAAGTTCTGGCCTGACCAATGTTTTAAAACGCGAATGGGGTCAGAATCTGGCCAAAGCAAATTCTAGTCGACTTGGCATGATGCAGTCGAGTACTCGGTTGACGCGGCTGAGTACTCGATTGACGCGGTCATAACTCGGGAGAGTCAAGCAAAATGGGGACTTGGACAACAAATGTGGACAAGGTAAAAGGGAGTCGATTTGGGGGTTGTCTACGATGACCTGGAGGAATTTTGAAACCATGGGCCTGACTAGTTTGTTGTCGTCTTGTTATGTAGAGTTGATTACGAGATGAAATTTTCAGTCAGACCTTCAAAGTATTGGCATGAAGTTATTGTTTTCTTTTCTTTGCGGTTCTTTTGTACCATTCCTAGTTTCAGCCCAGGAATTGAAGATTTTTCATTCATCCATCCTATAAATTAAGAAATTGTAGGCAGATTTGTCTTTGAGAACCATCTCTACATTACATACATGTTGTAGAGTGGTGGTTCACTTGAGGCTTCATCTTTTGGTGTGGGTTCATGTTCGAGAAGAGTTGTATCATGCCACACAGACTTTTGAGTTCCATAGTATCTACATAAAAATCTTTATGAGGTTAGATTTTTCTAGCACAGGTGATTTTATAGAGAGAATGAGTTTCTTGTGCAAAGTCAGATATGGAGAAAAATTATTTTTTAAGCGAGCATTTCTCATAAAAGATGATTAACAAATAACTGGAGGTTAGTTAATGGATTATCAATTAAATCTACAAAAAATTTAAACTATGGTAGAGATGATTATTTTAGAAACTTGCAATTATTGTATAATGTACATTTTACTCATAGGCTGCCCCTGATGATATAATCTGATGCCAATAGGTTTATTCTATTTTGTCCATTGACTGAACTCGTTGGAGATCAAGTACCGCAGAGTGTCTTGCAAATTTTCTTCATGTACTTACCCATTTAGAAGATCTGCTTGAGCTTGTAGAGATCCAGAAAGTGGTGGTCTCACTTTTATCTCTTCTTGTTAATAGGTTCAATGGTTATATTGTTGAAAGCTTCTTATAGAGAAAAAGTTGGGTGATCTTTGGGAAGGTCTTTGATGTGAAAATATGTACTGTTGATCTTGGATGGACATGGATGGATTTATCCCTCCTATGTCCTTTTCCATAAATGCCTTTAGTGAGATTCCTTGAAAAACATGCAAAATGGGTTTATTTCTTCTGGAACATTTTCATGGATGGAAATACCCATGACACTATTTTGTTGGCTCTAAATTCATTTAATGCATGCTTTTATTATTGTAGTGTAGCCCAACTGTTTTTTTTTTTTTGGGAATTGAAGGTATTTTTTCTTTTTAACTGCAAGCTCTATTGTAATAACACCTTTGGCCTGTATTCTACTTCAAAAGTAGACCTGGCTTTAGTTTTCTACTAAGTACATCACTGTCTAGCTTAAGAAAACAGAAGTGTCTCAAGGGGATCTTATATCATAATATGAGGTTATTGTTGTGTTTGATGATCTAGAGTAGAGCTGACTGTCTTTTATCATTCTCAAGTGTATTTTGGAATTCCCTTGGGGATGAAGCACCTAATTTGCTACCAATATTTTGTCAAGTCTCCAAAAGGCAGGATGTTGAAAATATCTCGCTATGATTCATGCTTGGCCATATGTTCAAGAACTTCTCTTTTGTCTCTCCATTTTTTGTTCGCAATTAATGTTGTGGCGTTCTAGGTCTTGTTTGAGGTTATCAGCTTCAGTTCCAAGAAAATTATTGAGAAGGTAAATGTCTTACAACTCAAACTTTGCATCTTCATTTCCCTAAGCTTCCTCTATTGCAACCAAGCCACGTCCTATGATACATTGCATCTATTTAGTAAAGAATTACTATTATTCTCATGGAACCTTCCCTCAGAAACTCTGAACCGTCAAGACCACTCCTCGTAAATCCTTCTTTCATCTGTCCATAGAAGCTGTGGAACACAGCTTATGTGTCTTCTTAGCATACATCAACTTCTCAATAGGCCTTAAGCGATTTATGGACTCAAGCATTTTCTCCGAGTTGACAATCGTCACAATTAATGCTCTTTTCGGATGTCCCTCTCCTCTTCCTGGTATCTATGGTTTGCTTCGTGTGTAAATTTCATATACCCTTGGAGATGGGTTGTTCATTGTGTTGTTAATAGATGATTGGGAAACTATTCTGGCATTTTAATTTAATCTTTAGGCAGGTTGAGGATGTAATGAATTGGTTCACTGACAGGGGTCAGTATATTGACTGAGAAACTTGCAGTTGCAAAACTAGTTAGCACAGTGTCCCTCTAAAAATTCTAGTAGGTTTTCAAGGGGTGTGATGGTACAAGCTGTTTTCTTTTGGATCCTTAGCTTAGCTCTGCCCTGCACATGACAAAGCTGCCCTGCAAATGACAAAGCTGCAGATGGGTTGTTCATTGGTACAAGCTGTTTTCAATGCGCCTTGTGTATTTTCTAAAGGTCCTTCAAAAATCTTACATCGATGTTTCTGGTTAAGTTCTTGGAGCTTGCATGATTGGGTTTTGTTAGTGTTATAATGTAGTTGCTGGAACCATTGTCGACTGGCAGAACATTATTTTATTGATACTTGACTCAATTCATAAGATAAATGCCCGATATTTGCACAAATATCATCATCTAAAATTTAAATTTTGTTGGTGTTATAATTTTCTTTCAGTCCCCATTTATAATTATTTGCATTTGTTCCCAAGCCATTTTGATGCTATAGATTCTACTATGTTGATCAGAGAAAGACTGGAGGATTGGTTATTTGGAGATCTGGCACTTCAGTTTCTATATATAGAGGTGTAAGCTATGAGCTTCCTTCAAAGCAACTAGTGAAGAAACAATTTCATAATGTTCATGAGATAAACCCGAACTCCTCGAGCACAGTTACTGACGATGATGCTGACAGTGAGATTCGTACTCCTCATGCAAGCTTGGAAGATACCATTGAGGGAAAGAAAGATAAAAAATCATCACCAGAAATCAAATACGAAAAAGTAGTTGACGAGCTTTTAGATGGTCTAGGTCCACGCTTTACAGATTGGCCAGGATGTGATCCACTACCCGTTGATGCCGATCAGCTCCCGGGGGTGGTTCCTGGGTACAGAGCCCCCTTTAGAATTCTTCCATATGGGGTGAGACCTACTCTTGGAAACAAGGAAATGACAGCATTACGAAGGCTTGCGAGAATATTGCCTCCTCATTTTGCCTTAGGTACATTGCTCATATTCTTTAATTATTCCAATTTTTTGCATCCAACTGTAGTGAGTAGCTTCTTTATTTTTTGAATGGATAGTTCCAAAAGCATATTGTTTATGTTACTTCAGTACATTCCTTTAACATGCAATTATAAAATCGACTAGCATTTGCGTAATTTCTGTATTTTATATATATATATATATATATATATATATATATATATATATATATATATATGAGGAATAAGATTGTGCGGTCGACCGCACCAAGCTTAGGTGTGGTCGAGGGCCCCAAACTCATGTGGGCCCACTTTGTTAGGATGATCCAAAGCATTCATTTGAAAGGCCCTTACATAGATGGGGTATGTACAAAAAAATCAGCTCCATAGGATCATCCTAACCCATCCATTTGTGGAGGTCAAAATGGACAGACACCGTTTGCCACCAATCTGCCCATTTTTGCCCTCCACTTTTGGAGGGGTTAGGATGATCCAATGGACCTAATTTTTTGTACACACCCTATCTATGATGGGGCCTTGCAAATGAATGGTCTTGATCAGCACAAAAAATGTGGGACCCATGTTGTTGGGCCCTCGACCGCACCTAAGCTTAGGTGCGCTCGACCGCACACTCCTTTTCCTCTATATATATATATATATATATATATATATATATATAGAGAGAGAGAGAGAGAGAGAGAGAGAGAGAGAGAGAGAGAGAGAGAGAGAGAGAGAGAGAGGTTCCTGCACACGTGTGTAGGTAAGTTACCTGCACACGAGTGCAGAAACAGGGTGGGGGCCACATTTTTGGGGGGATCAAAACCGTTCATTTGGAAGGCCCTTCCATGGATAGGGTGTGGCCCAAAAATCAGCCCCATTGGATCGTCCTAACCCAATCAAAGGTGTGTGTGTTGGGAGGGGGGAATGGACAGACACTGTGTGTCTATGTTTCTGCCCATTTTTTACCTCCACAAATGGCAGGGTTAGGATGATCCAATGGGGCTGCTTTTGGGCCACACCCTATCCATGGAAGGGCCTTCCAAGCGAATGCTTTGGACCCCCAAAAAATGTGGGCCCCCACCCTGTTTTTGCACTCGTGTGCAGGTAAGCTTACCTACACACGTGTGTAGTGTAGGAACCCTTTTCTCTCTCTCTCACACACACACACACATATATATATATATATATATGTGTGTGTGTGTGTGTGTGTGAGAGAGAGAGAGAGAGAGAGAGAGAGAGAGAGAGAGAGAGAGAGAGAGATCAAAGTAGGAAGAAAAAGAGAGATAAGACGTGAAAGAAGAGAGAAGAGGGGAAGGAAAAGAAAGAGGAGAGGAAAGAAGGGATATTTTAAGAATGAGGGTGATGTAGGACCGGAAGTTAAATAGAAGAAAGGGGAGAAAAAGAGAAGACGAAAAGAAGAGAGGGAAGAATAGAAGAAGAAGAAGAGAAGGAGAAGAATAGATGAAGAATAGGGGGAGAAGGGAAGAGGAATTAGGGGAGAAGAGAAGAGGAAAGAAGAGAACTACAAAGAAGAGATTATTAGAGGGGAGAAATTTCAATCAATCTTTAATTCATCCAAACTTAATAATTCTTAATACAATGAGGCCTATATATAGGCAATGGAACTAAATATCATGTAAATAAATCCTAATATCTACATTAGAGGGTTATGTGATGCCATATTTTTATTAACTTAAGTGATAAGATACAAAATGGGAAGACTGTCCCTGACTTAAAGTTACATGATGACTATTGAGTAATGACTTTCTGAAAAAAAAAAAAAAAATTGTTGGGACAAACAGCTCATAAATTGGAGTCCGAATGAAAAAGAAAATGCCATCAGGAAAATTATTTGTTGAAAACATGACTGGATATTGTGCATGGATACTTTGTCTGAAACCACATTTTGGGTGCTCTGTACTGGGTGACAAAAAATCCCTGGTCTTGAACTAGGGTAATATCAGAGGTGGGGGCATCCAAGTTGTCTGGACCACATAACATGGTCTTGCGATCCCCGTGAGAGTGAAGACACCATATTGTTTTTTTTTTGAATGGTGTTGAATTCATTAAAAGAAACAGAGACCGAGAAGGTCCCTGGAATCACAAGAGATAAGAGGGCCTATCGACCCAAAAAATACAGCAGAAATACAAAAAATCAAAATAGCCAGGGGGGGAAGAAAGTCAAAGAGCTCCACTCTATCCCTCACAACTCCTTCTCTAGCAAGTTTGTTAGCCTCTCTGTTCACTGACCGCCTTATATGGATGAAGGGAATTGAAGCGGATCCAATTCTATCTTGAATCTCATCAAATTATGCAGCAAACCTCCAAGGCGCCAAATGAGGACCTCTTAGCCATCGGATGACATTGAGAGAATCCCCTTCTACCACCACCCTTTTTAGATCTTCCTTTTGCAACAACTTGATGCCTTGGTGAATGGCTCGTACCTCCGCTTTGCTGGAGACTGCTACTCCTATAGGACCACTAAATGCCCATATCACAACTCCCTCCTTGTTCCTCAACAACCCTCCAATACCTGAGGGACCTGGGTTCCTTAAACTAGAACCGTTGAAATTGAATTTGAGAATTCATTGGGATGGCAAGGACCACGCTTGAATTACTTTGGGGTTATTACTAGATGCACAACATATCTCTTTCCAACCGTGCCACAAATCATAGGCTGATACAAATCTGAAGCATTCTAGGGTGCGTTTGGATTATAGGAATCAAGAATTGGTATCGACATCAAATTCCATACCAATTCCAATTCCCTTGGTAAAGGGAATGTTAATTCATATTCTGCTGTTTGGGATGCATTAGAATTAGGAATCGGTATTTACATCTCACTTCTGTGAATTTAGAGAGAAAGGGAGGTTTTAACAGCTTTGCAGCAAGTTTGATTTTTTTGCATTATTAGGGATGGTTTTTTTTTTTTTAAGGCGCACGAGTGGGGGGGGGGGGTTGTATAGGGAGAGATGTAGATGATCAGAGCCGTTGATCTAGTTGACCACCATATTTATGGTCTACCCTGGATTTCAAATAGATTGTTAGTACTAAAAAACCCTTTAATCAAAGGTTTTGATCAACGGTTAGGATCATTGGACACAGGCTTAGAAATAAAAAGCAAAAAGGGGAAGAGGCTTCTTTGGTGAAAATGAGCATAGGGAGAGAGAGAGTTTCTCCCTCAAATCAAGGGAGAGAAATTTTCTATAGTTTATCTACATCCTAGAGAGAGAGAGAGAGAGAGAGAGAGAGAGAGAGAGAGAGTTTCCCTCAAAAGGGAGAGAAATTTTCTCGTCAATATTTTGTGCTTATTTTGTGCACCGGTATCACAATACCACCTACCTTGGGTGGTTACACAATCCGCCCAAGATTCCACCGAAATTTCCACCGCGCCATTCCCTTTACACTAGGTAAGACAAGCCAAACACTGGTATCAACGGAGAAAGAATCAAACGCCGATTCTTTTTCCTGATACCGAATGTGCCCCTAAGGTTTTCACCCAAGATATGGTTAAAGCTATCACCTTGTTGAATAGGAATTGGGCTCCTTTGGAGAAACACTTGAAAATCCTAGTATTTTGTTCCTTCAATAGCACCCAAATTGTAGCTAAAATGAAATAAAAAGGGCGGCCCAGTGCACGAGGCTCCTGCCATTGCCATACGGGGTCTGGGGAGGGCTAGATGTACGCGGCCTTACCCCTGCTTTGCAGAGAGGTAAAAATGAGATATCCTCTTCAAAAATAAAATAAAATGAGATATACCATAAAATTTTACCTTTCTGCTTCCAAGGTGCCATTGCCCAATTTTCAAAGAGCTCCAGGAAAGTTGTCGGGAATACCCATGCAAATCCCAAATCTACTCAGTAATCTTCCCCACACTTCTGTTGCCACTTTACCGTGAACAAATAAGTGGTCCATGGTCTCCTCAGCCTCGATACATAGGACGCAATTGTAAGCCTAAGGGTTCAACCCTACCTATGTTTTGATGATCTACAAACTCAAATTGATTATATGATGCTAATGTTCTTGCTAGTGTTGTGATTTAGACATGTTACATTCATATCAACACTTGGAGCAAGAAGAACAAGGGCTAGTCTTGGAGAAAGTCGAGTCTTGGTGGTCATCCATCAAGCCGTATTGTATATCGAAGATTCAAGGGAACCACAAGTGCGAGATCAAGTTTGAAGACTATCTCAAGACAAGAAGAAAGCCATGCAAGCAATCAAGAAGATCGAAGTAAGAGAAGACTCAAGGTTCTTTAGTTTTTAGAATGCATTGGAGTCCTCTTGGCATTTAGTGTTTGCATGACTTAGTGTTTTCAAAACTCATTTAGATCTATCTTTACAACTCACAAAAAGTATTTGAAAACACATATTTAAAGCCCAAAGTCCCTTGGAATAACCTTTTAAAATCAAGTTTTTAACACAGGGCCGGTCGACCGGGCTATGGCGGGCGACCGCGGGATGATACTTGGAATCCCAGGATCAACTGAATTTAAGCGGGCCGGTCAACCGGGCCATTCGGGTCGACCTCGGATGGAGTTTCTGAAAAGTCAGAAACCATCCAGGAAGGTCTTGGCGGGCGACTGAGATGACCCGGTTGACCGCGGATGTTCGAAATTCAAAAATAAAAAAGAGCGCCCGATAAGGGCGGGTGACCGCCGTAGCCCGGTCGACCGCCCCGGTCTGGCAAAAGAGCTTTGGGGCCTGCGCAGGGTAGGTTTACCTAACGCAGAAATTACAGTATTGCTGCCAAACGGGCATAAATCCTTTAAGGCTATTTAAACACCATTAAAGACCTTCATTCCAACCTTTTGAAACATCATTTTATCAAATCTTTGAGCTTTATCTTTCAAAATCAAAAGGAATCATCTTCTACCACTTGTGCATTTGAACTTGCATCCATTACTTGTCAAGAGGGTCTCCAAGAGCATCTAGTTTCTATCATTTGGAGATTTAGTGAGCTTGAGAGTAGTATTTGCCTTTAAGAGGCTTGAGAGCTTTTATTTCTTTCTTCCTTCCATTTTTTGTAAAGAGGGTTTCTAAGCTTCAACCCTATAGAAGAAGAAGCTTGTTTGAGGAGAGGGTTTCACGCTTCGGCCCTTGAGAAAGGAGAAGCTTGTGAGAGGGATTTTACGGTTCGGCCATTGAGAAAGGAGAAGCTTGGTTGTAAAGGGTTTTACGCTTCGGCCCACGAAAGGAGAAGCTTGATCATTGTAATTGGCTCATTGATCCGGCCATTTGAAGGAGGATCGAGATAGTGGAACTCACGCGTGGATGCGAAGAGTGGAGTAGGTCTTGTGATAGACCGAACCACTATAAATCTCGTGTACATTGTCTCTTTCTCTCTTCTCTCATTTGTGCAAGATTGTGGTAATATCTTTTACTTGTTTATTCATTAATCAACAAGGGCCAGTCGCACTTTAAATTTCTAAGGCTTAAACAAATTGCAAATTTTAGAGATTTTTAATTAGACCCAATTCACCCCCCCTCTTGGTTTGCCTATTGGGATTTCAGCAATGTTCGATGAGCATCATTTTCCTCTGTCTGCTAAAATTGATGGTCTCTATTCTTTTGAGGATCACTATCCAACCAGACAAGCAGACTCTCGACAGAGCTTGAATGTCCCACATTTTGGCTACTTTGGAGGTACCGGGCAAGGTAGAAGATGATGATAAAAGGATTTAACTGAGAATTCCCCATTTGAGTTCCAGACCCATATTCTTTTATCTTTTCCATCTAGCTTGATGTAACATTTTTTCAATGTTAGCAGAAACCTACCCACCACTTCCAATTCCCTATAAAAAAAAGTTCCTTCTAAAAGCCGGACACCAAACCACCTTGCTGTCTACTCTGCAAAACAATCTTTTACCCATACCTCCTTATCCGATGCTATGGCAAACAGCTCTACAAACGATTCCTTCAACAAAATATTAGTGCACCATTTATCCCACCAAAATCTGACTCTGTCATCTGCATATACTCTGAATCTCACCCCTTCCAGAAACTTTTTGCTTTAAAACACATCACATCCCTCCATGTATTCCTCCCTGCCTTTCTAAACTTATCCTTTGTTTCCCAATGACCAACATGAGACCCATATTTACTTTCAATTAATTTAGCCCACAAGCCGTGACCCTACTCTCCAAATCTCCATAGCCACTTCCCTAATCTCTTCTCCACTCTTTTGAAGACACCATATTATCTTAAGTTTCTTGCAATATTTCTGAAGGTCCTGATGGCAGCTGGCAAATGGTTTGCTGGTTATAGTTGGACAGCTGGCCAGAGGAAAACTTTGACAATATTATTTGCGTATGAAGATTAAAAAACCTCTCGAGCAACATATTTTCTGGTTTGGACAGATGTTGATGGCTAGAATCCAAACCGATACAAATCTAAGCAGAAATATGCGGCTCAAACACATGATTCAAGTAGAAATATGGGTCAGACTTATGAACACAATGGAAAGAAACAGATAAAAACCCTCGATCCAATAAAAAACATAGCAGATAATAAACACCTTTGATCTAAACATTGAATGAGCGACCTACCAAAACCAGTAACGGATGATGATCAAAACCCTCACATATCAGTGAATCTGATAAAAAATTGCTATGATACAATGTAAACTTTGTAAATGAGAGAATATTAAATATGAATATTGTTTGTATTAATAGAAAAGGTAAACACTATATATATATATATATATATATATATATATATATGAGGAAAAGGAGTGTACGGTCGACCGCACCAAGCTTAGGTGCGGTCGAGGGTGCCAAACTCATGTGGGCCCACTTTGTTAGGATGATCCAAAGCATTCATTTGAAAGGCCTTTACATAGATGGGGTATGTACAAAAAATCAGCTCCATAGGATCATCTTAACCCATCCAAAAGTGGAGGGCAAAATGGACAGACACCGTTTGCCCCAAGTCTGCCCATTTTTGCCCTCCACTTTTGGAGGGGTTAGGATGATCCAATGGACCTGATTTTTTGTACACACCCTATCTATGATGGGACCTTGCAAATGAATGGTTTTGATCAGCACAAAAAATGTGGGACCCATGTGGTTGGGCCCTCGACCGCACCTAAGCTTAGGTGCGGTCGACCGCACAATCTTATTCCTCTATATATATATATATATATATATATATATATATATATATATATATATATAGAGAGAGAGAGAGAGAGAGAGAGAGAGAGAGAGAGAGAGAGAGAGAGTATATATATATATATAGAGAGAACATTTCCTACACACTTGTGTAGGTAAGTTACCTACACACTACCTTAAAATACAGTGGGGGCCCACATTGTTTGGGTGATCCAAACAATTCATTTGAATGGTCCTCACATAGATAGGGTGTCCACAAAAAATCAGATCCATAGGATCATCCCAACCCTACGATTTGTGGAGGTAAAATGGACGTGTATAAACTTCACAAATTAGTCCATTTTTTGCCTCCATAGTTTGAATGGTTAGGATGATCCTATGGATCTGATTTTTTGTGGACACCCTATCTATGTGAGGACCATTCAAATGAATGGTTTGGATCACCCAAACAATGTGGGCCCCCACTGTATTTTAAGGTAGTGTGTAGGTAACTTACCTACACAAGTGTGTAGGAAATGTTCTCTCATATATATATATATATATATATATATATATATATAGAGAGAGAGAGAGAGAGAGAGAGAGAGAGAGAGAGAGAGAGAGAGGTGCAGCTACACACTCGTGCTTAAAATATAGTGGGCCCCACATTGTTTGGGTGATGCAAACCATTCATTTGAGGGGCCCTCACATAGATAGGTTGTGCCCAAAAAATCAGCTCCATAGGATCATCCCAACCCTACGATTTGTGGAGGCAAAAATGGACGTGTAAAAACCTTCACAATTCTTTTGCCTCCACAGTTTGAAGGGTTGGGATGATCCAATGGAGCTGATTTTTTGGGCACACCCTATCAATGTGAGGGCCTATCAAATGAATGGTTTGGATCACCCAAGCAATGTGGGCCCACTGTATTTTAAGCCGTCGGTGTAGCTAAGTTAGCTACACGAGTGTGTAGCTTCACTTTCCTCATATATATATATATATATATATATATATATATATATATATATGAGGAAAATGATTGTGCGCTCGACCGCACCAAGCTTTGGTGCGGTCGAGGGCCCAAAACTCATGTGGGCCACATTGTTAGGATGGTCCAAAGCATTCATTTGCAAGGCCCCATCATAGATAGGGTGTGTACAAAAAATCAGCTCCATAGGATCATCCTAACCCATCCAAAAATGGAGGGCAAAATGGACAGACACCGTTTGCCACAAATCTTCCCATTTTTGCCCTCAACTTTTGGAGGGGTTAGGATGATCCAATGGAGCTGATTTTTTGTACACACCCTATATATGATGGGGCCTTGCAAATGAATGGTTTTGATCACCACAAAAAGTGTGGGACCCATGTGTTTAAGCCTTCGACCGCACCAAAGCTTAGGTGCGGTCAACCGCACACTCCTTTTCCTCTATATATATATATATGTGTGTGTGTGTGTGTGCAGGTAAGTTACCCGCACACGTTTGCAAAAATAGGGCGGGGGCCACTTTTTTGGGGGATCAAAACCATTCATTTGGAAGGCCCTTCCATGGATAGGGTGTGGCCCAAAAATCAGCCCCATTGGATCGTCCTAACCCAATCAAAGGTTTGTGGGGGGGGGGGGGGGGGGACACTGTGTGTCCATGTTTCTGCCCATTTTTCCCCTCCACAAATGGTAGGGTAGGATGATCCAATGGGGCTGATTTTTGGGCCACACCCTATCCATGGAAGGGCCTTCCAAATAAATGCTTTGGACCCCCAAAAAATGTGGGCCCCCAGCCTGTTTTTCCAAACGTGTGCAGGTAACTTACTAGCACACGTTTGCAGGAACCCTTTCCTCTCTCTCTCTCTCTATAGATATATATATATATATATATATATATATATAGAGAGAGAGAGAGAGAGAGAGAGAGAGAGAGAGAGAGAGAGAGAGAGAATAGTGTTCCTGCACAGCTGCTCAGATAAGCTATCTGAGCAGCTGCTTCAAAAACTCATGTGGCCCACATTTTTTGGGTGATCCAAAGCATTCATTTGAAAGGCCCTTCCATGGATAGGGTGTGTACAAAAAATCAGCTCTATAGGATCATCCTAACTCAATCAAAGGTGGAGGGGAAAATGGACAGACACTGTTTCTGACCATTTTTCCCTCCACAAATGGCAGGGTTAGGATGATCCTAAAGGGCTCATTTTTGTCACACCCCCTCTTCATGGAAGGGCCTTCCAAATGAATGCTTTGGATCACCCAAAAAATGTGGGGCCACATGAGTTTTTGAAGCAGCTGCTCAGATAAGCTATTTGAGCAGCTGCGCAGGAACACTTTTCTTATATATATATATATATATATATATATATATATATATATATGAGAGAACGGTTCCTACACACATGTGTAGATAAGTTATCTACACACTAGCTTAAAATACAGTGGAGGGCATATTGTTTGGGTGATCCAAACCATTCATTTTTAAGGCCCTCTCATAGATAGGGTGTCCACAAAAAATCAGATCCATAGGATCATCCTAACCATTCGAACTGTGGAGGCAAAAAATGGACTAATTTGTGAAGGTTTAAAGACATCCATTTTACCTCCAGAAATCGTAGGGTTGGGATGATCCTATGGATCTGATTTTTCGTAGACACCCTATCTATGTGAGGGCCTTTAAAATGGATGGCTTGGATCACCCAAACAATGTGGGCCCCCACTGTATTTTAAGCTAGTGTGTAGAGAACTCTCTACACATGTGTAGGAACCGTTTCCTCTCTCTCTCTCTCTCTCTATATATATATATATATATATATATATATATATAGAGAGAGAGAGAGAGAGAGAGAGAGAGAGAGAGAGAGAGAGAACGGTTCCTACACACATGTGTAGATAAGTTATCTACACACTAGCTTAAAATACAATGGGGGCCACATTATTTGGGTGATCCAAACCATTCATTTTTAAGGCCCTCACATAGATAGGGTATCCACAAAAAATCAGATCCATAGGATCATCCTAACCATTCGAACTGTGGAGGCAAAAATTGGACTAATTTGTGAAGGTTTAAAGATATCCATTTTACCTCCACAAATCGTAGGGTTGGGATGATCCTATGGATCTGATTTTTTGTAGACACCCTATCTATGTGAGGGCCTTTAAAATGGATGGCTTGGATCACTCAAACAATGTGGGCCCCCACTGTATTTTAAGCTAGTGTCTAGAGAACTCTCTACGCATATGTGTAGGAACCGTTTTCTCATATATATATATATATATATATATATATATATATATATTTGGGAAAAAGGTTTCTGAGGTATCGCTCACCGTGAGCAGCCCCCTAGATACCCCATTTCCCATAGTTGGTTGAGTTATCCAACCCATTGGTTATGTAGGTTATAGGTAGGATTAGGGTTATGGTTAGGGTTAGGGTTATGGTTATGGTTATGATTAGTGGAGGTTTTCAAATGGATGGGTGCAAATTAAACTCCTATAAATCGAATGGTTAGGATTATGGTATGGAGGTGGTTTCTTAGGGACACCCTATCTATGTGAGATCCTATAGAATGAATGGGTAGGATGAGTCAAACAACATGCAGGTGGTGTTTTATAGAGGGCTGCTCACGGTGAGCGATACCTCAGAAAACCTTTGCCCTATATATATATATATATATATATATCATAAGTGCTTTACCTTTAGATAAATTCCTTTCTGCAAGGAATTTAGAAAGTAATTTTGTGCGACAGTAAATAATATAGCCTTTGGAATGAGCTGAATTGACATGATTTGATGAGTTTTAAAGTGTGTTTTCTTATTGCTGTGTCATTTTTTAAACTTTGTTATCCTAGGAAGAAGCAGACAGCACCAAGGGTTGGCTGTGGCGATGATGAAATTGTGGGAGAGAAGTTCCGTTGCAAAGATTGCTCTGAAGCGTGGTGTACAACTTACTAGCAGCGAGAGAATGGCTGAAGATATTAAAGTAAGTCTATACTTTTATACAGACAACATTATGGGATAAATTCTTCTTCATTATTCATTAGTCACACGGAAATTGTCTTGTGGTGACTGTCTAATCTCCTGATTAAGTTCAAAGCATAAGTTGGTAGTATACGTTGGTAATACTTATATTCCATTTATGGGGCAGCCTTTTTTGGCAAACTCGTTTATATGCTGTGCGTTTAATTATATTCTTCTAATCTGAATTGTGTTTTCACTAGATCTTGGTGGGATAAATTGCAGAAATTAACAGGTGGTATAATTCTTACAAGAAACAAAGATTATATTGTATTCTATAGGGGTAAAGATTTCTTATCCCGGGCAGTGACGGAGGCATTAGTGGAAAGGGAGAGATTGGCGAAGGCCCTCCAAGATAAAGAGGAGCAAGCACGGTTGAGAGCCACCTCCTCAGTTATGTTGAATGTTGAGACAATTGAACAACATGGCAGTACTGGTACGCTTGGAGAAACCCTAGAGGCCAATGCCCGATGGGGAAAGAGGCTGGATGATCATGAAAGGAATAAGATGATGAAAGCTGCGGAAGTGGCCAGGCATGCAGACCTGGTTAGAAAGCTTGAGTGGAAGCTTGCTCTTGTAAGTTTATTGAACTTGTGAATCAGAATACTGAATATTTAGATTTAGGAGCTGTTTGGATACATGGATCTTATAGTCCCGGATTGTAAAAGCTTGGATTTTACAAACCAACACCTGATTTTATAGGCTAAAATCGTAAAATCCAGGTTTTAGCTTGTAAAATCCAGGATTGTAATAAAATCCTTTTATCCAAACAGCTAGGGAAAGTTTGGCTACCATGAACCTTTTTTTCATGATAAATAGGTGTCTCCAAGTGGTGATGAGGGCGAAGTGGCTAAAAACCACGAGACAAAAAACAGGAAACTAGTGTCTCCCAAGTGATGACAAGCGGCAAAAATCAGGAAACAAAAAACTCTACTCGAAATCGGATCGCCTTTTTCCTTATTTTTTAGCCACTTCTCAGGCTCATCTCAATCATGCCCTCTCAAATCTCTCCTTTTCACACTGTCCTACCCCTCTCTCACCACTAGGAGACACCGATTTATCATGAAAAAGAAAAAAGAAAAAAATCCTGGCAGCCAGACATGGCCTCAGTGTTCAAGTTCTTGGAAATGTCCTATGTATGTGCCCAATTTCTCCACGAAAGCCTGCAACTAAGTGGCCCTGAAATTTTTAAACCAATGAATAATCTTTTCACTGATGACTGGGTTGCAATGAGTCTTCTCCAGTGGGCTAGCTAATCTTTAACTTAGAAACTATGCTACTTGAGTATAACAAATCTCTCCTTATTTATTTTGTGAATCATGTGCGGATCATATCAACCTGGAAACACACATGACATTCAATGACAATGCCTAAACTAGCTATTATATTATCATATATGTCATGACATATGGGTCATTTAATGGCCAATGCATGTGCATATGCTATTCAGGGAAAATATGTTTGTGATGAAAATAGATGTGGTATTGTCTGATCCTTTGGTATGGAAAAAAAAAATAGGCCGAGCGAAAGTTAATGAAAGCAGAAAAAGCTTTAAGTAAGGTCGAGGAATTCTTGAAGCCGGCAGAGCGGTTTACCGATCCAGAAAGTATAACTGATGAAGAGAGGTTTATGTTCCGCAAGCTTGGTTTGAGGATGAAAGCTTTTCTACTCCTTGGTAACTTATCTAACGAGTACCCATTCAGTCTATTTGTTTGCTTGTCCCAAATGAGTCATCAGAAAACACATGGTTTTTGTTTCAGGGAGGCGGGGAGTTTTTGATGGTACGGTCGAGAATATGCATTTGCACTGGAAGTACCGGGAGCTAGTTAAGATTATCGTGAAAGCTAAGAACTTTGCCCAGGTCAGGAATATTGCACTGTCATTGGAGGCCGAAAGTGGTGGTATTTTGGTTTCTGTGGACAAGGTTTCCAAAGGGTATGCCATTATTGTTTTCCGAGGAAAGGACTATCGGCGTCCTCAGCTGTTGAGGCCCAAGAATCTCTTGACAAAGCGGAAGGCTTTAGCTCGCTCGATTGAGCTTCAAAGGCATGAGGTATCTCCATAACATTAAATTAAACAAAAAAGAAAAAGAAAAAGAAAAGAAATACCACTACCACGCTTACTAGATTTTTTGGTTGGCATTTCTAGTTTGCTTTGAAGATTTGCATGGCCTAATAAGTTGTTGATTTGTTTGATGAACAGGCAGTATGTAATCATGTCTCAGCACTGCAGAAAAGGGTGGAGGTGTTAAGATCAGAACTGGTCTGAGCTCTGTCCACTCTGTCCTATTCGTTGAAATATTATTTGCTTAGTCTAATCAAAATCCATGTTTGCTTAAATCCCACTCTCAACATGTTTTCATTTTCAAGAAATAAAAATAAAAATGTACTATGAGATCTCTTCCTTAAGACATATTTTCTTCCCATTTTCACTCATTTTCGTGAACAGGATCAAATGGAAACTGTGAAGGATCGAGGCGATGAGGAGCTGTACGCGAAATTGGATTCCACGTATTCTAATGAAGATGAAGATACAGAGGTGGATATCTAAACCGATTTTGTCTCTTATTTTGATATTTGAGTGTAGTTGACTATCTTGCTTATTTTCTTTACCCTCCTTTTCTATAATAGGATGAAGGTGATGAGGCTTATCTCCAGACGTATCATGGTAACAATGACGATGAAGATGAAGATGAAGATGAGGATGAAGATGATGAAGATGAGGATGAAGATGATGAAGATGATTCAATTCCCGGCCTCTACTCCGAAACAAACTTTCCCTATGATCAGCAGAATTCAGTGCAGGAAACCAATGACAATAGTTCTAAATTGTTTGCTGTGGAATCTAATACACCTGCCCAAAATTGAGAGATGACAATAGTTCTAAATTGTTTGCTGTGGTATCTAATACACCTACCCAAAATCGAGAAGGAAACTGATTTTGAAAGGCTCTAGGCAATTGATCAGCTTTTGTCGATGGATCTCGGATCGATAATCTCTGTAAAGTTCATCATTGGGAACTAAAAGAAAGTGGTGATGAATAATCTTTTAAGAATATTTAGTGTAACTTTGCCTACAAGCTCAAGCCAATGGTGTGATCATCTGTTTGTATATAAAGAGTACTTGTCTTTTGTTGTGACTTAAGGTGGTGGTCTTTTCATTAATTTAAAGAATTAAAGTTTAGAAATGTCCTAATTAGATTCTAAAGAGTTTTGACTTGGGGAATAACCAAGTGTTTTCACCTATTTCTAAGGGGGAAATGACAGAATCTGAAATAGGGGGAAATGACAGAATCTGTTTTCCGTCCCACGGAGTTGCGATGATCGAATCAAGGTGGGACCAGCAGAAATCGAGCAGTATTACACAACTAGATCAACGGACACGATCACTACACATGGGTGAATGTGGGGTTGTAATTGCACTCAGTCACAAGGATGGTTCAGCCTTTTAGCATATTTTTGAAAATGATCAACCGTTCCTTGATCGATTGGAACTGACATGATTCAGCACACAAGTGGCTCGAGTAACAGCGGTTGAATCAACCATTTTTTCCCGTCCGATTGTGAATGGGTGAATCTAAGCCCTTGATTAGTAAGGACGCAATTTGGGTAGGGTTGAGCTATTGCTAAAAAAAATGAATTGGAATCAACCCAAAGCCGTACCGATTTTATGGTAAAAGCTCAACAAAAATCACCAAAATCTCCATAAAGCAATCATGAGTTTGTAACCTGAATCAGTTCGCAATGTCATTGATTTTCTTAGAGGAAAGATCAGCCTCTAGACCCACTTTGAAGCAAGGGTCAGTCTTGTGCAAAAACACAATTTCTTGATAAAATTCTTCTTTAGTTTCTAAAGACTGTTTACATGAATTTATAAATAAAATACCTACTTACCACTTCCTCTAACACTTTCCAAAGCCTAACTAGATAACCCTTATCTTTAAGACTCTCATCCATAACTAATTTATTCAACCCTAGGTGGGACCCATCTAGGCACGTAGCATAGTTGCACCCTTATTGATCAGGCCATGGTGAAAAAAGCATGCTTCCATGAAAAGTTTGAGCACTTATGTTTTGGAGGCCTTGATCAAGTGGATGGGAACTCGGTTTGACATCCACCAGAACCCAACTTACAGCTGGGAGGTGGCAATGGCATTTCATCATAAAATTAGCATCACCTGATTGATTTTCAAGTGCCGACTTGTCCAATCCAAGTAAACTCCATGATAAATGGTAAGATTAATTGAAGAAAAATGTTTCCATGATACAATCCTAATCTGATTATGGTATGTTACATATACATGACAATTGTATCTGTAATCAAAGTAACAAAATGCCCCAAAATGTTCTAATTTGATATACAGGAGAGCCTCACAGAGTGCATTGTAAACCCTGTTGTCCTGATTTATATACAACCTTACATGTCATGGAAGAACTTATATGTCTTTATATCTATTATGATGGATCTGATTGCTCCTATGCAACCCAGTACTGCAACAACAGAGAACCAGATAATAATGGCAAGGTTAAAAATCCGCACAGAAAATCGAAGACTCGTATTCTTAGGCATTTTCCCGGCTTTTAAAAAAGCTAAAGCAGGGAAGACAAAATCTAGTGGGGTGAATCCAACAGCTCCACAGATGGTAACAAAGTCCCCAAAGAAAGGCATGGCAGCAGCAGCAAGGGTAATAAGAGCCATGTAGACTGATGTGAGTAAAAGCCGCAACAAAATATTGCGGAAATGAACGCGCTTGTTACTCCCTGAGAGCATTCTTTCCTCCATATAAGCATATGTTGGTCTGCAGTATATCTGAAAAGAGAGCAGAGTTAGACATGAATTCACATTTGGAGATGGTGATCGGCTATGTTGCATGAGTGTTGGAATCTGACACAGGTACTGAATGTCGTATCCAGCCAATCTAAGAAAAAAGATATGTGGATTCATCGATATACTTTAATCAATTCTAATTTTACTTATTTATATGATAATATGGTTATAATCTGTGTTGCATGGATTCTTTGTCCCATGCCGAATCTGTGTAGACACGTTTCGATACGCGAATCGGACATGGATTCACGTGGGACACACCTGGATTCTTGTTGTAGCCGTGTTCTCCAGGAATCCTGTTTTTCGTGCAAAACCGACATATCGTTGTCTCTTTTAAAATGTGAATCCTGTATATTTTCCCTTTAAACATGTTTTCTTATCTTTTTTCTATAAAAGTACAACATGTCATCTCTTAATATAAACCCTAGTGCCTTGACCCCTCCACCCTCGAACATCGATCCCCCTTCCCATTCTTCTTTGACTCTCTTTAGAAAACTGTAACGCATCGATCCTCCACCCCCAAATTTTTCATGAATATATACATATGTATGTTTATAATTTTAATTTAATTTAATTTAATAAAAATTACTGAATCCACGAATCCTACTTTTTGGGGTTTGCCAAATCCGACACCTTGAATCCGTGCTGGATCCCGACATGCGAATCCGAATCCATGCAACACAGGTTATAATAGGTAATATATTGGGAATTTTAGTAGGTTAAGTAAATACAATGTTTTATTTTCATATAAAAACTTCTCTTAAAATAGATAAAACTCAAAGCATGTTACAATTGTAAATTAGTTTTTTTTTATTTTCATATAAAAACTTACTAAGTATTAAAATCCGAAGCGTGTCTGACATGGGCATGCTTCTCATTCAGAAGAATCCATGTAATATAGGTGATCAGTTAAAGTTAAATACCTGAAAGCAACCTGATATTTGGATCACAGCAAATATATTTGCCATAACAATGGTCCATTCTGGAATTGTGAGCGATGCCAAAATGAAGGGTTGAACTTCTGATCCAAATGCCCAGTAACCGCTGAAGGCTAATTGCCAGTAGGACAAGACAATAATTACGTATGCAGCTGATACACCTTTGTATGTATTCTTCTTTGCAGGTTCCTTTATTGTACTCTGGTAAAAGAACCACTTGTCAATTAACCATTCCAGTTACATATTTTTGCTTAATCACAACATTCCAGGCAAATAAATTCACAAATTAAAGCTGGCATGCACTAGGTAACGCAGTTACCAAAAAAAAGAAAGAAAAAACTCTATTTGAACAAAAAAAACCCATATTTAAATAAAGAGTGATTAAATTTTAAAAATATACATATAAAAAATAATTCGTGTTTAAAACGAATTAATCGCATATTTTCTGAATCAAATGCATTAATTCAAAATTTTATTTAAATAATCTTTTATAAGAAACAATAAAAAGAAAACTAAACTTGAACTCCCTTCGAATGCTTGTAATGGTTGTATATCTTTATGTACCGCCGGAGGAGACGACAAGCCAGCAACAGTTGTTGGAATGGTTGTATATCTTTATGTATAGTTGCTTTATTATTTCTTATTTTTCTTAGGAGAAAGAATTTCTTATTTTCTTAAAACTCTCAGTCTTCGAAATTTTCCCATATCATTCCCAAAATTTCCAAATTTTTGGCTCAGATTTTTTATCAAATTTGAACTTTGTAACTATGCTAGGTACATGGCAATCCAATTACTGATAAAGATGAACAATTCTCAGTTAAAGTTTACAGTTTAGAATTAGAGTCACGAAACACCGAATTAGTGAAGACCACCAATTGCCATTTCTCAGATACTGATGATAGCATACTCAGTGAAAAAACACTCAAAGGTACAAAATAGGAGTACCTGTATTTCCGGAAGCATTGCATCTCCAAATGAAAAGGCAATTGCACCTAAGGCATTGAAGGCTTTGAATATCTTAGAGGCGGAGCTTCCTTGTAAGCTGTAGTTGATCGAATTCCTATTGATCTTTTTACCTACAAGGGAAATAGATATTTAAAGTAATAGCCACAATGGCATGGAACTCTTGGAATTAGCTCAAAATGTGGCTATCACAGCTAAAAAGGTGGTGATTAGCTTAGTAGCTGAACTCTTTCTACTGGCGCGGTGCTGTGGATGTTTCTGACCAATAGGAAGAGGAATTAAAAAAAGTCACGACTACAGATTGCATAGCATAAGTTGAAAACCAATCCCCACAAGAAATGAGATGTTAGGGCAAGTGATAGTAAGATGGAACTCCCAGAAGTCACAGCCCATGAAACATAGACCCACAACAAGATTTGTGACATGGACACTCCAAATTTCAAGAAATTTGTGTCTTCATGTTGGATACCAATAACTCCCTTACTATAAAGAACCTTAGAATGGCATTCCCTCTTTTCTATAAGAACCCCTCCTTTTTTCTAATTTATAACTTTGCAAGTGACCCTTCACTATTTCTATGAGTCGATGTGATGTTTCAAGTTAAAGATAGAGATGGGGGCTCAAAAAACTAGGGGTGTCCATATCAGCTCCCAAAACCTTAAAGTTCAAGTATTTTTATATCATTCTATTAATGAAGACAACTTTGTTCTTATCCCATAATGAACCATAACCACTTGATATAACTATAATTTCATCTCAGCTTGCTGGTTTTGCTGAGCCCGACACCTGATGCAAACGTTTGACAGCAACATGTGTACATATCTATGTCAACTAATTTAAAATAAATAAATAAACCATACAATTCTAGAATTTGAAAACAAGAAAAGAAAAGATAAATTTTAAACATATAAAATATGGTTAGAACCAAGATACAAAATCCCATGAATATGAAATTCAAAATTACAAAATCAGAGAAAAAGAACGAAAAATAATTTCATATAGAACATGCTTTTGGAAGTAGAAAAACACTAAGTTACATTTCTACAATCCTCCTAGCATATTATTGTTAAAAGGGTTCGTTTACTGATATGGGTATGTACACATCTTTTACAGATTTTCATTATTTGATGAACGGATTGAGTTTCGCACTCCATACGTCTCTCTCTCTCTCTCTCTCTCTCTCTCTCTCTCTCTCGACTCTATTTGATGATTACTCAATATCTTACATGGTTTTAGGGCTGAGAAATCAAAGATCCAAAGGCACTCCTTTCTCTGATCTCTTAAACAAGGGATTTCTCTATCTTCTTTCTTCGTCAATCAGATTTGTGACTTTTATTCCTATTCATTCCAAAAATAAACCCCCTCTCTTTCTTCTTTAAGTGTAAGTAGTTCCATTCTGATTTACTTTGAGCGAGGACACTAACTTGAAATTTGAACTTGTGAACAAATTTGATCTAAAGACAGAATGAGCTGCAAGTCACAAGTTTACCATTGTATATAGTAACACCAATGGTTGTACCGGCAAAGCCAATTGTGCTGGCAGTGCACAATGCATTTACCCACCTCAATGAGTGGATATCTGGAAGCTGTGATAGAAGAAGCTCAAAGACACCGAAAAAAATAATGAATTCCTGCAAGGTCAATGTGCCATTCCTATGATAATACTTGTAAACTGCCTGCACAAATTTCCAATTACGAAAATTATTCACATTGGTTGTGAGAAAGTAAGAATTAACTAGACATGGCAAGATAAATCACCACACTTTCATAGTTTCACAAGTCTAACCTTTAGGCAGCTTCCGGCTGTAATGTGGATGGCAATGTTATTGCCCAAAGAAGCTACCTGCTGAAAAAAGGTTATAGACCAGTAACCCCAGGAACCTTCAAAGATTCAAAATAGGATGGTCAATGAAAAAATAGAAACATATAATCTGCATAAGCATAAAACTCAAGCATCAAATTTCCTTTACACAAAAAAAGTCTATAAAAATGAATGAAATGATAAAAATTAATAAAATGACCGACAAACAATTGAGAACATATTCTCATTCATAAGCAGAGAAGTTTGTCAAACCGAGCCAGACTGTTTCTCAAGCCTGGCCCAGTCCTAGGTTCATGGATTATGGTTTGGGAGCTAAAATGGTTGCATTTATCATCATGGTGCAAAGTTTTACAGACAACAAGATATCACAGATTGGTGAAGGAAACCTGTCAAGGGTCTGAATTTCTTCAAGACAAGGTAAATATCCTCAATAAATCTCCGAAAACATTAGATTGTTCCAAAACTGAACCCACAATCAACTATTTCCAAGCTTTTGGAAGAACAATAAGACAATTTGCATCGGCTTCATATCGGAAAAGAAAAGGAGACAGAAGAGTTAAAAGAAGGATTTCATTTCTGTGGTATGTAGAACAATCTAGGGCAATTTATTAGCCCCCAATATATCTAAACCATCACTGATGAGTGATGAATACATAGAGCTTTTGGAATAGATAAATAGGATAAGAAGCAACAGGGAATGATTACCAACCAAAAATACTCTTTCCAAGATCACGATAAGTAGTGTGCTTCTCCCCATTCCACCTCCACAACGACGCAATCAGAAGACTAGAATACCAAGTGGTAAACGTTCCAACCACCAAACTACACACACCTGAATCCAATCTAGAGATGTCAAATGTAATTACTGGAGAACTCCAAAATTTTTGAAAAAGAAGAAAAAGCTAAGTACATAATCCACACTACATGAACCAGAATAATGAGAGAAGATTCTGGTAGAACACATATTTAGGTATTCTACAGTTTCATAATTTCCTTTTGATATTTTTACTTTGAGAAGGTTGTATTCATGGTTCTTCATTCACGAAACAAAAATGCTACATCTTCATGGTTGTATGTGCTAATAATACTATTTTGATGAGGTTTTCTTTCCCTTTCTAATAGTATGCAATGTCGAGGCTAGATTAAAACCCTTTGAAGCTATATAACATATTGTAGCATCTATAGAATCCACTTTTGACCCATTGTGTTTTTATCCATTATCATGTTTTATAATAAATTTCGAACCAAAGCTTCTGCTGCAACTAAACTATAAGAATCCATTGAAACTTGAAAGTATAAAACTTGCAATAGATTTGATCAAACATGACCAAAATAGGGTGTAACCTAGAAAAAAACCCACTAAACATCTCCATAAATCATGATAACCCAACCTACCAATTGTTGCGATGAGTGGAGCTCTGTAGGGTCCACTATGGACATTGCCATGATGTTTCAATCGCTTTTGGGTTTAGTACTTTACTTCTGGATATTAATTGTCCATCTTCTCCTTTCAAATCATCTTGGCTGAATTATTTCAAGGATTTTGCTTTCATCGGTTCCCTTTGGTAAGAGGAAAACTCGCCCTCAAGTTTACGTCTTCTAGTGCCAACAACTTATAGTAGTTAAACTTTTGTAAGTGCTCTTTTTGAAAGCAAGAGACCTTTGATTATAGGTGTGTTCTTCCTTGCTTGCCTCCTCAATTCGTGATACCATCTTAGGAGAAGTTTAAGCAAGGATGTTGCCAATTTCTCAAAGTAGCATTTCTAGGAAGTTATAGACCATGAATTTTTCTTGAGCTTTACTTTGCCACCCAATAGTAAAAAAACAAATTACCTTTCTCACTTCTTTCCAACTATATGAAATATGTCCCATCATTCTTGGAAAAAGACTCCAATTGTTCGAAATTGATTTACCTAAGAATATTTTTTAGACTGGATTAAATTCCTATAATCTTTAAAAGATTAAAGGATTAAGCTTCCTTCCTCAAATATCTTTTCTTCCAAAATCATACTCGATTTAGAAACAATTTAAATTTCTAGACAATTATTTTAAAAAATAACAACTCACATATATTCCATGTTCTAGTGTCTTCTCCACTATGATCGCTGGGATCATCTTTGATTTCAAGCAGCTTATCTTGCTGTTATGCATGGTTTTCTAGGACTAGATCTTCAATTTTTTTCAGATAAATGATAGTATAGGCTTGAGAATCAATGTTCATTGAACACCATCCTCAACATATGCTCAATTCCTGAATCTGTACTTTTTTCGACCATCTTTTGCAAATTAAAAAGGCTAGAACCCACCTCTTTACAAGAATTATGTTTAAAATCTTCTTTCATCGGCACTGTGACAAGTGCCTCAACTCCCTTCATGAACCACTACAACTTGTATGGTTGAGCTTTAAGAGTGCTTTTCTTTTGACAATTGTAATTTCTCCACCATCTCCCTTGAGAAGATGTTCTCATTGGATCCTCCATGAATACATGATTACATATGTTTCCTCTAGAGATACTCCTTGTTTTAAAGATGTTGGGTCACAGGTCACGCGTCTTCACTGATGAACTTTGGAGGGGACAAGAGTGTCTCGTAAATCAACAAACATTCCACTTTCATTCAATTTATTTAACACCGATATAGATCAGTGGTACTCCTTTGATCTTCAGTGAGAGAATTATCTTTCTTGTGATCCTTGTGTAAAGAAACTTTTACGCATAATTTATTATGGATCTGGTGTTTTCCTACCTTTATTCCTGAGTTTTGATTTCGTTCTTTGCTCAAATATATAGATCCTCATTGTAATTTCGTCCTTGATCTCGATCATCATGATCTTGAGCTTCAACTTCATATGCTAGAGCCCCATGTCAATGAAAGGGGTTGATTTTGGTCTATCCTCTAACATTCAACTCCACATTAACATCATCTGTGTTCCCTAGTTTCTCACTATGCAGTGAATCCACAATTGAAGTGAGTCAATATAGCATTTGCAACAACTATAGGAGACTTTTCTCCAATTGATCAATCCTTTCATGCGGATCATCGAAGATTTCCTGCATCAGACTTGCTTCGATACTAGTCTGATGAGATGCCAATTCGAAGTAAACTACTAGGGAACCAAAGGTAGAAAACTTGCTAGAGACAATCAACTCAATAGATCTACACAAACACTTTTAGAGAGAGAGAGAGAGTTTATATATATATATATATATATATATATATATATATATATATATATATATGAGGAAAAGGATTGTACGCTCGAGCGTACCAAGCTTATGGTACGCTCGAGTGCCCAATCACATGTGGGCCCACTTTGTTAGGATGATCCAAAGCATTCATTTGAAAGGCCCTTACATAGATGGGGTGTGTACCAAAAATCAGCTCCATAGGATCATCCTAACCCATCCATTTGTAGAGGGCAAAATGGAAAAACCACAAATCAGCCCATTTTTGCCCCCCACTTTTGGAGGGGTTAAGATGATTCAATTGAGGAAACTGTTGGTGAGCTTAAGCTCACCAAACTTATGGTGAGCTAGCTTGCCCATCACATGGGGGCCCACTTTGTTAGGATGATCCAAACCATTCATTTGAAAGTCCCTTACATAGATGGGGGGTGTAGTCTGTCCATTTTTGTCCTCCACAAATGGAGGGGTTAGGATGATCCTATGGAGCTGATTTTTGGTACACACCCTATCTATGATAAGGCCTTGCAAATGAATGGTTTGGATCACTCCTCAAAATGTGGGACCCATGTGATTGGGCAAGCTAGCTCACCATAAGTTTGGTGAGCTTAAGCTCACCAACAGTTTCCTCTATATATATATATATATATATATATATATATAGGGATTTGCTAGGGACTTTTTTAGAAAGGCATTTCACGGCTGGCTGTTGCATAAGAGAGCAGCCACACAGGCTCACCCATTGTAGCCTAGCTGAAGTCTCGAATTTTGTTCGAACCCGCAATCAAGAAATCACTCTCTTCCTGATCTAATTGTGCATATATGTTTGCGGTTTTACCCACTTGCAACAATACATTATACTCTTTGCTCACCACTGTTATATAAAAACTTGGTAGTTGTGAATTTCTTTACGCATTTGCACTGCCATTTTCTATAGCTAAGCTCACCAATTTCAAATTTACTACTTTCATTTCAGATTCACACTTCTCTCATCACCTAAAACATAAACAAACCCTCTTAAATTTGTATTACCACACAAAAAATCAGTGATCACATTATCAAGCTTTATTGCTTTATTCGTACTGTTGTACTATTTAGTTCTAAGCTACAATAGTACCGTTAAAAAAGAAGTTCTAAACTACAATACTGTCCATCATAGGAATCGAATTTCTCTTCTTTTTTTAATATATTGCTGGGTTCTATTAACTGGTATATTTAATCAATTATATAATTTAGTCTTTAACACCTACTTATACCATTGAATATTGTTGTTACTTTAGATACTTCTATTGGCTTAAACCCTCATTCACACATCATACATGACAGGAATATAGCTTGAAAATCAATCCTAAAATCTCATATTGAAATTTTAGAACCTAAAGGGAGGCTACATCCGCAACATATCTCCCCTAAAACTAAAATAAATAAAAGAAAACTTATAGGCCCTAGATTATTGAAATTAATTGCTTCAATTAGCAATTTCATTTTGCATCCATCCAAAACGTTTAAGCTCAACCCATTCACTACATAAGCCGAATTGTTAGCCAAGATTGGTTATACTTCAAATCCCAGTAAAGATTAAAGTTTAAATTGAAATATCGAAGTCTCTCGTAGCCTCAACTAAAAACTCAAGACTCATTCAATTTTTAAAATTCTCCAAGTGACACTTTAGATTTTAATCGAAACCTTTTAAATACATCCCATAGGTTGACACTTCTACGTATTCACTTGGACTTGTTAATCCAACTTCAACATCAAATTCAAACTTTTGAAATCCTCTCTCTTTACTAGATTCAAATTCAAAATTTCAAACTTCTAAGAGGAGGCTTTGTCAATTTACTAAACACTAAAAAGAACGGTTCCTCCCCTATTTTCCACAGGCCAGTATGATCCCATTTCTGGATTATTTTTTGTTATTCTGCGAAATTCAATTTTACATTATTCCGGTGGATTTGGGCTTTTTTTTTCTCTGAAAAACAACATTAGAAAGATGCAGAGGAAGAAGAGGCGATGACAATTGCACAGATTTAAGATTTAAGAAGTCAAATCTTCTGTTCTTATATTGAATCTACGTACCTAACATTTGGGCCAAAAGTTATTTTTTCTTTTTCATTTTGTATTGCTGATGCTGGGCCTTCTCATCTTTTAAAAAAAAATATTCCTGGTATAGTTAGGATGCTGAAGCAACGCAAAAAAACAAGAATAAATTGTTGAAGTATAAATGATTAAATAACACCAACTCTAACAGCTTAAGCTTTTAGTGAAATTGGTTGTTTCATATGGTATAAGAGGCATTGCCTCATGGCAGTTCCTGGGTTAAAAAAACCCAACAACTCCTTGATATTAAAAATCCACCCAAAAGAGGGGCCACAAGTGAGGGGAGTGTTGAAGTATAAATGATTAAGTAACAACTCTAAGGCCCTGTTCGTTTGAGATTATGACAACCAATGGCAAGCCCCAAACCGATTATTGGACTAAAAATTAATGTAATTTGAGTCCAATAATCTGTTTGGGGTCGATTGGTCTCTGCTGCCATCTAACATGTCATATGGAGATCTCCCCCACCAGAGATCAGGCATACTAGAGAGGCAGTAGAAGATCATCCCGTTCCGTCCACCACCATGGGAGACCGAGGTAAGTTTCATATTCCTTTTGCATTCTAGTTTATTTGCACGGTTCTAAGAAATCTGAAGTTTAAAAAACAGCCCTTAGAGCAATTAGTTGTTTCACAGAAATAATTAATAATCACAACAAAACCCTAAGGGCCCACAAAAAAAAAAAACAGGAAACAGGTAGACAAGATCCTCAAACTCTACAACATAAAGAGATGTTGATAGAATTGAAAGAGAGAGAGAGAGATAGAATTACCGAGTGGCCAGCCGAGAGACGCAATGGCAAAGGGAAGGGGGCCGTAAGCGGCGGGGGTGGCGATGGTGGTGGCGACATGGAAAGCTGCGTGTTTCCATGTCCCTTTCTCTGTTCCTAATGATAACCCTCTTTCTTCAACATAAACCCTTTCTTCATCCACCTTTTCCACCCCAGATTTCTCTTCTGATGGGGGTGTGGAATTGGGTTCCATTTTTCCTTTCTTGGTTCTGTGAAGGTGAGATTGTGAAGAGATTCCATTAATAGGAGTCGTGACTTTTGACTTTGTTGCAGAGTGGGATTTAGAAGAGAAGACTTTGGATTGTAACAGCAGATAATACAAGAGATTGGAATGATTGGATATGGGATTTTCAAACTGTCTTCTTCACATTGAAACTTCTTCCTTTCCAACGGGAGCTTAAAACAGAAATTTGGATTCCTTATAGGGGGGATGATTGAGAAAAGGGTTGGTGGTACTCCGAGTAGATTGTTATCTACTGGCTTAAAATTAAATAGGGGCTACATTGTTTGGGTGACCAAAGCATTCATCCAGCCCTCACGTAGATAAGATGTGCCTAAAAAATCAGCTTCATAGGACCATCCCAACCCTTCGATTTGTGGAGGCGAAAATAGGCTGGATGAATGCTCTGTGGAGAGATTTGTCAAGGTTTATGCCCATATTTTTTGCCTGCACAAATCGAAAGGTTGGGATGATCGTACGGAGCTGATATTTTGGGCACACCCTATCTATGTAAGGGCACATATGTGGCTCCACTGTACTTTAAGCTGTTGGAGTAGATAAGTTATGTAGGACTCTTTTCTCGTATTAAGGAGGATTCATTTCTCTTCTTTTACAGGAATGTTAAACCGAAGGGTGACCTTGAAAAACCCAACAGTAAGAGCACCCCATTGGATCCAAGACCCAACTTTTTATTACTCCTTTAATATTGTATTTTTCAGTGCCATAATTAATGCAGTTGGATGGAGTGGATCCGATGCGATGGCCCTTTGCTTGGATTTTTGCAAAGATGCTCTTTAGTTTAGCGTTCCTCATTACGAGGAATGCTAAAATGAAGGGTGCCCTTGCAAAAGCCAGCCGCAAGGGCTCTCCATTGGTTGTGTGTCACTCATCGCCTGCACCGATAAATACAAAGTTAAATGTAGGCGAATGATGCGGATCTAACGAGGGACCTTTTGTGCATCCTTCACTTTAGCATTTCTCTTTACTCACAGTCACATTAAAAGAGAAATTATATGATGTGTGGGCGTACGAAGAACCACCCTTGATATTTGATCTAACAACAGAGCTGCTGTTGGATCAATATCAAAAGCGATACCCCCAACACGAGTGTGTCCGCCCACTCATCATGTGCTATGTCATCAAGCGATGAAATCCTACGCTTCGTTTTCTACTTTAGATTGTCTAGTAATAGTATGTCCTCACGCTATTGATTCACATCCTTTCATTTTTCATTGACTATTCACCTCTGATCTAATACTAAAAAAGCTCAACCAAAATCCCTAAAAATCGACCCCATATGCACCACTACTAAGGGTACAGGTATAGGTGATAGTTAATGTACTTGATAATTGAGTAATTTAACTCACCTTATTTATAAATTTTGGTTTGCTTTGAATTATAGCTTAGAGACAGAGTATGAAGGTAATTGAAACCCAGCATGTTACTTTGACAATAGTTTTTTTTAAGTGTTACCATACTAACTTATCATGCTACTTTGTCAATGGTTTTTAAGTTCACCAAACTAACTTATCATGCTACTTTGTCAGTGGTTTTTTAAGTTGACCATACTAACTCACCATAATTCAATAGTAACAAGTAAAATAACGATAATTTCTTACTAATTATCTTACTGTTTTGCTTGTTTTGCTTGTGTCTTATGATAACGCTAGTTGCAGACCCGTGTGATGCACAGGGTAGCCAAAAAATAATGCTTTATAACTTATTTTAAAAAAAGAAAGAAAACAAACAAAAAAACGAGAAAATTTAAAAAATAAATAAAGTGTGCAATACGATAGTGAATTACAATTTACTAAATTATGAAAATTATTAATGAAAAATCACTAAAAGCAAAGATAAGATGCATTTACTTGCAACTAACACAGAGTCTCATTGCTTGATAAGAGTAAAAGCTTTCAAATAGTAAAATAACCTAGCAAAAAGTATAATCGTGAGAAGCTGATGCTATAAAACTCAATTATATCTGTTTTTCTTTGGGAAGCTGCCCATTTTTAGGGATCTGATTTGATTTTAAAATGATCATGAAATTTTTTATAACCGCTATATATTGAAATTTCTCAAGAGTAGCGCATTTCCAATAATTTAGTAAATTGTTTCATGAATATCATTTTTTGTAGGCTAAGACTTTGGGTGGTGAGAGTGTTGGGTTTAAGTCCAGCCCAATAAGGGCTTACTTGGAATTTGTTTGATCTAGAGGGGCATTATGGTCTTTCTATACTTAAAGCATATCTCCAAGTGTAGCCATAATCTTTGGCAACAGAAGAATAACACAAAACAGAAGAAAAAAGAGGAGAAATTCGCAGGAAATAGGAGTTTCTGCACAACAGTGATCAAACCGACGATTGGAAGTCGATCCATGGTCCGATTGAGCTGATTTTTGGACAGCTGGTTCGTGACATCTTGATCTATATTCTGAACGGTTGGATTGTGATTTGAAGTTCTCTAAATAAGGTTTCTGGGTATTTTACAGACATCAGATTTTGAGTGAGATCTTCACCATTTTCTTCATTATTTTCTTCTTTGTTAGAGTTGATATTGTTGCTCTATCTTCACTGTGGATTCCATTGTTGTTGGATTGGGGGATGTTTATCCCATTGATAATGTTGAGAATTAGGTTTTGTAACTAAAGTATTATAGTGGAGATTTGGGTGGACTCCGAGAAAGGTCCCTTGGTTTTTATCCTTCATGTTGAAGGAGTTTTCCACGTAAAAATTCTCTTGCGTTGATTGTGATTGTTTGTTGATACTTTATTTGTGGTTCTTATATTTCCATTGTTTGTGTTCAATCGTTTCCTCACAGGTTCGATCAAAGTGGGAAAGGGTTTTTTCCTAACATAGTGGTATCAAAGCATTCGGGTTGTTTGCACACAAAGTGTTTACAATATTGCTTGAGAAAAGTAAGGTAGTTAATACTTTGATTGAACAATGGAATCGAATTTGAATAGAATGATCAGCTTGAATGGAAGGAATTATCATGTTTGGAGGGGTAAAATGGAAGACCTTCTATGTGTGAAGCGTTGGCATCAACCGGTGTTCGGCGATACAAAACCTGATAACATGACCGATGCCGATTGGACTCTTGAGCATAAAGTTGTGTGCGGGTTCATTCGACAATATCTGGATGATAATGTTTTGAATCACATCAGTAAAGAATTACATACCGGGACTCTATGGAGCAAGCTCGAGTCGTTGTATGCGAGAAAGACCGGCAACAACAAGATGTACTTGATAAAGCAATTTATGGGGTTGAAATATAGAGATGGTCAATCTATATCCGTTCACTTGAATGAGTTTCAAGGAGTGATAGACCAGCTTTCAGCCATGAATATTAAATTTGAAGATGAGGTATAAGGGCTTTGGTTGCTTGGTACTCTACCGGACTCATGGGAGACATTTTGTATGTCGTTGAGTAATTCTGCTCCTGATGGCATTGTCACCGTGGACTTTGTTAAGAGTGTCATTCTGAATGAGGAAATGAGAAGAAAAACCCAAGGTTCTTCGTCCCACTCTGAAGCTTTAGTTGCCGAAAGCAGGGGGAGAAGTCAAAGTCCAAAAGGTAAACACAAGAGAAGAAGTAAGTCACGTTCATGGAAAAATGATGTAGAGTGCTATGAGTGTTGCAAGAAGGACCATATTAAGAAAAATTGCTTCCAGCTGAAAAAGAGGAGAAAAATGGTAGTGACAACAATGAGAAGAAGGAACATAATGATAATGATCTGGTCGCCACCACCACTGAGGAACTTGTCATTGTATGTTATGATGATAATGTTAAATTTGCATGCAATGAGACGAGTTGGGTCATTGATAGTGGAGCTTCACTTCATATCACATCAAAGAAGGAGTTCTTTACTTCCTACACACCAGGAAACTTTGGTACATTAAAGATGGGCAATGATGGCTTGGCCAAAGTTGTAGGTGTGGGAGATGTGTGTTTCGAGGCAAATAATGGAACAAAACTGGTTCTCAGAGATGTCAAGCATGTACCAGATATTCGTTTGAATTTGATTTCAACTGGGAAACTCGTTGATGTAGGGTTTTGCAATATCTTTGATAATGGACAGTGGAAACTCACCAAAGGCTCATTAGTTGTGGGTAGAGGAAATGAGTCTTTTTTTATATTTGTTGCAGGCTAAGATTTCCAAGGGTATCTGTAATGTCGTGGAAGATGGGAATGCAACTGAGTTGTGGCATAAGCGACTGAGTCATATGAGTGAGAAAGGGATGGGTTTATTGGCTAAGAAGAATTTACTCTCTGGAGTGAAGAGTGCAAAACTTGAGAAATGTGCATATTGCTTGGCTGGGAAACAAAGAAGAGTTTCATTTCAAAGTCACCCTCCTTCGAGAAAATCAGATTTATTAGAACTGGTACATTCAAATGTTTGTGGTCCAATAAAACCTGTAACACTTGGTGGTGCTTCTTACTTTGTTACCTTCATTGATGACCATTTCAGAAAACTTTGGCTTTATACCTTAAAGAAGAATGACCAAGTGTTGGATGTATTCAAGCATTTTTAGACTTCAGTAGAGAGACAGACATGAAAGAAGTTGAAATGCATCCGGTCAAAAAATGGTGGTGAGTACATAAGACCATTTGATGAGTACTGCAGACAACATGGTATTCGACATAAGAAGACACCTCTTAAAACACCTTAGTTGAACGGTATAGCAGAAAGAATGAACAGAACATTGGTTGAGAGAGTCAGATGCCAAATTGCCAAAATCCTTTTGGGGTGAGGCTTTAAGTACAATAGCATATGCTATTAATTTATCCCCCACTGTTGCTTTAGATGGTGATGTGCCTGACAGAGTTTGGTTTGGCAAGGATGTCTCCTATTACCATCTAAGAGTATTTGGCTGCAAAGCATTTGTTCATGTACCAAGGGATGAGAGGTCCAAATTGGACATCAAGACACGAGAATGCATCTTTCTTGGTTATGGTTCTGATGAGTTCAGCTACAGACTTTACGATCCATTTAAGAAGAAAATTGTGAGGAGTCGAGATGTTGTTTTTGTTGAGAATCAGACTATAATGGATATTGAGAAGATAGAGAAGACAGTATCCCGAGATTCTGATATTTGGGTTGATGTTGACCCAGCCCCATCCACCGAGTTGCAGAGACAACTGCAAGATCAGGTTGAAGATGATAGTCAATATGATGTTCAGGATCAGATTCCGTATCAGATTCAGGATTAGATTCAGGATGACCAGCAGAGTGCATATGATAGTAATGCCCAGGCAGATGATGTTGTTGATGGTCAGCAGCATGCCCCTACAGTTCCACCAGCTACCGTTTTGAGGAGGTCTACCAGAGACCGACATCCATGAGTTAGATACTCTCTCGAGGAGTATATGCTACTGACAGATGCAGATGAGCCTGAAAGGTTTGAAGAAGCAATGGAGGATGCGAACAAGAAAGAATGGGTTGATGCGATGCAAGATGAGTTGGAATCGTTGCATGACAATCACACCTTTGAGTTGGTGACATTGCCTAAGGGCAAGAGAGCTTTGAAGAATCGATGGATTTATAGGTTGAAGGATGATGTGAATACTCCACATCCTCGATACAAAGCTAGGCTGGTCGTTAAGGGTTTCAGTCAGAAAAAGGGAATTGACTATGATGAGATCTTCTCGCCCATTGTGAGAATATCTTCAATCCGAGTTGTTTTGAGTTTGGCAGCTAGTCTTGATCTTGAGGTTGAGCAAATGGATGTGAAGACCGCTTTCCTTCATGGTGATTTGGAGGAAGATAAATACATGAAGCAACTAAAGGGTTTCAAGAACTATGTTTGTAAGCTAAAGAAGAGCTTATATGGGTTGAAGCAAGCGCCGAGACAATGGTACAAAAAGTTTGAGTCTTTTATGGGGGAGCAAGCTTATAAGAAGACAACTTATGATCATTGTGTCTTTGTGAAGAAGTTCTCAGAAAATGACTTCATCATTTTGCTGCTTTATGTGGATGACATACTTATAGTTGGCCAGAATGCTTCGAGGATTGAAAAGTTGAAGCGAGATTTGAGCAAGTCATTTTCAATGAAAGACTTAGGGTCAGCTAAGCAAATTCTTGGTAGTAGGATCAGTCGTGACAGAAAGGCCAAGAGGTTATGGTTGTCTCAAGAGAAGTACATAGAGAAAGTGCTTCAAAGGTTCAAAATGGATAAAGCTAAAGTGGTGAGCACGCCTCTTGCTACACACTTCAAGCTTAGTAGGAAACAATGTCCATCGAGTGAAAAAGAGGTGAAAGACATGGAAAGAGTTCCTTATGCATCTGTCGTGGGTAGTTTGATGTATGCAATGGTTTGCACAAGGCCATACATAGCTCATGTGGTTGGAGTAGTTAGTCGGTTTACTTTAAATTCAGGAAGAGAGCATTGGAATGCAGTGAAGTGGATCCTACGATATCTCCGAGGCACTTCTTGTTTGAAATTTTCATTTGAAAGTGAGAAGATGATTGTTGTTGGGTATACCGATTCATACATGACAGGGGATGTTGATACCAGGAAATCTACTTCGGGCTATTTGGTCAATTTTACAGGGGGAGCTGTGGCTTGGCAGTCAAGATTGCAGAAATGTGTTGCCTTGTCTACAATAGAGGCATAATTCATCGGTAGCAACTGAAGCTTACAAGGAGTTATTATAGATGAAAGGGCTTACGCAGGAACTTGGTCTCACTCAAGAAAGGTATGTGCTACTTTGTGATAGTCAAAGTGCTATCTAGACCTGGCAAAATGGGACCCGTACCTACGGGTACACCCGGCCTGCAGGGGTACGGGTACCAATTTCATTACCCGCGAAAAAAATACCAGCACCCAACCCGTATCCGTGACCCGCGGGTGGGTCTGGGTCGAGCGTTGGTGCCCGCGGGATACCCGCCATTCGGTTTTCAACTTTTTATTCTTAAGGCCTAAACACTAAACAGTAAAAAATAGACTATGTGGGTGGGCCAACAAAACAAGTCAAAGCAATCAGACTATGTGACTGGTATCTTTGGTTGTACCAAAACAAACACTTGTTAAAGTAAATGAAAAATTGTGTGATGAATGGGCGTATAAACATGTACTCATCATCCCATCCTTGATATTTGATCCAACAGCAGCTGACTTGTTAAGAAGCTGCCGTTGGATTAAATATCAAGGCTTGTACATCCATCGTACCACCTTTATGTGTTCATACACCCATTCAATATAATTTCTTTTGGTATATATATATATATATATATATATATATATATATATATGAGAAAACTGTTGGTGAGCTTAAGCGCACCAAACCTATGGTGCGCTTAAGCTTCCCAATCACATGGGGGCCCACTTTGTTAGGTGATCCAAAGCATTCATTTTAACGGCCTTATGATAGATAGGGGGTGTACCAAAAATCAGCTCCATAGGATCATCCTAACCCCTTCATTTGTGGAGGACAAAAATGGGCAGATTTGTCCCCTATCCATGTAAGGGACTTTAAAATGAATGCTTTGGATCCCCTAACAAAGTGGGCCCCCATGTGATTGGGGCGCTTAAGCTCACCAAAAGTTTGGTGAGCTTAAGCGTACCAACAGTTTCCTCTCTCTCTCTCTCTCTCTCTCTCTCTCTATATATATATATATATATATATATATAATTTCTTCTTTAAATTTGCCGGGTTACACGCGGGTATACCCGTACCCGCCCGGGTGGGTTCCGGGTTCATGAAAGGCTACCCGTACCCGCGCTGACATTTCTTACCCATACCCGCACGGGTTGTACCCGTACCCACACGAGTTACCCGTTTGCCAGGTCTAGTGCTATTCACCTCGTGAAGGATTCCACTTTTCATGCAAGGTCGAAAAATATCGATGTGAGGTATCATTGGATACGAGACATCTTAGAGTCCAAAGAGTTGGAACTACATAAAGTACATACCGAAAACAATGGTTCAAATATGATCACAAAGGCACTACTGAGAGAGTTTTAGTTTTGTCGACATCTGGCCGGCATGGATTCCACTTGATGAGTCAGTGTTGGAATCTCCGTCATTGGGCTAGAAGGGGAGATTTGTTGGATTTAAGTCCAACCCAATAAGGGCTTACTTGGAATTTGTTTGATCTAGAGGGGCACTATAGCCTTTCTATACTTAAAGCATATCTCCAAGTGTAGCCCTAATATTTGGCAACAGAAGAATAACACAAAATAGAAGATAAAAGAGAAGAAATGCGCAGGAAATAAGAGTTTCTGCACACCAGTGATCAAACTGACGATTGGAGGTCGATCCGTGGTCCGATTGAGCTGATTTTAGACAGCAGGTTCGTGACATCTTGATCTACATTCTGAACGGTTGGATTGTGATTTGGAGTTCTCTAAATATTTCTGGGTCTTTTACAGAAGTCAGATTTTGGGTGAGATCTTCACCATTTTCTTCATTGTTTTCTTCATTGTTGGAGTTGATATTGTTGCTCTATCTTCACTATTTGTGGATTCCATTATTGTTGGATTGGAGGATGTTTATCCCATTGATGATGTTGAGAATTAGGTTTTGTACCTAAAGTATTATAGTGGAGATTTGGGTGGACTCTAAGAAAGGTCTCGTGGTTTTTATCCTTCACGTTGAAGGAGTTTTCCACGTAAAGATTCTCTTGTGTTGATTGTGGTTGTTTGTTGATACTTTATTTGTGGTTCGTATATTTTCATTGTTTGCGTTCAATCGTTTCCTCACAGGTTCGATCAAAGTGGGAAAGGGTTTTTTCTCAACAGAGGGGAGAGAGAGCTTTGAGAGAAAAGAGGAAATAGCTGACTTTATGGCTGATTTTATCAATTCTTATCCTTATAGGGAATGATTACAATTCAGATCGAGGCAAGAGAGAGTCCTAAATAAAAAAAAAGCAAGAAATTAAAGTAAGAAATTATGATAAGAAATCTGAACAAAAACCAAAAACTCATTTGGAAACTCCCACCTGTTTGCAACTTTCATTCTCACTTGATGAGATGTAAGGAGAAATAACATGTCAAGAGTCAATCAAAAGAAATCAACAAATTACTGAATCAACTAATTTCTGAAATCTGAACCAAAATAAATCAAGTAAAAGTAAAGACATGTAGGGAATTTAACAGCGTAGAACTCACCCCTAAAAGCTAACTTTTAGAGGGAGGGTGCCCATTCCCTTATAACCTACCCCCATCCCCATCACTTTACCGATGTCGGACTATTTGCTTTTGCGTGGAACCCCAACAATCTCCCCCTCCATGTGGAAGCAACGTCGACCATCTCGCCCCTCTACACGACGGCAACGTGGGAGCCACGAGATCTTCTTCGAGGGAATTCCACCGTCCTTAGAGGCACACCGAGGTTACCGAGATCTTCCCGGGAGTTACCACGCCCCAGCTCTGATACCAGTTGTAGGGAATTTATTCGGGTTGAACTCACCCCTTTAACCGGGTAGAACTCACCCGTAAAAGCTCGCTTTTAGAGGGAGGGTGCCCATTCCCTTATAACCCAGCCCCATCCCCATCACTTTACTGATGTGGGACTATTTGCTTTTGCGTGGAACCCTAACAACACATCAAGTAACCTGCCGTCCACGACCAACAATCTGAAAGCATGTATTTTTATCTTCTCAAAGTCAGGTAGTGCATCAATGAACACATGTCATTAGAACATTTATATCTGCACATATTGAGGTTCTTCAAATAAGATCGTTTGAACTCCAAGGAATGATGTGTTATACTTTATAGAAAAAAAAGCCTTTCAATGCTTGCCAATGTGTCCAAGTTTTGCATCAACTAACCATGAAAAACTTTGACAATCACCACGCTGCACCAACCATATTTCACTGAAACATGTGTTGAAAATTAACATAAACAGTCCAAAAGAAAATACATACTTGCAATATCTCAAAAATTATTCACATCAGAAACGAATAAAAAGAGCATAAAGAACAAAAAATGTCTGGCGCCCTGCCCACCTGAAAGATAGAGGCAAGCAGTGATGATCCACCACTAGGGTTGCAACTCGGGTCAGGCGGGTCGGGTTTTCTAGAACCCTACCCTACCCAAGAAACAACCTCGGGTCGGGCCGGGCCGGGCTTTTTTGGGGAAAACCCGTGATTCTTAAACCCGGCCCTACCCGAGATAATTTCTCGGGTCGGGTCGGGTTTTTCTGCATTGCCGCCTTCAACTTCATGCAATGCCCTCCTTTTTATTCCAAATTGTCCTAATTTACTCCAAACCCACTTTAAACCTGATTTTAACATGTTGATTGAAACATGCTGATAAGTGATATGATTAGACAAAGTATGATTTAAACATTTTCTAATTCTCAATGAACTCGTTAGTGGCCAAATTGATTTGTAAGCTTTTAAACACTACTCACTAAATATTTATGCAAAACACAGGTTTTGAGGTTCGATAAAAAAATGCAGTCATGGCCTCTGTTTGCCTATAGAGAATGACATAAAATTATTTTTGTGGTGGTGATATAGTGATACGTATCCTACAAACATGTACATGAATGGAAAGCATGAATAAAATGGACAGTCAAATATGAGTAAAGATGTCATTGTAAACAAATTAAAGAACTACAAAGATTATTTTATGCAAGAAATAGACTTTCTTATGACTTCGATGGCCATCAGAGCAATAGGCAATTGAGGCATAAATGCGAGAAATAGACCTTCTTTCATTCGTGTCTTACACTTTTACTGTCTTGGTGAGATGAGAAATGGGAATTACTAAATTACCCATATCAATGTTATTATTTATAACTCATAATAATAAAAAAGGAAAAAATGCGGGTTTTTGGGCGGGCCGGGCTTTCCACCTTTAAAACCAGCCCAACCCGAGAATCACTCGGGCTTTGAAAAAGTAAACCCGGCCCAACAACTTACCCGGCCACTTTGAACCCGACCCATGCTTTTTTCGGGCCGGGCTGATGCGGGCCGGGTAAAACCCGACCCAAGTTGCAACCCTATCCACCGGCATCAACAGTTTCAATATCATCAAGACTCTTCGTCGACTCGACCACCGGTTCTCAAACACATGGTTAAGAGAGTAAGTGGAAAGGGAAAGAACGATATATAGCCAATATACGTAGGATATTGAAAGATAGAAACAATTTTGTTAAAATCATGGGACATAGTGGAGGTTTTTTCTCCAATAAATAGAAACAATTTTGCTAATATAAGTGGGATATTGAGTAATATAAACAATTTTGCTAAAAACATGGGATGTAGTGAGATTTTTTCTACAATCGAAATATATAATTATATATAAGTAAAGCTGAATGCCGCACAACATGGTGCTGCCACATGGTAACCCCTCTTTCCACCGTCTACTTTGAATATGAATTCTGCAACTTCCTTATTTGCACTAATCAATTTCTGAAAAAACTAATTAGCTACCTATAAAGAAGTGGTACAATTATCAAAACGTAGTAGTAGAGATATAGTCCCAGTAAAAAAAGGAATTTTCGAAAATCAAATAATAACGTGGATATTCGTTCTACTGGATTTCCGAATCTTATAGTTCCCGAATATTTTTAATCACTATTCTTTGACATTTTAGTCCCCAAATATTATCAATATAATGAATCTACTTCTACACCATCAATATAATGGCTCCATGGCGGTGTTCTGGGTAGATGCAAGCGCTATCCGCCTATTGTTCAATGGAATGCATGACAGAGACGAAATGATACCAACTGATTATTGGGTACATATTATCTAGGCTTATCTCCATTAATGTATTTTGGTTTCGGTTATCCATATTAATGCACAAGCTGATTTTATTTTTTAGATGAACAAATAAATTTATGTATGACTCCATAACAAGGTTGACTACTCACACTGGATATTCTTTTGGTCTAGAACACCAGAGTATAATCATCTTTGTTCACTGATTTTATCCAAATGTTGAATCATACTAAGTTTTTGTCTTTATTATCTTTAGCTATTTAATAGATAATGAAGTCTATCAAGTAGTTGTTTTAGAGTTTGAGTAGAATTGGGAAAGTGTGAAACATGTAATTTTTGTGAAGTGTGGACGTATAGCAATGGGCTATTTTAAAGCTGTTGGGGTTGTTTTGTATAAAGAATGGAGATATGAAAATATAGAGTCCTATTCCTAAAGCAATAGGAAAACGTATCTGTGGTTTATGCTTTTTGGGGCCTAGCAGATGAAGAACATGGTAACTTTGAAATACAACCCATCTCCAACCCACCAAATGCATGGCCTTGATCTCCTATTTGTGTGAGATGTGAGCAGTTTTAGACAGTGGGACCCACGCCCGCAAAGACATCAAGACATCCTCTAATAGAGAAGAAAAGAAGACTTATACCCCAATAGACCATTGATCGGATGGTTAGGATTAACTTGCCAATGAGTTTGCTATATGAAATGGACGGTCTGATATCTTCATGCCCATCTCTATCTAAGTAACCATATTTTGACATTTATTTCTTCATAGTAGGATTGTTACAACAGCCCAATCGTGTACCTATTTCAGCATGATTTTTCCAACTGATTTTTTTCTTTCTACAGACTCGTATATATAATCTTTGGGTAGAAAATGAAAACATCCGATAATACAAGGTGCAATTTATTTGTGATTTTGGTTTAGTATTTCTGTTTATCTGCTTTCTTTTTTGTTGATTTAATTGTATATGTCATGCTACACTATTTTTTTTGCAATTTATTTGTGATTTTGGTGTAGAGTTTTCTGCTTATCTGCCTTCCTTTTTGTTGATTTAATTATATATGTCATGCTATACTGGGTTTTTTCTTTATTTTTCGTTCCGGTGCAACGCACGGGTCTGCAACTAGTATCACCTTATAGAGAGAGTTTTAGGCAATTTTGCTAATATATGTGGATATTGAGTAATAGAAACAATTTTGCTAAAAATGTGGGATATGGCGAGATTTTTTTGAGGAGGGGTGCCACGTGGCGCACCCCACGTCGTCCAGGATTATGTTTTACATATATATTATATGATGATAACAGTTATGTGGTCTTTAAGTCATGTAGACGTCAAAAGTGTTGTTTGCTTGTATTGTAAATGACTAAAAGAATGCTGGAAAAGTGGAAGTCAATGCATTTGACTACATGTAAAGGAATAGTGGAATGTCAGTAAAGTATAGAATGTTGCATTTGGTTGCTAGTAGAGTTCAAGGTAAATATATGATATTACATATATGGGGTTTGCGAGGGTCCATCGCAGAAGGCAGTTTGCGGCAGGTCTGTTGCATGTCAGACCAGCCACCTCGTGAATGAAGACAATAGCTTTTATCTCCTTGCACGAGGTGGTTGGTCTGATGTGCAACAAACCAGCCTCAAAATGCCTTTTACAATGGATGCTAGCAATTCTCTACATATATTAGAAATTATGCCCTAGGATGATAATTTTGTCCCAAAATTATAATCTTAATTACTTATCAATAGCTCACATCATAACGACTGATGTGAACAAGACAAGCTAGCCACATGAAAACAACCTAGGAATGTATAACCCACATTCTGCATATGCTAATTTTCGATATGTTGTGTGCACCTTAATTAATCATTTATATTCACTGTCTCTTTCTGTCCCTATTAATTCTTTAGGAAAGTACAGATCAACCCAAATAAATGATTGCAGGTGTTCATATGGAACAAAAACTTTATTATTTTCTAATTATCTCTTGAAACTAATGATTATAAACTAAAAATTATATATTTTCAGATTACAGGGATGTCGGTAAAACTACCGACCCTTAATTTTTCAGTTCTTGACATCTTCAACTTTATTATTTTCTAATTATCTCTTGAAACTAATGATTATAAACTAAAAATTATATATTTTCAGATTACAGGGATGTAGGTAAAACTACCGACCCTTAATTTTTCAGTTCTTGACATCTTCAACGTCATGTAACCCTTACCACAACAACATTTTGGACCCATTTCCATCATGTTGGGGTTATAAATTAATCTTCTATAAGAAAATACTGATAAACATTATAAAAACAATAACAACATATAAAAGCAGAGAATGAACTGTGAAGGTTAAACATAGTATTTAGAAGTAATATCCATAAAACCAATCAAATCTATACCATAAATTCTATCAACCAAAATGTCTTAAAAGTAAATATGAAACAAAAATTAGGTTCAATAAAACACTCAAAATTCTATTTCCTTCAAATGACAAAACAATCCACACTCCCAAGTTCAATCGACACTAGCTTTGCCTCTTAATGAAACATCAGATGGACCACCTAAAGTAAGTCTGGCGTTCCGAGCGGCTTCAGAACCAAGGCAAGAAGGTAGCACAAGGGCCCCATATGGATGGTGGTTTGAAATGAATTTGTAATTAACTTTGAAACTTGGGTAACTTGTATAATCTACACATTGACTAGTTTTTACCCCTTTTGTAAGTATTGGTTGTCTCTAAGAGATATTTTTTTTGAATGTTGATTTTCATAAAATTAATTATTATTTTTAAATATAAACTTTTCGAAAACATTTCATTGATTCTATTGATTTGAGTTATACTAAGGTAAACTCATCAACATTGCAACATTCATTTGCGTGCATCCCTAGGGATTAGTCCCGCCCTAAAATGGAGTGGGGACTAGGGATACCCTATGTCATTAAAAAAAATCAATTAGACAAGATGAGGTGTCTACAAAACCTCGCCCTGATACCAACTATTGAGGCCTGCCAATCCCATGCCTAGCTTCGTACATGACGGTAAAATGCTTCAATGCTACTCTCAAGTCACCCTAAGACATGTGGGCTAAAGCTTGTGCATAAGGCAAGTAGGATACTCAGACACACAGATAATAAGCACACAAGAACTGATTGAATATCTAATATTACTTGCAGAAGGCTTACAAGAGTGAATACTCAGAAGTGATTTGCAACTGGGGAGGCTTCATTTATTTATAAATTACCCCCTCATATACAAATGGTTTGAATCTTGCCATTTGGCAATTATCCAATGGTCTAGGAAAAACCTAAAACATTCTAGACTTTCTAGAACATTTATGTAGTGTTACATGCCTCTATGGGTCCCACTCGAGCTGGAATAAATTAGTTTAGATTTATTAGTTGGTAGGATTTGCTTTGTAGTTGTTTGGGATGTGTAGGAGTCGTAAAGAAAATGATTATCTAGATTATGGACTTTCTACAAATAACTTGTACGTAGCCTTTCTTGAGGACTGAAGAAATTTATCCCCAAATTGTTTTTTTGCACAGAAAAGGAAGAACGACCCTTCCCTCGAAGTGAGTCAATAGGCTGATCTTCCCTCCAAGAAGATCAATCACATTGCGAACCGTTTGGATTCATAACAAGTGGTATCAGAGGCGTCAATCTTGCGCCATGGCTGCGCCTTCAAAGTTTTGGGACTCCATACGTGAAGATCTACAGGAGATTGAGGCATTGGTTTTCAAAATGATGGAAAGACAAAAACAATTTGCGGAAAGCTTGAAAAAAATTAGCTTGACGATTAAGAAGCCTGCACGATAAAAAAGAGACGGCGAAATAGAAAAAGATGAGAAAATAAGAAGGAAAAAAGATAGCAAATAGAAGAAAAGAAAAATGCAAAAAAGAAGTGTTGTCGATTTCGACAAAGTCATCGCCCGAAAATCCGCCATCAACAAGATCCTTGTCCCAATTGTTCCAAACAAGCATGGCGATGGAGGTTTGACAAAAACAAGATTAGATTGATTTAAAAATGGAGCTTCCTCAACACTTGGTAACTAATCACAAGACGAAGAGAAGAAAGGGAGTGAGAAGGAAAAAGAAAAAGAGATGATGGAAGAATTTTGAAAGGTTCTGTGCAAATCTTTCACCAACGGGCCATCGTTTAATTTCCAACTTTGAGGACAAGGTTGATTCCAAGAGTGGAGAAATGTTACGTGCCTCTATGGGTCTCACTTGGGCTGGAATAAATTAGTTTAGATTTATTAGTTAGTAGGATTTGCTTTGTAGTTGTTTGAGATCTGTAGGAGTTTTAAAGATAAGGATTATCTAGATTAGGGATTTTCTACAAATAACTTGTACGTAGCCTTTCTTGAGGAATGAATAAATTTATTCCCAAATTGTATTTTTGCACAGAAAAGGAGGAACGACCCTTCCCTCGAAGTGGGTCAAGAGGATCAATCACATTGCGAACCGTTCGGATTCGTAATGACTTGAGTATTCTAGAATCCCCATATACAAGTATCCACACACTTTCAGACAATATCCTCCACTTCTCCATGAACGTATTGGGCTTCTCTTAGGCTTATAAAGACAACCCAGTGAATCAAATTGTGTCATCTTATGACAACGTTCTTAGTTTCTGCTTCTTTTATAATGGGGAGTGATAAATTGACTCCCAAATATGATAAATCGACTCCCCATGTGTCTTTCTCTCTCCTCTGGGTTAGAGAGAGAATGAGGAGAGAGATAGACAAATGGGGAGTCGATTTATCATTTTGGGGGGTCAGTTTATCACTGCCCTTTATAATATAGCCTAATCATTGTTTCTTTTCTTCGTCATTCATTTCCTTTCCATGGAAATTTTTTACTGGAATACTCTTCCCATAGAAAATTTTTACTAGAATTTTTCTACCGTGGATTCTTTTACACCTCATGCATAGCATGCGTAGGGCCCATATTTTACACCTTGTGTTTTTGATATGGCAGGTCCCCACCATTTTATACCATCTTTTCATAGCGTAGGCCCACCATCTCCACCCAAACTCATGCGCATAGTGGGACCCACCATTTTACACTCATCGGAGGGTCCACCATATCCCCCAAATCCATGTATAGGGTGTCCCACCAACTCCACTTAAACCCATTCATCGGGTAGGGCCCACTAATATACCCCAGGTTTTGATCGGTTGGGTCCCGCTATCTCCACCCAAGCCCATGCATAGGGTGGGCCCACTATTTCACACCTCATATCTTGATGGGTGGGGCCATCAACTCCACCAAAAGTTCCAAAACCACGCAAAGGGTGGGATCCGCCATTTACGCCTAATATTTTGATGTAGTGGGGCCCACTATTTTACACGCATGGGCATGGTCCAGAATGCAAAATCGAGCCATATGCTCCTAATCGATAGAGACAAATATAAAATTGAACGGTCAAAGATGATCTGATCGGGCCCATTCATGACAGACGGCTAGGATCATCCTGATCTAGGTTTTATAACACTTTCGCAAGCCATAAAATACCTTTACTCTCTCTCTCTCTCTCTCTCTCTCTCTCTGAGTTGAATTCGATCTTCAATACAATGGTTTACATTACTTCGTGGGATGAATTTGTGGAAAGATCCGTGCAGCTTTTCCGCACAGATCCTCAATCGGTATAGTTTTTGCTTCAAAAATCATTTGAATTCTGTTATTTTCGTTTTATTTTTCTTTCTTCTTTAATTTCTCTTGATTTCTCCCACTGTTTTTTGATTTTTGTTTGAATAATCGGCTAGTCGCGGTACGTGATGAAATATAGACATTGTGATGGGAAGCTGATTCTCAAAGTTACTGATAATCGAGAGGTATTTAGTTCTCTCATTTGGTTAAAATTAGGGTATTAGGTCTTTAGTTCCTTTTTAGTTGATCGATCAATCTATGATTTAACAAATAGTTTTTTTTTTTAAGTAATTGATATTTGCACTACCATGTTTTGATAATTGCACTAACTCACTTTGTCTTTTCATTCTTAATTGGCTTCTGACAGCTTTTTGGGAATTTTAATAAACTTTGACAGCTAGTTTAAAAATAGAAGACAAGGTGATTTAGTGCAATTATCAAAACATGGTAGTGCCAATATCAGTGCCCATTTTTCTTTCTTTCTTCAATGATGAATCTTGGTACTTCTGTTCATTTACTTTTGCAACTTTAATTGGGCTAGTCCTTGTCATTCGTCTTTGTTGTTCTAATTGTTTGTTTGCATTACAATATGTTATATTGTTATTTTCTCGTTTCTCAAGGTTGCATTGTGGGTAACAGTATTTTACTCTTAATTCTCAAATTTGATTAAGTTCTTTTTTAGCTTTTTTTTTTAATGTTGCATACGGTTTGAAGAAATCTTAGTTGGAGTTCTATTGGAAGCTATTTTATTTGGCATTTACAAATTGTGAAGAATAATCAGATTGTCACAATACTTTTTTTTAATACCAGAGATGGTTTCATTGGTAAATAATCTTATCCTACATTTCATTGTTAATTTTGATTACATCGATTCGTATTATTATTTTAGTGCATTCTTGATATGTTCCTCATGTAATTAGGCCCTGTTTGTTTAAGATTATGAAAACTGATTGTGAGTGCCAAACCGATTATTGGACTCAAAATTATGTTAGTATTTCCTGTCAATTGCAATATGATCTCCTATTTATTTACTGTTAAATAATGTATGAAAAGATAAAACCTCTGGGATATTGCTCTCTTGTACTGGAGAGCATAGTGGGGGAACAGATCTCGGAGGATTTCCTTGTTGTGGAAGAACGTGCAGGGTATATCTTACTGGTTAGCTCTAGTGTACAGTCTTATTGGTTGAGTCATAGATAACATCACTTAGATGCTAGGCATGGTCTTGAGGTTTGGCCCTTAGGAGCATTGCATTTAACTACTTACCTTGAAATGAAGGTGTTCGGAAGTACACTCATAAGTGTCAAGAGAGTTTTGTAGAAACCTTTTTTTTTTTTTTTTTTTCTCTCTCAGGAAATTGAATATTCTATTGAAGTAAAAATTAGAAGAGAAAGAAGGCATATACTTCCAAGCACGTGCTATGTACTTCTAAGCATGAGTCGTTGGCCTCACAAAAAGTAACATAAAAATGGTGGTGCATGTGAAATTTACAATTGATAGTAGGATAACATCAAAAGAGAACCAAAGGTTACAAAAGCATACTTTTCACTGGGAAGCAGATGTAAGACACACTTGTTAGAAAAGTTAGAAAATGTCAAAAGTGTAAAATCAATGAAGAGACTGAAAGATAACATATATTTTAGCAAGAGGTTCATATTAGAAACCATTCGATACCAATATGATATCAATCTGTGTATTAGAAAAAATGTTTTATAAATTAACTTTCTGTTTCTCGAGTGTACTCAAGGCCATTTGTTATGAGGTTAGTCGCATTTCTGTCAAGAGTGTCACCTTTCTTTTAAGGGCGAGAGTGCTAGTTATCTCTCAAGAATGTTAGTCGTTTGTTAGGGTTAATTACTTATGTTGAGTTGTTTTGTCCAAATTCGGAGGATTCACAATCATAATATGCGACCTGGAAGCAATAGTGATTGAAGTTAAGCCCATTCGATTGGCAGGAGATTGTTCATTTCTACGATGATATCAAGTATACTATTGATCTATGTCATGTCCTGATTTTTTATGGGCTGCAAATTAATCTACTGTTCCAATTTCTATCTATTCACACTCTTCATTAATTGATTTTTATAGCTGGAACTCTGAACATGTGAATTACGGATATCCTGGAGAAAATATAAGGCTGTTCTGGCATCTTGAAGAAAATTGGCAAACGTCAGTAGAGTGAAGGTAGGAACCAACACATTGATTGGTCCCAAGAAGAGTTTTTGTAGACGAAGTTTTTCATACCCAAGGAGTCAGCAATAAAGATCTCCTTGAATTAACAACTAGAAAAGAAAACAGCAAGTGCCTCAAAACATTAGTTGTTGGAATAAAAAAAGACCAAGTATAAATCGCTTTAAAAAAAAAAAAACAAAAAAAAAACAGAGCGAGTATAAAATGAAGGCTGTGCATAAACTCAAGGATCAATGGTAGAAAACACTATAAAGCCAAAGTTGAAAAAGGGTCCAAAGAGTACTGTATTGGTGAGTTCACCGTGACTCATCATGGCATCATGCTAATGCTGGTTGATGGTAAGGAAAACATTGAAAAAACCAAAGTAATCCGAAGATGACAATTTGGTGAAGTCCCCATGACAACATCACGATGTCATGCTAATAAAGTATCTTATAGGTCACATTTTGGCTAAAAAAATGAGCCTCCCTTTTACTATTTTAAATCTACTGGTGAAGTTAGTTCTATTTATGAAAACTTCTTATAAATAGGTGCTCAAAGTCTTCTGGATGTGAAAATTTTGCAATATTTTTTTTCTTTTTAATGAGTGATTGTCGAGTCAAGTTGGGAAGGATGCCTTTCTATTTATGTTCAAGGAGTGTAATTAAGGTTAAGAAAGTAGTTTCAGGTTTATTATAATGTGTTAGATCATAGTAAATTAAGGACTACTAGAATATAAGGTTGGAATTTGGGAGATGAATTGAGACATTTTGCTCTGTCTTGATGATTGATTGGTTGTCTTTCCTTTGTTTTTTTTCCCTACTTCCACGCTTGATTTTGATCCAGCCCTCAAATTTTGTTGCGTTAATTGGTATAAGATCAATTATGATTCATGGAGTTTTGTGTGGTGACCTCCATGGCTTCCTTAAGAAGATCAACCACAAAGGATGCTATTCTGTGTCTACACTGGTAGAAGAAATACAAGAGGTACTTATAAGCAAGTTGATTTGCTATTAGAATAACTTCAAATTTCCCCATTCAAAAAAAGGAACTTCAAATTTTGGGTTGAGAGCAAAACAAAGACTCATGGTAAGATGAAAGTGAAGATCCTACTTGCACTCATGTGCAGCTTGATTAACTGCCTCTTGCTGGACCCCTCTTGCATCCCTCTAGTTTCCGCCATCCTATGGACTAGAAGATATAATCACTGCCTTCTTGTGTGCCGCCAATTCCTGTACCAATTCATCGGTGTGTCCCTGCCAGCGATTACCCCTTAAGGCTCTACTGAAGAGGGGAGTATTCCCTTCGGCTATGAGGCTTCGCCGACTGAGAACATAGGCCCTTGCCGACTGAGAGCCCTGTCGTGAACCAGTGAATTGAGGGGACCGAACGGAACACAGGGAGGGATACGACGATAAGTCATTCGCCGATAAGAAAGGCGTTCTCGACTAGTTAGGTAATTAGTCATAGGGATGAAAAGGAGAATCTCGATCTAGACTGCACTCGACCGATTCAATGATTATATAGAGTCAACGGTCGCCCTGTAGATAGAAATCTAGCGTTGCCTACACGCGAAGTAGCTTCCGAGGTCGAGCAATCTCAATTTCACTATAGGATTTGGCTCCTTTCTCTTCCATATTGGTGAAGGCCTAAAGGGTATAAAGGTTATATTCGATTCGAGCAGTCCTTTACTCCCTCACTCCTTGACCTTTAGAGTTACTCTTCCTTTGGTTACATGTCTTCCTCCTATAAAGGAATAGGAATAGGAAGCTCTTTAGCTCATATAGTCGGGCCTTACTCCATTCGCTACGCTTAGGCGGCCGCACTTAACCAACTGACTCCCCTTAGTAATAGGGCCTCACCAACTTATGGCTCATCCACTGACTCAACCAAATCAACTGGTTCAGATACTGAACATGAATATGAATGATTGGAATTTGAATCCTGGGCTAACTCCCCCAGGGCTGCCGCCAGCTCTGGTCCACCACCTGATCCCCCCAAAAAAGATAGCTTTTCAGCTAAACCTTTTTGGGATATGGGATTCGGTATGGAGCCATCGTCAGAGTCGTATAGCGAGCCAATAGGCTTTGTTCACAACCGCACAGGTAATCGTTGGCAGAACATATCACCTATTGTGTGCTTGCGCATCAAGTGTAGTAACGAGTCATCATTTTCGTTACGGTTTGCTGTACTCAAAGAAGTTCTTTTTTTCAATTGTAAGGTCGAGGAAATGCCTAAACGTCCACCCACCAATGTGTGTTGATGACACATCTCGATCAATTCGTTCATGTGGGGCGGCGAACAAAAGCGGGTGTTGGGTTTTGCACTGACGGTATTGCATAGCTAATCACTGAAAATGTATCGGCTTAGTCGTTCCGTTCGGTCCCTTGCCCAAACGGGATGTAAGTTCGTTCATGATCGGATGATCAAGAGCCCATTTTACGTAATGTTGATAATTGGGTTTGATCTTTCCTGGACCTTGAACGAACTCCGGAGGAACCGGTTACATGTATTCCACAATGGATCTATAGGCATGATATGATCTATTGTTAATATGTTGATGATGAATTAGAATTCGATGGGGGGCCCATCTTTAGTAAATATTCCAATTGAGAGGAAGATTTCCTTGAGAATTCTGACAATGGAGTTCAAACTGATGTCGAAAAATACAACATTGAAGATTTAGAGCTCCAAAAACTGGAAATCTTCAAGTGTTGGTACTAAAAAGGGTGGAATTTTGGAATTTTCCTTTCTGAATTCTTGTATAGTCATACCCACTTCTATATTCAAGGTTGGAAATTGGATGATGGATTGAGAGATTTTGCTATGTCATGATGATCAATTGGTGGTCGTTCTGTTGATTTTTTCTTTTTTCATCTTTGATTTTGACCCAACCCCCAAATTTCATTATTTAATTGGTATAAGAAAAATTATGATCGAGTTTTGTTCTGTCATCTGTGAATTCCATGGCTGCCTAAAGATCAACCATAAAGGATTTTATGATTCAGTGGGCATATTGGTAGAGAGGATTGCAACTCGTGCCAATTTCAACTCGAACCATCTGGTTCAACTTGATTTCAGCTCGGGTTGGGTTGGCCTTTCAGAATCTCAGGTTGGGTTAGTGTTGGGAAAAGCCAACCTGATTTTATTTCAGGTTGGGTTAGGGTTGAGGCCTTGGCCAACTCGACCCGAGCCGACGATTTTATTTCAAAGTCTCTATTTCATTATGTGTAATTTTAACTGAATTTCAGTCTAGATTTGTCAGGCTCTCACAAATTTTATTGTTTAATTTCCTTACATAACATTGCATTTGTCTTGGCATACTAAGCCCTTGTTGTGATTATATCAGTTATCTCCTCTGCACAGTAGGATCTATGTGCATCAAATCAAAAGGACGTCCCTACCTTCTCTCTGTTCATTCGTATTTCCTTCATTTTAAATATTTTTTATGTGATACATGGCCGAGTAACCATTCTACACTAGTAAGTAGTGGTGCAAATCATGGATGAAGCGAAGTGAAAATTGAATGTAAGTTGTTATTGAACCTGGTATAAATACATGACTCTCTTGTCACCACATTGGGAGGAGGGCCAACTTGACCCAAGAGATTACCCTTGACTATGTTGTGAAGGACCAGAAAATGATTGTTTTGGGGTACTGTTTTAAAACGGAAGGTGAAAATATGAAATAGTAGATAACTGTACTCTACGAATTATAAGGGCGAGCCTTGGCGCAACGGTAAGGTTGCTCCATTGTGACCTGGTGGTCACGGGTTCGAGTCACGGAAACAGCCTCTCTGCAAAGCAGGGGTAAGGCTGTGTACATCTAGCCCTCCCTAGACCCGCAGTGGCGGGAGCCTCGTGCACTGGGCCGCTCTTCTTCCCTTCTGTACTCTATGAATGCCCTGAGCCAACCTGAATTCAACTCGGCCTGATTTGGAAAATATGGCACATCATATTTTATCCAGTTGGGGATTTTCTCGAGATTTTAATTGAATTCAGGATAAGGTTTAACTTGTTTTATAGATTTCCCCTATGTAGGAAGATGTGAATAGTGTATTTGGAGTTTGATATTATTATTTCTGTTTTGGAAAGTCGTTTGGAGTTTAAGAATGTGTCTTTTAATCACAGAAAGGTCATATTGGAGTGCTAAGAGGCTAGGACTAATTTTTTTAAAAAAGGGATGATATATCTTTAAGATTAATTTAGAGTTTGACATCTAATCGATTTATATGATATTATATTATATTTTATTTTGAGTTCACAGTGGTTGGCTTTCTCCTTTAGAGTAGACATGTCATTGTCCTCCTTGTTCATTTTTGATGGTTTCTAGTGTGGATTTCTACTATAATTTTATTTTTTTCTCTAAATTTGTGAGACCCTAAGTTTATAACAAGATGAGTTGAGGAGCTTTTGTAGAAGTGGTCTGATTTTGGAGAGCCTGAGTTCGTTTGTAGTTTATTTTTATTTATCTCGAAGAAACGTAGTTCTTGGAGGCAGAGCATGCATGTGGATAGTTCTGTGATTAATAAATTAACTATGAAATATTGGTTCTTGGTTCCACAATTAGATGTACGTTGGTTATGCTTGCAAGATCCCTAGTATTTCCCAAGATTGATCAGTGGATTGGCTACCACTAGATAAGAGTTGGTTGTGTTGCTTTATGCATCTTTAAAACTCTTAGGATATCTATTGGCATGATGACATAAGTACCATGACCGCTCATCATACATCTTCTAGTTTATAGTGATGATATTCTTGTGTATATTTGTAGTATGGATGACTGTATCCAACACCACAAGTAATGAGAGTTCTTCATCAAGAAAAGTCACCATTATCTTGAAGAAGTGCATGCTCATGAAGGAGCTTTTAGTTTTTTTTTTTTGCATGGATACAGGCACATGGTGGAATTCTTCACGGGTATCGAACCTCAAGAAAATGGAGTTTTGGATTCGGAAATATTTTTTAACCAATTCTAAAAATTTATTACTGTTGGATATCGTAGTATATGTGCGCACCCTCTTTATGGGGGGTATTCATGTCTTTGCATGTATATGAGGTACATTATATATATATATATATATATATATATATATATATATATATATATAAAAATAAATATGTGCGTGAGGGAGATCTCTCTGACTCACGATTTCTCCCCAAAACCTTTTTCTCTTCTCTCTTTACATGTTTGATGTAGCCGTAACATGGTATCAAAGCTGGGTCGCGATTGAAGATTGAAGATGATCGTAGATCGCGATTGAAGGTACCTCAACTCACAAGCTCTAAAAAAAAAACAGTTCCTCTCTAAACCTAACCTAAAAATAACCCTCTCTAAACCTAATCTTGATCGCCCCTCTTCCTCTGGGTGCTCAGGTGGTGGGCTGTAAGTGGGTCTTCACAGTGAAATATTTACCTGATGGGACAATAGAAAGGCTGAAGGCTCGATTGGTTGCCAAAGGGTATACACAGACGTATGGCATTGATTATGTTGAGACATTTTCTCCTGTGGCCAAGATTCCTTCTATTAGAGTTCTGATATCCCTTGCAGTCTCCATCAGTTAGATGTCAAGAATGCATTCTTGCATGGTGATCTGCAGGAAGAGGTATATATGGAGCAACCTCCTGGCTTCGTTGCTCAGGGGGAGATGCAGAATGCTGTATGTAAGTTACACAAGGCGATATATGGTCTAAAACAATCTCCTCGTGCTTGGTTTGGAAGATTTAGTGAGGCGGTGATACGATTTGGAATGAAACAATGTGCTGTAGATCACTCAGTGTTCAGCTCTCAGGGCAAAGGTGGTAGGATTTTTCTGGATTGTGTATGTTGATGATATCATAGTTACAGGAAGTTATGGACCCGAATGTCAAGCTCTCACCTGATCAGGGGGAGTTACTAAAGGATCCATGCCGATACAGACGTTTAGTTGGGAGATTGATTTATCTCACTGTCACACGTCCGGATATCGCTTATGCAGTTGGCGTGGTGAGTCAGTATATGAGTGCACCATGGACATCTCATTGGTCGGCAGTCATTCAAGTAGTGAAATATCTGAAGAAAGCTCCTGGTAGAGGACTTCTCTTCAGAAAGCATAGTCACATGAAGATTGAGGGATACTCTAATGCAGATTGGGCAGGCTCTCCTGCAGACAGAAGGTCCACGAATGATTACTGTACTTTTGTTGGGGGTAATTTAGTGTCTTGGAAAAGCAAGAAACAAGAAGTTGTATCAAGGTCAAGTGCAGAGGCTGAGTACAGAGCCATGGCATGGCTCTACAGGTTGTGAGCTGATCTGGTTGAGGTCATTCATGTCTGAGATTGGGTTACCTTACTCGTCGCCTGCGTCTCTCCACTGTGACAATAAGTCCGCCATTCTTATAGCCATGAACCCAGTCTTTCACGAGAGGACAAAATATATAGAGGTGGATTGTCACTTTATTCGTCATCGGATTCAAGAAGGGCAGATTTGCACTGTGTTTACAAGATCAAATGATCAAATAATGGATATGTTTACAAAACCATTGAACAGGGTTCGATTAAGTGATTTATGTAACAAGCTGGGAATGTATGATATACATTCTCCAGCTTGAGGGGGAGTGTTGGATATCGTAGTATATGTGCACACCCTCTTTATGGGGGGTATTTATGTCTTTGCATGTATATGAGTTACATATATATATATATATATATATATATATATATATATATATATATATATAAATAAATATGTGCGAGAAGGAGATCTCTCCGACTCACGATTTCTCCCCAAAACCTTCTTCTCTTCTCTCTTTACATGTTCGATGTAGCCGTAACAATTACTTTTACACTTAAGTAACATGTAATATGTTTAGAATATTAGTAGGTTAAGTAAATCTGATGTTTTATTTTTGTATAAAAAGCTTTCTATTAGGATGAATAAAACTCAACACACGTGGTGATTGTAAATTTATGTTAGTACTAGAAAAAAAGTAGATAAAAGAGATCTAGGATGTCATACCGAATCCATGAAGTGTCAGAATCTGACACGTGTCCGGCACAGTGACTTTGCCTATTCAAAAAAATCGGCAACAGAGGTTTTTTGGATTTGGAGTTTTTGTTGAAAGAATTAGGGCAGACTAGTAGAAAATGAAGGCCGTTGTGGAGTGGCAACATGACCGAAGAATATAGGGTAGGGTTGAAGTTTCCATGGGTTGTTATTTTTCTACTAGAGGTTTATCCAAAATTTCAACACTAATTTATGTTGCCTGAATCCATGAAGTGTCGGAATCTAACACGTGTCCGGCATAGACACTTTGCCTATTCAAAAAAATCGGCAACATAGGTTTTTTGGATTTGGAGTTTTTGTTGAAAGAATTAGGGCAGACTAGTAGAAAATGAAGGCCGTTGTGGATTGGGAACATGACTGAAGAATATAGGGTAGGGTTGAAGTTTCCATGGGTTGTTATTTTTCTACTAGAGGTTTATCCAAAATTTCAACACTTATTTATGTTGCCTATGACTGAATATATTAAGAACGTTTCTTTTATGTGGACCAAGGTAGCACATAAAGTTTCCAAGAAATGAAAAGGAAAATTATTAAAGCTCCAATAATACGACTTACAAGCTTTGAGAAGGTCTTTGAAGTGATTAAGGCTCTGTTCTGCAACCGAGAGGCCAGAGGTTCAATCCCAGGTTACCTACGCAAAAAAGGTCTTTGAAGTGGAAAGTGATTCATTACATGTGGGCTCTTGAGAGATGTTGAGCTGAGTGGGTCAACTTATAGCATTTTCGAATTAGAATCGTAACAAGCTAAAAAAGAAGCATTCAACATATGATGTTAAGTTCTATGCAATCTCAAAGTGTTGGTGGCGTTATCTGGTTTCTGGTACACCGAGAGTTTGGCAAGTCATACTAATTTGAATGCTTACCGCCAGGAGTTCAAATTCGTGTTTAATAGCAATGTGGAGTATATAATAGGGTGGTAGATGCACTTAGGTGGAGGAAAACTTTACCAGTGATAGTTTTTGAGGTTCTTGTATTTCTGCATTGGAGTTTTACAAACCAAATACATTTCTTACCCCCATTTTTAAAATTTGTCTAATGGGATCAATGATCAATATCCACATGCACAATGAATTCCTATTTTATGGGAGTTGACTTTGTATTCCAACGGGTTCCCTACGAGAGCAAATTATTTGAGAGTTACATGAAGGACTAGGTAGTCACTTTAATTGTGACAAGATCATTTTCCTACTTGAACAAATGTATTATTAGCTGAAATTACGTCAATATGTTGGGCAAAATTTGAAGAGTTGTAGAGTCTACCAAGTAGTGAAGGTACAATTACAAAACACTGCGTTTTACACTCCATTGCGTGTTCCTATCATTCCTTGGGAACCATGGTTTTGAATTTCCACCGAAACCGATGCAAAATGACCGAAAGATTTCCATTTCCATCCCCACTGAAACGACACCGAAACCGAAACGCATGCTGAAACCAAAATCATAAGTGCATTAGTGGTATGCTATATTAGTGGTATGTTATATCAGTAGTATCAGCGGATTGCATGTGAAATGTGGTATGCACTGAATTATCTGACGTGTCCGACATCCCATGTCACTAGGTGTTCGATGTTATTAAACTCTTGTGGATGATTGTCTTGCTTATGTGATGGTTTCTAAGTGCGTATTTGTACTTATTATAACATTTTCTAAAATTTAATCGTAAAATTCTATCATTTGCATATGTTTCCATACGTTTCCGTGAATTTACAAGATTTCCACCAAAATTTCTAGCTGAAACCTAAACGTTTTCGTTTCCGTGGCTACCGAAATAAAAACTGAAATAAAAAATTAAAACTATGGGGAACACATCAATATGGATTTTAAGTTGGGTAATCATTACACTCAATGAGCTATTCTTGTTAGAGTTGATAGTTGTACACTTTATTCCTTCTAGAGAATTGCAAGTGCTATCTATAAGAATTAAAGGTTTCGTTCATGTTTCAGAATTTTCTTCCAGGAAGTAATATGTTTAAGGGTCCAATACTAGTGTTTCATATAATGATGTTAAGTTTGGAATCACTTCCGACGAACCTTGTGGAAGGATGGAGACCAAGTTGAAGCGCTCTAAGGCATATCATCCACATACTGATGGGTAGATGGAGTCACAGATTGGAGTCTAGTTTAACTTCACATTGTTTAGCAGGTTATTATATTTCATCATGGCACATAGTGCCACCACAGCCAAAATTTGCCTATAATAGTTCCATCAATGAAACTATCTAGCAAATACTTCCTCTTATTTTTTCTTTCAGACGCCTTTTTAAGTTCATTATAGACTGATAGACATTCACCAAATCATGATTTGCATTTGGTTCCATTAGTTTAGGTATTGATGTAGAGAATATGGATGGCAACATGAGGAAGGACTCGTGGTAGAAAAAGGAAGAATCACAAAGAGGGGAAAAATGCCTGAAACCGGACCTAGATGGTGACATTATGTTGGAATTAGTGGTTGTGTTCATTTGTCGTGTTTGGAGATTAAATATACCAAAGAGCTTTGTATTTTTAGATTTTTGGTGATTTTGGGAGAATTTTAGACGATGTTTTCTTGGATATTAATAAACCCTTTATTTAAGGAGGTTTACTTTAGATTTATGATTAGGAGGGTTTATTTATTAACTTTTTGAGCGTCCAAATTTGATGAAATTAAGGACTAGGATTAGGGGATTAGTGTTTCCTAGGAAGTGGTTTATATAAGTATTTAAAGTCGTTTACCCCCCATTCTAGTGAATTCATTTTTCAAGCCTTATGCTTTCACCATCCGTTTCTTTTGAGCAACATCAAAAGTCTATCATCCTCCCCTTCCTCTTTGACTGAATTCTTGTGGAAATTTCTCAACACACTTGATTTTTTATCTATATCTTTCCAACAGTTGATCAAGATAGAGGCTTCAAATCATCACAACTCCACGTCTCAATGATTCTTCTTTGTAAAAATTGAGTCCCACAATTGACCATGATTGGTTCTCTTGTAGATAATCGACCCTTTTATCTGACTGTGATTGACCATCATTTCATGATAATCAAAATCCTCCACTTGAGTTGGATTGATTTCCTCTCATTGATTATAGAATCCTTATTAGCATATGATTGGTTATTAATTTTAAATAATTGAATCTTCAATTTTAATTCGACCAGTTATTTGTCTTAATTGAAACCTAGACCATAACTGGAGGAAGAAAGCCATTCAAAAAAAAAAAAAGGTGGATGAAGAAATAGTTGAAAACGGGGTCCTCATAATCTACCGGAGATACCATGACAACAATATGACATCTACTGCTAACATCATGACATCTACTGTCGAAATCACAGGACCCTAGAAATCACCGTTTGATCTAAAAGGAGACTAGCCATGTAAGGACTACTGAGCCTCTTGAATGAAAGATAAATATTACTAGCCTTGGTAGATTGAAAGGGTGATAAAAGATATCACATATCTCAATCAATGGACTAGCAAGCATAGAAGACAAGATTTGTATGTCTCTTCTTTTTCTTTCCATCATTATAGAAGTTCCTTAGCATGCATCTCTTCTTAGGATTACTAAACATAAAGTGGGCATAATTCTATTTTTGTGGGGGTTGATAGGTTTTCCAAAATAGAATTGTATCGATCAAGGTGAATTCGTTTCTCACTTTTTGCTAACTTTATAGAATAATACTTCATTGAATTGTTTTATCACATCACCCACAGATGGATGGTCAAACAAAGTTTACTGATTGATGCTTGGAAATCTCTTTGGTGTTTAATGGGTGATTGAAACATGAGATTCAATATTTACTTAGCAAAAGCTCATGTATGACAACTTAAGCAACTACGCTATTGGTGAATCGCCATTTTGTTGTGTTACATGTTAGAGTCGTTAAGTAGTATTTCCCTTTGATGTTGGAGTGGGAAAAAAGTGTGAGAAATGATGCAGGGAGCGGAAGTGGGAAGCGAGTGCGAGAAGCAGTGAGGGAAGTGGAAGCGGGAAGTGGGTTTATAAAAGATAAATGTGAGAATAAAAAACCTCTAAAGAAAGTAAAGAGGAAATGTGTGAAAAACACCATTTCAAAAAAAGAATGTGTGGAAAGCTTCATTGAAAGTCAACATGAAGCATGTAACGTAATAAGCCTCTTTGGGAGCGAACAAGAAGTGTATAGAAAGAGTGGGCTTATAGTTGGTTAGGGAGGAAGGGTTAATTTAGGTAAGGATTACAAATAGTAAAGAAGACTCCGTGAATGATTAGAATTACAGGTTTTAGCGATTTGTAGTTTCACATGTTTTATTCATATAGATTTAATATTATGTTTTTTAGAAAAAAGTCCACATCAATTTCATCTGAAACTTAAGATGATTTTTAAGTTTAAAATACTTGTTTTTTTTTACATATGCTCCTTGAGCATTATCAAAAGGAATATCATGTATTCGCGACTTGCGAGTTGGGATTTTGAGATCCTCTTTGTATCTTAGCATTGGATAGTTTTCCTTTGACATCCACACTAGACAGAGGACATGGAGTTTTTGGTAGAGGATGTGGTTGACAATCAGGGGGAGAACATGGTGGTGGCTGAGGATGTGGTAATATGAAGTGTGCACATTGAGGGAGATCCAATATGAAGTGTGCACATTGAGGGAGATCCAATCATACACCTGATAAGTGTTAAGTGTTCGGACACGCTTGGAAATCCAGCACGGGTGAACTTGGCCCCCTATATATAGCTGATGGGAACAATACTTCTTAGCATGTTCCCATTGATAATCAGGAATGTGGTTCTCCCACTCATGATTCTATTGTGATTTTTTGTTGTTGTTGAATGGCATGATTCTATTATGATCTCACAGGAAAAGTATGAAAAGCTTGTTAAGAGCACTCAACAATCAACAAGTCATCCTTTTCTCTGCCACATGCAGATAATGCTTCTCTCTCTTTTTTTTTTCTAGCCAGTCTTTCCCTTGGGCCATTGATTTAGAAGCCTTTGATCATATGACAAATGATTTGTTAGTTTTCTCTTCGTTTGTTAAATGTGTTTTAGATTCATCTGTTACTACGGATGATGGATCACTTGCTTTTTGTGACTGGTCAAGGAATGGTATACTACGAAGTCCCTTTCTTTATCTTCTGTCTAGCATGCTCCAAAGATTCCCTTTAATTTATTGTCAAGTAAATTAAATCTCTTCATTATTACGTAGTGTTTTTCTTTTCGTCTTGTGTGTCTTGGGATCTAAAGAACAAAAGGACAATTGGTGGTGGACTTGAGTCTAGTGGACTCTACTACCGTGAACGTAGTCTAACAAGTGTTTCTTTTCAGTCTGCCATCTGTCCTTAACTTTGGCATCGCCAACTTGTAGTCTAAACAAGTGTTTCTTTCTTTCTTTCTTTTTGTTTGGTTTGTAAGACCATCTGGTCCCCCTGGGCTTGCCCCCTTATGTAATAAAAAAAAAGGACGGCCCAGTGCACGAGGCTACCGCCATTACGGGGTCTGGGGAGGGCTAGATGTACGCAGCCTTACGCCTGCTTTGTAGACAGGCTGTTTCCCTTATGTAATAAAATGTTTCCATTAAAAAATAAAACTCGAACATCCATCGCTCAATAGCTTGAAGTTGGCAGTTCTTAGTCTTGAGTTTGTTTCTACCTTAGATTGCAAGGTTTGTGAGTTACACAAGCATCATAGAATACTTTTCTACTCTAGAGACAAAACGAAGTTAGTTCCTTTTTCAGTTGTTCATTTTGATATTTGGGATCCAATAAAGTTTAGAGTATATCCGGTCAACGATAGTTTGTTATTTTTTTGGATGGTCACTCTCGTATGCCAATTATATTTCATGACAAAGCGATATCAGGTTTTGTGTATTTTTCCAAGTGTTTCATAAAGAGATCCAAACTCAATTTGGAAAATGTGTGTATTTTATGTCCAGATAATGTTGAGGATTATTCATTTCTATAACTTATAAATTATAGTGAATAATTCGGAATTTTGCACAAATTTATTGTGCACATACTTCGCTACAAAATGGAGTAGCTGAATGCAAGCATTGCCATCTCCTTTAAGTAGCTAGGACCTTATTACATACTATGTGTTCTATTTCCTGACAGTCCATTGTTTTCTGCTTACCCTAAAGTGTTAGTTGTGTCTGTTGTGTTTATTCTTTGCTCCAGGTATATGTAAATTAGACCCTCATGCAGTTAAATGTCTTCCTCGGGTACTCTTTGTATTTAGAAAGTATATCGTTGTTGCAGTCCTGTGTTGTAGAAAAAAAATTTCTATGCAAATGTGACCTTTCAGGATAGATCTGTTCCTCTTATTCAAATGTTTACATACCAGCACTAGTATCCTTCTCTTCAACTTCCCATTGTGGTTCCCATGTTAGTGTTAGAGAGAACATTATCAGCCATTAAGGGTATTCTTGTAGTTGTGTATAACATTGATATAAATACTATAATGTTTTAGATTCACAATGACGTGATGGACAAACCATGTGAATGATGTGGCCTCTCTTAATCCTTTTTCACTTTAATTGTTTAACATGGTATTAGAGCACGGTTGAATCCAGATCTGTCAGAGCAAAGGTTATTTTTCCATATGTAATCTTTCCTTCTCATATCAATGGTATGTAATCTTAATTCCGGATTTGATCTATCCATCTTCATCTTTCTCCTACTAAAAAACCCTAATATAAATCTCTTCTAAAGTCCAAACCATAATCCCCATTTCTTCTTTCCATTCTCGTATTTGAAAACCCTAATCCCCATCTCAACCCACTCAAAATCACAAAACCCATCTATTTTTTTTTTGAAAAGTGACATATTTCATTGGGATTAGAGAAGTTTTAGGCATGAGTAATCCCCCCTGCATTACAAAATATCAATGAGAACTGGAGTGGGCATACCAAACCAGAGAGAAGCCTTAAAGTAAAGCAAAAACTGTCATGTATCTTTTTTTTCCTTCGTCGTTCCGTCAACATGCACAATTTCCTTTTCAGAATTCCACACAATTCTTTCTCCTTCTTCGTTAATCCCTTCAGGACGCCCTTTTAGATCGCCTGCTCTCCTATGCCGAGCACTTCTCCAATTCCTCCATGATGTGCTTGATTTGAAAATCCGGCATGTCATTGAGAAGGTGCTCCGGCAGCCGATTCAAGAATACATGGTTTTTTCTGCTGGCGATCCTCTCCTCCACCAGCTGGATACCTACGATCTTGTTGGCTTCCCAATTCAATCGCCCTGCAGTCCTTTCCTCTCTTAACATCAGTTGGAAGAAAGGGTGATCGTACAACGATGAGGGGGTATCCTTGACGGAATCCATCCCACAGAGCCTATACATGGTGAAAGGTCGATCACTAGCCTCTAGGTTAAATGATTCCCACTGCTTTCGGAGAAGATCCCCCGACAAAACCCATCTATGCCATTTAAAAATTTAAAAACCTAACAATTTTACGACCCTAAACACATCCCACTCATTTCAATCTCTTCAAACATTCATACCACCCCAAGTAATAGTTCCCATCCCTTTGCACATTTATCCTACAACAAAACACATTCCATACCCTAAACCCTATTTTGGTTCGACACCCATAAACCTTAAAACCTATTTCCTTCAGTCACTCATTTCTTTTGAGCAGCCATCCAAATCCATATACTCTGTTCCCAATTTCATGAAAACCCCTCGTATCTCAATAATCCTATTTCGTCTCTTCACCACTTGAAAAAAAATTCCACACCCCTTCATTCATCGTAGAAACCAAAAATCCCCTATCCCCGCTTTCCAACGACCCCTGTATCTCTAAAATCTAACTCTTTTCAATCTCACATCTTTTTTCTTTTTTTTGAATGTTTCAATCTCACATCTTTATTTTCTCTCTATTAATCATTTCTCTGCATTTGTTTCTCTTCCATCCTACCTATTCCCATATCTGTTTTCCTTCTTATGTCTCTTAAATGAAAGGCAACAGTTTACCCATGATTTTCTCCAACAAATGAAGAATATCTTTGATTAGTTTGCGGCCATACACCAACTACTTGATGAAAGTTGTAATGCCTTGTCTGGAGTGGAAGATGATTATATCTTTTCTCACTTGCACAAGTTTCTTAACTTCTCTGAGTTAAGGCTTCTCCTCCAATATGATGGACTTATGACACCATCCTCCGGCACTGGAAAGCCCTAAGCTCCCTCATCATCTTCCCAAGACCACTTTGAGTTATTATATTCGACCATATAATCCAACGCCCATTCCATGGATGAGGTCATGACTGTGGTTCTAGGTAGGGTAGAGTTCGTGGAGGCTTTCCCCAAAATCAGCACAGTTTCATCCTGGGTCCACTCATCCACGTCTTTCTCAGGGCCCATCTCAGCCAGGACTTCTGCTACTCCACCACCCGGTCGCTATCCTAATTAGGTTCTTTAGAATCCATGTGATCCAACCTTTGAGGTCCACTTTTTCACTCCGATCTGCAGACTACCATGACATGGTAGATATTTGATCGCCACAACAGTAGCGCCCTCTGTTCCCTCCAACGGCTCTAACAAATCTGATGAGAAATCTTGCTCCTCTGAAGTTTCATGGTTTATTACCATTAAAAAAAAGAAGCTCCATGGGCGATTAACTCGGCTGCTACACATCATCTTTTTGATGACTTTGGTAATATGTCTTCTCTTGTTCTACTCGCATCGTATTGGGTGATGGATCAGTCATTGCTAGCACTCATGCTGGTTCCGCTTCTATTTCTTCTTTCTTTGGTTCATTTTCTGAGTCTGATGTATTTGATATTCCTTGTCTTCATCAAAAACTCGTCTTTGTTTCTGAATTTACTTTTGAGTTTCCTAGTATTTTATTTTTATACCACATTGTTATTGTGAAAGATTTACACTCGAGGAAGCAGTGGTGATTTATACTTTGATGCTCATGGTTTTAGATCCTTAAAAACAAATTCTGAAGTTTAAAACCTTGGTTAGGACCCGATCATGATGATCTTTGGGCATTGAACCATCTAAGTTACGATCTACCGCACGAATGGTTTAGATAATGTGTATGGTAGAAACTAAGAAGCATGCTAATACAATTCATTTTGGTTGTGTATGATCATCCCCGCATTTTATCAGCATGTAGTTCGATCTAAGTTGGGTGAATCCTCATATTTGCGAGCATGTTGTATCGGCCAGTTTTTAAGAAAAACTTTCATTGTGCTCTTTCTTGCTGTGCTGGGTGGATGGTTTATGGATTGTGTTTATTGCAGTGCCTCAAGTTTAAAACGGACCAGGCACAGGATGCTAAAAAGATGGAGAAGCTCAACAACATCTTCTTTACCCTGATGGCTCGGGGTCCTGATGGTATTATTCCTCCTCCATCTCTTTTAAGCATATATGAATCTTAGTTATAAATGTAGCCCACTCGTCTTTTTTTTTTTTCTTTTTTCCTCTCTTTGACGGCTGTTCTTTTTTGGTTTTCGAATTGGACGTGGGTTAGAACTTTCTCTTAATGGAATGTTTATGCAGCTGATATAACAGAAGTATCAGGAAAAGAACAGGCAGAAACCCAGCCATCCAAGAAAGGAAGAGGGAGAAGACAGTAACAGTTAATCTATCGATATATGTAAGTTGTTTCTTAGTTTGATTTAATTACAGAAATTTCACACAAAATATTAATTTTTTTGAGAGACCAATTGAAGGGTCTACATTAGCAGTGTGTTTTGGACAACTAACCAATCACTGTTGCATTGAAGTAGTTACTGTCATCTGTGGACACATTCTTCACCAAACATTTCCATATTTTTAGTCATAAACTGAAATTAAGCATGTTGGTATTCCTTATTGGAATTGACATATACAGGAATGATATCCACACTCCTTGTTTTGATAATGACATTCCTCACTTTATTAAGCTTACTCTGATTGGCTGTTGACAAGTCCAAGATTCTCCGTATAATTGAAAATTTCTAGAAAAAAAAATCCCAATTTTCAGTGCCCTATTTTAAATTTTTTAAAATTCGAAATTATTCAAAATTCTCCTACATTTTGAATTAAATGCGATTTTTCTGAACTAAACCCGATTTTTTTTCGAATTGAATGCTAATTTTCCAAATTATTCGTCAATTTCTCATATAGTGTTTGCTAATCTCTGGATAAATTCAAAATTAATAAAAAGGCATCCTACTGATAATCCAATTCCATTATAATCTAACAATAAATGCCCTTAACCATCTTGCCAAGCTTTTTGTTGTCTTATTTAGGAAAATAAGTATAGATATAGTGATACGTCTTGTAAAAATAATAAAAATTGCATTTTTTTTCTGAAATTCCCAAACTATTTCCGTATTTTCCGAACATTTTCCTTTCGGATTTATTCCCAAAAAATGATGGGACGAGTGCCATTAGTAAAGCGAGGGGGGTGCATATTTCGTCATTCGTATCTTCTTTTGAATATCAACGATAATTTGCATGCAGCTTGCGTGAGTGCAAATTATTCACAACATTTCGAAGGGGGAACAACAAAACCCTCAATTTCACTTGCAAAAAAGGTTTTCAATCAAGAGATTTAATATGATGTGTGGCCGTGGAGTCCAGTATTGTTCAAAAATTACAGTGGGGCCCACTTCATAGGATGATCCTAACCCTCCGAGCTGAACAGACTGCACATTATGGAAACTTCAATAGATAGCCATCCTATAGAGATGATTTAAGGGGTGCACCCTATTTGCGCTGTGCCCCGATAAATGAACAATTTGGATCATCTTATGAAGTGGGCCACACTGTACTTTGGGCCACATCCAGTATAAAAATCTCTTCAAACAGAACTCTCCGGCCTCGACTATGTGAGGGGAAGCTGGAGGAGAGGACCATGGAAAAGGATTTGCTATCCCTAGATAAAATTATCAAAGGAAAACACTTCCAAAATGGGATTTTGTTTGGAAGATAAATAGGAAAGTGATATTGAAATCTCGAGCGCTGATATAAGATTTTAATACCCTTAACCTCCCTCTTTCTTTCCCTAGCCGGCAACGGTCATCTGGGATTGTAATCCTCATGTCTAACAACGAATCATTTGGTTCATTGAACAAGCAGTCCTCACTTTGAGACTCTGTCCATTAAATAAACACGAAATTGAGATTGACTGATGATTTGGTCATTTCCCCATTGTTTTTTTGCATTTCATTTGCATTCGAGTTCAATTGTCTTCTTGTTCATGTTCATTAGCACATCCCTAATAACAATAATATTAGAAAAATACTTCCTTTGAATTCTAAGAAAGATTACTTATGTGATGATGGTCAATCTTGGTGCGCTTGTCTGTGTACAAGAGTCGCATGACTGAGGTCATGGGTTAGACTCTAATATGTTAATACATTCCCACCATAAAATATTCCAATCTTTTAATGGATCACTATCATTTCTTAAATAATATTATAAACCTTTGACAAATGGACTTTTGCTTGTTGGCATATGAGAGGGGTGAGAATTGAATTTTGACTTGAGTATTTTTTAACCTTGTTTTTTCATCATTTTCTCACCCTATCCTCACTCAATTCCTATCAGGTCTCTCCTCATCCCCGGTCCTCTCTTGCATAAGCAAATTTTCCATGGAAAAAAAAAAAAAAATCATGGTTGCCAAACATGGCCTAAATGTCATTTGCTGCTCAATTTTGCTCGTAGAATGCCAAACACCTTTTGGGTCCCAGATTTGCCAAGTGGATATGATCGGATTCCGTTGATCTTACTGGCAATCACAACTCTAGCACATTGCCATTGGCCTTATCTTGATCGGATAATCGTAGCCGCTCATCACGCCTTTTTTAGGGTTCAGTTAAATGGTTCAATTTTTTTAGGCCCTTATCTTACAGATGAGGGTCCTGCGCATTGTAGGGCGCCTCATGATTATCTACATGATCAACGGTTTCAATTACACACAAGTTTTCAGATGGGACCGAAAAATTAATCATTATGATCAATCTCGCCTGATTAGAATTCTTTATAGGAAATGATAACAGCTCAACCTTGTTTTAATGATTTCACAAAGCAGCTTGTCTTTTCTTTTTTATTTGGCTTGTCGGAGCTTTTTAGGAAGTCTACTTCAAAAAGTAAAAGACTAAGATAATTTAGTGCAATTATTAAAATAGATCATGGTTTTAAATTTCGGTTTTGGAATGCGTTTCTGCCCTCATTGAAACCGAAATTTCGGCCGAAATCGGATACACCATTAAAAATAATATATTATTTAGTACCAAATTTCGGTAGGGCTGGCAATTTCACCTGTTAAAACAGGGATCCGCCCCCAAGGTGGGATTCCCCGATTTAGACGGGGACGGTAGCCGGCGTGGGGACGGGGATGGCTCTGGGCTTGCCCCTCCCCGCCCTGATTCAATACCATGCATTATGCTATTAACAGTACATAATTTGCATCATCCAAAAGATTTATACTTTTGAAATTCCAAATCTGCCCTTTGACCTTTGCCTTCTTTTAGTGTGCAGGGCGGGGATGGGGATTAGATATTCCCCGTTGGGTGGGGATGGGAGATTTTCCTTGGATAGGGACAGGGAATGCAACATCCGGCCCCGCCCTGTTGCCAGCCCTAAATTTCGGAATAAATTTGAGAATTTTGGGTTGAATTTCTTGAAATTTAGGACGAAATATAAAAGAACCGAAAATTTGGCCAAAATCCGGTACCATGTCGGGTTTTGCCAATTTTGGTTTTCGGATTTCGGTGGAAATTTAAAACCATGGTTGTGATATCATTTCCCTTCTTTATACCCATTCAATACCAAATATGCTAGCGACTAATGCTAGGAAACCGAGAGTAGGACCTAAAAGGGGACTGAACAAATTGTTTCACGCCACAACGTCACTTGTGACCTGAACAATCCTTTAAGTTTAGGGAGATCGTCAAAAAATAAATTCTTCTTTGACACGTGGCATATTCTCATTGCAGGTCCCGTTTTAGGTCGTACTGGACCGGACAAAAAATCTGTAATTGTCAGCAAAGTTGTTTATTTATTATTTTATTTATTTTCATTTTTTTTCTTCAACTCCAGAATTTGGCCAGGTCATTGATACGGATAATATCCGAATACCAAATCCGTTCGCTATGTGACGTATGAGAAGTGGAATAGGTTCTTGGGAAGATCTAAACTTTGCTTATTTCTTTTTTTGAGGGTCGACGAATCAAATGATATTTCTGTTCCAATTTCTACCGCTTACTCTCTGTCTGAATCAAACTTTTCCGAGTACGACCTAAAACAGGACCTGCAATGAGAATATGCCACGTGTTAAAGAAGAATTTATTTTTTATGATCTCCCTAAACTTAAGGGATGGGTAAGGTAACAAGTGATGTTGTGGCATGAAACAATTTGTTCAGTCTCCTTTTAGGTCTTACTCTCGGTTTCCCTAGCATTACTACTAAGCACTGTATCTAAACTAAAGTGGGAGAAATTTAGAGCAGAAGACTAAATACCAACCTGTTGACGTGGATTGTTGACGTCGCACCAATCCGTTTTCTTTATTCCATCCTTCTCCTTGAAGGAGGAGAAAAGAAAGGAAAGGAGGAGGAAAAAGAAGTGGGAAACGGACAGACAGACAAGATGCAACGCTATTTCTTCTCTCTTTTGACTTTTTCACGATTTTCGAACAATATTCTCTCGCCTCTTTTTATTTTAAAATAGAAAAAGAGTGATGATATTTTTACCCCGCCAGTACTTGCACACCCCGCATATAACGTGATTTGACATAAAGTTACCCACTTTTCACCAAATCAGGTTATAAAGGGGGTGTGCACGTAATGTAGGGGGTGAAAATATCATCTCCCTAGAAAAATTTGTAATAGAAAAAAGACGTGTAGAAAAGGAAAGAAAGACTCGTTTGCCGTGATTCAGTAGTTAAAAGGCGTCATGATTTGACGCTAATTGACACATACATAGATGCCAAGAGCATAAGTCATAACAACCTTTACCAAATTTAATGACGAGATTATCCTTCTGAAGAATAATTAATTACTTTACTACTCCCTTGTTTTGATAACGGCAGCCCCTTTCTTTCCTTGATTGATTGGTGGAAGGATTTTTAATCATCAATAATATCGGTGGGAAATAAAATAAATATTAGTGAGATATTATTTTTTCACCCCCTGTAGGATTATGCGCTCCTCTGTTAAAGTGAATTGTGGCAGACTTTAACACTTTCTTATGTGAAATCACATTAAAAGAGGAGCGCATAATCATCTCCCTAATAAACCCGGAAGGGTGTGGCTCTTTGGCGTAAAGTCATGGGTTTGCTCCTTAGTGACGAGCGTTCGAATCCCCCCTTCCTTACCCGATGCGCGTGGTTTTCGGGTGATTGCGTGCATCCGTAGGGAAGTAGTCCTACCCCCGAAGAGGGTGGGGACACCCTTCGTTACAAAAAAAGAAAAAAAAATCATCTCCCTAATGTTGGGACTAGATTGAGAGACGTTAAACACCACAAATTGAAGGGTTAGGATTGGACTACACAAGAGGATTTCATATTCATTACCCGATAGAAACATCCCATGGGGATCAAAGGGTTAGGATCATCCTATGGAAATGGTTTTTATTTTGCTACAACCTATTTATGTTGCCAACAAATGAACGTTTGGATACTCCTATGAAGTGGGCCCCACTGTACATCTTGAAAAATAATAGACTTCACAAGCACTGCGCACACACAATATAAAATCTCGTAGTTTAATTATGACATTAAAATGGTTTTTTCCCTAATGATATGGTGCCTTTTTTTTTTTTTCCTCCATCTTCTTCTAGATACTTGTCGTGTGTGGATGAATCATGTTGGTAATGAAAACCTGATTAGTGGTACATAATTTTCAAAAAATTTAATCTAAGATGAAAGATTTGTTGGATTAGCCACACTACTTTGATAACAGATAATGTTTATTAAATTATTAGCGAGACTAAGGCCACGTTTGGCCACCATGAAAAAATGTTACATGAAACATTTGTTGGGCTAGTTGTAAGAGATGAGATGGAGATAGAGAGATCCGAGACGGTGGGAGCTAGGGGAGTATGAAGAGCTCCTAAAAACCAGGAAAATAAAAAACCAATTCAAAATAGTCTTTTCACTAATTTTTAGGAATTTTTTATCCCATTTCTACTCATGTCCTTTCAATTCTCTTCCTCTCCTTCCTTCTCAGCACCTCTCACACAGTTGGGCCCACGAGTATTTAGGAGAAAATCCTAACAATGATTGTGTTTATGGAATATTTCAAGTATATAAATGGCCAGTTAACTTAATTAATCTTAGTTTAATGTTTTCTAGTTGTGTGTTAGGCAAACTCCACCATGAAGAAGAGAGATTGGTGCCATGTCACATGCCTAAACCACTTTAGTTCCTAGGTTAGGAATGAATGGAAAAGCCATGGAAAGCAAATTATAAATAGATATTGTGAAAAGTCAAGTTCAATCATTACAATGCCAGGGAAAGCATTCTGAAAGAATAAAGTGCTTATGAGCATACAATGGAGGTTACTATCTTTCAAATAAATTTATTGACTATAATAATGAACATGGCATAAGAAAGCAATTAAATTGTAGCAGCAGAACATCACAGTAAAATATTTTTACTGAAAATAAGTTAAAGACACCTATCAGAAGTGTGTAGGAGTTGCATACATTCCAAAAAATTGCCCAAGGAATTGTAAGGGGAAGCCATGAGCTGTGCATGCCCCGTGATGAAATTGACTTTCCATTGGTACTGATAAGATGAAGTAATCATTTGAGTTGATGTACAATATGTTGGATAAATTAGATGTTGTCCAGTAGGGTCTGATATATGGCTTGATTGAATCCAGAAATTAGAAATGTAAATAAATCAGTACTTAGCTTTTGTAGAAAACGTTTCTGTAAAACAGATCGAGAAAAAGAAGGCTGAGTCGTGCCACTGGTCACTCTCCTTAAGAATCGTATCCGCCCCCTACCGGTGCAAACCGGGATCCGCGAACCGATGCTCCAAGATAAAACAGCCAAAGTTGGCTCCAGTCCACGTGCACTCGCTGACTGGTCCACCCAGAATCACCTTAGAACTGTGCTGAGATCAGAACGGAGGAAAGGAAGAAGACAAGCAGAAATTTTGATGTTTTTTTTTTCTGTAAAAAACTATATCCTCCAATGGTGCTGTTCTCTTCTTTTTATAGATGAGAATATGACTGTTGGAGGATAATTAATCACCATTAAAAGACCAAAACGTTTCTCTTTTAATCACCATTAAAAGACAAAAAACGTTTCTCTCTTAATCACCATTAAAAGACAAAAAACGTTTCTCTTTTAATCACCATTAAAAGACAAAAAATGTTTCTCTCTTAATCACCATTAAAAGACAAAAAACGTTTCTCTTTTAATCACCATTAAAAGACAAAAACGTTTCTCTCTTAATTACCATTAAAAGACGTAAACGTTTCTCTCTTAATTACCATTAAAAGACAAAAACGGTTTTGGTTTTGAAAACACACCACAAGCACACTCACCAAGGTCTTGGGTTCAAGTCCCCACATATGCAAAAGTCTTTTGCTTTAAAACAAAGAGAGGGAAACATAATTTGAATCTTCCCTCCAAATTTTTTTAAAACAAAAAGAAAAAGCATCTTTGACTTTTCAAATCTTTTTATTATTTTGTTTAAAAATTCTAACAATCCCTCACAAGATTCAAAATACAGTTGAAAATTGAAAACGGAAGTATATGAGCACATTAGAAAATAGAGTGGATTCATACCGGTGTCTTTTGGACTTCAACCGATATTTAGGATAAACAGATTACGTTACCGAGTACGGGTAGAGTTAGACTCCTTCAACCTTTCCTCGTGGGTGTAACTGACTAACCTGTTATCCACACTCTACATTCGATTCCTTGGTGATTCATTCACAGTTTTGGAACATTTTGGCCTTGTTCCCCTCTTGGTTCTCATGAATGTTCTAGAGAATTACTCGTTAAATTCTCATAGGAAGCGGCCTTACCTTCACATTCACTTAGGTCAGTCATCAAGTATGCACTGCAAGTAACATACCACCCAATACAGGTTATGATCTGATTAAGAGTCTATAACTCATCATCTCTCATTTGCAGTGAACACTATCTTTCATCATTTTGCATCTAGGAGTAGGGGGTGATAGTGTTAACAAACCATCCGGTGACTTGTTAGTACCCATTGAACCAAATTTCAGGGATCTCCTTTCACATTGGTTGGGTGTCCATCACTAATGATTCATGCCACGAGCTTTAACCCCATTCCTTGCGATGTCTCATAAACCACCTTGTTTATCTGTGGTTTTGTCAGAGGATCTGCCAGATTCCTCTCCGACCTTACAAAGTCGAGTGCTATTGTTCCCTCACTCAAGTATTGCTTTACCAAATTATGCCTCAGGCGTATATGTCTTCTTTTGCCATTATAGGTCTTACTTTTGGCCTTGGCTAAAGCAGCTTGACTATCACAGTGTAAAGACACTGAGGGAACCGGCCTTGGCCATAAAGGCACATCTGCCATAAAATTCCTGAGCCATTCGGCTTCAGCTCCTGCTAGGGCTAAGGCTATAAATTCTGCTTCCATAGTGGAACTTGTACTACAAGTTTGTTTAACCGATTTCTAAGAAATCGCACCACCACCAAGGGTGAATACATATCCACTGGTAGACACTGAATCTCTTGAATCAGAGATCCAATTCGCATCACTATAGCCTTATAAGACAGCAGGAAACCCCCTAAAATGCAGTCCAAAATTTATTGTACCTTTTAAGTACCTCAACAACCTAGTCAAAGCCCGCCAGTGTTCATGTCCTGGTCTATGTGTGTGTTGACTGAGTTTTCCAACTGTTAGTGCAATGTCAGGTCTAGTACAGTTCATTAAATATGACACTGAACCTATAATACTTGAGTATTCCTTTTGGGATACCAACTCACCTTTGTTTTTCTTTAGGTGTACCTGACAATCTAAAGGTGTCTTTGCAGGTGAACTATCATATTGTCCAAATTTCATTAGAATGCTCTCTACATAATGAGACTGAGACAATATTATTTCATTTTCTTTTCTGATGATCTTCATCCCTAAGATTACATCAGCTTCACCCATATCTTTGGTTTCAAAATTTGACATTAAAAATCTCTTAGTAGATTTTACTATGTCCAAATTAGTACCAATAATTAGTATATCATCTACATATACACAAAGTATTACACCTTTATCCCCATTAAACTTACTATAAACACATTTGTCGGATTCATTTATCTTATACCCATTTGTAATTAAGACACTATCAAATTTGTCATTCCACTGTTTAGGTGCTTGTTTCAAATCATACAGTGACTTAATTAGTTTACAAACTTTGTTTTCATGACCAGACACAATGAATCCTTCAGGTTGTTTAATGTAAATTTCTTCTTCTAAATCTCCATTTAAGAAAGCTGTTTTTACATCTATTTGATGTATTACCAATTTATGAATAGAAGCTATAGCTAATAATATCCTAATGGTGGACAACCTAGCAACATGAGAATAGGTATCAAAATAATCTATCTCCTTTTTCTGTCTAAAGCCTTTAGCTACTAGTCTTGCTTTAAACTTGTCAATTGTCCCATCAGGTCTTAGCTTCTTTTTAAATATCCACTTGCTATCTAGTGCTTTTGTTCCAGGTGGAAGGTCCACTAGTTCCCAAGTGTGATTTTCTATTATGGAATCTAATTCACTTTTAATAGCTTCTTTCCAAAATACAGCATCTGGAGATGTTACAGCTTCAGAGTAAGTTACAGGATCTTTATCTATTAGATAGGTGAACATCCCATCTCCTAGATTTGTTTATTTTCTTTGTCTTTTACTTCTTCTAAGTTCTTGAAACTCAGAATCCAATTCCTTTTCAGTTTCAGGTTGATTTCTTGAATCATTACTAGGTTCTTTAGGAATTTCTTTCTTCATAGGGAAGTGATGTTCAAAGAACTCAACATCCCTAGATTCAATTATAGTGTTATATTCAAGGATATTTTCAACTGATTTCAAAACTAGAAATCTATAGGCTGTACTATTTTGAGCATATCCTATGAATACACAATCACATGTTTTAGGTCCTAGTTTTCTTTTCTTAGGTTCTGGTATTCCAACCTTAGCCAAACAACCCCAAACTTTCAAATGAGATAAACTAGGCATTTTGTTATGCCAGAGATCATATGGTATTTGACCCTTTTTCTTTGGAGGTATCCTGTTATATATATAACAAGCTGAAAGAAGTGCTTCCCCCCCACAAGTTTAAGGGTAAACCAGAACTTATCAACATAGCATTAAACATATCCTTTAATGTTCTGTTCATTCGTTCTGCTATACCATTTGATTCAGGTTGGTACGGGGCTGTGGTTTCATGGATAATACCATTATCATCACAGAACTTAGTTATAGAGTATTCTGTACCTCTATCTGTTCTAAGTCTTTTAATTCTTCTATCTAACTGATTTTCCACTTCATTTTTATATTTGATAAAGGCTTGTTCAGCCTCATCTTTAGTTCTAAGAAGATATACTTTACTGTATCTAGAGTAATCATCTATAAAGGTCACATAGTACCTTTTACCTCATCTAGATTCAAGATTTCTAAAATCAGCTAGATCACTATGAATTAACTCTAATAAGTCAGATTTTCTTTCAACACTAAAGTGAGGTTTCTTTGTGAATTTTGCTTCAACACATATTTCACATTTTTCTTTACTAGGTTCAATTTTTTTCATTTATTAAACCTAAATTACAAAGTCTTTTAATGTAAGGTGCACTTCTATGTCCTAATCTACCATGCCAAATATCAAATGACTCAACAATGTAAGTAGAAGAAGAGGATACTTTTTCATTCAGGATTTCAAGTACATTAAGAACAAATAAACCATTTGCATTGTAGCCCTTCCCTACAAACACATTATTTTTGCTAATGAATGCCTTGTTTGCTTCAAAAGTGAGCTTTAGTCCATTCTTGTTCAAGAGTGCACCAGACACCAAGTTACGCCGTATATCAGGCACATGCAGCACCTCCTGAAGTGCAAGTACTTTCCCTGAAGTTAACTTCAGCAAGACCTTGCCCTTACCAACGACTTTTGAGGTCTGTGAGTTCCCCATGAAAACTTGATCCCCTTCCTTAACTAAGGTGTAGTTGTAGAAGGAGTTTCGGTTTCCACAAATGTGCTTGGTAGCACCAGTATCCAGAACCCACTCCTTTGGATTTTCCACCAGATTTACCTCAGTCACAACCGCTGCAATCACATCTGCCTCGGTTAAATTAACCTTGGCACTGGACGAGCCAGTCTTTCGGTGTCGGCAGTCCTTCTTGTAGTGTCCGGGTTTTCCACATTCAAAACAGACTCCTTTCTTTTTGGGTCCAAATTTCTTGAAGTTCTTTTCCTTCTTCGGTTTCAGATTCTTAGACCCATCATTCTTAGTCTCAACAATGTTTGCCTTAGAGGTATACTCTTTGGCATTTTGTTGCTTATCTTTTAGTCTGTTTTTCTCTTCGATTTTAATCCGAACAACTACTTGGTCTAAGGTCCATTCTTTTGTCTTGTGTTTCATTCCGATTTAGAATCTTTCCAAGACAAAGGCAGTTTCTCAATAAGAGAACCAGCCACGAATGTGTCAGGTAACTTCATACCTTCCTTAGCCAATTCTCCAATTAGGAACTGATACTCATCTATTTGAGCAGATATAGGTTTCCCATCTTCCATAGCAAAGTCTAAAAAATTCCCTATCACATATTTCCTATTTCCAGCATCCTCTAAATCATATTTAGTTACCAATGCATTCCAAAGATCAGCAGCATGTTCAAATGAATAGTATACGTTATAAAGGTCATTTGACAAACCATTCAAGAGATGGTTCTTGCAAATATAATCAGCATTATTCCAGTTTTCAAAATCAGCAGAATCTTCAGATGGTTTTGATTGTGTAAGAACAAAAGCGGCACCAATTTGTTGTAGAGCAAACAGGATCTGTTGTTTCCATCTTTTATAATTCAATCCAGTAAGGCGTTTGATCTTAGAAAAATCTGGAATGGTGTTGAGAATTCTGTTCACAACAGAGGTGCGAACAACCGTTGGATTGGAATTCTCAACAGAGATGGTATTAACAGAAGTTGGGTTCGGATTATCAGAAGCCATATGATCAGATTTGAAGGATACGATTCTTAAGATTGTTGGACAAATTAGATGTTGTCCAGTAGGGTCTGATATATGGCTTGATTGAATCCAGAAATTAGAAATGTAAATAAATCAGTACTTAGCTTTTGTAGAAAACGTTTCTGTAAAACAGATCGAGAAAAAGAAGGCTGAGTCGTGCCACTGGTCACTTTCCTTAAGAATCGTATCCGCCCCCTACCGGTGCAAACCGGGATCCGTGAACCGATGCTCCAAGATAAAACAGCCAAAGTTGGCTCCAGTCCACGTGCACTCGTTGACTGGTCCACCCAAAATCATCGTAGAACTGTGCTCAGATCAGAACGGAGGAAAGGAAGAAGACAAGCAGAAACTTTGATGTTTTTTTTTCTGTAAAAAACTATATCCTCCAATGGTGCTGTTCTCTTCTTTTTATAGATGAGAATATGACTGTTGGAGGATAATTAATCACCATTAAAAGACCAAAACGTTTCTCTTTTAATCACCATTAAAAGACAAAAAACGTTTCTCTCTTAATCACCATTAAAAGACAAAAAAATGTTTCTCTTTTAATCACCATTAAAAGACAAAAACGTTTCTCTCTTAATTACCATTAAAAGACAAAAAACGTTTCTCTTTTAATCACCATTAAAAGACAAAAACGTTTCTCTCTTAATTACCATTAAAAGACATAAACGTTTCTCTCTTAATTACCATTAAAAGACAAAAACGGTTTTGGTTTTGAAAACACACCACAAGTACATTCACCAAGGTCTTGGGTTCAAGTCCCCACATATGCAAAAGTCTTTTGCTTTAAAACAAAGAGAGGGAAACATAATTTGAATCTTCCCTCCAAATTTTTTTAAAACAAAAAGAAAAAGCATCTTTGATTTTTCAAATCTTTTTATTATTTTGTTTAAAAATTTTAACACAATATCAAAACAGGATTTGGGTCTATGTTATGTGCAAATTCTGGATAAAGCAAGGAGAAAACTTGAAGAAAGATGATAGAAAGAGGAAGAGGGAAGAATACATAATTTGGACCGGTATAAAAGATTCTACATTCACTTGGTCTTGACATTAGCTTGCTCCAACCACTAGTCTTTTTATCAACTGGACATCACCAATGCATTTCTTTGTGGCTTTCTAGATGAGGAAGTCTACATGGATAACCCTTGGCTTTATTGTTCCAGCTAAGGGTGTCAATTTTGGCTCGGGCTAGGAAGCTCGCTCGAGCCCGGCTCGGTAAAAGCTCGACTCGAATCCTTAACAAGCCGGCTAGCCAGGCTCGGCTCGGCTCGTTATGGCTCGTTAAGGATTTAATATATTTAAATATATATATTATATATTAATATATACAATAAAAAGGTTGTCCAGAGAGTGAAAGACGGAGGCAAAATATGTCACTTCTTTGTTGGAACCCCATTTGTTACTTGGACCACCCCCCGTGGTGTAAAAAGAGTAGTCAAATTACACTAGATAGGGCTGCCAGGGAAGATGAGGGGTGTGAATATATAATTGCCTTAATATAACCCAAGCTCGGTAAGGCTCGCGAGCCGCTCGCGAGCCTGTCAGAGCCAATCCGAGCTCGAGCCCGACCCAACTCCGACCTGAGCTCTTGAGCTTAACGAGCCGAGCCGGCTGGGCTTGGCTCGTTTACACCCCTAGTTCCAGCTCGTCCTTTGCGTGTATTTCGACCAGTGTTTAAAAACTCCTTGACTCGACAAGGAACTTGACCCAATCGACTCCTTTTTACCTTGGCTGCGTTCCGCTTGCACTACATCCACATTCGCGTTTTGTCCTATAGAGTCGATAAACTCCTTTGACTCTCCCGAGTTATGACTGTGTCAACGGTGTTCTTGGGCACGTTTGCGCCGAGTCGACAAAGATTTTTTTTGGGCCACGTTCTGCGTCACATCTGTGTTTTTAAACACCGATTTCGACTTCATAAAGCAATATATGGAGTAAAGCAAGCACCTCGTGCTTTGGTTTGCAAAGTTACTTCGATGCTTCATGAACATGGGCACTCATGTAGACAAAATGATTCCTTATTATTCTACGAGTACCTATGTGCTCCGTCCTCAGTGTACCCCCAAAGAAAGTATACCGGTCTCCACACATGCAACTTGTGGGGCTAAGCTCTCCCTCTTTAATGAGGATCCTTTGATTGGGCCCCCACTTGTCAGAGCATAGTTGATTACTACTCATTAGGGAAGATGAATTCATTGCTTTCTTAATCTGAGTTTCTACAGCTAGAAAATTAAAAGATAGTAAAGGAAAAGTAAAAGACAAAAGATAAATGCTAAAACATTTTTGTGTTTGATTCTGAGACCTCTTCTTTGGAGACAAGTGTTTTTTTATATAGCTTTATTCGAGTAACCGCTCCTCATTACCCCACCTTCTCAAGGAGGGAACTTCTAATAACTGCCTCTCTCAGGTCCCATTACACTCATATCCTCCATGATTCCAGGTGGTTGTCGCCCCACCTTTCCTTAGGTGATGGCTGGCGTGCCACTTCCTTGACCTAGTCCAACTGGGTCATCGTTTAGTGACTTGGTCCATGTTGACTGATCGAACTTAAAAACATATATAAACAACATGGGCTTACCACACTTTGACAAGACTAGATATTTTTTATTCTATCAATGAGGTTTGTCAATTCATGCACAAAACCACATCGATGCATCTAGAGGCTAAAAAATTGCATCCTTTGCTGTGTCAGAAGGCAACATTGATGAGGACCTTACATTTTATGCCTCGATCTCACTAATCAGTTTTATATAATTTCAAAAGTAGCATGTTCACTCAACATAGTTCTAAAATTCATTCATGTATAATGCAGTTAGTATTCAAAGGATAATCGTTTCTCACAATGATTATATCCAAATGATCAGATGTCTTCATACATAACTCTTTGAAACAAATGATTGTTCCGCCCCAAAGGATGATGGATATATATCCACATGCTAACGCTTGTCACCCTCCACCTTCCACGAGACGCACACAATAACTTGGGCTCAATAGCCACGTAAGATTGCCAATTCATCAATAATGACATGGATTATCCACTCACCCTGATCGTATGGATATCTCCGCGTCTGGATCATCACCGACATGGACAAACTCGGCATCACAAGGAAGACCCACGACCCCACATGGATAACTGAGCGATAACAACCTATATCATTCAGCCGAATGACACTTTGACCTAGAAATTGATAGTTGGAAAAAACTTCTAAAGTGGGATTTTGTTTGGAAAACAAAGACGAAAGTGAAATTAACCAACGATTTGATCATCTCTATGGGGATTTTTACATTTCCTGGGGATTCAAGTTCACTTCCTTGTCTTCTTGCGCATGCATCACAACATAGGATTTCGTCTTTATTTTCCAAATGAAATCCAAGCTACCCTCTTGATAGTTAACCATCTCATAAGAAACATTTTGAAGTTATGTTATCTCAAAGATTGGGCCAGTATATAATACAGGAATTTACCAAGTAGACATTATGTGTGTGGGGGTCACTTTGACTTAGAAATTGATAGACCATCATCTAATAAGTAAGATTTTATTGGCTATGTTATCTCTAAGATTGGGCTTGTATAGTGAAGATATTTGATCAGGTGGATATCATGTAAGTGGGTCCTAATTGAGCTTCCTCCACAAGACTTGTCATATAACATTCCCCAATAAAAGGAAAACAAAAGAACACTCACTATTAAGAATCTACTGAAGTGGGTGAATATGTCACTTCCTTTAAACAATTCAGCTGTTGGCCCCACCAAGGGTTCATGAGAGAGAGAGAATTGTTTTGTGGGACAATGAACCATGGAGAGAGAGAGGGTTGTGGGTACTTTTGTCATTTCAAAAATTTTAAAAGAGAAAGTGAAGTTTGTTTTGGGGTTGTGTGGGAATTATTGTCCAAAAGCAGGTACTAGTTGGCTAATATGAAATTATTAAAGACTTTTAGCAATAATTTCCAAAGAGGGAATAATTGGCAAAACTCCCTTGTTTGATGGCATTCGAAAGAGGGAATAAAGTGACGAGTGTCATTATCAAAAGCAAGGGGTGTAGACGTTATTTCCCCTAATTTAGGGTAGTTTGTTCAGTTCCACGGGGGCAATTCGGTCAATTTGAAAGAGTGCCCTCGATTTTCTTTCTTTCCAATTCTCCCTCTCGTAGTACAACTGTACAACGACAGTTCAGGAGGAAAGACCAAAAAGAAACAAAGAAAGAAGGTTATTTTCGTCATTAGAAAAAGACTAGCCCATAACAAAAAGAAAAGTCGCCGAGTGGGCCCTGTTAAGTCAACGGTGCTCTGACAGGGTGGGCCCCACCCATATGCGGTCAGTAACCGGCCCAGGCGACCGGTTCCCGGCGAGTATCATCGGTAAAAAGCTGCTCAGTCAACATTATCTCCCGACACGTGTCGCTTTTTTGAGATGCCTTCCACGTTGGCAAATGATATATATTCACCTGGAATAACCTCCCTTTAGCCTAGTAATGAAATGGTTTTAAATTTCGGTTTTGTTATACTTTCGGCCCTCACCGAAACTGAAATTTCGGCTGAAATACCGAAATTTCTGCCGAAATGGGATAATGAAAAAAAAAGTGATATTTAATTAATTTCAAAATTTCGGTAATTTCGGCCAAAATTCCGGAATAATAATCTTTTTTTAAAAAAATCCAATTTTTAGAAATTTTGGCCAAAATTGCCGAAATTTGGTAATTGGAGAAATTTGGATCTGGGCCAAATTTCGGTTTCCGACCAAACCGAAATCCGAATTTCGGCGAAATTTCAAATTTCTGACAAAATTTAAAACCACGGTTATGATCAAGGGATTAAATTTCGGTTTCAGTGTCGGATTTGGCCACTACCAAACTGAAATATTTCGGTTTAGCCCGAAATCATGTAAAAAATATAATAATGATTTCGTTTTTTAAAATTTCGATCGAAATGTCTAAAATTTTTGTGTAAATTTCCACGATTTCGGTGAAAATTTCGGCTATTGAAGGTGGAAATTATAATATTTCGATGGGCATATTTAAAATTTTCCAATAGGTGGAAATTTTGTATTCAACCAAAATTTCAACGACATTTCGACTAAATTTTTGAATTTTGGTTGAATCTCGGTAAAGTTTCGCCGAAATCTTATAAAGAAACAACTTCATGTAAATTTCGTTTCTCGGCCGAAGTTAAAAACCTATGACTGCTCTTTGACACTGGTTTGGAGCTGTCCCAAGTAAAAAAGTGGGGCAAATTAATTCACTTTCCTTTATTTTCTTCAACGGCTACTTCGGATGCTGGGCAGCTGTGGGCCCCACTAGGTAGGGCGGACAATTTGACGAGCAGCCGGAGAAAAAAGAGAACGTAAAAGAGAAATTTAATAAAGCAAAGATGAGAATTTTTTAATTTTTATTCTTAAAAAATTATTATAATATTAAAAAGATGAGAATTTTCTTCTCTTTAGGCCACCAAGTCTTCACTTTTACACCTTTCAATCTCAAAGCTATGGGGAGAATCTAGGGTTTCACAGCTCTTTGATTTACCCAAGGTCGGTCTACTTTTTTTTTTTTCCCATTTTTGTATGCTTTATTTATCTGAAAATTTAGGTTACTAAAGCTTGGGTTTTTCTAATTTCAACCAAATTTCATGCATGCAATCCAATACATCCATCTGTATTTAACTGGTATGAGAAATTGATAAAAGTTCTCACCTGGGTTCTTTTTGTTTTACCCCTACTTTGTTTTTCCCTTATTAGGGTTTTGGTTATTTCTATCATGGGAGCAGATTTTGAGGGTTTTTAAGACTAGGGTTTGTTTCATCATTAAGTGGAAGAAGGGTTCTTTTTGTTTAATGGCTGGTTTGTTTTTCCCTGATGAGGGTTTTGGAGATTTGTCTCATTTGAGCAGATTTTGAGGGTTTTCAGATGTTGTTTTTGGGTTTTTAAGATTAGGGTTTGTTTCATCATTAAGGAAGACATGGAAAAGGTGGAAGAGGGTTTTGGAGTTTTTTTTGTCTAATGGGAACAGATATTGAGTTTTTTCACATGTTGTTTCTGGGCTTTTAGGGGTTTTAGGGTTTTTAAGATTAGGGTTTTTAAGGTAGACATGGAGGAAGTGGAACAGGCTAACAGAGCAGCTGTGGAGTGCTCCCACAGAGTACTGAGTCTGTTATCTCAGCCACAGGATCAGCTCCAGTATAGAAACCTAATGGCAGAAACAGGACAAGCTGTCTCCAAATTTCACAGAGTAGTTTCACTTCTCAATACTAGTTTGGGTCATGGAAGAGTCAGAATAGTAAAAAAAATCCAATCTCCTCCCACCCCAAAGTTATTATTAGAACACCCAAAATCAAAACTAGACCCTTCTGCCCAATCCCTCCAAAGAAATTTTCTAGACAACCCAGTAGAAAATTCTCCCCAACTTGCCCCCAAGATCTTTTTAGAAAACCCAACTATAGAAATGGATTTTGCTTCTAAAAACAGTCTCCAACTCAGTACCCAAACACCTACTACCCCCTTCCAATTCCTTCAACAACAGCAAAGGCTTCAGTTTCAACAGCAAATGAAATTCCAAGCTGATATGATGTATAGAAGGAGCAACAGTGGCATAAACCTCAAGTTTGATAGCTCTACTTGCACACCCACTATGTCGTCTACTCGATCTTTCATGTCATCACTGAGCATTGATGGGAGTGTGGCTAGCTTGGATGAGAAGACCTTCAATCTGATGGGTGCGTCACAGTCATCGGATAGGAACCCACATCAGCCTCCTAAGAGGAGGTGTTCTGGAAGGGGAGAAGATGGGAGTGGGAAATGTGGAACCAGTGGAAGATGCCATTGCTCAAAAAGGAGGTCAGTTTTCTTCATTTACTTCGAATTTGATTGGTTTTCACATGTTGATGGGATCTGATCTGAACTGAATTGAAGTTTATTTTGTTTTTGTTTACAGGAAATTGAGGGTGAAGAGGTCCATCAAGGTGCCTGCAATTAGTAACAAGCTTGCAGATATCCCTCCTGATGAGTATTCGTGGAGGAAGTATGGCCAGAAGCCGATTAAGGGTTCTCCACACCCTAGGTATATGTACTTTCTTTCTTTTTTTCTCTTATTGTGTTTCTTAATACTTTCATCTGTTCTCTTTACTGGTTCTCCATAGTTCATGCCATTTAACTTGAGTTTTGTTGATTGATTAATCCATGTGGTGATGGTAATTTTGATTTGGTACATGTATTTCTGTGTTTGGATTTGGTAGTGATTTTTGGTCTACAAGAATTGTTTTGGACCTGTTGTGCATATTTATTTTCTAGTTTTGTTTACAAGCTTTGTTTTGGACCTGTTGTGCATTTTTATTTCCTGGTTTTTAATCTAATATTGCTGCCAAATATCTGCTTCTCTTGTAGCAAACAGATATTTGGCAGCAAAATATCTGTTTCTCTTGTAGAGATCCCTCGGCCTTGAGAGAAATCTGTAAGAAGAACAAGAGTTATGATTGCTGGGATTTATTAAGTGAAAATATTAATTTGGTCTTGATTTGAGTGTGTATACTGATTATCTAGTCATCTCTTCTCATCTACTAAATTCAAGTGGAGATTTTGTCTCGAACGATTTCATTGGTCATGTTGTAGTTTTTGAATCATAAAATGACTCCTGAACTGGGTAGCCATGATTGATGATTGTTCTTTAAGCTAACAAAAATCAGAGATCCCTTTCACTTGATTTCCATTGGGAATGTTATGATTTTTGAATCTTGAACTGACCCACAAACCGGGTAGCCATGATTGAAGATTGCACTTTAAGCTATGGCAAAAACTAAGGCCTTTTCTTTCTTCTCGACCCCCACGACCCTTACTTGTGAAGGTCCTCATTCCTCTAGTCGGTACAACCAAATCATTCAAATTCCAAGGAGGCCAAAACCAAGTGAATAGTTATAATGGTAGGTTTGTAAAACTTGAGAAGCCATAGTTTGTTCATCAAAGCAAAACGAATGGAAACCAATCCATTTATCATTGCTTTTTTAAAATAATCATTAAAACAAATTAGCAGCTTTGCCCATTTCAAGGGACACAAATGGGAGCATTTAAAAAATCTTGCTTGGTATCTACTGATATATTCAAGCACAGACTTTAAAAAATCTTGCTTCGTATCTAATGATATATTCATGCACAAACTTTAAAAAATCTTGCTTGGTATCTATTGATATGTTCAAGCACAAACTTCAGGTTATCTAATGAGGACATTCTGAGAGACTGAACTTGGTTGAATTATGCAGGGGATACTATAAATGTAGCAGTATGAGAGGCTGCCCCGCTAGGAAGCATGTTGAGAGGTGCTTGGAAGACCCCTCAATGCTCATTGTCACTTATGAAGGCGAACATAGCCACTCCCACCCGAGATTGCTTACTCAGTCTGCCCACACATAGACTTTTAGCAAGAAAAATCCAGATCAGTTCAAAGGTGGAGCCCTTCATATCCAAACATTGTATATGATCGGTTGAATTGCTCCTGTATATAATATGTATGGTTCGAGATTGAGAATACAGAGCATGGCACAGTTCGCTGACATGGGGAGGAGTCTTTCTGGGTCTTGTGGCCTTGTGGTGGAGTCATTTGGTATGCACCACAGAACCACTTAGAAAACCCTCAAAAGAAAGGGCTTGAAAGTGTAAGAACTCTATCATTCAAAAAAAAAAAAAAAGTGTAAGAACTCTCTTGTGGTGGCAGAATCTGTTTTGTTTCTTGCTGTTCGAGTTTTGAATGCAGTGTATTTTGATTGATCTTGCTTAATATTTGCATATCTGGATTTGGGATTGGATATGTTGAGCTTTGATTCAGTAGCACAACCTACACCACTTCAAAGTATAATCACAAATCATTAGAAGGCATTGCTAACAGCAATTCATGAAAAATTTAGAGAGCATTATTCCATTCGATAGAATTCTTTGACCTTACTATTTGAAAGATTACCTTTTATAGTTAACTTAATTTTTTTAGCAAATAACCGTCTAGAACGTCTAGAAGTAGGTGTCTAGAACGTCTATTGGAAAACCTTATAGAGAATTAGTTTGAGAATGTTGTTAGGATGAGAATTCTTATTATAAAAAGATGTACTGGATGTTTGGGGCTGTTTTTTTTTTTTTTTTTTTTTAATAAAGGAATTGAAATTCTCAAGTTTGAGTTTTGACTCAAGTTTTCTTCATCTCTTAACTTTTTTTTTTTGAATCATCTCTTATTAAACTTGTTGGTAGAAGGTATTTTGGGTTTTGCCGTAGAAACGTGTTCAACTTTGAAATTAGTCAAGTTATGCATTCACCTAGGGGTGTAAATGGATATTCGAATATTCGTTTACCGTCTGCATACGAGTCCGTTTTAAGCGGGTATTATCAGAATTCGTTTATGAGATATCCGGCTCTTAGTGGATGCGAATCTGGTAAATGGTATATCCGATCCGTTGAACATCCAAATCCGAGAAGTACATCATTTTTATTTATTATTAATAATATCATTAATATTTATTTTTAGTAATAACATATTATCTTTTGTTTCTAAAAGAAAAGTGAATTTTCCTTTTAGAAAAACAAAAACAAAAACAAAAACAAAAAGTGTTTTGGGTGGGAAATGGAGTAATCTCATTTTAAGGGCATTCTTGGAGTTTGACAAGCCTTCTTTATGCAGCCACAAATGTGGGATGTAGGCTGAAAGAGACAAATGGATGATGGGGATTGAAAGAAGATGACGTAGCTTCAAGAGAATTCTAAAGCAAAAAGGCCATCTAGGTCATTGACGGTAAATGGACGGCTCAGATCAATTTTCCAACCTAGGGTAATATAAAAACCCAAAATGCAATTAAAAGAGGGGACTTCTAAGGTTTGCAAGGAGAAGAAAGAGAGAGGCGAAAGGAGGAGGCCGAGCACCATCTCTGGCATTCCTTGGTGTCCCCAACCCCACCCAAATCCACCGCCGCCCCTCTCCACCTTCTCATAGCCACCTCCATCACCGTAAGTCACCTCCATCTTTAACCCAATCCCCATTTCTCTTCATCTTCCGCCATCAGCACTCCCACTTCCTCTGTTATAAATAGCCCAAACACATTCCATCATATACAAAAAAAAAAAAAAAACCCCTAAAGGCAACTACCAACACCATCATTCATCCCCACTGCCTCTCTCTCTCTCTCTCTCTCTCTCTCTGCCTTTGTTTTAAAAGGAAGAAGAGGATCTCATATATTTTAGGGTTTGAGAGTTAATTTTGAGAAGAGAAGGTAGATGTCTGGTTTTATGGTTTGGAAAATTCATTCAAGGAGTAAGAAGGAGAAGAAAGATAAAGTGCTGCAATAAAATGTTCGAATTTACCGGATAAACGGATACGGATAATATCCGAATTCGAACAATATCCGCCAGAATCGAATTCGGTAATAGATATTAAATATCCGTCGACTTTGAATCCGAATCCGAATTCGGAAAGTGTAGACTGTAATCGAATTAAGATATAGCCATATCCGCTTTGAATTCGATCCGTTTACACCCCTACATTCACCCATGTTCTTCCATCTTTTGTGTATGTATACATTTTTGCTCAAATTCTCATTTTATGACTATGGATGACATTTTTTATCTTGGAATTTATCTAGTGACTCGGGCCTGCACCTTTAATTTTATTAAAACTTCATTAACAGTCAAAAGCAACACAAAAGTGGGGACATGCCACTTTACCTCAAACCCAAAAAATAAAAGGTAAAACAAACTTGTCTACGATGAATGCTAGGAATTCCCATAGTATCACATCTCGAGGCACCCTTAGGGCCCGTTTGGATGCGGAGAAGATTTTGATTTGGATTTCTGACATTTGCAGCCCTTTTTGCATTGTAATTTGGATCCGGCAGCTGACAGTGAAAAAAATTAGATTTCTAAATTTGCCGTGGAGATAAGAAATTGGAAATCCACAGATGTGGCAGTTTCCTTCACCCTCTTTACTCCTCAACCTCTCCCCTCCACTAGGAAGTACCCCCTTTCCGGTCTGTCTCCCTCTACATGAGCTGCCTGATCTATTCAATTTGTATTCAAAACTCAATTCCAATTCCAAAAACAAAATGGGAGGTATCCAAATGGACCCTTATACAATCTAGGGAGATCTTTCCAGTTCGAGAAAATTTGGCTACCTTTCCTCTTACAAGCAAATTTAGCATGAGCATCGGCAACTTGATTTGCCTCTCTAAATCGGTGCCATGTTCTTGGCTTCAACTTTAATATAATGGATTGAACTATTGAAGTCCCCACCAAAAATACTCAATAGACCATGGAGGCTCCTTCTTGTCCTTTTTTTATATTATTGGTAACTCCTTCTTGTCCTTGATCAAATCAACTGTGGCCATGGATGAGTTAGGTGTCACTCTTTGGCATATTGAGTAGGAATGTTCTTTAAAGAAGAGACAGCTAATGTAGGTTCTTGTTTTATTTCGTTCTGTTTTGCTGGTCCGCTTTTCATTCAAGCTTAGAATTTGAATCCTTCCCACTTGGGTTTGAAAGTGAACTCCCTGAATAGAGATACGAAAAGAGATGAGGAGACGGTGATGATGGGTAACATTCTCCCAATTTGCATTAGGAATATGCTTTAAATTTGGCTATTGTAAGGAATTACTGTTTCTTCTTTGAAAAAAGAAGAAAAACATTTCACATGGGATGCTTTTATCTTTATGTCAAATTTGGGAGAAACTTTCTACCTAGAATTTGGGAGAATATTGGCAATTTTATATGCATATTCAATCTTCCAAATTGATTGTCCTTCTCTGCATTTGGTCAGTGGTTTGCTTCCTAGTCACAAATATCTTTGATGTTTTTTGAAAGGCCAATGATATCAGCTGTTTAAGTATTTAAAGAGCTGTCAAAAGGATATTACAGTTCTCAAAAAGCTCCCACTCACAAGCTCTTTAAATACTAAATGACAAGATGCTTCAGTTCATCTATTAAAACATTGCAGTGCTGATATAATTTCCCTTTTTTTTATTTTGAAAATTGAGAGAGAGAGAGAATCAGTAGATCAGCAGCTTAAATAAGAGCCGTTCATCTGTGGATCCATGCCTACGGTTGTCCTAATCTTTTTTTTTTCTAGATATACACTCAAAAAAGAACAAAAAAATATAAAATGTCTCCCATCCCAAAAAATTCACGTGACAGATAGGTTTGCATAAATCTGACCATACAAGACAAAATTGAATGATTTGGTGGGTTGCATGATTTGTACAACTTGTGGGCTGTTTGGGTTGGCCTGGCTGCAACTTGGGTCGGGTTCCCACATCGACCCGACCCTAAAATAGCTTGGGTTGGGTTAATGTTTCTCGGGTTTTGGGTCGAGCTGGGTCTACGATCCAAAAGCCCGCATGAATCTCGGGTCGAGCCGGGTTTGAAGGGGCCCGACCTGAGTTACTTAAGTTATAGTACGTATTTTTTTTCTTCTAAAACTTTATTACTTTAATGCTCTGTTTGGTTGCTGGGTTTTTTTTTTTACCTGGGATTTATGTGGGTAAAGGTAAGAGACAAAAGAGGGGACAAGCATTAATTAGAGAAAGATATTATGATGAGTGGAGAGAGAGAGTAGAGAGAGAAAGAGAGAACACCATTTTCAAGACAAGATTTTGCTGATGTCAGCAAGAAAAAGCAGATGTGACCACTAAACCTTTACCCACATAAATCCTGGGTAAAAAAAAAACCCATCAACCAAACAGAGCATAAAAGTGAAAAAAGTAAAACTCATGCACGTGCAATCACATAGACTCTTTCCATCTTTTGTTCGTTTCCCCTTTTAGCTCTAGGGTTTCAAGTTTCAACTAAATAGTTAATGCACTAAATAGTTTGTTGTTTGATGGGGTGTAAAAACAGCAGCCTATTAGCTGCCGACACGTGTCTTGAGGGGGGCCCACCGCAGACCAGCGTATTAGCTGCCGGCACGTGTCTCGAGGGGGGCCCACCGCAGACCCCGCGTCAGCAGGGGTAGTTTGGTAATTACGGCAGAGTAGGTGAGCTCGAGCCTATAGCTGGTCGACACCTGTCTTGGAGCATTAATTCCCCAACTACCATAGTTTTTCCTCTATAAAAGGGCTTCCAAAGCTCATAAAGAAAAAAAGAAGATAACTTCTTACCCACCACTCTAAAACTAGCTCTGCACTCCTGCTCATACTGACTTGAGTGTAGAAGGGCCTGTCCGGAGTAACACTCCGGGTTGGTCTTCTGACCTCGTTTGCTCTTTACGCAGGGCTTAGCTACTTAGCTCCCTCACCTCGGTCTCTCGGGTCCTCCAGCTCGGCTCTTACGTCACTGTCATATCTGTTACCGATTTTAGGCCTAACAGATTGGCGCCATCTGTGGGACCACGGACTAAAGGCTGTTCGAATCCCCTATATACAAAATGGCAGGACGGAAGAGTGCCCGGGTACCGACTGCGCGGGCTACTCGAGTCACGCTACCGCGCAGGACTCGTAGTGAGCGAATCGCCTCACAGGTGGTGGCTCCTTCTGCTACGGCTGAACTAAGTCCGGCTCGTTCAGACCACCTCAATCCTACTCCTACTCCGGATCAAGTTCAAGCTCTTTTTCAGCAGATGACCGCTCTCGTTGGTCAGTACCAGCAGCTACTCCAGGCGCCTCCCCAACCTCCTCCGGAAGCTCCACGACCTGTCCAAGAAAGGCCAGAAATCCACAGGGGAGAGTCGTCGCGCCATGGTGAGGACCGAACTCACCATTCTCCCGGACAAGTCCGTCACCCCACAGCCAGGCATGCACAGACAGAGCCGCACTGCCGTTGGAGGTCGCGGTCTCGCTCCACGCAAAGGCGCCGAGCTCATGAAGAGCGCGCACCACAGGCAAAATCCCGGTCCCGTCGTAGGAGTCCGGAGAGCCACTCCGGCTCCGCGGCAAGCCAATCTGTGGAAAGAAACAGGTCACCAGACCGCGGAGCTGACCCTGCGGAGAATAGAAGAGATGGACCACAGAATTGAAGAGCTGGCTAAGGATCAAAGCCGGCCTGTGTCTAGGGCGTTCTCAAGCAGAACACCGTTCACCGACGACGTGATGGGTGCCCCAGCACCCAGGGGATTTAAAATGCCAACTATCCCGCAGTATGATGGGACCACCGACCCCGTGGACCACTTGGAGACGTTTCGGACAATGATGCTCCTCCACGGTGCGTCAGACGGTTTCCTCTGCAGAGCATTCCCGACGACCCTGACAGGTGTGGCAAGGGACTGGTACTCAAGGATCAGACCGAACTCCATCAGCAACTTCGACGACTTCAGGGAAGACCTGGTCCGCCACTTCATGAGCAGCCGCAGGCCAAGGAAAACAACTGCATCCCTGATGACCTTGCGGCAGGAGGATAACGAACCTCTCAAAGCCTTCGTCAGCCGCTTCAACAGGGAGGCACTCCAAGTGCCAAATTTAGATCCCTCAGCTGCCATGAACGCGCTCCTCGCAGGTGCTAGATCTAACGATTTCCGCCGAGCAGTAGCCTGCCGGAACCCGCACTCACTAGCACATCTAATGGCCGGGGCAGAGTAATATATATCAGTAGAAGAGACATTGGCGGCCCTGGACTCAAATCGGAGGAGAACCTCTGAAGACAAGAACCCTACTAAACAGCGTAGGGATGACAAGGCCGTCAGAAGAGAAAAGTCCCCCCCAGAGGAGGGAGGAGACCTTTACCCCTCTCAACACCTCCAGGAGAAGCATACTGACCGCAATCGAGGGAGAAGAATTCGTAAGATGGCCAACCAGAATGATCTCCAAGGGAAATAAGAGAGACCAATCAAAGTATTGTCGGTTCCACAGGGACCACGGTCACGACACAGACGAATGCTGGCAGCTCAAGGAAGAAATCGAGCTGCTGATTGGCCGGGGCAACTTGAAAAGGTATGTCCAAAGTGACGACCGCAGATCGGAGCGTAGAGAGAAGAGTCCTCAGGGCCGCAGCCCTCAAAGGTCTCAACCGCCCCCAGCCCGGAGACAATCTCCTCCGCCGCCTAGTCCACAACCAGAGGCACACCGATCCCAACCAAGGGGAGTCATCGGCACGATTATGGGCGGACCTGCCACCGGGGGCACATCGTCTGCTGCTCGAAAATCATATGCACGCCGAGACAACGTCGTGCACACATGCAGCAAGAAGATGAGGACGGAGAATGAGATCTCCTTTTCAGATGCCGATCTCGACAACCTGATACTACCACACGACGACGCACTGGTCATAACCATGCTCGTCGCAAACTGGGAGTTGAAGAAAATCCTGGTCGACAATGGGAGTTCGGCCGATATTTTGTACTATCATGCTTTCGAGAGAATGATGATAGGTGACGACCGCTTAAGGCCGGCGAACTCTGATCTGTTCGGTTTCTCGGGGGAAGTCGTGAAAATTGAAGGGCAGATTGAACTCCCAGTCCTCGTCGGAGAGCCGCCCTACCAAGCTTTCGCCATGGTCAACTTCCAAGTAGTGAGGGCCACTTCGGTTTATAACGCTATCTTGGGACGACCCGGGCAGAACTTAATCCACGCAGTCGCTTCAGCGTATCACCAGAAAATGAAGTTCATAACGCCAAACGGCGTGGGTGAGGTCAGAGGAGATCAACTACAGTCCAGGGAGTGCTATGCCATGGCACTCAAAAGGCAAAGATGCATCGGAATCCTTGCCGATTGAACTACTTGATCTGAGAGACGAAGCACTGGTGACTGAACCCGCCGAAGACCTCAGAAAATACTATCAGTAGTAGACCACCCGGCGTGGAAGTGACTTTGTAAATATCTGCTGAATGTGAATGACAAGCTCTTTTGCAAATCTCTTCGTACTCATTTCTTGGAAACCCAGTTCGCTAAAACTTGGGTACTCATCAAATTGGAAACCTAGTTCACTAAAACTAGGGTACTCGATGCTTGGTTCGCTACGGCTCGTCTCCGCAAAGACCGGGAGCGCACTCCTGATCCGGAACCAGTCCGGATGCAAAAACCAAAGCTCCTCGAAAACCCAGTTCGCTAAAACTTGGGTACTCATCAAATTGGAAACCCAGTTCACTAAAACTAGGGTACTCGACGCTTGGTTCGCCACGGCTCGTCTCCGCAAAGACCGGGAGCGCACTCCTGGTCCGGAACCAGTCTGGATGCAAAAACCAAAGCTCTTCGGAAATCCAGTTCGCTAAAACTTGGGAACTCATCAAATTGGAAACCCAGTTCACTAAAACTAGGGTATTCGACGCTTGGATCGCCACGGCTCGTCTCCGCAAAGACCGGGAGCGCACTCCTGGTCCGGAACCAGTCCGGATGCAAAAACCAAAGCTCCTCGGAAACCCAGTTCGTTAAAACTTGGGTACTCATCAAATTGGAAACCCAGTTCACTAAAACTAAGGTACTCGCTGCTTGGTTCGCCACGGCTCGTCTCCGCAAAGACCGGGAGCGCACTCCTAGTCCGGAACCAGTCCGGATGCAAAAACCAAAGCTCCTCGGAAACCCAGTTTGCTATAACTTGGGAACTCGCCGCTTGGAAACCCAGTTCGCTAAAACTCGGGTACTTGCTGCTTGGTTCGCCACGGCTCGTCTCCACCAAGACCGGGAGCGCACTCCTAGTCAGGAACGGGCTCGGGCAGAAAACCAAACCCTTGCAAAAACCCAAGTTCAATAAAACTTGGTCATCCTAAGCCGTTCAGAACATCTCCAGCCGGACTGGATATGACGCGTCTCGCGAGACGACAAAAATCAGTCCGGCTCAAGCCGGACTGACAAATTCCGGACTGATTCTCAAGCCAGACTGACAAATTCCGGACTGATTCTCAAGCCGGACTGACAAATTCCGGACTGACTCCCAGGCCGGACTGAAAAATTCCGGACTGACAAATTCCAGACTGACTCCCAGGTCGGACTGACAAATTCTGGACTGATTCTCAAGCCGGACTGACAAATTCCGGACTGATTCTTAAGCCGGATTGACAAATTCCGAATTGGATATAGCGCAAAGCGCTACAGGACAAAATTTAGCTCATCTAAAGCCGAACAGGATATAGCGCAATGCGCTACAGGACAAAATTCAGTTCATCTCAAGCCGACCAGGACTCGGTGTGATTCGCTACAAGACAAAATTCAATTTCGTCTTTTAGCAGATTGCGCTATATTCAGTCCATCTCAAGCCGAATTGGATATAGCGCAAAGCGCTACAGGACAAAATTCAGTCCATCTCAAGCCGAACTGGATATAGCGCAAAGCGCTACAGGACAAAAATCAGTTCATCTCAAGCCGACCAGGACTCAGTGTGATTCGCTACAAGATGAAGTTTAATTTCGTCTTTTAGCAGATTGCGTTATATTCAGTCCATCTCAAGCCGAACTGGATATAGCGCAAAGCGCTACAGGACAAAATTCAGTCCATCTCAAGCCGAACTGGATGTAGCGCAAAGCGCTACAGGACAAAATCCAGTTAATCTCAAGCCGAACTGGATATAACGCAAAGCGCTACAGGACAAAATTCAGTTCATCTCAAGCCGAGCTGGATATAGCACAAAGCGCTACAGGACAAAATTCAGGCCGGACTGACGGCTTCGCCTAACTGCTTTTCCAGGCCGAACTGACGGCTTGGCCGCACTGCTTTTCCAGGCCGGACTGACGGCTTGGCCGAACTGCTTTTCCAGGCCGAACTGACGGCTTGGCCGCACTGCTTTTCCAGGCCGGACTGACGGCTTGGCCGCACTGCTTTTCCAAGCCAGACTGACGGCTTGGCCGCACTGGATATGACGTGTCTCGCTACACGACAAAAATCAGTCCGGCCCAAGCCGGACTGGATATGACGCGTCTCGCTACACGACAAAACTCAGTCCGGCCCAAGCCGGACTGGATATAACGTGTCTGGCTAAACGACAAAAAATCAGTCCGACCCAAGCCGGACTGACAAACTCCGGACTGGTAATTTTCGGACTGCTCCAAATTCCGGACTGGTAATTTCTGGACTGCTCCAAATTCCGGACTGGTAATTTCCGGACTGTTCCAAACTCCGGACTGGTAATTTCCGGACTGCTCCAAATTCCGGACTGCTTCAAATTCCGGACTGCTTCAAACTCCAGACTGACAAACTCCGGACTAGTAATTTCCGGACTGCTCCAAATTCCGGACTGCTCCAAACTTCGGACTGACAAACTCCGGACTGCTCCAAATTCCGGACTGGTAATTTCCGGACTGCTCCAAACTCCGGACTGGTAATTTCCGGACTGCTCCAAATTCCGGACTGCTCCAAACTCCGGACTGACAAACTCCGGACTGACAAACTCCGGACTGGTAATTTTTGGACTGCTCCAAATTCCGGACTGCTCCAAACTCCGGACTGATAATTTCCGGACTGCTCCAATCTCCGGACTGCTCCAATGCCCGGACTGGTAATTTTCGGACTGCTCCAAATTCCGGACTGCCTCACAAGCCCGACCTCGACCACCACCAATCAGAGATGTACTCACCACATTTCCCCAAGTCACCATAATAACTTGGAGAACTGGGGGGCAACTGATGGGCAACTGATGGGGTGTAAAAACAGCAGCCTATTAGCTGCCGACACGTGTCTTGAGGGGGGCCCACCGCAGACCAGCGTATTAGCTGCTGACACGTGTCTCGAGGGGGCCCACCGCAGACCCCGCGTCAGCAGGGGTAGTTTGGTAATTACGACAGAGTAGGTGAGCTCGAGCCTATAGCTGGTCGACACCTGTCTTGGAGCATTAACTCCCCAACTACCCCAGTTTTTCCTCTATAAAAGGGCTTCCAAAGCTCATAAAGAAAAAAAGGATAACTTCTTACCCACCACTCTAAAACTAGCTCTGCACTCCTGCTCATACTGACTTGAGTGTCGAAGGGCCTGTCCGGAGTAATACTCCGGGTTGGTCTTCTGACCTCGTTTGCTCTTTACGTAGGGCTCAGCTACTCAGCTCCCTCACCTCGGTCTCTCGGGTCCTCCAGCTCGGCTCTTACGTCACTGTCATATCTGTTACCGATTTTAGGCCTAACATTGTTTATCTCATATGAGTAAAATCATTTTCATTTAGTAATGCATCAATATATTCTCTTTGGACTTGTTATTAGTTAATGCACTAAAGAATTTGCCATGCTTGAGTTTTTCTACTTCTATGAGTTGAGTTGCCTTGCCAAACAAGAGTTTTCCTAAAAAAATTGTGTCAAAGTAAAAAAACCAGACCCGACCAGACCCGAGATTTATCATGGGTAGGGCTGGGTTTGGGAATCGTGGGTTTTCAGGAAAATACCCGACCCGACCCGCCCGACCCGAGTTGCAGCCCTAGTTAGAGATGTGAGCTGCAGAGCATTGAAGCTAATGTAAATGGGCTGAGACTCTGGATTGAGATTCTTAATTTTAATTCCATGAGCAACTGCCTTTTTTTAGCAGTTCTCACATCCAAAGTTTAAAATTTCGGTTTCGGACCCCACCAAAAACCGATATTTCAGTCCGAAATTTGGCAATTTGGTTCCAATTTCCGGACCCAAAATTTGAAATTTCGGACCAAAATTTTGTATCAATTTTTTTTAATAAATAATGTAATTAAACCCAAATTTCGGACCGAAATTTGGTAAAAGGCGAAAAATGGAATTTTGGAAAATTCCGGTTTCGGTCCCCACTGGTATCCGAAATTTTAAACCATGCTCACATCTTATTCTCCGATCTCCATCACTGATTGAGAGGTTCAGATTTACGAGGCGAGCGGTTGTAAATTGCCTATTTGTAGCAATTGTAGAGAGATTACTCAACTTTCTAGACAATGGGAGGGGAGGGGGTTAGCTCAATTTGGAGTGCTTTTGTAGGTTTAAAACATCCAAATGAACCAGTAAAAACTGTAATACCATAAGGCCCTGTTTGTTTGAGATTGTGACAACCGATTGTGAGCCCCCAACCTATTATCGGACTCAAATTTGAATCTAATTTAATAGGTTTTGGGCTCACAATCGGTTGTCAAAATCTCAAATGAACATGCCCTAATTGGGTGTGTTTATAGGAGTTGGTGTTAAAGTACAAAGTATTAAATAACGCCATCTCCAACAGCTGGAGCCTTTGGAGAAATTGGTTGTTTGACATGATATCAGAGCAAAGGTCCTGGGTTGAAAACTTCTTTATATCAAAATTCCACATGTAAGGCCAACCCAAAAGAAAGAGGGGCCACATTATGTTGGCTAACCCTAAAAAGAGGGGTCACATGTGAGGGGGAGTGTTAAAATATAAAAGATTAAATAACGCCATCTCCAACAGCTTAAGCCTTTGGAGTAATTGGTTGTTTCACAGTTGGATTGTAACAGCTTTGGATACTCCACGTACATCAGCCCTTAATTTTGCTCCTGTAGACACCCCATTTTGACCGTGCCCTAAATCTCCATGTTTGAGCAAAGCCCCATCAAATCGTTGAATTGGAACCCCAAATTCCATCCTAGGCTAGCTTAGAACCCCATCTAAGTCCGGCAAAGTTTCGTCGTAATCCGAGCAGATTTGCCTAATAAGACGAAGCGAGAGAGAGCCGTAGTGTAAACCAGAAGGGAGGTGAATTTATCCAGAAAGGGGGGTGAACTTATCCTGTGGGGGGCGCGCCTAGGCCGAGTAAGACAAAAATTACGGGCATACCTTATCAGTTTTTCTGTGCGCCTTATCCACTTGGAGTGTGGATATCAATCACCAAAAAATCTTATAAATACCAAATCAAAGCTTTATTTTCAGAAATCTAAGGTTTTCCCCAAATATTTAGAGAGAGAAACTCTGAGCTTTTAGATAGAGAAAGTGGATCTCGATCTTGAAACCCTAATTTCCTTTCTTCTTCGGCCAAAATCCATTGGATTCCGGCCATTTTCAGGCGATAATCTCAGCTATTTCTCCTTCTCCTTTGCTCCTTATTCATTCTCTCATTATAAGAATTTACTTCATCTTCTCATTTCAAACCATAATTTCTAGATCTGAAACCCTAAATTGCAATTTTCTTCTCCGGCTAGCTTCGCCGGAATCCGGCCTCCTCCATTAACAGACCTCCATTACTACTATTCTCTTTATTCTTCTTCACCTATCATCATTTTCTTCCCTTGATCTCTACCTCCATTGCTTAATTTGGAAGGTTTTAAAATTCAGCAGAGAGAAGAAAAGAGCTAGAAAAAGGGGCTTTCTTAAATATCATCATTTGAAAATAAGCTACAGCAAGAAAATGAAGAGTTTCTGTTCATAGATTCATCTTTAGTTTGGGGAGTGGAATAAGCTTTGATCCGTCCTTGAGATTCAAGGAATCTGATTTCAAGTTCGTTGTCCAAGTGTATTTTTGAAAATTTTGGTGATTTTCTTTTCACTGAACCAAAAGTTTGTTGAGAAGGAAAATGGAAATCCTAGCAAAGGCTTCAAGTCAGAGGTACAATATCACAAGAAAGGTATTTCTTCTATGATACTTTGTTTAGTTTCTTTATAATTAATAACATATGGTTAGATGCACTGTTCTGTTCATAATAGGAATATTTTCAATTAATTAGGAAAAGTAAATTACAGCTCGACCTTATCTTTATAAAACAGCAGTGTTTAGAAGTGTCAAATGGTATGGATTTTTAATGAGTGGATTAGCAAATAAGGAGAGTACTATAATCATGTGTTTGCTAAAGAAAAATGAGATGAAAAGGACCCTTGCATTTTCATCTTCTTTGATAAATGATGTCACGTTCCAATTATATTTTTACTTCATTCAAATCTTTGGTTAGCCATCTTCATATGTTCTGTCCAGTCTATCATTTTTGTCAAACTGGTAATATTTTTATATTGGACAGAAGAAATAAGGAGAATTTATCAAAAGCAGTGAAGTATGATAATATGGAGGTTATTAGATAGTGTTGTGTGGTTCTGGACAGGGAGTTAAGTTGGTTATTTTCAATATTGTTGAGAGATTATATAGAGATGTGATAATGTTAACAGTAGTTTTGTCCAATGAATTAGTAAGGTTAGTGATTGTCAAGTGTAAGAATAAGCATTTTATTGTATTGATATGTGCATTGAGTTCATTCCTTGTTTAGAATATTCTTAGACTACTCTCATTATTTCCTTAGACTACTCTAATTATTTCAATAACATATTCGTTATCATAAATATCATCTCATTTGTAAGTTTTTTTCAATCACAGCTAGTGCAAAATTTTGGGTTGGCAATTTATGGATCAATTGTATGTAGTCAAACCTACAGGGTAGCTGTGTCATTTTAGACATTAAGGAAAGGGGGATTAGGTCCTTGAGGTTGTATTCCATTCATTTCAAATTGAGGCCAGTCATTATAGTGTTAAAGCTTGAGTGCTAATTAAAGGAGAATGAATGAGTGGTGATTGTGTAATTAAAACATGGTAGTACAGATCATGGTCCTGATAATTACATGGTTCCAATCTATATCCCCTCTTGTCATTGGTTTATAAAAGACTTGTAAGACTTAAGATAACCCTTGTACAAGTGCTCAGGTAATAAAAAATGAGTATCCTCTTGAAAATCTTAATCACCATGAATAAAGTGTATAAATCGTTTTAAGCTAAAAGTCTTTATTCTGTTGATGGACCGGAACTGAATTTTTCCATTGATTTTATTCTCAATATCGAATTATTGAATATCTTAGTTTGGTTGTTGTTATGAATGTAAGAATTAGTTAGTAAATCATGGTCTAAGGATTAATTGAGATGCCAAACCTGCACATCTAAGAGAACATGTAAACGAGAGTTTTCTTCTGGGCCTTATTACTGTCATTTAGAGAAGAAGATACAATAATTGGCTTCAGGTCATTAGCTCAGATTTTATCTTGAATTTGTGTATTGTGTGTGTGTTCGAATGATATAATAGTAGGGTTTGATCCTTAGCATGAGTTTTATGATCTTTAATTGATTTAGAGTTATTGTTTAGCATTATTTCTTCCATTTTGCTTTTGAATACCTGTTCCTAAACAATACATAAATAGGGCTCAATTTTCAGTCCCAACTCTTTTGTGTGATGATAGCACTCAATAATGTACATTTCAAACAGAGGTAAGCTTATAATAATTAGAGTAATTTTACTTTGCTCACATGTTAAGACTTGATGAAATCTATTGAGCATAATTGTGTGCTGTAAAAAATGAGTCTCGTTTGAATGAAAGAACATGCCAGAAAATGACATAAGGTTATAGAAAAGATGACAGAATTTATAATCATGTTTTTCATTTAGGGTGTAAAAAGAAGAAGAAGAAAGATTATAATATTTTATTAGTACAATGTCATTTAAACTTGAAATATGCGTCATCTTTTTTTTTAGTTGCATGTTGACTGTCAATTCAATTATTTTGTGTCATAAGCTAAGCATATCTTATGGAACTGAATATGCATATTTTAATTAATTTTCTTTTGTCTTCACTGGTTAGTAGGCTTTAGAATATAGTAGAGCTTGTATTATGTGATATAGAAGGATGATTTAATTGAAATGATTGTATAAATGAAGCACAATTTGTTGGAAAGATTCAGGGAAGGTCATGAGATGGTGTTGCTTATAGGGAATGATATTGGTTTGACTATATTTTTTATTTCATCTTGATTAGGATGTTCGATCTAGTTCAGTCCAGTTCAGTATAATCTAGTTTAGTTCACTTTAGTTTATGAAGAAAAATTTCACACATTAATCCTGTTAGGCCCTGATGATTTTGGAGCCCAAATTTATTTTTGTTTTGGCTGGTCTATGATTCTCCTGAGATTTATAAAAATACTTTAAATAAATAATACATCAAGTGGTATGGTTGATAGTATATTGTAGAAAGAATTGGCAAAGAATGGTTTAGATTAGATTCGTTTACTGACCCTTGGAAGTTACATCATGGATACCCATGCTCTAAGTTTGTAATATTTCATATCTAATTGTTCTCTTTACACAGAGCTGGTTATTGACATTGGAATTAATTGGATTTTGAGTATAGCTTGACATTAGCATCATGATAAATTGAATGTTTGCATCAATCTTGGTGTATGAATGTTCTGAATAAACTTCTACATTTTGCATCATATGGGTCTGTACAATATGTTGATAATTGCATTGCTTTAATGAAGAGACTATTGTTATATTGCTTGATATTTTCAGTAGTGTTAGATGACCTTTATTGTTGCATTTTTTTATAAGAATAGAATATAAGATTTATTTTCCAAGTATTTGAAATAGTTTTGATACCCAAAGCTTTACTATTGATAAATAAAATCAGCAAAATTATGTTTTATTGTTCTCACAATTATGGTATGATTTTTGTCATTAGTATAGTTCATAAAAAATTTCACTTTAAAGTGTAACCTGTTTCACTTTAGTTACTAACGTTTCAACATGATTGCCAACATTTTGATATTCCCTTTGTTTGTTATGTCCAAATAGAAGGATAATTTTCATAAAGCCTGTTGTCGAGTTTTTTTTTTTTAGCAATGACTTGAGGGAAGATTATTCAACTAGCTATAACTGAATTCCATTTATTTCCTACTAGTAGTTGTTTTTGACAAATTCGTTAGAATAGACGAATTGGTTCTGTACCATTGATTATAGCAAAGTTGTGTCCTATTTCACCTTTATAATCATTAGTCACTACTTTCATTTCATTATATATAGTTCAACAAAGTTTTTTTTTATGCTTGTTAACCCAATTTCTTCAGAATTGTAACTTTTCTTATCATTGCAAAGGGCGATAAAGGCGTTAGCCCAAACCCATCTTTAGAGGGACTTACTGAGTTATGGTAACACCCTCTGTCTTTCTTCCTTTTTCTTAAGAAATCTTTCCAGTGTTTTAGGTACTCTTAGAAATTAGTAGCCCTTCTTCATCGCAAGGGCGATGAAGGCGTTAGCCTAAGCCCATCCTTAGGGGACTTGCTTAGTTCAAATAGCGCTCCCCTCTTTTTGTTAGAAGACTTTTTTTTAGTCTTTTAGACATGTACCATAGATATGAGTCATTCTCATTGCAAGGGCAATGAAAGAGTCATCTAGAGCCCTCCCCTTTAGGGAGACAAGCTATGTCTCAGCGGAGAGTCATACCCTTTAGAGACAAGCTTTGTCTTATTAGTGAGTCAACCCATGGGAGACTTACCTAGTCTCATGTCGGAGCACCCATATTAGTAGAAGATCAACTCAGCCGTTTAATTGCCATGCCCTACTTATCATTGCAAGGGCAATGATAAGGATACTTTGAGCTCACCTCTGTGCCTAGGAGACTTGCTCAGTCTCACTAGGACCCTCCTTTATCTCCTCTTCCTTTAGGAGACTAGCGTAGTCTCATTAGCACTCCCTTCTTAGGGTTGTGCACTAGGAGTCAGTCCTTTCATATACGAGTCAATCTTTAGCTAGAGAGTCCGTCCTTAGTTAGAGAGTCAGTCTTTCAGGAGTCCGTCCTATCATCATAGGGGTTAGGATTCTGTCCAATCTCTCATCAAGTCATGTGATTTTATCCACTCCTGCAAGGTATAGGATGCTGTCCAACCCTTGCAGAGTCGTGATTCTGTCAAATTCCCCCGCAAAGCATAGGATGCTGTCCAACCTTTGCTGGATATCAGGAGTCTGTCATACCCTTATGATGATAGGATTATGTCCTCTTGAGTCAAAAATATCAAAACACTCAGAAATATCTAAAAAACCAAATATCTCAAAAGTCTTGAGTCGTTAGGAGTGTAACTAGGAAATTCTGTTCCGAACTATGTTGGCTTGATCCTCTTAGACGAGGTACGTAGTGCAGCTTGGGATTCTTATCCCAGGTCCAGCCAAACCTTTCAAAATAAACATTTAAAACCTTCCAAAAATACAAAAATTCTTTAAAATCTTTTCAAAAAGATCTTCCTCTAGAGTTAGGAGTCTGTCCTAAATATTGTGGTGTCTTAGAGTTAGGAGTTTGTCCTGTTTGTGTTGATATGCTGTGTCTTGTCGTGTGAGTCTCCCTAGAGTTAGGAGCCTCGAGTCGTGGTCGGTTAGACACTTAGTCAAGCCGATGGCTAGACTATGAAAACACTTAGTTAGCCCACGGTTTTTCTTAGGACACACAACCTAGTTACACATAGGTGTAGACACCCCGATTTTGCTATACTTTAAAAAAGTAAAAGATTTGGTAGTTTGTCAAGTTTGGAGTCCGTATTCCACCTAGGATTAGGCATCTGTGTATTTTAGGGTAGATTTCGCCTCGTTGAAGGAATTCTGAAGTTGATTCGCAATCCTAAAGGTTTTTAGGGTGTTCCAATGGTATCTAGAAGATAAAAATTCAAGTTTCCAACCAACTGAAAAACCTGTAATTTTTAGAATTTTTGGGGTTTCCCTCATTTTTGCCCATTTTTACACTACAGGGGTATTTTGGTCATTCCGATGTGTCTCGTCTGACCCCTGAGTTATATTTGAGAAATCTTGAGTGATTTTACAAATTTTGAAAAAGCTGTTATATTTAGAAATTCATGGGGCTTCCACATTTTCATCATCTTATGGATATTTCAATCATTTCTCATATATCCAAAACCATTTTGAGGGTACGACTGATGGATTCAGAGTAATTTCGTAAGATTTGGGAAACCTGCTAAATTTAGATCTCTCAAGATTTTCTCTTAGTCTTTCATTTCAGTGGTATTTTAGACATTTTCAATATATCATATTTGGTCCCTAAGTTGTGTCTAAGAAATCTTGAGTCTGTTCATATATTTTCGGAAATCTGCTATTTTTAGAATTTCTCAGGGTTTTCCCTAATCTCGCCAAATTCTAGCACATCGGGGTAATTTGGTCCTTTCTTGTGTAATTCTTTTGATCCCCGAAATATGTCTGAGAGATTATAAATGATTTCCTAAATTTTGAAAAACCTGCTAAATTTTGAATTTCTCAGGGGTTTCGCTTAATTTGGAAATTCTGAGTGTTGAGGGCATTTTGGGTATTTTCAGGGGATACCAAATGATCCTGTTTAATATTGCTCACCGAAATGACCCATTTTTAAAAGTTTCTATTTTTGAAGTTTAACCACAAAGACTTTCCATTTTTAATTTTTCTCTTTAGGGGTGAACCAATCTGAGGGTATTTTGGTCGCATTTGGATGTCTAACTGTCAAATAGGGGTATTTTGGTCCGAAAAGTTATTTTCCAAAAAAGATGGTCCGATCATATGTGAGGGATGCACCATAAATGTCAAATGGGTTGGGTCCATATATAAAATGTTGAATTTATAATGATTTTATTGAATTTTTAAGGAAAAACCCGAAACCCGTGTGAAATGGCTCATTGGGCTTTAGCCCGCAAAGATGGAGCTCATGTGGTTCACCCATATGGGTCGACCACCATGGTGGGCGCCCCACATTGAGTTGAGCACCCAACCTTGATGATGTCACAATGGTGACATCATATTTGTTAGAAGAAAAATAAAATGAATAAAAAAAGAAAAGAAGGAAAAGAGTAATGATTGCTTAAGAATGTTTTCTTCCAAAGAAGCAATGTGGAATGAGAATAGCATGTCTTGATTGACAAGAAATTAAGATTGGAATCAAATCCAATTTGGAAACAAGAAAGAAAGAAAGCAAGAGTGGAAAATTGGAAACAAGCCAAAAATGGGAGCTCTCACATTGGAAACTACTATTTCTCTCTTAACCCTAGCTTTTTTGTATAAAAATCAAAGCAAACAATCCTATGAAGGATTCAAAAAAATCCAAATTCGTTACTTTTCTCCTCTTCTCTCTTGAAGTGTGTTCATCTCTCTCTCAAGGGTTCTTCACAAAATGAATTCTTGAATTCCCTTTTCTTCTTCAACAAATCACACATCAAGGATATTTGGGGTGTTCTTTGGGTCTTCTTCATCATACCAAAGGGTTGGATAAAGCGAATATCTCGAATTACCAACCCAAGAGAAACGGATCGCGATCGACGGTAAGAATTTCCCTTCTTTGCGAATTAGAAAAGCATGCTAGGGTTTTATTTTTTGAAGCATCAAATCTATGAGTTTTCTTTTAAAATTCCAGTATGTTAGTATGTTATAACATAGATTATAGGCTTTTAAAATCTAAAATTTTGCCCAAAAATTAATTTTCTTCCACATAAATCTTGAATTTCTTTCTTTTCTTTTCAATATGGATTTAAATTGAATTTTCAAAGCAAACACAAAAAGGATCTTTTAAAAAAAATGAATTTTTTTAGGGTTTAAAAATTCTAAAACTACTGGAAATCATGATCTTTGACCATGGTTTGATAGCCTCGGATTCCGTTCTATTTTTCGAAAGTTAACCAACAAAGGGTTATTTCTTGAAGGAAAAAATGAAAAATGGGTCTAATAAAGTCCAAAATTCATGAAATTTTGATTTCAAAACGATTTTTGGATTTCCAGTTCACTATAAAATGTTTGGAATTTTTTGATTTTTTTAATCCGGTTTTAATTTATTTTAATTTTGGGTTATTTTTAACAAATATCAAACAATTTTAAAATTGATGAAACTTTCCAGAACTCATGTTAAATTATAAATTGAAGTTTTCAGGGAATAAAATTTTGAAAAAAATGTTTTCTTTACTGTTTTCTAATCAATTATTTGGTTTACGTGCCGTAATTCTTTTTTGTATTAAGTTAGTAAATATTTAAAAATTTTCTTTACAAACCAGTAACTTAGGTTACTGGAATGTTAGAGAAAAATTTTTAATTGGTTTTGCAAAGTTTTAATATGGTTTTGTAATTTATTTTAATAAATGGATTTCAATTCCTACGAAATAAATTTCCCTTTTCTATTTAAAAATCAATTTTATGGAGGAGATTTAATTTTTAAGTTTTAAAATTTTGGTAGAAAATTTTATAATCTATTATATATATACTGAAATTTGTTATTTGATTTTAGGATACCATTAGGTTTGCTTTTTAAGTAATTCTTTGGTTTCATTTGATTTTTGTGTGAATTTCAATTGGCATCAAATCGTAATAAAAATCTATGAAAGTCATACAGTAGTCTAATTTCATGATTATCTTTATATTGTAAGAGTTTGGGTCGATTTGAAATTGATATGCTATAGGTTACTGTGTTAATTTATGAACTGATTTGAATTTTGAGAAATCAGACATTGATATCAAAGCTTAATGACAATTCATGAAAATTTTTCAGTAAGCTATAATCATATATATGTCTATTCTGTGAAAGTTTGGATTAATTTGAAATTGATATGCTATAAGTTACTGTGTTAATCTATAATCTGATTTGAATTTTGAAAAATCAGAAATTGATATCAAATCTTAATGATAATTCATGAAAATTTTCCAACAAGCCACAATTATCCATATCTTGTTACTGAAAAAGTTTCAACTGATTTGGAGTTTGATTGCTTAGGATTTCTGTGTAATCATAGTAATCTGGTCTTAATGTTAAGAAATCATAATTTAATAGCAAATCAACACAAAAGTCAATAAAAACTTCCAACAAATCTTAACTTTACATCATGAATTTAATCCCAAACTTGTTTGAAACAGAAACCTTAGGGTTCATAGATCTCCCATGTAAATTTGCTATACCGTGATAGTCTAAATGCCGAGATCGCAACCACAATAATATACTAATTGCGATTAATCCTGCATAATTAGAGTGCGTAAATTATAGTATGATATTGGCTCCGAGGTCCACTGTCCACGAAAATCCTGAGAAATATGCCAGGCAATAAGATACTATAACTTACGTGCTAAATTATACAAGGGTTGAGAGCATGATTCCCATCCATTGTTGCGATTCGAGGCCGAAACTAATCAAGCCCTAGAGCCTTTGGTATTCCATAGATCTTAGGAATCGAAAACTTTCAAAGAATCAAAAATCATTAAGTTCAACAAATCGAATTAACTCGATCCGCGTCTTAGGAGCCGTTGGATTACGGTCTCCTATCGTAGGAACCTTTAGGGCCCCTTAGGAACACTTACGTCACGTTGTGTCCTAGGTTTTAGGGAGTCATATAGTTAGGAGTCCAGCCTCATCACGGCCGTTTGCTATGGATAGCAATCGTGCTATAGATCTAGTTACACTAGTCACCCAATTTTTTCCTAGGACAAACCTAGTTACCTAGGATGTAGGTTAACATGCATTAGTCTGAGGGACAACTTGCACTTAGCTAGGACCATATAGCATCTTAGATGAAGTCTTAGGATAATAAAATCTTCAACTTGAACTAAATAATCTCTCTTAAACTGTTGAAACAGTCAATCTAGTTTAGATCGGTGTCCTAGATGAGTTAGGCGTAAGTAGCTTAGTTTAGGTGCACCGAACTACGTCGACTCTGATCCCAGTGAGGCTTGGGTATGTAGGCAGCTTGGATGTTTGATGGCATACCAATCACGAGTCGACCCCACACACAAATGGTGAAGTTTTGTATATTAGTTTTTTTTATAAATTTTTAATTAAAATATGTAGGATTTCCCTCAAATTAGTATTTTAGGAGAATATTCACTTAGATTGAATTCAAACAAATTAATAAAACCAAGATACACATTAGGAAATATATTGAAATTAGATCTTAGGATGCATGTCACGTAGTTCGCACATTAATATAGAGTTAAATGAGCCATTTAAAAGAAATTCAAAAGAATTAACTTTTGGAATTGAAGACCGATTATCGGGCATGAATGGTGCATGTGGTGGTAACTCCCCATACCTTCCATTCTCATAACCAGGTAACGAGTCTAGATTTCTGGTCAATTATGGGGTCCTAGATCCCTCATCTAGGTGGTGACTCTGTCGGCTTAGTGATCCCAAGTTCACGGAAAAGATGAATTAAATCACAACTTGCTAGGCTCGGCGGCTTACCCCTGCCCTTATGCGTACTGGGTTTCACGTTTGTTTGCACCCTATGCCTTGGTTGTTGCCTGCTTGGTTGGGTAAATAAAATCAATAATAAAAAGCACACGCCATTCGCGTGGGTACGAGAGACCAAGAGAGAGGGAGGCGGGTCGCGTCGCCCCTCTCGCGGGATCGGGTCCCACAGACTGGCGACTCTGCTGGGGACCACCTAACTTCATTAAAATTTCAAAGGATAATTCGTTTGAATTTATTTTAACTGGCTCATAAAAACTCTATCTTATATCTTATATACTTGCTAGATTAGTTTGTATGTGTTATTTTCTCATCACATCATACTCAAACTTAATCTAACAAAATTTGAAAGCATCATAGAATCGCGAGAACTTATTGCACACACTTACATCACTTGCATCTAAACCCTTGCATCTCACATGCACACACGTCCTATTTTAGGAACCCAGAGTGTTATCTAGCATGGTTGACTCGGATTTTATCACCTGGTGCCTCTGTGCTAGAGAAGCATTCCACTCTTAGCCTGGTACCTTTATGGTGCGTAAACGGATCTCTTGTTCACGTACTGATACGCCGGACACTGGTACAGTATATTGAGCACGAATTCGAGCTAAAGGAACTCTTGGCCTTACCCTTAGATTACCCCACACATGCATATAGTTCGGACACGCGTGCACCACGTGTGTGAGCCTAGATTAGGATAACCTACTATGGACCCCGATCCAAAGAGAGAGGTGGGTGACGAGCCCCCAACGGCCTCTAGGATCATCCACGTGAAGAGAGAGCTCTAACAAGGAACTCTCAAAATGGTTGCCACCCTCATAGCATAGCACGAGTGGCAATACAAACTAGATACCTCTTAATCCAAGGATAAATCCCCAAACTATGACGTACCTAAAATAACTCAGAGTCGTCATTTATGGATAGGCCATGGAACTAGGGCCGGCAATTTCACCCGAAAAAGCGGGGATCCGCCCCGCCCCGCCCCGTTTGGGGAGGGGATTCCCCGATTTGAGAGGGGAAGGGTAAGGGGAAGGGGATTTTAAAAATTCCCCGGTGCGGGGAGGGGAAGGGGAAGGGGATGGAGTTGTCCCCGCCCCGACCCGCCCCGCCTCGCCCCGTTAATCAATGCAATTTTTTTGTATATTTTTAAGTGTTTTTTTTTAGGAAAACTACTAGAAACTCTGTGGATCGGCTACAAGATTCCTCCAAACATAGACTTAGCTTATCTTTTCCTTTTAATTAGCTTCTGAGAGCATTTTGGGAACTATAATAACCTTTTGACAGATGTTGAAATAATAAAGACAAGCTGAGTGAGTGAGTGTATGCAATTATCAAAAAATTGTAGTGCCAACATCGGTAGCCAAAATAAATTGCATTTTATTATTAAAAGTATGGTATGGCCCGCACCATACGATGATCCAAACCATCCGTTAGATGGGGCACACCCTAAATAGGTTGTGCCCCAAAAATCATTTCCATAGGTTGATCCTAACCCTCCGATCTATAGAGGAATAGGATCATTCAGTACCTCTACAGATCGGAGGGTTAGGATCAACCTAAGGAAATGATTTTTTGGGCCAACCTATTTAGGGTGTGCACCATCTAATGGACGGTTTGGATCATCCTATGGTGCGGGCCATACCTTACTTTTAATAAAGTCAGGAGTGCGATCATCAGAATACAGTAGTGCTCATAACATTTCCCAAAATTAATGATCCAAAATGGGGTTTGGATGTTGGGTACTCTAAGTGGCAGGCTATGATACCACTTGATCTAAAATTGAAATTGGATCGAATCCAATTAGCAATGTGCGGAAATCCCATCATCCAACAACAACTACTGTCGGTCCAATGGGTCCATCCATCCATCGTCCACACACAAATACCGAATATGGATCTGCCCTCTCTTATTAAATCTTCAAGTAAAAAAACACTGCAAACAAGTGAAATCTGGACGTTCGTTGCTGCCCAGCATTTCAATCAATATATAAAGAAGAGAAGACAAACTCCTTATACCAATCTCTTGCTAATTAAATTAACAGCTAGCCTATCGATTGTTAGTTTATAACATTTTTATATATTGAAATTGCATCAAGTTGATTAGGGACACCCAGCATTAGTGTATCAATGATTAAAGAGGGGGTGATGTTGGGGCGGGGCGGGGATTTTGTCCCCGAAGGATGCGGGGAGGGGAAGGGGAGGGGAAGGGGATTAGATATTCCCCGTGGGGAGGGGAGGGGGATTCTCCACCATCCCCGCAGAGGGGAGGGGAAGGGGTAGGGGACCCCAACATCCGGCCCCGACCCGCCCCGTTGCCAGCCCTACATGGAACCCCAAAATCAAATCCTCTGTGCAAAGGATAACCAGAAATACATATGGGCTCGTGCCTGATTACAAATGGAGAAGGTCCGAAGAGCACCCCCAATTCGTCCGAGTGCAAGCACTTGGTCTCTTATGCCATTTATTATTAACCTTGAAGAGTTTCGGGCAAAAATCATATGAAATGGGAACGAAATATCCCCGAGAAGACGCCCACCTAATCATGCATGACTCGGGGATAAAATAATAAGCACACACAAAATAAAATAGAAGATGTGTCACCTAATCACAACTAAGTTATGAGTGACAAGCCTAACTGGTGTCTAAGTTCTAGTGGACATACACATGCAAGCTAAAGCTAAATGTATAAGATCAATACAAGAAAGTAAGAAAAAATAACAAAATATACAATAACAACACAACAAATTCTAAGACTCTAAACGATTGAGCCCGAGTCCTCGGATTGTCTGATATTCATCCAAAGAAGCCTACGTATCCTCCCTCCGCAAGAATCAGAGCAACGTAGTTCTTCGCGCCTATTCTAAGCTATGATGCCTAAGACACCTAGACCTCTATCCTAGACTCGATCTAAGAGATCAGACTAGTTATTAAAGTTTCTTGTGCGATTATTTAAATTCCAGTGAATTGTAGATTTTAGGACACCCTATATGCCCTAACTAAATGCAGGTTAGCCCTAAGCTAATGCAGGTGGTTCCTACAACCTATGTGTAACTAGGCTGCATTTCCTAAGAAAAATAAAGGGTGGACTAACACATCCTATTCTAGTCATCAGTTGGCGATATGGATCCCCGACTGACCGGACGGAGGCGTTCCTATAACTCTAGGACAGACCCTAACTCTAAAACAAGCACACAACAAACAAACAAATCAAACAACATGTCAAGAAGAAACTCCTTACTCGAAAACTCTCTATCTAGGAGAAACTCCTAACTCTAGAGGAAGATCTTTTGAAAACAAGGTTTTAAAGATTTTTGAAAGATTTTCAAAGTTTGGCTGGACTTGGGATATAAATCCCAAGCTGCACTACGTACCTCGTTGAAGATGATCAAGCCAACGTAGTTCGAAGATCGAACTCTCCTAATTACTACTTCTAAAACACTCAACACTTTAGGCTCTTTTTAAGTTTTTTCAAATATTTTTTGTGTTTTATATTTCTATTGTTTTTAAGTTTTAAATGATTTAACATATTTTTGAATTTTAATATACTTGATTTCACCCTTTTGGTCAAAGACCGGGGGGAACACATAAAGCAATACCCTGGGCCAAACCCTAAGGCTAACAGGGGAAACCCCTAAACCAAGTAAGCTAGCGCCAAAGACGAGGGAATGATTTAAGATCACAAATGGCAAAGCTCTAATGAGACTGTGCTAGTCCCCAAAGAAGAAGAGCAACGACAACACTAAGGAGAAACTTTTAACTATTAATAACACTAAGGAGATGAACAAACAAATCAAAGACTATCTGGTAACACTACCCTAAGGACGAATGAGTTAAAAACTCTCTAATAAAACCACCAAAAGAATGAGTCAAAGACTCTCTAATAAAACTACCAAAACAGAGGATGAATGAGTCAAAGACTCTCTAATAAAACTACTAAAAGAACAAATGAGTCAAAGACTCTCTAATAAAGCCACCAAAAGGACAAACGAGTCAAAGACTCCTAATAAAAATATTAAAAGGACAAATGAGTCAAAGACTCTCTAATGAAATCGCTGAAGGGACAAATGAGTCAAAGACTCTCTAATAAAGCCACCAAAAGGACAAACGAGTCAAAGACTCCTAATAAAAATATTAAAAGGACCAATGAGTCAGAAACTCTCTATTAATAGCACCTGAAGGACGAATGAGCCAAAAACTCTCTAATAATACCGCTAAGAAAGACAAATGAGTCAAAAGACTCTCTAATAAAACCGCTAAAAGGGCAAATGAGTCAAAGACTCTCTAAAAAGGATCAATGAGAAAGACTAACGAGTTAAAGATTCTCTAAAAGGAGCTGCTCTAATATAAGGCTGGGTAAGTCTCCTAAAATATACGCTCTAAACTACGAGGCTTATCTCTAAAAGAGAAATGCCTCACGAGACAAAGTACGTCTCCTAGGGTGAGCTCTAAACGACTCTTTCATTGCCCTTGCAATGAAAAGGCTTCTACTATCTAAAAGGTGTCTGAAAAACTTGGAAAGTCTACTAAGTAAAGAGGGGAGCATTGCTTGGACTGAGCAAGTCTCCTACGGATGGGCTGGGCTAGCGCCTTCATCGCCCTCTTTTTTTTTTAGGCCTTACACAAAATAATCGATTCATCAATCAAGGAATGCTCTCAAAATCTAATGTCTTAGTCACATGTCATTTGTCAACTAGAGTCATGACATCAGAAAATAATTTGGGGCAATCTATCATGGACAACACAAGAAGTATCTCCAATTTAGAGAAATTAGCTTCTATGAACTATAGATTAATAGAACTAGCTATTTATACTTCTTTAAACTATAACACATGAACATGTGTGAATTAAGAACATATGATCTCCAATTCTACTGTATGTAAAGAGTATAAGCCTAGAAAATTGAAGATGAGAATTATATGTCTTGCGAATAGCTAAGCTTAATTATCTTTGGAACAAGCATGAGCTATATGATAGTGATAGTGTCATCCTAGAATTAACCTACAAAGTATGATTCAAACTTACTATATACTGAATACAACCATATCTGAACATTCTTTCCTTCAAAACGATTTAACTCTAAGCTTCTACTTTTAACACAAACAGTATGCATGATTATCCCTGCTGACATTCGAACAAGTGTAGATGACAGATGAAATATACACTCTTTTAATACCAATCTCAAGAATGTACAGTCAACATCACTTCCCAAGCTAGCTAGAATTTAATCTATGGAAAATAAGGAAATTTGCTACACTTATCCAACTTGATAAAGTTAGTGTTCATCAACAATATATAAAAGGCGATCAAATAACTAACATGCCCTGAATTGCAAGTGAATGGTGGGCTGAATTACGCCTACCATATAGGGGCTGAACTGTGGCATGATTATGAAAGATTATGACAGTAGAATGCATGAGCATACAAGTCGATGAACAGATATATATATATATATATATATATATATATATAGAAAACGGTTCCTACACATATGTGTAGATAAGTTATCTACACACTAGCTTAAAATACAGTGGGGGCCACATTATTTGGGTGATCCAAACCATTCATTTTTAAGGCCCTCACATAGATAGGGTGTCCACAAAAAATCAGATCCATAGGATCATCCTAACCATTCGAACTGTGGAGGCAAAAAATGGACTAATTTGTGAAGGTTTAAAGACATCCATTTTACCTCCACAAATTGTAGGGTTAGGATGATCCTATGGATCTGATTTTTTGTAGACACCCTATCTATGTGAGGGCCTTTAAAATGGATGGCTTGGATCACCCAAACAATGTGGGCCCCCACTGTATTTTAAGCTAGTGTGTAGAGAACTCTCTACACATATGTGTAGGAACCGTTTTCTCATATATATATATATATATATATATATATATATATATATATATATATATTTACCATCACAATTATGAGCATCCTAGTCAATGAATAAATAGCATTGAACCATGACTGCACTCTACGTTAACATGGGCTGATTTTCTGGACTGCGCTTTGTGCACAAACAAGGGATGAATTATGACTAAACCATAAATGAATGAACTACAGAGTTGGCGAAATTCTAATCAAAATCTAGGTCTCACTACTATACAGAGACCATTTAAGCAATTATACAGCTATGTGCATCATTCCCATACAAAATCAAGCATTGAACATATCAGCAACTTAGTTTTACAATGGGCCATTACAATGTTGTTCATAATTTGCATGTTAGATTTCTCCATACACAACAACACTTGGCATAGCATTTTGACCATACTATGATCCCTTTCATACTTTGATAGTGCAACAAAAACCTTCATAATCCCCACTGAAATAAAGACTAGGCAATTGTCCAAGTTAGTGAAGATATGATGATTTCTTTGCAATCATAGAAATAGGGCAGAATTAATGTTAAAAATCTGAACAGGGCTACTGGTATGGATGTGCTATTACCAATGATGTCCCTGTTTTCATTAATCATCACATTAGCAAGGATAATATCATTGATCAACTTTAGAAAGGGTCAAATAGTCTTGTCAAAGCATTTGTTTCTTCTTCAGAGGGTAAGACCCATTTATCAAAACAATGCCCAGAAATTGTACAAACCAAAAGGCCATTTGATGGATCCAAAACAGTTTCTCGGCATGTATCATCGCACACATGAACACAACCAGTTTTCTCACAAAGAAACACATCTCCAATCTGAGAGTATGAAGTCAACAATTACCATTAGGTGAATCCTTTCATAACAGACATCTTACATTTCACTTCCAGGTTAGAACTAAGCTCCCAATAAGGTCTTTTAGGATGTTAAATTTGCAAACTGTCAAATTAAAATATTATATCCTTATATAAACGAAATTAAAAATCATTTTGCAAATAATGGCATATCTAGAAAATTCTAAAGAAAAGTGCCTTATAACATTTTTTTATTTTCAAGCTAGGATATTGAAGACTGATACATAATTTATGAAACACAGAGTGCATACACACAAAGATACATCTTATTATGTAGTTGTCCTGCTTATGCACAGAGAAAACACTAAATGGCTGCTCTATTCCAAAGCAAAAATATATATACATGTGAATCACTACAACTGCCATGTTTTGGATCATAGGATATATTACTAAATTGTTGTCTTCGAATTACAATTCCTTTGATGCAAGGGCTGCTATTAACAAGGATGCATGTTAGCTGCCAATACCAAAGGAGTGTGATGACTGCCATTTCTCAAAAGGGGTTGGGGATGCCAATATCAATGGTTTTAATGTTGTTTGCATTGATAGGGTGTGTGGGCTGATTCTAATGACTTTCAGCTCATTCCACAAAAAAACAGAGACAGGTCCAAAACAGGGGCAAAATTATAGTTGACATATGCTACACATGTGCACGCGCACGCACATATGAATATACACATGCCCTCATGCACACACACACACACATATACACACACACACACACACACACACACACACACACACACACACACATATATATATATATATATATATATATATATATATATATATATATATATATGTACTCACACATACACACATTCACTTACTCACACAGCTACAAACAGTCACATGTACACACATATGCTTTACACTCTCATACACACTCACAAGTATATACCCATCCATACACGCATATACACACATAACCATACGCACATTCATATTATCACATATCTACGCACATACATATTATCACATATCTACGCACATACATACACCTATACAAATGCATACACATATACTTACACAGACACTTACACATTCATACAATTTTTAGGCAAATCTCCGAAGCTCTGCTATTAATTTCTAATACATCTGGACACGTATATAACAACTGCACATTCCATGATAGTATACACAAGTTAAGATGGATAGATAACAGTGTCACAATATCAATGCTATACATCATGTTACATCAATGAACTAAGCATAAATCTTGTTCTCAATCCTATTAGGATATGTTTCAAAAGGCGTACCAAATCCAAGCATGCATTCTAAAACATATTTCATTTTCTAAACATAAAATTCATAAGCTAAAACAAGATTCTCAAAAGAAATTGCAGCTTTTCAATCATTCTTACAAGAATATCTTCAAACAGTGGGTATATCATCTCAATTTTTCCAAGAAACAAATCATGAATAGGACCTAAATAATTATTTGGATCAAAATAAGCATTATATGAGGACAAAAACTCTCACCGTTACACAGGGATCACACAAATTAAGGTGAGAACAAGATCTAATAAACATCAATTTCTCATTCAAATCCTCTTAACAAATAGATCTAAGACAAACCGCATTTGCAGAGGTTCAAAACATTCACAGATCTATATTTTAGGCTCTAAAACAAATGAAAGTGGATATAAGACCTAAATTCTATCCTTGCTATATCTTCAGACCATAAAACAACATATATTAAAGTAGAAAACTACAAATCTCATGAATGATGTAAATTTAAAGAAACATTAGAACAAAAAGTACCCTTACTCTGAAGATTTGAGATGATCTAAGCTCGATCCTCAGCTGGTAAGATAGCAGAATGATGTTGATCTCCTCAGATATCAATAAAATCCAGATGAAAATGAAATTGGAACAAAATTCCCAAATACGATCTAAAAGAAAATGATATGTTGAAGGCAATTATTCTCGGATCTGAGATTATTTGGCTTAGATCTAGAGTTTAAGGTGTTAGAGCTAGGGTTTTAGAATAGAAAATAGGTCTCAAAACACAAATCTGAGATTAAAATAGAGAAATTAGAAAAAGAGGATAACAAACATTGACCGGAGATTGGAATCCGGTGAAAATATGATCGGAGAAGAAGAAAATAACTGAAACCCTTGAGGAGGATGATCGAAAAAATCAAAGGAATCTAGAATTTTGGTTTAGGCCTGAACTAGAGTTTGAAAAATTGTAAGAATAAGGCTAAAAAGAAGTTAGGGTGAAGAAGATGAAGAAAATGAGGTGGAATGGACAACCGGAGCTCCGACAAGCTTAGCCGTAGAAGAAGATCCAGAAATTCCCTTTTCTGATCTCTCTCTCTCTCCCTTTCTCTCTCTGAATTATTTTGAACGAAAAAATGAATCTCCTCACTTTCTTTTTACAGCTGATGAACACTCCTTTAGAATTTTTTTGAAAATTGAATCAAATGACAGAGAGTCACTGGATCTGCAATTACTTTGGTCGGAAAAGATCAGATCTGAGTTGATAAAGGCCAGATTCAAGGCTTTCACAGTTAGATCTAAAGGTTAGAAATCCGAATTAGGGTTTCAAGGTTCGGGAAAAATGGATCTAAGGTTTTCTAACGATGGCAAAACCAATAGAGATGAAAAAGAAGATGAGGAATCTGATGACATGACAGATCAAGGGTTTGAGGTTTTTAAAAGATAGTGAAGAACATAGAAATGGACAGATCTTGTGAATATCAAAGGGGAAAATCAGGTACGAAGAAGATTGGAGCTCGGCCGGAGGCTTGCCGGAGCTAGATCAGGGCTTTCTCTCTTCTCTCCCTCTCTCTCCCTCTCTCTCTCTCTCTCTCTGAAATTTAACGAGAATGAACAGTCCCCTTCATTTTTTTTGTTCTCTGGGTTTTATACACAACCGATTGTTATTGATATTGGCGCTCCCCAATTTGATAGGCGCACGAAAATTTGATGGACGGGCGGTTTGATAAGGCGCGCCCGTCAAATTTGTCCTATTATAGCTCGGCTAGGCCCATTCCAAGATAAATCACCCCCCTTTGGATTCGCACTACGTTCATCGCTTCGGTTCGTTTACTAAGCAAACGAGCTCGAATTTCGACGAAATTTTATAGGGACCCTGGTGAGACCCTAATCTAGCTTAGGGTGGAATTTAAGGTCTTAATTCACTGATTTGATGAGGTTTTACACAAACACTGCGAACTTGGGTCCGGTCAAAATGGGGTGCCTACAGATGCCCCTCTTTGGCAGAGCATGCTTGTCACGCGAATGGTAAAGCTGACATGACAACACAATTTGGCCGACCCGAAAGCAAAGCAAAGCAATTTCTCTGGGTTTTCAATTCTAAGAACGGTATTCCCCAAAGGAACACAACTAAATAACTCTAAGACAAGACTCTAAGGCTGCAAGCAATAGGAAAATAGCCTCTCACTAACTCTTAACTCAGCAATTATGACATCTCAATGAGATAGCCTCTCTCTAATACTCATGACTCAACTATCTAAGCTAACCCACAAGGACTCTATTAGAGCAGGCAAACACCAAACAAAAACACTTTTTTTTTAATCAGGCTAGACCAAAGTATACACAACAATTGCTCAAAGAGCACAAACCAAACAAACAAACCAATCACTCAAAGAATTTTTATTTTTTATTTTTTTAGAAACCACATTGCGACTTGTCCAAGACAAGCATAAATCCAAACAGTCAAAGAGTTTTTTTTTTCTTTTAAAAAAAAACTGCAAAATAGGCCAAAGACCACTGTATTGAAACTCATCCAAAACAAGTTCAAAACCAAGCACTCAAAGAATTTTTTTTTATACACTTATCCTGTCAATTAGTATAAAACTTACTCGACCACTTATTAGGGTACTCTAATATTTGAGCCAAACTCAAACATCTAATACCAAGGCGATAGATATACAGATCATTGCTGCAAATACATCTGTTTAACTATTCGAGTAACTCTGACTCCTCTCTTTCAAAGCAGCGAATCACTCCGGATCACGCGGTTCTATTAAACAGTTCCACATAAACCCAAATTCGTATGTCCTGCTAAACAATCCCATACAAACCTCTGCGCAGATACACATGACTCCTAACTTGTTAGGAAGCTGGACATTGCAGAACGATGATTAGGCAAGTCACTACTTGACATTGCACTACTAATCATCAGGGTACTAAATACCCGGGCGATGGAAGAAAAGACCAATCTATGTAACACAGGATCAAAAATATTTTCCCTATTACAACCCTCAAAATGATCGAAGAAAATTCCAAACCGTGTAACACAGGTTTGAAGATTTTTTCCTTTTTAAAACGAACGAAGAAAAGACCAAACCGTGTAACACAGGTTTAGCAAGTTCCTCTATTAAAAACCTTTAAAAAAAAGACCAAACCGTGTAACATAGGTTCGGTAATTTCTATTTCTGTTAAAATCTTTCAAAAAGATCAAACCGTGTAACACAAGTTTGATAATTTTCATCTTTGTTAAAACTTTTTGAAAAAGACCAAACCGTGTAACACATGTTCGGTAATTTCCTTATTAAAAATCTTCAAAATAAAAGGAAATTGAGAAACTCAAAATGACTGAAAGAAGAGATCAACTCTTAATGATATCATAACAAAGAGAGGGGAGAGAAGCCCTAATTTTTTCTCACCCCCATTTTCGTCCACAGAGAGGAGGGAGGAGAAAGACCCGCCGACCATCCACCCCAAGATCCGGCCGGCCCATTCTCAGCCACCCTCACTCCCACCTTGAATCCGTCCACCTTCTTCTCCTCCTTACCACCCCCCCCCATCTTCACCTTTAAACAGAGAGAGAGAAGCAGAGAAGAGAGAGATTCGCCCCCATCTCCATCTTCTCCGGCAAGCCTATCCATCCTCCACCTTCATCTCCATCTCCCCACTCACCACCACCGTCCACCTTCTTCATCTTCTCTACCCTCTCCTCAAACCCCCATCCACAAACCCCATCTCCAATCGATTCCGGCGACTTTGCCGGAATCCGACCCAGCGGCCATCCTCTCCTCCCTCATCTCCATCGGCCATCGTCACCGTCGGTCATCCTCTGCCATTTTCCCAAACCCATTTCAAAAACCCAAACTAATTTCTCAACCACCACCACCAAACCCGTACCCCATCAGCCACCCAAATCACTTCCTCAAACCCTCTCCACTACCAGCTACCTCTCCATTTCCACCGAAATCCATTTCCCTCCATCTCCATTGCAGACCCTATTTTTGTCTTCTTTGTCTCCCCCAAATCTAGATCCGATTTTCTTATTTTCTCTGGGAAAACCCCGATACCATCAGACCCGAGAAATTCTTTTGATTCCGGCCAAAGATCCGTTAATCCCAGCTCCATCTCTCCCTCCCTTTTTCTATTTTTGAGATTTCAGAAAGCTGCGAGATAAGAAAAAGGGAGAAGAGGATTTGGGTACCGAGCTCATGACCATCATTCATCATCTCTCTCATTCTCAGCCGCTAGCACCATAGATCTCCGGCGGTCGTTCAGAAATTGTAAGCAATTGCACTCAATACAGGTAATACCATGACCCTCATCTAATCCTCTTTTGATGCTGCATCGATCTTGGAAAATTGTATAAAATCAGTTGGTTTATTTCAATTAATTTGTTGGAATAGTATGTGGAAGGGTAATGACCTTAGATTTTCTCTTTTCCTACCATGGGAATAATAAGAGAAGTGAAGGTGTTGTAGTCATGAGGGTAGGGAGTTTTTTTCGGTCAATGATCCCTGCACTACTATGTTTTGATAGTTGCATAAGCTCAGCTTGTTATTCTCACTTCCCTTTGTAGCTCATGTGAACTTCTCTTGGAACCTTGGGGGTAATGCCTCTATGGAAGTATAATGGTAAGTATGAGTTCTAAGGCTAGAAATATGTCGCACCATGTGCTCATTTCTATTTTCTCTTAGCTTAAGTGGTTAAGCTCAACTTCATTCGTTCTGTATTGATAACTTGTCTCAACTTTTTGGTCATAGTCAGATTGTGGATGTTCCAGTTCATCATCTTGTCCTTTCTCTTCGGGTTCATCTTCAATTTTGATTGGCTTAGCGATGGCCCACTATATTAGCAATTTATTTGGGTTTTAGGCTATGACGGAACGTATCTTGAGCCAACCCCTTCCCTTCCTGGCTTAGAGTTTTCGCAGGTTAATGGATTTCTTCCTCTTTAGAGTCAGTCATAGAGAGTTTAGGAGTATGTCCTACCATCGTAGGGTTTGGGAGTCTGTCCTACCCTTGTAGAGTTTCGGATTCTGTCCTATCCCTTCATAAAGTTTAGGATTCCGTCCTTCCATCTTTCAGAGTTAGTCTTCAGCATAGGAGTCAGTCCTTCAGTCTTTCAGGAGTCTGTCCTATCATCATAGGGGTTAGGATTCTGTCGAACCTCTCATCAAGTCATGTGATTTTTATCCACTCTTGCAAGGTATAGGATGTTGTCCAACCCTTGCAGAGTCGTGATTCTGTTCAATTCCCCCGCAAAGTATAGGATGCCGTCCAATCTTTGCGGGACATCAGGAGTCTGTCCTACCCTTATGATGATAGGATTCTGCCCTCTTGTGTCAAAAATAACAAAAACACTTCAAAACACCAAAAATCTAAAAAATCAAGAGTCATTAGAAGTAATTAGGAAATTCTAGTCCGAACTAGGGATGGCTTGATCCCTAGCTGAGGGGTACGTAGGCAGCTCAGGCTTGCAGCTGGCATCCTGAGTTCAGTCACAACTTTCACAACTTTCACAACTTCAAAAACTTCTATAAGCTTCGAGACCTTTCAAAACTTTTCAAAACTACAAAAATTCTTCAAAATAACCTTGCAATTCAGTTTTTCAAAAAGATCTTCCCATAGAGTTAGGAGTCTGTCCTAGGTGTGTGGGGTGTCTTAGAATTATGAGTCTGTCATGATTGTGTTGCTTTGCCGTGTCTGGTCGTGTGAGTGTCTCTAGAGTTATGAGGCCTCGAGTCGTGGTCGGTTAGACACTTAGTCGATCCGATGGCTAGACTAGAACACACTTAGATAGCCCATGGTTTTTCTTAGGACGTACAGCCTAATCACACATAGGGTGTAGGGTCCACTTGCATTAGTTAGGGCATATAGGGAGTCCTAAAAATTACCATTCACTGGAACTTAAGTAATGACACAAGAAGCTTTAAAAACTAGTCGAGTCTAGTTGATCGAGTCTAGGATAGCGGTCCTAGAGGGTTAGGCATTGTAGTTTAGCATAGGCCGCCGAACTACGTTAACTCTGATTCTTCCCGAGGCCGGGATACGTAGTGCAGCCAGGATGGATGGCCATCTTGATCCGAGTCAAGTATCGCGTTAGAGTCTAGGGTTGTCATATTGTATGTTTTGCTGTGTTTTCTTACTTTCATGTACAGACCTTATACCTTTAGTTATAGTGTGCATGTGTTTGCCCATCAAAACTTAGACACCAATTAGGCATGACACTCATAACCTAACTATTCTTAGGTGGCATGTCTTTCATTTTCTTTTGTGTGTGCTTCTTATTCATCTCCGAGACATGCATGATTAGCTAGACGTTATCTCGGAGATATTCGTTCCCATTTCGCATGATTTTCGCCCAAAACTCTTCAAAGTTAATAATAAATGGTATAAGAGACCAGGTGCTTGCACTTGGACGAATTGGGGGCGCCTAACCCCTTCCCCATTCGTCATCGGGCACGGACCTTTTGTATCTTTGGTTATCTGTTGCGACAGAGCACAACATGGGATCCAGGGCCTACTTCCTTGGATGGCGACTCTTTCTTTGTTTAAGGTACACCTCGAATCCGGGCTAGCCCCTGATCGAGAGGTATCTCACTTTACATCGCCGCTCATGCTGTGAGGGGCACTCTTTCGAGAGTTCCCTGATGGAGCTCTCCTTCACGTGGATGATCCTGAGACTCGTCTGGGGGGCACGTTCCCCCGCCTCTCTCGGATCGGGGTCCACAGATGCCCTTTGCCTGAAATAACGTTTCTGATATCTGTGTACCAAGGCTTCCCATCTGGACACCTAGCTGAAATCTCTATAGCATTCACATGCGCAAGAGCCCACTGAAGTCTGACAACTAGCGGCTGAACCTCCATTGATACAGAAATGTCTAACATCGAGGCTAAAGTAGCCAAAGCGTCAGTGAAATGATTTTTGGTTCTCGACAAGTGAGTGAACGTGATGTTCTTGAACTTCCTAACCAGAGATTCCAAATATGTATTATAAGGGATCAATTTATCTTCTCGAGTTTTTCATTGCCCATTAATCTGGCAAATGATCAAGATTGAATCCCCAAACACATCAATATCTTGAATCTGCAAAGCTAAGGCTGCCTCGAGTCCGGCGATACAAGCTTCATACTCCGCCATGTTGTTCGTGCATTCAAACTGCAGCTTGATAGAAACAGGAATATACTCCTTCCGAGGGGATATAATCATAGCTCCTACTCCCTGTCCTCGATTGTTGACAGCTCCATCAAAGTACATAAGCCACTTAGTACTCGAAATCTCTTCTTCAGCATCCGTGATTTCTTCATCAGGAAAATCTGCCTTGAGAAAAGCATTCTCTTCAACATGAGCATCAGCCAACTGTTCAGCTATAATCCGCCCCTTAACTAATTTCTGAGTAACATAAGTGATGTCAAACTCAGATAACAACAACAACCACCTTGCAGTCCTTCCTGTAAGGGCAGGTTTTCAAACAAGTACTTTAACGGATCCATTCGTGATAGCAAAATAACCTTGTTTGACAGCAGATAATGTCTAAGCCTTTGGGTAGCCCAAACTAATGCTAGACATGTCTTCTCCAGAACTGTATACTTTAATTCATACTCCAGCATCTTCTTACTGATGTAGTAAATAGGCTTCTCCCTTTTAGTTTCTGGATCTTGCTGAGCAAGCATGCAACCCATCGCTGTATCCGTGATAGACAAGTACAACAACAACGGCTGGCCTGAAATAACTGGTGATAGCACAGGGGCAAGGATAGGCACTGTTTAACCTTTTCAAAGCCTCCTGACATTCTTCATTCCACTTCTTCGAGGAATTCTTCTTCAGAAGCTTGACAATGGGTTCACATGTCATCATCAGATGTGCTATGAACCTTCTCAGATACTGAACTTTCCTAAGGAAACTTCGGATCTACTTTTCCGTCTTCGGCGGCTGCATTTCTTGAATCGCCTTGATCTTTTGTGGGTCTACTTTGATCCCTCTTTCGCTGACCATAAACCCTAAGAGCTTTCATGATGTAACAGTGTGCTCAGGTCGAGTCTTTTGTGGGTCTACTTCGATCCCTCGGGTTTAGACGAAGCTGATATTTTCTTATCCTTTCAAAGAATTTTCTCAGGGCAACAGTGTGCTCAGGTCGAGTCTTGCCTTTTACAATCATGTCATCTACATAGACTTCGACCTCTTTATGAATCATATCGTGAAGAAGAGTTGTAGTAGCTCTCTGATATGTGGCACCAGCATTTTTTAGACCAAACGACATCACTTTGTAGCAGTAAGTACCCCACTGAGTAATGAACGCTGTTTTCAGCATGTCCTCGGGCGCCATCTTAATCTGATTGTAGCCTGAGAACCCATCCATAAAGGATAGAAGAGCATGTCCAGCTGTATTATCCACCAGGAGATCAATGTTTGGAAGAGAAAAATCATCTTTAGGACTTGCCTTGTTGAGGTCTCAAAAATCGACACACATTCAAACTTTCCCATCTTTTTTGGGCACCGGTACAATGTTTGCAAGTCATTCAGGATATTCAACCACTTGGATAAATTTTACTTCTAACAATTTCTCCACTTCTTCATAAACTTTCAACTCCCATTCAGTTTTGAATTTTTGGAGTTTTTGCTTCTTTGGCTTAATACCAGGGATTAAAGGTAAGCGATGCTGAACAATTTCCTCACTTAATCCCGGCATGTTATCGTATGACCAAGCAAAAACTCCTTGAACTCTTTAAGTAGGGTGATTAATTTCTCGTGTTTTTCAGGAGATAAAATTTTGCCAATTCGAATCTCCCGAATCAAGGTTTCGTCACCTATATTCACAATCTCAATTTTCTCTTCAAGTGATTTTGCTCGGTGACTCTCTTCCTGTTGAATCATGTGTTTGATTTCAAGAGGAGTGTCGTCGGCATCCTCGTCACAGGGGAAATTTTGATTGTTATTATTAAAATTATCAGATTTTGAAGCAGAAACATTAGAAACAAAAGTGGAGACAGGAATGTACACAAGAGAAGAATCTTTTATTTCATTAAATGTTGAATCAAGTACATCAAATAATGAATTGCCCACATCGGGCTTTACAATAGACTCTTGAAACACATTTACAGACTCAACGGATATATTGACATTTGTGTCAATTGACTCTGAACTATGTATTGAAAGAATATCTGACTCAGCATCTGACTCAATCCCGCTAGAAGAAGAAGAATCACCACCAACCTCAGGATACTCGACCTTTATAGTACCTGCATCAAAAGATTTGTTAGAATAAACAGACTCCGAATCAGACTCAGAGACTGACACATACTTACGGACAACTGACTCTTTTGAAGGGACATAACTGTATTGAAAAGTAACCTGAGGTATGATCTGAGAGGTCCAGTTAGTCAATGGTTCCTCTGTCGGGGTGATTAGGTGAGTAGGATTCAGAATCAAAGCACCCTGACCGATCACAGCAACAATCTGCGACTCCCCATGAAATAGTGAACTCAGAAGGCTCGGCTCTATGTGTTCTGCACAATCTGCTTCTGACTCAACTTCTGTGATCTGCACGCCTGTCGGCTCATCTTCTAATTCAAGATCAAAGAAAATTTCAAAGCCTGGCAACCTCAGCCCTGTACTCTCGTCCAGCCAAGTCTCGGCAGAGCCACAGAAAGGGAAATCTACACCCTCTTTTCGGAACCGACCGTTCATTGTCAAATTAATCGGCGCCATCGGTAATTCTAACCCCCTGTGGCGACATTCTGCCCATTTCATCATCAGCTGTTTTATTTCTTTAACTTCTTTCTTTGTGGGTTTGTACCCCGGCCCAAATAAACCATTGAATGCTTTTAATTCAGGGAACTCAGTCAGACCCTGATGATATTTACCCAACCCGGCACCTGGTATATACCCCTATCGGCGGATCATCTTGATGACATTCGAGTTAGTGCTGGTTAGGAAACATATTTCTTCATTCATAGCTTCTTCAAAAGTGACTGCAGTTACTTCTAACGAAAAACCAGTCAGACTAACATCCTCAGCCTTTCCCACGGTCAAATCCTGAGTAATCAGTCTATTTCCAGGTCTGGATCTCCCTTTACTGTTATCACTTTATTCTTTTGAAGAAATTTCAGTTTTTGATGAAGAGAGGATGGAACAACCCCGAACTTGTGCAACCAAGGGTGGCCAAGTAGCAACAGAAATGAAGCTGTGATATCTAAGACCTAGAACTCTATTTCGAATTCCTCTCCTCCAATCTGTATTTCTGTGACCAAAGTTCCAATCACGTCCCTGCGAGTGCCATCATACGCTAAAATTCCCTGCTCAGATGGGATAAAATCCTCAGGACCAAATCCAAGGGTTGTTGCAGTACTCAGCGGGCAGACATTCAAAGCAGAGCCATTGTCGACCAACACCTCTGGTATCTTCTTCTTATTACAAACAACTATGATTTTTAAAGATTTTGTGTGGTCTCGGCCCTCAGAAGGCAGATCATCATCAGTGAAAGATAGGGTCTTAGACACTCTTGCCATGGCGACCAAGCTCACCAATTCATCAGAAGTGGTTTCGACGGAGACTTGTGCTGAGTTAAGCTCTCGAAGGACTAGCTTTCTGTGCTTGGATGAGGCCATGAGCAAACCCCATACTGAGATATTAGCCTGAGTCTTCTTCAGCTGTTTCAACAAATTTTCATCTTCTTCATCTGCGTTTACCTTACTCTGCCTCTGATTCTCGGCGTTTCTTGCAACCTCTGCCGGGTTTTCTACACTCAACTCTGGAGGTTTGAATACACGCCCACCATGGGTCATATGACGCATCTCGTCACATTGGTCATCTAATAACAACAGCTCATCATCTTCCATACGGAAAACATGTGGTGCTTTACTGCTTTTTGCTTCTTTGAAATCCTCAGCCCTCAGGACATACGGAGCTTTCTTTGCATTTCTGGCACTATCAGTCTGAAATACACAAGACCGAGACGAAGACGACTCAGCAAATCCGTCGTCATCGAAGAAAATTACATCACACTCCTTCTTTTTTACTGCTTCCAGCTCTTCTTCGTCAAACTTCATGACATAGGTTTTTTCTATGGTAGTGGCACAAATAAGGGTTGACGGATCAAGCAAAGATTCATCAGTGAATATGGCATTGGTAGCAGGAGGAGGCATAGCATGGTGGTTAGGAAGTGGGTTTTGAGTGATGTTTGGTCTCTCCACTGCCAACTCGTCCTTGTCAATCATATTTTGAACTGCATGCTTCAAGGCCAGACAATTTTCAATCAAATGCCCTGGACCTCTGTGATATTCGCAATATTGATCCATCTTCCAAAATGTTGGTAGGGGATTGGGGGGAGGTTTAATATCCGGGAGCCGGATCTTTCTATCTTTTATCAGCCTTTTGAGTATCATTGTTATAGGATACGGAAGGGGATCAAACTTTCTGTCAAAAGTACCTCTCCTTGTTGCCCTTGCAGCTTCCGTAACAACCCTAGCCACTGGCCTGGTGTAACTGACAGCGTGAACCTCCTTGGGCTGGATTAAAGGTCTTTTACCCTCTCGGATCTCAGAAGAAACTTTTGCTCTCAGACCCTTTGCTATGGCATCCTCTGTCTGAGTACCAGTCTTGATCAGATAGTCAAAACTCGGATAACGCTGAGGTGCCAAGAAATGAAAGTACTGAGAAGACAAACTCTTCAAAACTAGCTTTATCTGCTCCGATTAAGACATTCTCTGGCTTAGCTGAGCAGATTTGCGTCTTCAGAACCTGATAAAGTAGGTGAAGGTTTCTTGAGGACCTTGTTTCAACTGTTTTAGGTCCCTTTTTGTGACCTCAATACCTTCCTCCATCGAGAACTGTTCTATCAGTTTCTCAGAAATGTCTTCCAGGGTTCTCACCTCTTCCGGCTTCAGCCTCAAGAACCACTTCTTCGCAATTCCTATCAGAGAGATCGGGAACAACTGGGCCATCTGCTCACGGCTCAGACCATATTGCTGGGATAGAATGATAAACCATTTCATATGATAACGCGGACACCCGGTTCCATCATATTTATCATAATCAGGAGCTTTAAAATTTGGCGGCAAAGATACTGTCGAAGACAGTATTAATTCAGAGACATCAAATTTCTTTGGCCCTTGCACCTTCATCTGCTCCATTTCATGAGCCATCTTGCTAAACTTCTCAGACATTTCTTTTTCAAAATTTTCAAACTTCTCCTTTTCTCTATCAACCCCCCTTGGAACACAATACTCTGCAGCATACTGCTCATCATCTAGATGGACTTCAAAAGGCGGGATAACAGGCCTATGCAATTCTGGAGATGTATCACGAGGAGGTGGAAGTATGGGCCTCTGGATACGGAAGCCTTATCACTCATCTGAGTTTTCAAGTTTGCCATCTCTTCTTTCATTCCCGCCATGTCCCGAGTGAGATTCTTCATCATTTCTTACATACTCAACAGAAGGTCAGTTGAGTCGGCCATTTGGTTTACTTCAAAGGAACTTGAAGACTCTGGTGAAGATGGTAAAGGTATTGTATGTGACACGGTAAAATCAAAGTGATGAACGAGTCTAAACACTGAAGTAGGTCTAAACCAGGCGGGCTTAGCTTGGGTGTCCTTTTTTGGAGCGATGGTTGCTATCTTTCAGAATCCTGTTTGGAAGTTAACAAACTAAATTAAATGATTGACAAATAAAATAAGATAGTTTGCACCAATAGAGAGAAAAGAAAAATAAACATCCTTTGTATTGATTATATTGACAGGTTACAACGCCAGCGATTGGTTACATATAGAATGATGAAACTAAGGATCGCTGACGAACATGTATCAAGTAAAAATCCCTTTCATTAAATTTTCATCTATAATGAAACCAGATTTACAATCTTTGATTCTGATTATATTCAAGTAAAACAAATGAAGACAATAAAGAAATGATAATCTCAAGCTGAAGGTCCTCATGGTTCACCAATCCGAGCTCTTCGGTTTGTAGGCCCTCCAGATATTCCTCCCTTTCGAAGCTTAGACATGAAAGCGGATCTCCTCTCAGTGATTTTGTCTCTCCAAGCAGCTACTATGGATGCAATGAGATAAGGAGTAAGGTCTTCACAGCTATGAGGTGTGATAACCTTAGGAGGACACAAGATTCCAGTAATCTGACAAGGAAAACACAAAGGTGCATAGAAAGATGATTTTTCTAAGCCCATAAGATTGACAAATGAGCATGGGCAAGTACTGGTGATAATTTGTGGACAAGATTGACTCACCCAACGAAATTGGTTTTCCCCTACATTTTGCAACCAATGGTGCCATTCATTAAGCTGAGGTTGCTTAATCTTTGTTTTTCAAGAATGAAAACTCTTAAGGGTGTACTCAATGCGGTTTTGTGGCTGAAGGATAGTGAATTTCTCACATAGCCACACATATAATAGCTTCGCACATCCGAAAAAATTATCCTGCACCTTTTTACTAGCTATAAAGTCTAAGCCATAAAAGGTTTCTACTAGCATTGTAGGGACAGGATTTCTCTCCTCATTTATCTGATCTACTATCGTCAACAAGGTGAAAGGAGCAGCACTAGAGTCTCGACGAAGGACATGGCGTGCAAAGACAGCAAAGACTAAGGCATTACGTCGACATTCCTGAAAACGGGAGTCAGTGGGATCGACATTTTTAGAAAACAGTTCAATGAGGGCTTGAAATTGCACATTTTTCTCAGTTAAGCATGACAGAGTTTTCACGATCTTATTTTCAAAAAGTTTGCAAAAAAGATCATGAGGGGAGTCTACGCTTGAAGGTCGGATCCAAAGTCCCTCGGGAGAAAGCTCTAATAGGGCACACCAATCTTCAAATATAGGACAGAGTTCAAAAGACCCAAATCGAAAGACATGGAAAACAAGATCCCAACATCCAGCAGCTGCTTGAAGAAACTTCCAATTTTTACCGCGACTATTCAGATGAGTAAATGAACCGATGAAACGCTCAGCCACACTCCTTTCTTCACACCTCTGCGGAAAAGATTTAATAGTCTCAGCTATCCACTTGTCTAACAAATTGTTCGCCATGATCAGACCTGACACTCAGATAGAACAATATGATAAGGGAAGGAAGATAACCTTTAACTAAATAATAAGAATAAACTTGACAATTAATTATACGGGAAGGATACCATCTGGGACATTGAATTTTTCATCAAAGGTGAGAGATAACCAAGAGATCAGACTATAGACCACGGCCATAAAATGACAAAAGTAGGTCGCAAACCGGATCTAAATCTGACGATGAATATCATCAACTGTGCGATCAAGATGATCAAAATGATAGACCATGGTCATAAAGACAGCGAACGAGCTATCGGCCAGATCTCAAGACAAAACAGGTAGACAGGTAAGGATCTAATCCTACTGAGCAATGTATACATAAGATGAATTTATGATACAACAAAAGAGTATGTACATAATGACAGGGTAACAAATAAATTGTGACCACGAGAACGATATGTACAGGCCACTAACCTAATGAAACTGAAATGATACAAATACAACTGATCAAACCAGAAGTTCTCACTAAAAGTGAGTTCCAAGCTAATCAAGGCTATACATGGGAATCAAGACAAAGTAAACTGACTCTAAAGAATAACAATTATGCTCAAAATGTTTTGGATAAAATCCAGCAGCATGACGGCTATACCAGGAGGTCAAAGTAAGGTAAACTCGTAGCGGTCGTTCTCAAAATATTCTGCGAAAAATTCAGCAGCATAACGACTAGACAAGAAAGTCAAGGTAAGGTAAACTCATGGTTTAACTAACTCTAAAGAAGAGCAGTAATGCTCAAAATATTTTGTGAAAAATTCAGTAGCATAACGGCTAGGCAAGAAAGTCAAGGTAAGGTAAACTCATAGTTTAACCAACTCTAAAGAACAGCAGTCATGCTCAAAATATTCTGGATAAAATCCGGCAGCATGACGACGCTAGAAAGGATTCCCACAACTCAACCAAAGGTATATGAATAACAGTGGTAAAATCAGCTCATAATCGATGGACGAAATATAGTTACCAAAGAAAGGTAAGCGAAGGACTGACCATAGGTGAGAACATATGACAATGGGTCAAATCCTATAACCAAAAGATCGAGGGACAAATCATGGCCAAGGTAATAGTAAGCAAAAGCCACTGACTAGATCTAGATCTGAATAAAGAATGGATATAAACGATTGAACTGAATAAGGAACTCTAACTAAGAGGAGAACCCTAATATATATAATTAGTATATATATGTATATATACACAAATATATCCTAACCAGGGGCACCAGCCCTAATTCTAATCTAGCGGAGTCAAGGGAGTCTCAACTCAAGACAGACTGGTGAGTGTACTAGGACCGTGTTGTAGCCATGAAAAATAAGCTACCCTAGTCTACAGATGGGACAAAGCTCCTAACTCTAGGCTTTACATGTGTAAGCAACACATGTTCGACCCTTATATTAATGCAATATACTTATATAAACACGGGTACTTCCTAGTTGGGTTTCACTAAGTCAGTAAATATATACATAATATATAAAACAAAGTAGGGCTCCGGACTCAATCTATCGGGTACTATGTGTATGAAGCATACTTAATATGTATAACACAAGTACGCCCCATGTTATACATAGTATTCTTCATTGCTCATCGGCTGTTGTAGACAAAAGTACGCCCAATGTCTACGACTGCAGCACCGGCGCATAGCTTGAAAATAGATCCAGCAGTTTCGTCAGGATAATGACCTCCCAATCTCGTACGCACTGTATCTATTTTCATAGAGCCAATAATAATGAAAAATAATGAAAGAAATAAACAATAAACAATATAATAACATATGATGTGCAGTGTGTGCATCCCTCGTTTTATTTATGCACCTATCTGGTGCCCCTGGATTCTAACGATAGAATTCCCATTTAAAATGATTTTAGCTCAAATTTCTCCAAAGTTAATAAAAATTGCATTTTTATAGAGTTAGACAATGTTTTAAGAACTCCCCAGCAGAGTCGCCAGCCTGTGGACCCCGATCCGAAGAGAGAGGTGGGGGACGAGCCCCCAACGGCCTCTAGGATCATCCACATGAAGAGAGAGCTCTAACAAGGAACTCTCAAAACGGTTGCCACCCTCATAGCATAGCACAAGTGGCAATACAAACTAAACACCTCTTTATCCAAGGATAAATCCCTAAACCATGACGTACCTAAAATAACTCAGAGTCGCCATCCATGTATAGGCCACGGAACCCCAAAATCAAATCCTCTGTGCAATGGATAACCAGAAATACATATGGGCTCGTGCCTGATTACGAATGGAGAAGGTCCGAAGAGCACCCCCAATTCGTCCGAGTGCAACTTATGCCATTTATTATTAACCTTGAAGAGTTTCGGGCGAAAATCATATGAAATGGGAACGAAATATTCCCGAGAAGACGTCTACCTAATCATGCATGACTCGGGGATAAAATAATAAGCACACACAAAATAAAATAGAAGATGTGTCACCTAATCACAACTAAGTTATGAGTGATAAGCCTAACTGGTTTCTAAGTTCTGGTGGATATACACATGCAAGCTACACCTAAAGGTATAAGATCAGTACAAGAAAGTAAGAAAACACAACAAAATATACAATAACAACACAACAAATCCTAAGACTCTAAACGATTGAGCCCGAGTCCTCGGATGGTCTGATATTCATCCAAAGAAGCCTACGTATCCCTGCCTCCGCAAGAATCAGAGCAACGTAGTTCTTCGCGCCTATTCTAAGCTATGATGCCTAAGACACCTAGACCTCTATCCTAGACTCGATCTAAAAGATTGGACTAGTTATTAAAGTTTCTTGTGCGATTATTTAAATTCTAATGAATTGTGGATTTTAGGACACCCTATATGCTCTAACTAAATGCCGGTTTACCCTAAGCTAATGCAAGTGGTTCCTACAACGTATGTGTAACTAGGCTGCATTTCCTAATGAAAACAAATGGCGGACTAACGCATCCTATTATAGTCATCAGTTGGCGATATGGATCGCCGACTGACCGGACAGAGGCGTTCCTATAATTTTAGGACAGACTCCTAGCTCTAAAACAAGCACACAACAAACAAACAAATCAAACAACCTATCAAGAAGAAACTCCTTACTCTAAAACTCTCTGTCTAGGAGAAACTCCTAACTCTAGAGGAAGATCTTTTGAAAATAAGGTTTTAAAGATTTTTGAAAGATTTTTAAAGTTTGGCTGGACTTGGGATATAAATCTCAAGCTGCACTACGTACCTCGTGGAAGAGGATCAAGCCAACGTAGTTCGAAGATCGAACTCTCCTAATTACTACTTCTAAAACACTCAACACTTTAGGCTCTTTTTAAGTTTTTTTAAATATTTTTGGTGTTTTATATTTCTACTGTTTTTAAGTTTTAAATGATTTAACATGTTTTTGAATTTTAATATACTTGATTTCACCCTTTTGGTCAAAGACCGGAGGAAACACATAAAGCAACACCATGGGCCAAACCCTAAGGATAACAGGAGAAACCCCTAAACCAGGTAAGCTAGTGCCAAAGACGATAGAATGATCTAAGATCACAAAGGCAAAGCTCTAATGAGACTGTGCTAGTCCCTAAAGAAGAAGAGCAACGACAACACTAAGGAGAAACTCCTAACTATTAATAACACTAAGGAGATGAACAAACAAATCAAAAATTATCTGGTAACACTACCCTAAGGACGAATGAGTCAAAGACTCTCTGATAAAACCACCAAAAGAATGAGTCAAAGACTCTCTAATAAAACTACCAAAACAGATGATGAATGAGTCAAAGACTCTCTAATAAAACTACTAAAAGAACAAATGAGTCAAAGACTCTCTAATAAAGCCACCAAAAGGACAAACGAGTCAAAGACTCCTAATAAAAATATTAAAAGGACAAATGAGTCAAAGACTCTCTAATGAAATCGTTGAAGGGACAAATGAGTCAAAGACTCTCTAATAAGGACCAATGAGTCAGAGACTCTCTATTAATAGCACCTGAAGGACGAATGAGTCAAAAACTCTCTAATAATACCGCTAAGAAAGACAGATGAGTCAAAAGACTCTCCAATAAAACCGCTAAAAGGGCAAAGGAGTCAAATACTCTCTAAAAAGGATCAATGAGAAAGACAAACGAGTCAAAGACTCTCTAAAATGAGCTGCTCTAATATAAGGCTGGGTAAGTCTCCTAAAATATACGCTCTAAACTGCGATGCTTGTCTCTAAAGAGAAACGCCTCACGAGACAAAGTATGTCTCCTAGGGTGAGCTCTAAACGACTCTTTCATTGCCCTTGCAATGAAAAGGCTTCTACTATCTAAAAGGTGTCTAAAAAACTTGGAAAGTCTACTAAGTAAAGAGGGGAGCAATACTTGGACTGAGCAAGTCTCCTAAGGATGGGTTGGGCTAGCGCCTTCATTGCCCCCCCCCCCTTTTTTTTTAGGCCTTACACAAAATAATCAATTCATCAATCAAGGAATGCTCTCAAAATCTAATGTCTTAGTCACATGTCATTTGTCAACTAGAGTCATGACATCAGAAAAAAATTTGGGGCAATCTATCATGGACATCATAAGAAGTATCTGCAATTTAGAGAAATTAGCTTCTATGAACTATAGATTAATAGAACTAGCTATTTATACTTCTTTAAACTATAAGACATGAACATGTGTAAATTAAGAACATATGATCTCCAATTCTACTGTATGTAAAGAGTATAAGCCTAGAAAATTGAAGATGAGAATTATATGTCTTGCGAATAGCTAAGCTTAATTATCTTGGGAACAAGCATGAGCTATACGATAGTGCTAGTGCCATCCTAGAATTAACCTACAAAGTATGATTCAAACTTGCTATATACTGAACACAATCATATTTGAACATTCTTTCCTTCAAAACGATTTAACTATAAGCTTCTACTTCTAACACAAACAGTATGCATGATTATCCCTGCTGACATTCGAACAAGTGTAGATGACAGATGAAATATACACTCTTTTAATATCAATCTCAAGAATGTACAGTCAACATCACTTCCCAAGCTAGCTAGAATTTAATCTATGGAAAATAAGGAAATTTGCTACACTTATCCAACTTGATAAAGTTAGTGTTCATCAACAATATATAAAAGGCGATCAAATAACTAACATGCCCTGAATTGCAAGTGAATGGTGGGCTGAATTACGCCTACCATATAGGGGCTGAACTGTGGCATGATTATGAAAGATTATGACAGTAGAATGCATGAGCATACAAGTCGATGAACAGATATATATATATATATATATATATATATATATATATATATATATATATATATATATTACCATCACAATTTTGAGCATCCTAGTCAATGAATAAATAGCATTGAACCATGACTGCACTCTACGTTAACATGGGCTGATTTTCTGGACTGCGCTTTGTGCACAAACAATGGATGAATTATGACTAAACCATAAATGAATGAACTACACAGTTGGCGAAATTCTAACCAAAATCTAGGTCTCACTACTATACAGAGACCATTTAAGCAATTATACAGCTATATGCATCATTCCCATACAAAATCAAGCATTGAACATATCAGCAACTTAGTTTTACAATGGGGCATTACAATGTTGTTCATAATTTGCATGTTAGATTTCTCCATACACAACAACACTTGGCATAGCATTTTGACCATACTATGATCCCTTTCATACTTTGATAGTGCAGCAAAAACCTTCATAATCCCCACTGAAATAAAGACTAGGCAATTGTCCAAGTTAGTGAAGATATGATGATTTCTTTGCAATCATAGAAATAGGGCAGAATTAACGTTAAAAATCTGAACAGGGCTACTGGTATGGATGTGCTATTACCAATGATGTCCCTGTTTTCATTAATCATCACATCAGCAGGGATAATATTATTGATCAACTTTAGAGAGGGTCAAATAGTCTTGTCAAAGCCTTTGTTTCTTCTTCAGAGGGTAAGACCTATTTATCAAAACCAGGCCCATAAATTGTACAAACCAAAAGGCCATTTGATGGATCCAAAACAGTTTCTCGGCATGTATCATCGCAAACATGAACACAGCCAGTTTTCTCACAAAGAAACACATCTCCAATCTGAGAGTATGAAGTCAACAATTACCATTAGGTGAATCCTTTCATAACAGACATCTTACATTTCACTTCCAGGTTAGAACATAGCTCCCAATAAGATCTTTTAGGATTTTATATTTGCAAACTGTCAAATTAAAATATTATATCCTTATATAAACGAAATTAAAAATCATTTTGCAAATAATGGCATATCTAGAAAATTCTAAACAAAAGTGCCTTATAACATTTTTTATTTTCAAGCTAGGATATTGAAGACTGATACATAATTTATGAAACACAGAGTGCATACACACAAATCTGAGATTAAAATACATAAATTAGAAAAAGAGGATAACAAACATTGACCAGATATTGGAATCCGGTGAAAATATGGCCGGAGAAGAAGAAAATAACTGAAACCCTTGAGGAGGATGATTGGAAAAATCAAAGGAATCTAGAATTTTGGTTTGGGCCAGAACTAGAGTTTGAGAAATTGCAAGAATAAGGCTAAAAAGAAGTTAGGGTGAAGAAGATGAAGAAAATGAGGTGGAATGGACAACCGGAGCTCCGACAAGCTTAGCCGTAGAAGAAGATCCAGAAATTCCCTTTTCCAATCTCTCTCGCTCTCCCTTTCTCTCTCTGAATTATTTTGAACGAAAAAATGAATCTCCTCACTTTCTTTTTATAGATGATGAACACTCCTTTAGAATTTTTTTTGAAAATTGAATCAAATGACAGAGAGTCACTGGATCTGCAATGACTTTGGTCGAAAAAGGTCAGATTCGAGTTGATAAAGGCCAGATTCAAGGCTTTCATAGTTAGATCTAAAGGTTAGAAATCCGAATTAGGGTTTCAAGGTTAGGGAAAATGGATCTAAGGTTTTCTAACGATGGCAAAACCAATAGAGATGAAGAAGAAGATGAGGAATCTGAGGACATGACAGATCAAGGGTTCGAGGTTTTTAAAAGATAGTGAAGAACATAGAAATGGACAGATCTTGCGAATATCAAAGGGGAAAACCAGGTACGAAGAAGATCAGAGCTCGGCCGTAAGCTTGCCGGAGCTAGATCAGGGTTTTCTCTCTTCTCTCCCTCTCTCTCTCTCTCTCTTCTCTCTCTCTCTTCTCTCTCTCTCTCTTTGAAATTTTACGAGAATTAACAGTCCCCTTCATTTTTTTTGTTCTCTGGGTTTTATACATAACCGATTGTTATTGATATTGGCGCTCCCCAATTTGATAGGCACACGAAAATTTGATGGGCGGGCGGTTTGATAAGGCGCGCCCGTCAAATTCGTCCTATTATAGCTCGGCTAGGCCCATTCCAGGATAAATCACCCCCCTTTGGATTCTCACTACGCTCACCGCTTCGGTTTGTTCACTAAGCAAACGCGCTCGAATTTTGACAAAATTTTGCAGGGACCCTTGTGAGACCCTAATCTAGCTTAGGGTGGAATTTAAGGTCTTAATTCACTGATTTGATGAGGTTTTACACAAACACTGCGAACTTGGGTCCAGTCAAAAATGGGGTGCCTACACCTACCCATCTGTGTCTAGATTAGGCCGTAGTCCATCTTCCAATGGCTACGATCGGTCCTTAGGTACACAAACAAAGTCATGAGTCGAAATACTCTCTCCACTCCTCTAGATTAGGATTCGGGTTTGTTGCCTTCAGGTAACACTTCTTAAAATGTAAGAAGATTAAAAGCTTTTTCTTTGGGATTAGGATATAAATCCCATCTTTTCAAAGATCTCATAGGATTAGTCTCTTCTTGATCTACCCATTGAAAGCAATCTCATGCGATCTCATCTAATCTTTTGATCATGTGTCTATCATTCGCCTCTTGTGTGATTCGATTATGTCTTCATTTCCTTTCTCAATTGGCAAGAATTGTGTCTCAATCATTTGATTGTGCAATCTTGATGATCTAATCATACTTGTACCCTTGGTCTCTTCTTCCTCTAGGGGCTACCTTTTTTTAGATTATTTTGCTAAGCCCTTCAGAGTTCACTCTCATGATCCTTGAACTAGGGGCATTCGCCTATACGAATCTGTCATCATCATCATATCTCAGTCAATTCAGGATTCATTCTATCATCCCAATTACTTGCTTAGCCTACAATCATCTTTCAGTCATTAAGTAGAAAACACTCCTTGAATGTCAAGCTTGCACCTAGTGTTCATTGTTTCCATTTCAGGAAGTTGTCACCATAGATAAGCTTACTACTTCTTGGGTTTGAATCTATTCGCAGTCAGTGATGAAGCAAATTTCTCATTTTCTTTGGAAGCGTCTCTAATCCTCTCCTTCTATACTCATGGCAGACTCTATGAAAAAATCACAGCTCTCTTACATCATGGAAGCCTTGACCCAGCTCGTCCAACAGATGAAGGAATTGAAGGAAGAAAATCAATTCATCAAAGCTCAACTGACTGAGAAATTTTGTCCAACCACTATAGTTTCTAAGGGAAAAGGTCATAGCTTCTCCATGGTTAGGGGTTCGGAAGAACTAATTGTGAATCTCTCTAGATATATGGCTGCGCAAACAAAAGAAGTTCATCAGATGAAGCAACAAGTGCAATCCTGGTATTGTCAGTCCCAAAGTTCTGAACATTTCGCTGACAAAAATATTAAAGTCCAGGATGTTGTTACCAGGAACTCCGTCTCTCGGCACCATCAGGATTCTGTTGGGCCCTTAATTCTTAAATATGACCAAAAGCCACCATCTGAGATTCCAAAAAGAGAATTCACCGACTTGCCGATCTCGCGACCTGATGCTTTGAAATGGTTGCTCAAGGAAAGAATGATAACACTATTGGGACCAGAGCATGTTCCTAATCCTCTTCCCAAGACCTTCCAAATGAAAGAATTTCGTGATTACCATTTACGTCCTGGTCAAGCTACTGATAAATGCCTCAGTTTGAAATATGATATTCAAGACCTTATAGACATGGAGCTCCTCGACCCTCAAAATCTTTTGTCAAGCGGCGGAACTCCATCCTTTCCTGATGACCGCAAACCATGGCTTGATCAAATGAAGAGAAAGCCTTACGATAATCATGACCAGCAATGTACAATGATGGGTCAGGATATATTGAGCCCGGTCTCCACAGGTTAGGAAATCAAAGAGGCCACAACACATGGGGCTTGTAACAGGGGCAAATTTACTTCAAAAAATATCAAGGAGCTACAAAATCCTATGGTATTCAAATACGATCAGTCATGGGCTACACCTAAGCAAGAGCTCAATAAGAAATTTACCCCTCTCCTGTTTCCACCGTCTATCATATTACAACGAGAATTGACTTCAGGCAATATTTATTTACCTCCCATTAAACCTCCTCCTAATCCACTCCCCAAGACATTGAGGGCTCAGGATCACTGTGATTTTCACCGAGGACGGGGGCATAGCACTGATCAGTGCATACTTTGAGACATGTAATCCAGAAATTGGTTGATGAACGTAGGCTGGCATGCCAACAAGCGCTGAATATTGTTGATAATCCCATGCAAAACCTTGCCGTGTAGCCTGCCAATCTCAATGCTTAGAAGGCCCTATACTTGAGAAGCACCGGTCCAGGTGCAGTGAAGAAGAATCAGAAATTGAGAATACCAGACATGAACCGGCTTTCGTTGGGCCTCCAAAGCCAGACAGTTGCAGCAGTTGCAGTTTTAGTCCTTCACTTTTTTATTGAGTTGAATCATTATGGTCAGTCTAGTTATTGAGTCAAGTCTTACAGTTCTACAGTTCAAAGTCAATGCCTAGTCCAGGCCAATTATCTTCTGCTTTTCTTCTTATTTTTTAGAGTTGTGAATCCTGAGCATTTTCAGGATAGGTCATGGGATGTAATAGCCTTTCTTTGAATAAAATTTTAGTCCCAATAGCTCTTTGTGTTTAATTCTCAAGTATGCTTCTGATCTTAATAATAATAATAAGACTCCCTCGAATGAGAAAGAACATGCCGACGAAACTCCTCTTGAGTTGCAGCCTATGCTCAAACAAGAGGAGGAGCACCGAGCCCAACCTCTAAAAGAGAAAATTGAAATGATAAACATTGGCACTGAAACTTTGATTCAGTAAATGCCTAATGGAAATACACTGCCCTCTAAAGAGTGTGAAGAATTAGTAAACCCATTTCGAGGATAAAGAGATGGTCCAGTAAGCGCTACTAATAGTGCCAGGAGAAAGACCTAGATAGAAGGTCCAAGAAAGAATGAAGGAAAAGAATGTCACATGCTATACAAGGGGCATGGATTGGAAACAACTTTCATATCTCCAGTCAATGGCCCTGGTCACTGGTTTCACCAGTGACAATGTAAAGCCATCGAATTCAATATGAAAAGTGCAAGAGCAATAATCTTAGAGCGATCATCAAAATATCAAGAGTAACTGATTCAAGGATGAAAGGATGTCAAAAAAAAAACCATTATGCACTCTCAAAGTCAAAGTATATCAATATTTAAAAGGAAGAAGAATCATTATCTCTTACTGGGAAATGCCGTCAAACTCCGTGAAAAAAAAAGAAAATAAGAAATAAGTACCAGAGGGACTCTAATAACCTAGATTGATTCTCAATCTGAACATCGAAAGGCCTCCTTTGGCAGAATAAATCTCAAAATCATAACCCAGCGTCAAAAGAATACCAGTTTGCAAACCCTTTGAGCCTGGATGAAATTTTCTTGAAAACCCATCAAACTAGGGGCATCCGCCCGGAACTACGCTCAACCTGATCCCTACATTGGGGTACGTAGGCAGCTCGGTAAAACCGAGTTCGGTCATTTCAAAAGAAAATATTCAATGGTTCCGGAACCGAAAAAAGGGAGGGACAAGGTTCTAAAAAAAAAAAAATCCCATTTACCTTCAAACTAGGGGCATCCGCCCCGAACTACGATCAACTCTGATTCCAGTGAGGCTGGAATACGTAGGCAACTTAGATACTTGAGTGGCATACTAAGCCCGAGTCGGCTCCACACATAAGTGGTGAGGTTTTGTATATTAATCCTTAAATTAAAAGTAATTAAATCACTTAGGACTTTTCATGAAATTAGAATTTTAGAAGAACTTTCACTTAGATTGAATTCAAACAAATTAAGAAAATCAAGATACACATTTAGGAATTACATTAAAATTATATTTTAGGATGCATGTCACGTAATTCGCATATTAATATAGAGTTAAGTGAGCCATTTAAAAGAAACTCAAAAGAGTTAACTTTTGGAATTGAAAACCGATTATCGGGCAGGAATGGTGCATGTGGTGGTAACTCCTCTTACCTTTCATTCTCGTAACCAGGTAACGAGTCTAGATTTCTAGTCAATTATGGGTCCTAGATCCCTCATCTAGGTGGCGACTTTGTCACTCTCTTTTGCGTGAAATTCAGATTACCTTAGTGATCCCAAGTTCACGGAAAAGATGAATTAAATCACACCTTGCTAGGCTCGGCGGCTTACCCCTGCCCTTATGGGTACTGGGTTGCACGTTTGTTTGCACCATATGGCTTGGTTGCTGCCTGCTTGGTTGGGTAATTAAAATCAATAATAAAAAGCACACGCCAACCGCGTGGGTACAAGAGACCAAGAGAGTGTAGCGCCTCGCGCACTCGCGACCCTCTCGCGAGATCGGGTCCCACAATAGGATATAGCAATCACCGGCATTAGCTTAAGGCTAACCAACTTGCATTAGTTAGGGCATATAGGGAGTCCTAAAAATTACAATTCATTTGAACTTAAGCAATTGCACAAGAAGCTTTAAAAACTAGTCAGGTCTAGTTGATCGAGTCTAGGATAGTGGTCTTAGATGGTTATGCATCGTAGTTTAGAATAGGTCACCGAACTACGTCGACTCTATTTCTTCCTGAGGCCGGGATACGTAGAGCAGCCGGGACGGATGGCCATCTTGGTCCAAGTCAAATATCACATTAGAGTCTAGGGTTTGTCGTGTCGAGTCGTGTGTGGAGCCGAGTTGTGCTGTATGTTTTGTTGTGTTTTCTTACTTTCATGGACAGACCTTATACCTTTAGTTGTAGCATGCATGTGTTTGCACACCAGAACTTAGACATCATTTAGGCATGTCACTCATAACCTAGCTATTCTTAAGTGGTATTCCTTTCATTTCTTTTGTGTGTGCTTATTATTCATCTCCGAGACATGCATGATTAGATAGACATCTTCTTTGAGATATATGTTCCCATTTCACATGACTTTCGCCCAAAACTCTTCAAAATTAATAAATAAATGGCATAAGAGACCAGGTGCTTGCACTTGGGCGGATGAGGTGCTCTTCGGATCTTCCAAATTCGTAACCAGGCACGGACCTTCTTTTATATCTCTGGTTATCCATAACAGAGCATAGTATGGGATCCAGGGCCTACTTCCTTGGATGGCGACTCTTCTTTGTTTAAGGTACGTCTCGAATCTGGGCTAGTCCCCGAATCGAGAGGTATCTCACCTTTCATTGCCACTTATGCTGTGAGAGGCAACCTTTTTTAGAGTTCCTTGGTAGAGCTCTCCTTCTCGTGGATGATCTAGAGACTTTCTGGGGGCTCATCCCCCGCCTCTCTCGGATCGGGGTCCACAGCTCTCCTTTGTTGGGTATATGATATAACCCATGTATGTTCTGATATAAGCCCAATAAGATAATGGACCGGTGCAGTGGGCCTACATGGGCTAGAGTCTATTAACCCGTCATTAACCCTTGTGTGTGTGTGTGTGTGTGTGTGTGTGTGTGTGTATGTGTGTCTATATATATATATATATATATATATATATATATATATATATATATATATATATATATATATATATATATATATATACTAGTAAAAAACTCGTGCGATGCACGGGCCGACAAAAAATTGTACGGACTACATCATAGGTTGATCCAAACCGTCCATGTGATGGAACACAACATAAATAGGTTGTGCCCCAAAAATCATTTCCATAGGCTGATGCTAGCCCTCCAATCTATAGAGGTTTCCATAATATGTTGTTCCTCTTAAATCGGACGGTTAAGATCACCCTATAGATTTTTTATTAAAAAGCATAAAAGAGGGGGTAAGATTGAAATTATGTGGCTTTATAGGTTGATCCAAACCGTCCATGTGATGGAACACAACATCAATTGGTTGTGCCCGTAAAATCATTTCCATAGGTTGATCCTAGCCCTCCAATCGATATAGGATGATCCTAGCCCTCCAATCGATAGAGGTTTCCATAATTGTTGTTCCTCTTCAGGTACCCGAAATTTATCAATATTTTGCAAGTGTCCTGCATGAGTAATATAAAGTAGTTCTTTTGTCATTGTCATATGTCTTTACCTCTTCTCGGTAGTTTTTTTTCGTAATTGTCATAGACAAGTACCCTGTGTCGGTACTTTTCGTATGTAGATTACGATTTTACCCTCACATAGATAGTATGTACAGATATGTGGGGAGGGCAAAAAATGGTAAAAATCATCCCCATTGACGTGTTAAATGGACAATAATTCCCCCTTCTCTCTTCTGCTATATATATATATATATATATATATATATATATAGAGGAAAGTGTTTCTAGTCCAGCCGACTAGAGATCATTCTCTAGTCCAGCCGACTAGAGATCATTCTCTAGTCCGCCACCCAAAAACACATGAGTCTCACATATTTGGGTGATGCAAAGCATTCATTTGATGGGCCCTGACATAGAGACAGTGTCCACAAGAAATTAGCTTCATAGGATCATCCCAACCCTATGATTTGTGGAGCTTAAAATGAACGGCTATAAACCGCCACAAATCTGTCCATTTTTTAACTCCACAAATCGAAGGGTTAAGAAGATCCTATGAAGCTGAGTTTTTGTGGACATCCTATCTATGATGAGGCCTATCAAATGAATGCTTTATAGATCACCCAAATATGTGGGACCCATGTGTTTTTGGGTGGCGGACTAGAGAATGATCTCTAGTCGGCCGGACTAGAAACACTTTTCTCATATATATATATATATATATATATATATATATATATATATATATATATATATATATATATAGAGGGGCTGGAGGCAACAAACTTGGTATTCCAAACTATAGGGTATAATGCTTCCTAATGTTTCTATATATATAGGGGTTGGAGGCAACAAACTTGGTATTCCAAACTAGATACCTTAGGTGTAATGCTTCAAGCAACCTCTTGGTTGATCTAACACCCTTCTCTTTGGATCACATTGAGAAGTTGGAGTGGATTAACAAGAGCTGTTTCGCTAGCAACAATAAGAGAGGAAACACCCGCCCACAATAAATCCCCTTCAGGGGCCTAGTTGATCAGACCCTCGTTGGTCATGCCCTCCGAAGCCAAGGGGCATTACTAGCCCCCCCCCCCCCCCCCCCCCCCCCGCATAAGAAAACTTTCTGCGATGGTCCCTAGCAATTCGCCCTTTTTTTATATATATTATCACAAAAACCTCAGGCCTTCAAATATCTCATTACCCGATTTAACTTTTATTTTATCTTTTCTTATTTAGTTGGCAAAGATTTTACAATAACTATACCATTTTGCTTTGAATATCATTTTTTAACGTTCCATTGCACAATTTAAGGGAAGTGATATATTCGGCCATTTTTTTTTCCCTGGGGAAGCCTCCTTCAGTGCATTTATAACTATCCTTTTACACTAGAGCGGGCAGATTAGAACGATGCTTTGAGTAGCACCAGATTAGATATTATAGTTCTCAACATATTGTCATCAGCTCAAAATGGAGGAATGTTGCTTTCATAAAATGTTTCTAAAAATACAGTTGAGGCTCTAATATTTAATAGTCCATAAATTTACAATCTCTTATAACTTATTGCTCAGACCAGAAAATAGCTCTTTGATGGTTTCCAACTTTAGAGTTTCTAAAGTTGTGGATTTTCCATGATTTAGACTTTCCAAATCATGGATTTCCAAGTTTAGAGTTGCTAAACATGTGTGGCCTTGCATTCTAAGCAACCTTTCAAATAAGTTAATCTCTTTAATTTGGAAACGTTTTGGAAGGCAAGTTGGCTCAAATAACACTTGTCAATTTATGCCTAAAGATCCAGTGAATTTGCACTCAAATTAGAAGTTTTATGGGAGCTCATTGCCTATTTAAAGAGACCCTTGGTCCTGCTTCCTACCATCACAATTAAGAGAACTCATTAAGAGTGAGAGAGAGACAGAGAGAGGTCTCCCATTAATATAGTGGTGTGTTAAGGGATAGAAGTTTTAAGGTACATCTAACCCACTTCAATTAATTCAAAATTTTCTTTGTTTTTCATTGTCCAAAATTCAAAGGGATCATCAAGTTAATGTTTTGAATAACAATAGCATCGTTCTATTACTGATAATTTATACTCAGTTCAAATGCTTAATACAAAAATCCAGTGATCTTAGATATACAAGAGTATTTTCTTAGGTAGCTTCAAGTGAACATTAATGATATTCAAAGTATGTACATATTGTATGTGGGTACATATTATATGTAGGTACATAGGAATTTCTTCAGTCTTTTCAGTGGAATATGTAGTGGACACAACATTCATGAACTTAGGTGTGACAGTAGCAGAGGAAAAAATAGTAGATGAAGACAAGGATTGTAGCAGTAGGTCATTGGATTAATTTCTTGCCAAACAGACATGTATAAAACTTGCGCACTAAAAATATGGCCAAGGTAAAGACAAAGAGTTAGACAAAGAAAGTACTACGTGGCTAAGGGCAAGGGACGGAGATGGCGGACAACACCTATTTGATAACTATTATAAATTGTGTCCACCTGTAATATTAATTATTATAGCCTCAATTGTATTTGAATCAACCACCAAGGAAAACTAGTTGTGGAAAAAATTCAAAATAGTTTCATTTTTTAAAAATAAATCCGATGAGTGCTCTGGTTGTTGATCGCATGTAGCTATTTTCTTGCAAATTTATGCTCAAAGAAGGGAAATTTTCTTTGGTTTTAGTTGGAAACCAACGTTACCCATTGGGGCATTTTTTTTTCTCGCTGCTCCTTCTAGCAACTCTCTCTTTGTTGTTTGAGCAATTCTAAACTCAAGGTCGCCCTTTCAAAAATCAGATGAAAGGACGCCCCCATTGGTGGAATGTCACATAAGCGCCTTTAATGTTCTCTGACTTTTACACATTATAAATGCACTTTGGTCATGTTCCACGGTTAGGCGCCCCTGACTTTAGCATTCCTCTTGTTTTATTTACAACATCTATTTACAACCGTTGGTCATAGCCGAAAGATGAACAACATAAGTATATCCTACCCCTCCAATTTGTAGACTCTTACACCATTTCCTTTTATCTTTCTGATTAATCGGTTTTACTATCTATCATGAAGAAGTAGAGTAGGTGGACCATCACCATCTGGATCAACACTAATCTTGGGTCTCACAAAGGAACATGCATGTACGTTCAAGATGTTGGTCTTGTAGAAATATCTTGAGGTGACTCATGTAGTCTTGGGACATATAGAGTACTACTTTGTTTAGTTTCTCTTGGGCCTAATGAAATTTGATGGATCAAAAGTGTTCTTAATGGAATCTGGGTGGATCTAGACCCAATGGAAGGTCAATCTATAAAAATGTGCATAAGTAAGAACAAAGAGTACCTTAAAAATGAAAATTTAAGGATTAATTAATTTTAAATGTTAAAAAGATTAACTAAAAATACGTTAAGGAGAGGAGGGTAGTGTGGTTTTTTTTCTTCCTAGATTTAGGGGCCCTTGTTTAGTCGGGTTTGAATCTTGCATTGATTAAACTGACGAAAATGCGTCTGCTTTAGGGTTTAATTTTTAAATTGTAAGCCCAATGCTTTCCACCTTGGCATTCCCATCTTATTTTGATGATTCCAATACGTTAAGTGTTGTTAATAATTTTCACTCCTCATAGTTGCCATTTCGGGACCACCCTTGGATTTTCACAAATATAGGGCGGCAAGGTGGAAGGTCTTTGCCCTGACGATAAGGCAAGGTATTTATATGAAAATTTGAACCTTATATATAACGGTATTCTCATCATTTTAAATTTTATCGTTTATCAAAGCGAAACTGTCTTGGATGATGTATTCAACCAATTATGGGATGGGACAACAATTGTATGCACTCCAATTTAGTATGATGGAATAAACTCCGATAGTGTGATCAATTAAACATAAGAATAATTTGTTTTGTTGTTCATTCTTGAATAGAGTTGACCCATTGAAACTTCCTATTTTCTACTAAAAGGAGGATCTCTTCTCAGATTTTGCAGGTGTAAGTGGAAGAGGTATCATCTTCAATGTCTTAAAAAAGAGTAAATTATCATTTGAATGAGCAATTTTCTAGCTAAGAGTTTGTTAAAGACTTCAGACATTGGAGAGACATATTCGCATCTGTAAGTATGTAAGTATCATGAGTTTATTTGCTACAATACAAATTAATAATCTCATATATGATTTAAATAATTCACTTAATTATTTGGCATGTCATTGGTTGTAAATAAATAGCAAATAAAAATTTAAAAAAAGAGAAAAGAGAAAATAAATAACTAAGATAGTTAATAAAAATATTTTTTTGATTTAAATATGAATTCGAAGATTTTTGTGCAAAGAAGTTCTTTCATATTAGAGTAATTGTTGGATTTTTACAATTAATTATGGAGAAAATAATCTGTTTATACAAGTATATACTTTTATATATTTGAAAAAAGGGTGATGATTTTTTCACCCCTATAGGATGATGCGCCCCCCTTTTAACATTATTTGACGTCAGTCTGTGGTGTGTGATTGTGTACCAATATTTTACAACCGGGTGCGCTAGTGTTGAAGCCACGGACAGTTTTAATACTGCAGATAAGGGTGTCAATTTTGGCTCGGGCTCGGAAGCTCGCTCGAGCTCGGCTCGAAAAAAGCTCGGGTCGAGCTCGGCTCGAATCCTTAACGAGCCGAGCCGAGCCGGCTTGCCAGGCTCGTTAAGCTTAACGAGCCGAGCCCGATTTAGGCCAGGATCGGCTCGGCTCGTTAAGAATTTAATATATTTAAATATATATATTATATATTAATATATACACTAAAAGGGTTATCCAGGGAGTGAAAGGGGGAGGCAAAATATGTCACTTCATTTTTGGAACCCCATTTGTTACTTGGACCACCCCCCATAGTGTAAAAAAAGTAGTCAAATTACACTAGATAGGGCTGTCCAGGGAAGATGAGGGATGTGAACTTAATAACCAGAGCTCGGTAAGGCTCGCGAGAGTGACCGAGCCGAGCCTGGTTCGAGCCCGAGCCGAGCCTGGTTCGAGCCCGAGCCGAGCATTTGAGCCTAACGAGCCGAGCCGAGCCTGGCCAAGCTCGGCTCGGCTCGGCTCGTTTACACCCCTAACTGTAGAGGACTAAGCAGGGTGGTCGCTTGAAAGTAATTACTCTTTTCTTTGTATATACGATTCTTTTCTTCTTCATAATTTCTATTTATTTTTCTTATTGATCTTATTATGATTATTGTTGCTTTTCTTTCAAGAGATAAGTTTTTGTTATTTTTTTTTCTATCTCGTTGGCAGATTTTCAATGTTTATTTTCAATTTCTTTGATTCTTTATTTTCTTCGGTACGTCTTTCTTTTACTTATTATTATTTATTTTTTTTATTTTTTTGCATTATTTTCTTTTTAATTCTTTTTATTTGGTGTTAAAGGAAATGATGATAGCAGTGATTTTCAATTTGCAATTTATTGGTATGTCTCTCTTTTTATTATTTCTTTATCATTATTATTATTATTATTATGATTTGCATTCTTTTTTTAATTCCTTTTATTATTCTTTTTCCAAATAACATGCATTCGAAAATATAAATACCTTTCTTTCTATTCCAGCTTTGTTGTACCCAACGACGAAAGGACTTCCTAGAAAAGAAAGGAAAAAAAGTCCGGAAAGGCTTTCCGGGGTGGAAAGACCTTTCCAACGAACCAAACGGGCCCTTAAGCTTGTTCACTTGCGTTCTCGGAAAATCGAATCCCTGGAAAACACCTTTTTTTTCTCCGAGAAAGCTAAAATAGTGGTGTTTACTTGTTTTCCCGAGAAACTAACAGGATGAGGTGGAAAATGTCAAAAAATGACATGGAAAATGCCACAAATGACGTGGAAAAGACTATTTTCCCACAAGTGTGAGAAACCAAATTCCACCTTTTGATGCGATTTGGTTTCCCACGGAATAAGCCGTGTGAGAAACCTTTTCCTGCACAGTTTCTCGGGATTTCCTGTGCAAGTGAGCAGGCACGGGAAACCTTTTCCTACACAGTTTCTCGGGATTTCTTTTCCTTTTGCCATGTCAGTTTCTCAAGCATTCTTTTCTCGGGATTTCTTTTCTTTTCTCAGGATTTAATTGCACACTAAATTTCTTAAAAGTAGAGACAAAGATATAGGGGTGCAATTCGGGTTGGGTTGGATCTGGTTGAGAAGTGGAAGGGAATAAAGAAATATGTCTGTGTCATGGAGCTCTACAATCTAATTGATTCAACATTGTTTCTTTTGTCATTACTAGGAAGTCATCGATCTACAGGTAATTTCTATAGATTTTGTCCTGGGAATTGAATGCACGCAAGTTTCAATTTGTGTGGATCATCTGCAACTAGAGAAAAGAGAACTGTTCCTCTCTGTTTGATTAGCATAAGCCTAAGCAAGCATAAATCCTGTTCGGATCATTCAGTTTATGTCATCTTGGAATTGGATCCAATATTACATTTAGCTCTCTGAGTGGAATATAGTGAAGTTATCATATGAATTGTGCAAGAGGTACAATTTGGCCATCTGTGCTTTCGAATGATGTTTCACCTTACTCCGATCCATGCCTCATCTTGCATGCCATTTATTTGACAAAAGTAGAGAGAAAATTTCAGTATTAGAAGCTCCTTTAAGTTCCTTTTTTTATAGAAACTATATAGTTGTCAAAATAATGCCCGCTCTTTAGACCTGGTTAGATATTATATCCCAGTTAGATAGAACCAAGCATCTACATATTTCTATTAACTTGTGGTTGAAGATTTAACTACCGTACTAATATTATATCCCAATATCAGTGAGGTGTGGTTACTTTTTTTAATGCGTTATTATTATAAGGAATGGAAATTGCAACCAAGACACAGTTTTGCTCATAGTGAATCTCTCATCGTGCATTAGAGTTGTTGTATGGTGAAGGAAGAATTAGCCTGTTCCCCTAATTGTATTGGAAGGGCATTATAAGCATGGGACACTGCAAGTGTTATTTTGGGTTTGAAAATTAGAGTTACTCTATGCTCAAGGGAAGTGGATTTGCTCATCACCAGACTGCGTCATCATTTCCACAACACTTGCAACCATTACACCCTTTTGCTAACTTGCTCTTTCATAGCCCTTGTGGTAGTAATTGTGTTTATACCTGCTCATTATAATTTTATTTTGCTGCCATACTTGCTTATTGCTTCCTTCAGGCCTGCCTAATTCATCTCTATGATATGAACCTTTGGTGGGGCCTAACAAGTGAATTGTTTAAATCTTTGAACAAAGTAGGCGTTACGAGCAAATTTTTCTGATTTTCCGTTAGGATAATATTAGCCGTTTGAATCAATAGCAATTAATTAGAGTCCATTAAGTTAGGAAAGATCAATTAGTTAGGAGTTATCAAGAGTCCATTAAGTTAAGATTTCCCTATTCTTTCTCCTACTTTTGTGCAAGTGTACGTGAGATACGAGTGTGGCTTAATGTATAAAGAGAGAAGGAAATATAAATAAAGGCATGCAGAATTTATCCCAGAAACTATGTTTGCGCACAAAGGAGGACGATCCTTCCCTCGAAGTGGGTCAAGAGGCCGATCTTCCCTCTAAGAAGATCAATCCGTTGCGAACCGGATCGGGTTTGTAACAAAGTGGTATCAGAGCAAGGCATGGATGGTCCAAGGATGGGACGGTTGGAAGCGGCGTTGCGTTCTCTTGCGGTGGAACAAGAGAGAATGATCAAGGAGATGGAGGTGATGTTTTCTGTTCTGAACGCTCAGTTTGACGAGATGATGGCTATACGTACGCGCAGCCCGAAGGAAAGTTCCAACATCCAAAACCGTAATGGTGGAGGTAAAGGTAAAGTTTATGGCCTCTCAGGGACAAGTGTTTCAGGTTTGTTGAATTTGTATCGTCCCAAGTTCAAAAAAAGAAAAAGAGAAAAAGCCACGAAAGAAATGTGTTCATCAGCGTTGTCAATTCCAACAAGGTCGTCGTCGGAAAATCCGTCGTTCCTCTCAACGTACCCAACACCACCGAGAAGATCCTCATCCACGACCATCCGTGTGTTGAAACATAAAAAAAGCACGGCAATGGAGCTTAGATGAAAAATACGATCATATCAATTTGAAAATCAAGCAGCCTCAACTCTTGATGACAAAATGTGAAATGCTGACTAATTACAAGACAAAGAGAAGAAGAAAAAGACGGAGAAAGAAAAAACAAAGAAGATGGAAGAAGTATTGGAAAGTCTCCACAAGAATCTCCAACCTTGAGGTTGATTTCAAGGTGGGTGGGATGTTACATGCAGATTTTTCTGATTTTCCCTTAGGATAATATTAGCCGTTTGAATCAATAGCAATTAATTAGAGTCCATTAAGTTAGGAAAGATCAATTAGTTAGGAGTAATCAAGAGTCCATTAAGTTAGGATTTCCCTATTCTTTATCCTTCTTTTGTGCAAGTGTTCCTGAGATACAAGTGTGGCTTAATGTATAAAGAGAGAAGGAAATATAAATAAAGGCATGCAAAATTTATCCCAGAAACTGTGTTTGCGCACAAAGGAGGACGATCCTTCCCTCGAAGTGGGTCAAGAGGCCGATCTTCCCTCTAAGAAGATCAATCCGTTGCGAACCGGATCGGGTTCGTAACAAAGTGGTATCATAACAAGGCACGGATGGTCCAAGGATCGGACGGTTGGAAGCGGCGTAGCGTTCTCTTGCGGTGGGACAAGAGAAAATGATAAAGGAGATGGAGGTGATGTTTTTTGTTCTGAACGCTCGGTTTGACGAGATGACGGGTATACGTACGCGCAGCCCGAAGGAAAGTTCCAACATCCAAAACCGTAATGGTGGAGGTAAAAGTAAAGTTTATGGCCTCTCATGGACAAGTGTTTTAGGTTTGTTGAATTTGTATCGTGCCAAGTTTATAAAAAGAAAAAGAGAAAAAGCCACGAAAGAAATGCGTTCATCAGCGTTGTCAATTCCGACAAGGTCGTCATCCAAAAATCCGTCGTTCCTCTCAATGTACCCAACACCACCGAGAAGATCCTCATCCACGATCATCCATATGTTGAAACATCAAAAAAGCACGGCAATGGAGCTTAGATGAAAATTACGATCATATCAATTTGAAAATCAAGCAGCCTCAACTCTTGATGACAAAATGCAAAATGCTGACTAATTACAAGACGAAGAGAAGAAGAAAAAGGCGGAGAAAGAAAAAACAAAGAAGAGGGAAGAAGTATTGGAAAGTCTCCACAAGAATCTCCAACCTTGAGGACAAGGTTGATTTCAAGGTGGGTGGGATGTTACGTGCAGATTTTTCTGATTTTCCGTTAGGATAATATTAGCCGTTTGAATCAATAATAATTAATTAGAGTCCATTAAGTTAGGAAAGATCAATTAGTTAAGAGTTATTAAGAGTCAATTAAGTTAGGATTTCCCTATTCTTTCTCCTACTTTTGTGCAAGTGTACCTGAGACACAAGTGTGGCTTAATGTATAAAGAGAGAAGGAAATATAAATAAAGGCATGCAGAATTTATCCCAGAAACTGTGTTTGCGCACAAAGGAGGACAACCCTTCCCTCGAAGTGGGTCAAGAGGCCGATCTTCCCTCTAAGAAGATCAATCCGTTGCGAACCGGATCGGGTTCGTAACAGTAGGTCCCACCCATGCTTATTCTCACAACTCTCTCTCTCTCTCTCTCTCTCTCTCTCTCTCTCTCTCTCTCTCTCTCTCTCTCTCCTCTTTGAACACATACCCTGGGTGGGGACCAACATTCAATGGTTTAAATCTTTGAAGAAGGTAAAAAGTGTATTTTAAAAAAAAATCATTTCAGCCCATCTGATTCGAAGATCCAAACCATTCTTTTGTTGGTCCACAAGGTAAATAGGTTGTGCACATAAAATCATGTCCATACCCAAACCCTCTGATCAGCCTCTACACATCGGAGAGTTAGGATGATCATATGGAGAAGATTTTTGGGGAAATGCTTATTTACATTGAGCTCATCAAACGAACGGTTTGGATATTGGAAGAAGGTAAAAAGTGTATTTTTTAAAAAAAAATCATTTCGGCCCATCTGATTCGAAGATCCAAACCATTCTTTTGTTGGTCCACAAGGTAAATAGGTTGTGCACATAAAATCATGTCCATACCCAAACCCTCTGATCAGCCTCTACACATCGGAGAGTTAGGATGATCATATGGAGAAGATTTTTGGGGAAATGCTTATTTACATTGAGCTCATCAAACGAACGGTTTGGATATTGGGATAAGGGCCGCAATGATTTTTCTAATAAATATGAGTTATATGTATGGTTGGTTTATATAAGGAGGTATACGTATAATTTTTAAAATAGAGTAGTGCCCACCTTGTTCAAAGATCTAAAACTAAAAAATACAAAAATATTTCTAAATTTTCCTATCTTCAGTTTAATACAGCCCTCCAAGTTTAGTAGTTGATCAGATGCAATACACACAACCTGAGACTGGAGAAAATTTCAATTCCAAATAAGCTTGAGATTCAACTCATTTGGATCTGGAACGAGGTATGACCTGGTTCTAACTCGGTGCCCTATGGCGCAACCATGTGATTGACTGCAAGGAGTGACCTCGCGGTCAGTCTAGGTCTGCCCTCAGCCTTCTCAGGCCCCTCACACCGAAAACATGATTCACCCGTATACCAACCTCTGCTCAAACAAGGCCTGATTCTAACACCGAGGGACGCGAGGCCATAACTCGGTGTCCTATGGCACAACAATGAGACTGACCTTGAGGTGTGACCACACGCCCAGCCTGTGAGTCTACCCACGACGGCCGGGTGGCAGTTCTGAGATATATGACACTTTGTTCTCAGTCATTAAACTTAGTTTCCCTTTTGAACGTTTGGTTTCTCTTTAAAAGCCTTGTGAATTCCTCAAACTCTGCATAATTTGATGATTTTCAGATGTTTGAGTTCATGAGGAAATAGTTCATCTTGAAAAACAGTTCTTTAAATTGGAATTTCATAAATCCTAGTCTACTCTGAATGTTCTGGCACGATTCTTTGATTGAATGAAAGAGGATTCCCAATGAATGAGAATTCCCTAAAATCACCAAAACCAAGTACGTATTCTAAGGATTGCTGAGTTTTACGATAAAGAGTGACAAATTGCTGTTCAATGCAAACATATCTTCACTTTCGGATGTGACCATATTTCCTAAGATTCAGATCAGCAAGGAGCTTTCATCTCCAAGATAGAAACCTCAGCTAGACTTAAAGGAGATTTGAGGTTTAAAAGGTAAGAAAAAAATTCATTTCCATAGCCCACTACATAAGATGGTGAGTGGCCGTATACTCCAGTATTTTTCAAAAAGTATTGTACGCCCATAGGATGATCTAAACCGTTCATTTCTTGGGCCCCAAGGTAAAGCAGGTTGTGCCCCCAAAACCATTTCCATAGCCCACTACATAAGATGATCCAAACCATTCATTTCTTGGACAACAACGCAGATAAGTTGTGATAAACAATACCTACTGATCTATAGAGGTTTCCATAATGTGCAGTCCCTCTATACATTAGAAGATCGAGTACGATCATCATTTGGAAATGATCTTTGAGGGGTGACCTATTTGCGGTGCTGCCCAGCTAATGAACGGTTTGGATCATCCTATGGAGTGAGCTGTACCGCACTTTTTGAAAAATACTGTGAAGTATACGGCCACAAACCTTCTAAAATCTCACACTACCTTATGTCACGGGGTGTCAACGATCCACTTTGGATCCTGATCCACCGATGTCTTAGTCACGATCCGTTCAAATCTCTTATCAGTTTCATCTGTTTCGAAGTGTTCCTCGAATCCTAATTCCTGTGTCTCGGTCATGATCCATTTCAAATCGGATCATCATCGAAGTGTCCTAGTAGGTCCTACTCATATTTTTGCACAGTTAAAATTCCCAAAAGAGGACAAGTGCAAGCATGAGCTGCAGCGGCAATGACACAATGGGCTAGTGACTGGTTAAAGAATAAAGAAAAGAGGGTGACTCATTTAGAGATATGAATGAAAACATACTAAAAACTAGTTGCAGTCTAGTGCGATGCACGGGTATCGCACGGGGCATATCCGTTGAGATAGAGAGAAAGAGAAGTGTAGTTTGGGTTTTAACTCTTGCTTAGGAATATGAAACGTATTTGATTAAGGCATTAGGAAACATGCCATGTAATTTGGAAAGAGTAACTTTTGGAATTCCTTGAGGTATTATCCTTAAAAAAAATATTTTTTAAATAAGGGAATGCAAGCATTTTTAAATTTCGGGGTGTCACGTGGGGGTGACACTTGGCGACCTCCACAACTTACCACATTCAGCTTTATAGATATAGATAGATAGATAGATTAGGAAACGTGCCATGTAATTTGGAAAGAGTAAGCGTTCTTAAATTTCGGGGTGTCACGTGGGGTGCTAATTGTTACAAATTTTAAAAGAAAATTAAGTTGAAAAGTCAAAGATGCATTTTCCTTTGGGTTTAAAATTTGGAGGGAAGATTCAAATTAAAGTTTCCCCCTCTTCTTTTGAAAGCAAATATTTTTTGATTAAATGGGGACTTGAACTGAAAAGCTTGAAGTGTGTGTATGCATGTTGTGCTCTCTAAACCAAAGGCAAATTAATAGTCTCACATTGCTTTGGAAGAAATTTCTTCTCATCCATATAAGATGGAGAGTTGGAGAAAGGCTTGGGCCTTCAAGGGCTTTAGAATTTGTCGGGTCTTGGGCTTTTAAAAGAGCACAAGCCAATGTGTAAATAACACACACACACGCGTTGCCGGGCCGTCCCGTGGTCCGAGGTCCGCTAAAACGTTGTTAATTTTTACCCCTTGTTTTGGGCAGTGATAAATCGACTTCCAAATATCTTAAATAGACTCCCCATGTGTCCTTCTCTCTCCTCTGGGTTAGAGAGAGAAAGTGGAGTGAGAAAGACACAAAGGGAGTCGATTTAAGATATTTGGGAGTCGATTTATCACTCCCCCTTGTTTTTGGTATAGTCGCCCCTCCTTAATTGCAAAATCGTTTCAAATCTCAACAGTAACAAATATGACTGTTGGTTTTTGTCTTTTAATGGCTCTTCCCAACGGTCACATGGGATCTATAAAAGGGGTTGATTCGGATTTGTTTAAACATAGAAAAAAAATAAAAAATGTTTTTGCACTTTTTGGTGTTCATCAAGAAAGGATTTCTATTCTATTATTCTTTTCATCTTCTTCCTTCGTTCCGTTCCGTTTTGAGCACAGTTCCAAAGTGGCTCTGGGTGGACCAGTCAGCGAGTGCACATGGACTGGAGCCAAACTTTGGCTGTTTTATCTTGGAGTGTCGATTCACGGATCCCGGTTGCACCGGTAGGGGGCGGATACGATTCTTAAGGAGAGTGACCAGTGGCACGACTCAGCCTTCTTCTTCTATAAAAGAGATAAGTACTGGTACATTTTCATTTCTGATTTCCAACAGAAAAAGGTTTTCGTTTCAAGTAACAGTTTTTCGCTTCAAGTTGCACCTTTTGGGTTCGATTACAAGTTGCACCTTTTGGGTTCGATTAAGTCACAGATCAGACCATTTAATCCAACACTACATAAGGGAATGCAAGCGTTTTTTAATTTGGGGGTGCCACGTGGGGGTGTCATGTGGCGACAATTTACCACATTCAACTTTATAGATATAGATAGACAGGAAATGTTCAAAAAAATGCATATGGCTTATTTTTTACTAAAATGATGCTGAAATACACTTAAAATTATCAAAAAATAGAAGGTGTTTTCGGAAAATAGTAAAATAAAATCAGATTTAGGACAGTGCCACATGCTTCTTTTTTTTGTCTAGATCGAATCAGTAATAATTTTGGAACCCAAAATCGGGTACCGAATTGTTTAAAGTTCGGATTTGGATGGTCCAGGCCGTCTAAGCACCCTTATAAAATTTGAATGAGTATTTTTTGTGCTGACGAAAAAAAGGTAGGAACGAAGAACATTTACGAAAGAATAGCCATCAACAGGCAGGACACGACGAGAATAACACCAAAAGAACGTGCCGAAAAAATTAGAATTCTCCCTTTTAGTATAGTAAGGATTAACTAGAGTTTTCATATGGCATGAGCCCATATACTCTAGTATTTCTCAAAAAGTACTTTACGAGCCATAGGACGATCCAAACCATCCATTTCAAGGGCCACAACATAAATAGGTTGTGTCCAAAAAATTGCACTGGAAGATCCCAACCCTCCAATCTATAGAGGTTTTCATATTATGCAATTCCTCTATTGATCGGAGGGCTAGGATTATCCAATGGAAATGATTTTTTTAGCTCAACCTATTTACGCTATGGCCCATCAAATGGACGGTTTAGATATTCCTCTAGAATGGGCTACTTTTTGAAAAATAAGATTTGGATAATATAGTGAGATCCAGCAGTTGAGACCAGGTGGGACCTACATCTTCGGCCACGATGTCTCCATAGTATATGGGACCCACATTTCAGATTTTTTTTTTTTGTTTTTCTTTATTTATTTTCAGAATCCATGACGTGGCGCCGTTAGTAGAGGACACGTCGGATGACCTGCCGCCTCTCTCTTCTGTCTTAACGCATGTCAGAACCCTTACCGTATAATACGCCACGTGTCAATTTAATACGTGGTCCCCACACCGTGCTCTAAATAAAATATTTTCTGCAAATTGTCGCACTCTTTTTTTCCAGACAAGTAAAATAATTAAGAATAAAATGACCTAATTGTCCCTGTTCAAGTGTTAAATTCTCAAATGAATGCTATCAAACACACCACCAGGCAGACAAGCATTTTCTTCTCTTCTTGCGCACGTGCCACAGTACTATGTTGATTCAGCTCTCCGTGGGAAACCATTAGTAATTCAAAAAAAGTTAATTTAAAGCCGTTTTTACCTAACAATTAATTAATTGATAAATCAGATAAGATTCACAGATGCAATTAATTAATTGTCAGATCAAATAAGATTCTCTTGCATTTATGTAATCTTGTTTAAAAATGTACGTAAAATGTAAAAATTGAGAATTTATATGATGGCCGACCGTCAAAATTACAAGGGCAGATGGCAAAACCCTATCTCTTGATTTTTTAACTAATTCAAACCACATTTTTTTAACTTCTCACTTAAATAAAAAATCAAGATGCAAGATATTATAATTTTGATGGTCGGGCATCATATAAAAGAGAAATTATATGATTGGTGGCCGTGAAAACACGTGAAGTCTAAAAAAAAGTAGGTACGGCCCACTTTTTTCCGTTCATCTGTTTAGGCACAACGTAAATAGGGTGTACCCCAAAAATCATTTCCATAGGATGATCCTAACCCTCCGATCTGAATATGGAGATTTCCAAAAATCATTTATGTAATTTTCATCACTCGTAAAAATGAAATTAAAACAAATTTTACGTCCAAAGTAACAGAATGCAAACTTCACAGCAGTAAAAGAGTCGGCTTAATATTGAAAGGTTGGCTTGAAACTGTACACAGATAGACAAAACAGAAATCAGCCATAAAAGGTAAATAAAATAGAAAGATATGGGTAAAACAGGAAACAAAAATAACAGATGTAGAGAATCTAGAGATATGAGATCGCTCGAGAAACGTTAAAATCCGTGCCGGAACTTACGCCGGCAGGACAAAAAAAAGAACTCGTTTGAGTTTTGAAAAAGTTCAAGAAATTAAGACCGTCCGATCAGATCGAAATAAAGAGGATTTTTCTCATTCCTCATTCTTCTTCACCTAATCACATATTAAGGTTGTCTTTCAACCTTAATATGTGCCTCTAAAAGGTAAATAAAACATAGAGATAAGGGTAAAATAGGAAACGAAAAGAACAGAAGTAGAGATGGCACTGAAAAAACAGATCTCGTGCAAGTCAGCAAAAGTCAAGAAATCAGGACCGTCCGATCAGACAGAAATAAATTGAGATCGAAATAGTTTTGCGACGATCAAGAAATCAGGACCGTCCGATCAAAACAGCGGTGCTGGAAGATTGAGATCAAAACCGAGCGGTTTTTTCTCATTCCTCATCGTCTTCTCTTTCTTCAACTCCAACCCCTCGCCGGAAAAATCGGAGGATCCGACGGTAGGAGAGAAGAGATCTCGACCGTCAGATCCCCAGACCGCGATCTCACCGTTGGAAAAGTTCGTCTTTGCTTTTGGACCGCGGAGATTACGAGCGGCTTCATCATAGGCTCTCGCGGCCTCCTCAGCGGTATCAAAGGTTCCAAGCCATTTCCTAGTCTTCTTCCAGGGATCACGAATCTCGGCTGCGAATCGGCCCCACGGCCGTTTCCTTACGCCTCTAAAATGAGCCTCCTTCACCGGTGCCGAGACGGATTCCGTCTCCTTCTTGCCGGAGGCGAAGCTCTCCACCGCCATAATCCGGTGACTCGTCGGAAAATAACGTAGGGTTTTAAAAATAGTCAGAGGTGGGCGCGTGGGAAAAGAGTAGAAAATTTTGGAGATAGAGTTTGAGAAGAGGAGGAGAGATATGGCCATATTGGAGGGGTATTTATAGGGAAATAGGTGGTCTTCGTTTTGCCCGACAAGAAATTATTTATTTATAGGCTATGATTTTTTCACCCCAATGGAGGATAATGCGCCCCTTTGTAATGTCAAAAAGCGTTAAAGTCTGCAAAAAAAAGTGGGGCGCATTATCCTACAGTTGGGCGTAAAGTCATTTCCCTTAATTTATTTATTTATTTATGATATTCATAAATGCATAGCTGGTGGTGATATTTAACATGATGAGGATTTTCAAATGGAGAAAAGTAAGGAATGCCTGTGTTAGTTTCGAGCAATTATGGATTTCGTGTACTTTTTAAAACAATCATCATACACGGGTGATTCAATCTTCAGGTGGAAAAAAGACCCAGTACACTTCTAACATGATCAGAGGCCTCGTATGTTGCCCTGCCTCACAAATTCACAACTCAACGTCAATCATTATTTTTAAAGTAATATTTTATTATTTATTACTTCTCTTTTGGAAAAAGAACGGCTACGTTATTAAAATTTTAATTATTTACATATTTCTTTTGGTTGAGAACGGTGATGTAATTGAATATTTTATTATTTCTCGCGTCTCTTTTAGCTTAGAATAGCGATGTTATTGAATATTTTATTATTTTTCACGTCCCGAATTCTTGAGTACGCCACCGGAATATCAAGTATAACGCCGTATTCAAGAGACACCCACCGTTCAAAGGTATCAAGTACGTCACCGGATTCTAGAGTACGCTGCCGAAATATCGAATACGCTGTCGGATTTTCTGGGTTCAAACATATGTTTCAAACGTATTGAGTACGCCATCAGAATATCGAAAACGCCGCCGGAATATCAAGGAATATGCCTGTTGAAATATGGTGCAAGCAGAAATAGAGTGTACGCCGGCGGAATTCAGGAGTACACCGGCGTAAGTAATGAATACGCCGGCGAAATCTCATACAAAGAGGCGGTATTAATAAAAGATGCCACCGTTCCATATTTATATTCACGTGTTGTGGATCCCACCGTCTATGCATATTGATGACGGTTAAGATTTAAACGAACCCAAGGGACTCTGGGTTCAAAGAAAAATTTTAAATCCAAACCAAACCAGCTGTGTATAGAGGCGCTAGCATTCCAAAAAAAAATTTACCAACTGTAAAATATCCATCCGTCTCTGGTTATTTCTGATGGCCAAGATAGAAAAGAATCCAAGATTCTCTCAGTTCAAATACACATTCAGACGAACAAAAAGAAGCCTTATGAAGCGCGCCAATTTAATAGGTATTAAATACAGAGGGATTTTCTGCAATGAAAAAGGAAGCTAAAGGAGATTTCTGATGATATTAGAAGCCTATTGGAGTCTTTTCCACACCTTTTTTTTAGAAGCACACGTGTTTGATGATTGTTTTAAAAAGTACCCAATATCTATAATTTCTCGAAACTATTACCCTATTCCGTACTTTTGTCCCATGCTAAGGATGTATGCATGCTTTCCGGGCAGTTTTTTTCCTTTATTTTCAATTTCTCTTGGTAGATTATAAATTCGCACCCAAAATAGTATAATTCGGGCCCTATAAAGTGAATTATGGCAGACGAACGCTTTTTGACGTCAAATCACGTTAAAAAGAGTGCGATTATCCCACAGGGGTGTGAATTTATTATAACCTTTTCTCTCCGTGTTTAGATTTTCGTCTCTACTCCCCTCACCACAATTAGGTAAGAGTGTAAGACTACTGATTTGCTAATGGCAATAGTAACTCATTTTGTCTTTTCTTACAGCTGTCCTGATTTAATGCAATTCCCAAAAGCTCTGAGAAGCCCACTGAAAAGAAAAAGAAAAGACAAGATGAGTTTGTGCAATTATTAAAATATGGTATTTTTAGTCGTTCAGTTATGAACTGTAAAAATCTAGTTATATTCGCTCAAAAATCTACGTACGTGGACATTCACTCACGATCAAACCATACATCAGATTTCAGATTTTCTTATTAGTGTCCTTTTATGTTTGGCAGCCATGAAAATGTTCCATAAAATATTTGTGGGGTCAACATATTTATTTAGCATTTTTCTATAATGAATGGCTAGAATCATTTAATGAGGCAGATTTTTTGGGAGAATAGTGTTCCTGCGCAACTGCTCAGATAGCTTATCGGAGCAGCTGCTTCAAAAACTCATGTGGCTCACATTTTTTGAGGTGATCCAAAGCATTCATTTGAAAGGCTCTTCCATGGATTGGGTGTATACCAAAAATCAGCCCTATAGGATCATCCTAACCCAATCAAAGGTGGAGGGGGAAATAGACAGGGAATGTTTCTGACCATTTTTCCCCTCCACAAATGGCAGGGTTAGGATGATCCTAAAGGGCTAGGATCATCCTATGGAACTGATTTTTGGGACACAACCTATTTACGTTGTTCCCAAACAGATGAACGGTTTGGATCATAAAAAACAGTGGGCCGTACCTACTTTTTTTAGACTTCACGTGTTTTCACGGCCACCCATCATATAAATTCTCAAACAAAACATTGCAGTGCCAATATCAGTAGCCTAAATTTATACAGAGTAATATATAGCCCCTTTTTCTTCCTTGGCCACAGGGGGGGCCAATATATAGTTTCCCTTAATAAAATGCATTAAATAATATAATTGAGAAAATTTCGGTTATCTTTGAGTTTCCTTCCATCCATACAACCTCCATGTTCCAACAAAGACATGGCATGTGCAATGACTGAAATACCCTTTTGTTTGCCCTTCATTAAGATAAAATTGCACGCTTGGTTTATAGAGAGCAGGGACAATGGAAATTTGCCCCCCCCCCCCCCCCCCCTGGGAAGATTAATCGTCTAAATCTTCTCTTTACTCTTTTTATCACCTTCTTTATAATCAGCTATTAATGGCTTTGCAAGAACCGTCAATGAATAAAACACATGTAAAATCACAAGAGTGCAAATATCAAAGATATCTTTCAGTCAATTTTGCTGTAATTGCTGCATCTGTTAATACTTATTAATAAATAAAGGGAAATGATTTATGCGCTCCAGTATTTTGATAAACATGTGCTCCACTTGTTTGTCGTGTAGTATTTAAAGGGATGTCAGAGGATATTACGGTTCTCAAAAAGCTCTTAAAACCCGTTAAAGACTACACGACAAACAAGTGAGCGCATGTTTATCAAAACATTGGAGCGCTGAAATCATTTCCTAAATAAATACTGTTTATGAATAAATAAATAAAATAAGGGGGGTTGATATTTGCACTACCATATTTTGATTATGGCGGTACTCACACTTATATGGGACTCTCACCTACAACCGGCCATCTGCGAAATGCCTTCTGAGATGGATGCTAGCAAATCCCTACTTTATTTAATTAGTTTTTCATAGTTTTTAGGATAACTACAATACTATCAACATCCATTAGAAAGGTCTAAAACATAGTGATTAGTGCCATTATCAAAATACGGTGTTGTAGATATCACTCTCCTAAATATCTCTGTGTTCAAGGACAGGTGACAGATTTATGCTATTATTTGAAAATTTAACTCTTTATGAAGGATAATTTTTGTGAGTTAAAATTATAGTTTTAAATTTTAGAATTTTAAGTGGTTGCTTTTTCATAATGGCACTACTCATTTTATTTTACACTTATTTAATTACTAATTAGCTTTTTCTGTCAGGCAAAAGTAAGCCATGAAATGACTTCACACATAATTGCCTAGCAAAATCCCCATGATGACACCTGCACAAGAAGACAATGAAGAGAGCTTGCTTCCCAACGATTGTCAAAAGGGAAATGATATCAGCACAACCACGTTTTAATAATTGCAGAGACAGCTTGCCTTGTCTTTTCTTTTTCAAAAGCTTTTTGAGAGCTTTATAGGAACTTAATAACCTTTCGAAAGCTCTTATAGAGTTTTTATACGGTGCCCGGCCAGCAGTCATTTTCAGTGTCGTCCTTTTGTGAGTTCTGTTTTGGAAGTCTACCGAAAGAGAGAAAACAGAATGAGTAGTGTGGTATTAAGGTAATGGTTTTAAATTTCGGTTTCGGTACCGGTTTCGGACCTCATAGAAACTGAAATTTCAACCGAAATTTTGAAATATTGGCCGAAATCAGATGAAATGTTAAAAATAATATTTTATCTCGAGTATGTGTCATTTCGGTTTCGGTCCGGAAATTTCAAATTTCGGTCGAAATTTAAAACGATAATTTTGGCTAGATCCATGGTTTCAAATTTTGATTTCGGAATGCGTTTCGGCCCTCAGCTCAACCGAAATTTCAAAATTTCGGCGAAATCAGAAACGATAAAAATCAATATTATATTTCATACCAAATTCCGATTGAAATTAATGAAATTTCGGCCATCAAAATTTCAGGAAAATATTAAAAAAATAAAATAATCGAGATTTTTGGTTGAACTCCAGACTAAATTTTGACCAGATTTTGGTTGAAATAGCTCCTTTGGATGCCGAGAAGAATTTGATTTGAATTTTTGACATCTGCAACCCATTTTGTGTTGTGATTTGGATCCGGATCAAATGTACTCCTCAAAGTCTCCCCTCCAAGTAGGAAGTGCCCCCTTCCCTCTTGTCTCCCTCAACATGAACTGGCAAATTTATTCATTTTATATTCAAAACTCAATTCCAAAAATCCAAATACAAAATATGAGGTATCGAAATGGGAGCTAACGTTTCGGGTATTACTAATTTGGATTTCGGGGTTGACTTAAATCTGAAATTTCGGTCCAAATTTAAAACCAAGGCTACTTACGTGGCGTCCCTGTTAGGGAAGGACGGGAGTAGTTAATGCCACGTGGTAGAAAGATGACTGGGTTATTTGCGTGGAAGCGTGTTTTCTGCCTCTCTCTCTCTCTGTTTTTTCTGTCCTTTCTTAGATGGGATTTGCCGGGATCAATGAATTAAATTAAGAAGACAAAATCTAAGCATCTGTGGCTGCTCTCACATGCAACAACTCAAAGCGTGAAATGCATTCTACGATGGTCCCTAGCAAATCCCAAAATCAGCCTTTCACGTGAATGGCTGAGATTAAAGAAAACGATCATAGTGGGATTATTCTCAGCCTTTCACAAAAAAGTAGAGGGACTCCCCCTTCTCTTTTTGGTATTTGACCATTTAAGACTGGCCGGGATGATATTACCAGCTCTCCTCGTCTTTGCCCAATTCGGGTTGAGGTGCAACTTGGGTCGGGTTGAGGACGCCAACCCTAACCCAACCCGAGATAGTATTCCCTCAACCCTAACCCTAACCCAATTGGAGCCTCAGGTTGAGGATGATCAACCCTAACCCAACCCGCCTCTAAATCCCTACCCATCTAACCCGAAATCGGGTCGGTTGAGTCGGGTTGGTTTGGGTTCACGCCAAACATAAAAATACAAAAACCAAGATAAAATTAGAGGAATGAGGCCGGGTCAAGGTTCAGGTTGGGTTGCGGGCCTCAACCCTAATCCGACCCGAAATCAAATCTTGTTAGCTTTTCCCAACTCTAACACAAGTTACCCAACCCAGCCCGAGGAAATGCCAACCAAAACATAGCCAAAATCAGGTTGAGCCCGACCCAAGTTGCACCCCTAATTTCAGTTCAGACCTCTCTCTCTCTCAAAAACAAAAGAGTGGTTCGTCAACCAGAAACCAGTGGGGCCATGTTGTTCGGGTGATACAAACCATTCATTTGATGGGCCATGACATAGATAGGGTGTGCCCAAAATATCATCTCCATTGGATCATCCTAACACTTTATTTGTGGATGTTTAAAATGGAGGGTTTTAAACATCCATTGAGATGATTTTTTAGGCACGCCCTATCTATGTCAGGGCCACAAAATGAATGTTTGGATCACTTAAGTAATGTCGTCCGACGGAAGAGAAAATTTGGACCCATATAGGGGTTCTATGTTAGAGAGAGGAGTAGGAACTTGCTCTCGGAATCAATCTTAATCTAGGGATCATCTCATCATCCTAGTTAGTGTGTGTGTGTGCGTGAGAGAGAGAGAGAGAGAGAGAGAGAGAGAGAGGGGGGGGGGGGGGGGGGGATGGCCTTATAGTCCGTACAAACCAAGCCAGAACGCACAAACTGTCCCCCTAAATTTCTATGCACATGATTTCCTCTGCCCTTGTCTTCTCTGCCTATGTTATCTGATGTTATCCGCGTGACTATGGCTTCAAGTTGGCGTACTTTGGCTCAATCTTGGGTAGACTACGTAGTGGTTGATTCAACTCATGGCTTAACTAATCCTATGCCTCCCTTAAATAAATTAAAAGAAAAAACCTAATGCTATGCCTAACCTTTGGTCAAGCCATGGTTAAGTTAAGGGTGAAAAGACACTTATACCCTACTTTTAGCCATTCAACTACATGACACCTAATCAAGTCCCACCTTCAACAATAAATAGACCCTCCCCCCTTTGTTTTGAAGAGATTCTAAAATCCCTTGAAAACTTCTTAGAAATAACTTAGAAAAATCCCAAACCCAACTTAAACTTAATCCATGATAATTAGTAACTTTGTAACATTTATTAGCAAGTTCTAAACATAATCAGCCTAATCTTTACTCTAAACAAACCTCCCAGCCTTTGTCAAGGTGAAGCACAGACAAGTTGGTATCGAGCTGAGACCGTCATTCTCCTCTCATTCCTCCCCTTGTTTCATTTTACCTTTCATTGATTCTAAGGCCGTGATTGGCCACCGTGAAAAATATTCCATGGAATATCTGTCGCGCCAGTTGTGAGAGGAGGGGTGAGGGATGGAGCGACATTAGGGATTGAGAGTGAGGGAAGCATGAAAAGCTCGAAAAAACCAGGAAAAAAAATCAAATTCTAAATAAGTATTTCCTTTTCACTAGATTTTGGTGATTTTTAATGTCATCTCTACTCTTGCCCAGTCTATTCTTCATTCTCACCCCCTCACACACGGTTGGACGCACAAATATTCCATGGAATAATTTTTCACGGTTGCTAAACAGGGCCTAAGCTACTCTATATGATAGCATCTCTCACTGGTTTTATAGTAGATTTGTGACAGTGGCCGTCATCAGATGCAAATGAAGAGCGCGAAGGTGGCTAACAAATCAATTAGGGGCCGTTTGGATACCGCGTATATTGTATTTGGATTTGGAATTGAGTTTTGGATACAAAATGAATAGATCCATAAGCTCATGTTGAGGGAGACAGAGAGGGAAAGGGGTACTTCCTAGTTGAGGGGAGAGGTTGAGGAGCAAAGAAGGTTAAGGAAACTGCCAGATCTTTGGATTTCCAATTACTTATTTCCACAGCATACATGGAAATCTGATTTTTTTTACTGTAAGTTGCTGATTTGGAAATCCAAGGATTTAATCCGGATCCAAATCACAACACAAAAAACGGCTGAAAATGTGAGAAATCCAAATCAAAATCTACTCTGCATCCAACGGGCTCTTAGAGTTGGATGTAGGTGTTCTATATTTTGCAAATTGTTATTTGCAATTGCAACTAGTTTACATCATGGGATTTGCTAGCCACCTTTGCCGAAATCCATTTCACGCCTCTACTTTAAATGTGATGACAGCCACCTATGTTGACTTTTTGGCAGATTTTGTCTTATTCATTGGCTGTCATCACATGCAAAGGAGGGGCGTGAAATGGCTTTCTGCTAATGTCACTTGCAAATCCTTACATCATATATGTAGGGAGTTACTTTTTTAAATTTTATTTGTTAGGAAATATGTCTTGTTTCATGGAAGCCAAAATAGGCAACCGACTTTCCTTAGGTTTTAGAGAAACCTAGGTAGGCACTGAGGCAAGTGCTCTGCTGCAACTGTAGCTGCCATAGAGAGATTTTTCTTGGGTTTTTTCTCATGGAGTTTTCTTTTGGGGTTTTCTCTCGAGTTACTTTCAATTAGAGTCTTGGTTGACAGAAACAGGGAAAGGGTTGCATTGTAATCCTTGTATATTGTTTTTTTCTCATAGTGGAAGATCATATTTCTCGCCTGTGGATGAGTAGATTCTAGATTCACGGTACTTTGTTCATGTATGCTCTATGAGAGAATATTTTGATACATTCCAAAAGACAAGGGTAGGTATTGTGTCCTTGGATAACAGGTCTACAGGCGACGTCACTAGAGTTGGAACGATGAAGATTAAGATATTCAACAGAGTAGTCCGTACTTTTGGTGGTATGGCATATGTCCCAAGGATACAGAAGAATCTAATGTCGCTTGGCCAGTTGGACTCCAAGGGTTGCAAGTAATCAACTGCAGGTAGAGCCAAGAAAATCACATGCAGCTGTATGGTTCCGATCAGATGAGAGAGTGGGGAATTATATCATTTAGTCGAAGATGCAATGACTATTGTATATAATATCTCGATGGCTAGTGGGAAAGAGGGTAATGGCATGCGCACGCTTAGGGTCTCTTTCGTAGTTTGTGTAGAGACACAAGTTGCAGACGTTGATGAGAAGGTGACAGTACCTACGTTGGGGAGGAATGATCGATATCCCTCTCTAGGGTTGACTAGGTGAGTCAACAAATTAGTAGCTACATATGTGCATTGGTTGTGTTGATCAAATAAAGAGGAATCGGAACTAGAATTATTCGATGGTGTATACCCGTTACTTCGGAAGGCATTGGTGGTTTGTGACAATACCAGACCGATGATAACATCAACAGATAATCTTCTAGTGGTTGGGAAACAAGTCAAGGTGGAGATTGTTAGGAAATATGTTTTGTTACCTTTTTTATGGAAGTCAAAATGGCGACCAACTATCCTTAGGCTTTAGAGAAACCTAGGTATAAAACCTATTCTCTTCAATGAGAAAGGTGTTGTGACATGTGGTCGGCTGCATGTGTAGCAGTTAGAGAGAGAGAGAGAGAGAGAGAGAGAGAGAATGGACTTTTCTCTTGGGGTTATCACTCGTGTTACTCTCAGGTACGGTAACCCGTCTTGGGTGAGAGAAGCAAGGAAAGGACTAGGAGTTTATGGGCTTGGGTTAATCAATTATAATCCTTGTATACTATTTTTCTCAAAGTGAAAGATCATTTTTCTTGCCCGTGGATGTAGACATTTACCTTTCATTGATTCTAAGGCCGTGATTGGCCACCGTGAAAAATATTCCATCATTTTTCTTGCCCGTGGATGTAGACATTTACCTTTCATTGATTCTAAGGCCGTGATTGGCCACCGTGAAAAATATTCCATGGAATATCTGTCGCGCCAGTTGTGAGAGGAGGGGTGAGAGATGGAGCGACATTAGGGATTGAGAGTGAGGGAAGCATGAAAAGCTCGAAAAAACTAGGAAAAAAAATCAAATTCTAAATAAGTATTTCCTTTTCACTAGATTTTGGAGATTTTTAATGTCATCTCTACTCTTGCCCAGTCTGTTCTTTCAATCTTCTTCATTCTCAGCCCCTCACACACGGTTGGACGCACAAATATTCCATGGAATAATTTTTCACGGTTGCTAAACAGGGCCTAAGCTACGCTACATGATAGCATCTCTCACTGGTTTTATAGTAGATTTGTGACAGTGGCTGTCGTCAGATGCAAATGAAGACCGCGAAGGTGGCTAACAAATCAATTAGGGGCCGTTTGGATACCTCGTATATTGTATTTGGATTTGGAATTGAATTTTGAATACAAAATGAATAGATCCAGAAGCTCATGTTGAGGGAGACAGAGAGGGAAAGGGGTACTTCCTAGTTGAGGGGAGAGGTTGAGGAGCAAAGAAGGTTAAGGAAACTGCCAGATCTTTGGATTTCCAATTACTTATTTCCACAGCATACATGGAAATCTGATTTTTTTTACTGTAAGTTGCTGATTTGGAAATCCAAGGATTTAATCCGGATCCAAATCACAACACAAAAAACGGCTGAAAATGTGAGAAATCCAAATCAAAATCTACTCTGCATCCAAACGGGCTCTTAGAGTTGGATGTAGGTGTTCTATATTTTGCAATTGCAACTAGTTTACATCATGGGATTTGCTAGCCACCTTTGCCGAAATCCATTTCACGCCTCTACTTTAAATGTGATGACAGCCACCTATGTTGACTTTTTGGCAGATTTTGTCTTATTCATTGCCTGTCATCACATGCAAAGGAGGGGCGTGAAATGGCTTTCTGCTAATGTCACTAGCAAATCCTTACATCATATATGTAGGGAGTTACTTTTTTAAATTTTATTTGTTAGGTCTTCTTCAAAAAAAAAAATTTATTTGTTAGGAAATATGTCTTGTTTCATGGAAGCCAAAATAGGCAACCGACTTTCCTTAGGTTTTAGAGAAACCTAGGTAGGCACTGAGGCAAGTGCTCTGCTGCAACTGTAGCTGCCATAGAGAGATTTTTCTTGGGTTTTTTCTCATGGAGTTTTCTCTTGGGGTTTTCTCTCGAGTTACTATCAATTAGAGTCTTGGTTGACAGAAACAAGGAAAGGGTTGCATTTTAATCCTTGTATATTGTTTTTTTTCTCATAGTGGAAGATGATCGTGTTTCTCGCCCGTGGATGGATAGATTCTAGATTCACGGTACTTTGTTCATGTATGCTCTATGAGATAATATTTTGATATATTCCAAGAGACAAGGGTAGGTGTTGTGTCCTTGGATAATAGGTCTACAGGTGACGTCACTGGAGTTGGAACGGTGAAGATTAAGATATTCAACAGAGTGGTCCGTACTTTGGGTGGTATGGCATATGTCCCAAGGATACGGAAGAATCTAATTTCGCTTGGCCAGTTGGACTCCAAGGGTTGCAAGTAATCAACTGCAGGTGGAGCCGAGAAAATCACATGCAGCTGTATAGTTTCCGATCAGATGAGAGAGTAGGGAATTATATCATTTAGTTGAAGATACAATGACTATTGTATATAATATCTCGATGGCTAGTGGGAAAGAGGGTAATGGCGTGCGCACGCTCAGGGTCTCTTTCGCAGTTTGTGTAGAGACAAAAGTTGCAGATGTTGGTGATAATGTGACAGTACCTACGTTGGGGAGGAAGGATCGATATCCCTCTCTAGGATTGACTAGGTGAGTCAACAAATTAGCAGCTACATATGTGCATTGGTTGTGTTGATCAAATAAAGAGGAATCGGAACTAGAATGATTCGATGGTGTATAGCCGTTACTTCGGAACATTGGTGGTTTGCGACAATAGCAGACCGATGATAACATCAATAGATTATCTTCTAGTGGTTGGGAAACAAGCCAAGGTGGAGATTGTTAGAAAATGTGTTTTGTTACATTTTTTATGGAAGTCAAAATAGCAACCAACTATCATTAGGCTTCTATTGGGGTTATCACTCGTGTTACTCTCAGGTACAGTGTCCGGTCTTGGGTGAGAGAAGTAAGGAAAGGACTACGAGTTTATGGGCTTGGGTTAATCCATTATAATCCTTGTATATTATTTTTCTCAAAGTGAAAGATCATTTTTTCTTGCCCGCGGATGTAGACATTTCCTAACCACGTAAAATCTCGATATTCATCTCACGGCTTGTGTTTGTTCCTACTTTTCAATTTACTTGTGCACGATTGGATTGGGTTTGCCCAGCGGACTTTTTCAACCATACTTTCTCAACCATTACTGGTTATTTTACTTTTTATGCCAAATTTGGCAACCATGGAAATTTTTTCCCATGGAATATTATTAGTTTAGCAGGTGGTGAGAGAGGGACTCTCCCACCGTCCTTGCCACTTCCTCACCACCGATTAAACTAATATTCCTTCAAAAAAAAAGTCGCCAAATAAGGCCTTAGGAATTGAAAATTAGGATTTAGAGTTTTTTATCTACTTAATGTTGTTAGCTTGCTCCGTTTGGTTGCCAGTAAATTTTTTATCCTAGGAGCTTTTTAATCCCAACAGTGAAGTCAACGGGATTTGTTAGGTTTTTTTTTTTTCCTACAATTCCTAAAATTCCCACAAAAATTTAGGGGTGTCATTACCAAATATGGGAAGGGAGGAGAGAGAGGGAAGAGAAAGAGAGAGGACATCATTCCCTAAGAAAGAAAAAAAGGGGGACAAGGAGACCATGTCATACTCATAAGCAATCATTACAAGAGTGGGATTAAAAAAATTCTAGTGCTAAAAGGCAACCAAACATGGGATGGGACGAAAATTTTACTAAAAACTTCCTAGGTTTTAAATTTTACTGGCAACCAAACAGACCTGACGCTAATAATATTCTTAGAATTTTGGTGTAACAGTTACATGCACGGAGATACACAGGCATACATAAATGCAATCATACCAGTTTTTTAATTTGTTTTTTAAACCAAAGGGTATTTATTAAACCCATTTTATTCACGAAACACATTTTTTAGTTTTCAGTTTTCTCGACTTTTTTCACCTTTTCATTAACCAGTATCATACAAAACTCGTATTTTTCCACTACGTTTTTTTACCCAGTTTTTTTTAACCTGTAGTCATTTTATCTTTCGTAAGGGATGTTTGTTTGTCACATGTAGGTCACCTCCTAACGTTCTACAAGCCAAAGGTTTTGATCCCTCGCTCATATGATCCCTCGTTCACACTTATCCCAACAGTGAATGTCTGCCTAGTGATTTTTCTTTTTCTTTATATTGGCATTTATTATTCCGAGGAGTGCCAAATAAGGGACAAGTTGTCCCCTAATAGACTAGGATAGTACCACCCCTTACATACAGTAGAATTAGCTTACAAATCAGCTATATGCTATCCATCCCCATTCCCCATTACATTACGCAATACCCTATACCCTAACTTGTATCCAATCCAAACAAAAAAGTGCCAAATAAGGGATTCGCAGCCACATTATGGCTCGCCCATAACTCTATTTTCAAAAGTAATTTCCCAATTTGAGTCTATAATTCTATTCTCTAGATTAAAAACATAGAGAAGAGTCTTCATCTTTTAAGGTGTCAGTGTATTAGCATTAAAAAAAAACATGAAAAGGTTCATGAGGGTATCGCACAACCTGAGCAGCCCTCTACATACACCATCTCCCATAGTTGTTTGAGTCATCCAACCCATTCATTCTATAGGTTATAGTTAGGATTATGGTTATGGTTATGGTTAGAATTATAGGTTATGGTTAGGGTTATGATTTGTGGAGGTTTAAAATGAATGGCTAGAAATTAGGCTCCTATAGACAGAATGGTTTGGATTATGGATGGAGATGGTTTGTTAGGAACACCCTATAGAATGAATGGGTAGGATGAGTCAAACAACATGGAGATGGTGTATTTATAGCGGCTTGCTCAGGCTGAGCTATAGCTCAAAAACTTCGCCCCCTTAAAAAAAATCAAAATATCAACTGCTTAATTAAATATGGAAAATAATAAGACAAGAAAGGCTGTTAGTAACATGGCTGACACATGCATTTCTTCCCTGGCATCTCGTTAAATTTTGAAGTTTCTTTAAAGACCATGCAATTCATTTTGAAGCCATTCAATCAAAATCAAAGCAAAAATCTTGTCACTTAAGTCTTATGAAACTGAAGTGCTTGTAAAATTTGAACAGCCTAAAAGGTTTTTGTCCAACCTTATAACAGCCGCAACTAAGCAACTTAATGACTTTAAGACAAAATTGTCATGGGAAGAGGGGGTCTTAGATCAGATTTACTCACTAGAATAATAGTAAAGCATGGAGAGCGAAAATTCTCACTTGAGAGGAATGAACCTGGATGAATGGGTGGCACCAATTCCAGGCCTCCCATGCTTAACGGGCTTGTAGGAGATGGAGAATTCAGCAAGATAATGGCCGATCATTTCGGGCTTGATCTCAACCGTGTTGAAGGTCTTGCCGTTGTAAACCCCAATGATGCTTCCGATCATTTCGGGGACTATGATCATGTTGCGAAGGTGAGTCCTTACTGGTTCGGGCTTTTCCCCAGGAGGAGCCTCTCGTTTCTGTTTCAAGCCAACCAAACAGTAAAATGCTGAGTAAATTTAATTCCATTTATCATCATTAATAAATGGATCGTTTGAAGGCTGTAAATAACGAAGCTCCTCTTTCAGAAGCAATATACCAAAATTCTATCGTGCAATATAGGAAGTGCTATTGTGTTACCAGAGCTATAGGGAATCTAATAAAAAAAGGAGTACAATCTGAAGTCAAACATCACTTTGTATGGGTATATAGTTCTAGTAATACAATTGAGAACAGACTCGGCATTATAATGTGAAGTTGATTTGAAAAATGTCATCACCCAGATAAAAGAAACATAATCCAGCTGAACCAAGCTACTGCCAGTAGCCCTATAATATTTAGTATTCTAAAAATTATGAAGCTCTAATATTAAATAAAACTTCCAGGAAGAGAGTTAGAACATAGTTTTCACTCGAGGAGAGGATATTTCCACCTTCATTTTTTCATATTTAAAGTAAACTTAACATAAAAAACCAGCATGCCAATCAAGGGTTGGGTTACACGAGCCTAGAGAAGAGGAGATAACGAGGACCTTGCATCCATGCCTACACTGCAACTGTTGAATGGTCTCCATCACCCACAGCCCTCAGTCTCAGCAAACAGCCTCACAACAAGACCCCGGTAATTTTGTATCTTAACCACCCAATACACCATCCACCCATGCCACAATGCACTCACGCAGAAAAGCACCAGGTGGCTGCTCATGGAATCCATAACCGCACCGCCATCTGAAAGAGGATGACCACAAAGAAGAATACGGCAACTATGTGAATCCAATGAAGAAAGTACTTTCACAAAAAAGTAGAAACCGAGCCAATCTCGATCTGCATTTGCATGAAAACAACTGTCGCAGATACAACGAAGAAAAGAGTCATGGATCTCTTTACTGGAACACACCCCACCCCCCCCCCCCCCCCCCCCTCTCTCCAAAGAACCTATTTCTACAAATCCAAGAATTACCCGCCTCCACAGAACCTATTTCCACAGATCCAGGACTTTACCCGTCTTTTCAAAGAACCTATTTCTACAAATCCACAGATTTACCGCATCTTAGAGGGAGAGGATGAACAAAATGAGGATAAGCAGCAGTTGCTGCTCTCTAAAATGTATGTATGGATTTCTCTTCCCACCTCTATAATAACCATCTGCTGCTCTCTAAAATTAATGAATAGATTTCTCTTCCCAACTCTATAAGAACCATCCAAAAAATCCATAGATTTACAGTGAAATCAGAAAAATGAGGCAAACAAATCAATAGGTGTGCGCACGTGTGTGTGTGTGTGTGTGTTTTAGAGAGAGATGTAGGCACATGTCCGTGATTCAAACGTGTAAAGATGTGGGTTGTACAATGGCGAATGAATGTGATTTGCGAAAAAGAAAAAAAGAACAATCAGAACTACCTTACTCTCCCTTCCCCTTCTTCAAAAATAAGCTAATTCATTACATAACGATCCACAAAAAGACAATTGGAAAGAAATTTCTTGCAAGAAAAAATCAAGTATGATGAGTGGCTTAGACAGCTATTTGACCAAAAGATGGTATTACTGGACTAGACCCAAGGATGTTGAAGTATCTTGGCCATTCAGATGAGAGTAACAGCATGGGTGTCCGCAGGAGGAGTCGTCATCTAAAGATCTCCATTTCCAGCATTGGAACCAGTTAGTGAGGATGTAGATAATCATTTCGTTGCAGCATATCAGGCTCAGAAGAAAGCACACTACATCAGCAACTAAACAGGACACGCACAGCCATGCGTTGTTTGCACAATGGATTCCCCTTATTCCTCTAAAACAACTGATGGTAGAAGAAGCATATAATGAAAATGATGAAAAGCTCATAATCTATTACAGGGGTTTCACCTCTGGAAAAGAACCCACTATTCTCAAAAAAAGGTCCAGTGATCATTTTCATTTGTCCAAAGAGGGAAGCAATATGATTCAATCCTAGTCAGTGAGACATAAATTCGCATTGTTGTAGAAGAGCCACAGAAATACAGGATACCCATCTCGCATGGATGGTGATGAAGAAGAGGGCGACAATGAAGAAGCTATGAGAAAGATGGCAAAGAAGAAGAATTGATCAAATCGCGGATGATGACCTTAGAAGCAGGAATCTTCCCTCGGGGTGCCACTTCAGACTCAGAACCTCGATTCAGGGCTTCTTAGGAAGGAGCTTCCAGGGAGCGCGGTCCCGAAGAGAGGGAAACGGTGCCCAACCCGCTCCTATTACTCCATCAGTAACCCCTTCACCAACTCACTTGCATTAAACTCCTCCAACTGGTCAAAGTACTTCATTGGAGCGAGGAAGGAGGCAAATCTTCAGAAGGAATGAGGAAAGGTCATGAAAATGAAGACGTTTAGAAATTACTACTTTTAATGTACTTAAATTTTAAAAGATTATATAAGAGTTAAAAATTACTATTTTTATGTACTTGAATTTTGAAAGACATATGATGAAAATATTACATTAATGCTCCCATGACGCTCCCAACCTTATACTCTTCTAGACCCCTGCGCTTCCCTTCCCCACCCCTGCACCCGCTTCGTGCTTCTATGGTTGTTATTATCAAAAGTTATTATCAAAGTCTGGTACGTGAAGAAGATGAATGGAAAACCGCATTCAAAATAAAAGATGAACTTTATGCACGGATTCAAGTGTCGGTTTGGTATGCCTTTCGATATTCATGGGTGCGGAAACATTTTGGTTTCGGTTTCAATGGAAATCCTCTGAATCTCAGAAACATATGGAAACCTATGCAAGTAATGGAAATTTAAGGAAAACTTAAGGAAGTGCTAGAATAATAGCAAATGCGCACTTAGAAATCATCATGTAAGCAAGACAACCATCCATAATGGTTTAACAGCAGTGAACACCTAGTGACGTGGCGTCACCATGTTTGGAACAATATAGTAAAGGCCGGCCCAGTGCACGAGGCTCCCGCCATTGCGAGGTCTGTTTCCGTGACTCGAACCTGTGACCACCAGGTCACAATGGAACAACCTTACTGTTCTGCACCAAGGCTTGCCCTCTTGGAACAATATAGTGCAATATGAAAATATGGTAGCATTGAAAAATAAAAGACGGCTATAATTTATAAAAACTGATAGATATTGGGCGATGATAAATATGCACCCGTGTAGGATAATTCGCACCCCTTTAAAAAAGGGTATGTGGCAGACTTCAACGCTTTTCAAAGTTTAAAAGGGGTGCTTATTATCCTACAGCGAGTGCAAATTTATAATTGCCCTAGCTATTTTGGTATCCATATTTGTATTACAGACAGTCCCCTATCTGATAGACATTCCCACCTGCAATATTTGTTTTGAGTAAAATGAAGAGGGTGTCATCATTATCAAAATATGGCAGTGATATTAATCCCCCTTATGGGTTAGGTTTTCTTTCCTCTCCCCAATGGTGTGAGGTGTGAAATGACGACACTTGCGATGGTGGGAAATCCAACCAAACGCAAAAAATGCAAAAATGTGAAGATAGGGACATACAAGAACAATTTATTAATACAAGGCAATGACCTTACAAGCATCAGTTGTCTTTGTTCTTTGAGGTATTTAATTTGATTTTTTTATTTTCAGTTGTCTTTGTTCTTTTAAAAAAAAAAGTGATGATCCCAGGCGCTGTGTAAAGCAAAGTTTTTTTGTTGTGTTTCGGTAGAAACGTGTACATGTTTGAGGAAACGTGAATGTTTCGAGCGACAGAGTACTCAAACGATTACATTAGAGTTTAGTGTCGGTGGAAGTGGAAACCATCACGTTTCGATGGAAACTTGAATCCATAGTTTTATGAATGAATTGGTTGTCATTTGACTTGTCTAACACATGTACTTTATGTGTTTGATGGGTCAAGTGCTCAAGCCATTCATTGGAAGGATAATGATGGTGCATTTCAATGACATACTAGTGTATAGTTGCTAACAAAGGGGCTCCTATGTTGCATGTACATGAAGCATTGAAAACATTACTAAAGAGATGTCCATGCCAATCTAAAGAAGTGTTGTATGCAGTTAGTCCAGAAGGCATCAAGGTTAACAAGGCACAAGCTATCCAGAACTGGCCTACACCTTCATGCATTGGTGATGCTAGCAACTTCCATCGTTTGGCAACATTCTATAGGTCGTTTAACCAACATTTCAGCACCATCATCACGACAATCACTAATTGTATGAAAAATGACAAATTTGAGCGGAGAAAAGAGGGCAAAGCTTTCCAAATAATCAAGAAAAATGTGCAAGGCCCTAGAGTATAGATTTCATGCTTTGATTAATTATTCGAAATGGAGTGTGATGCATCTGAAGTGTGTGTAGGGGTTGTACTAAGCTAAAAGGGGCAATGCGTATCATTTTTTAATGAGAATTTGAATGATTGAGGGAAGAACTATAACATCTATAATAAAGAATTTGTATGCCCTTGTCCTCATTATAAATAGGGCGTGCAAAATGAAGTGCACTTCGTAGAAAGACCACATTGATAGGCACTATGTCCATCAAAATTTTAGGATAAACCATCCCAAAGAATTGTGGGGAAGATAATTATTTCAAGAAGTGGCAAGGTGTGTGTCTTATAAATGATGGATTTCTTTTCAAGGGAAACCAATTGTCCATTCCCAATTGGTCAGTAAGGGAAGGGAACACTATGGAGGCAGATGGGAGCTTGGGAGGTCACTTTGGAAGTCACGGTATGATTTAGGACAACAAGGGAAAGAAAGGGAAACCCAAGAAAACTATAGAAAAATGCAGGAAATTTTCAAAATTTGCAAGAATTACATATCTGAAATTTTCTAACTACAATGGATTACTGAAAATTTATTGTGGAACTTGAAAATGAGGGGAAATAGGTAAATCTAAGAGAAACGAAGAAATTAATAGAAAGGAATAGATCGTAGTGTCTCACCACATCTAAATGCTATCGTGAATCGTGTCTCACTGTTTCAGATAAAAGGATAAATGAAAGATAGTATATAATAGACAGAAACACAAAACTAACATGGAGACAATATACCATTTCAAAAAAAAAAAATATTGACTATGATAACACAAAAGTGAAATGGGTAGAGGGATATAAAGATAACGTCTCATTAACCGTCTCGCCCAAGACACAAAGTTTTTCTCGTTCTTTTGGAGGAACTTGTGGAAGCAATTTGAAGCCCAACTTTAATATAGTAATTTTTTTAAGACATGAAGTGCCAAAACTACTACCTCATGGCACAAAGTTTTTCTCATTTCTTTTGGAAGAAATTGAGGAAGCAATTTGGAGCCTAACTTTAATATAGTAATGCTTACCATCGACAAACAGAGGGGGTGAACCAGAATTTTGGCAATCTTTTAAGAACCCATGTTGATGAGAAGCAAAAGCAATGTGACATAATTGTTCCACAAGCTGATTTTGTTTGCAGTTATTCAAAGAGTCTCACTGCCAAGAAGAGCCCATTTGAGATGTGCATGGAAGGACGAGCTGCACAAGCACTTGGATGTTGAAAACATCTTAAAGTTAAAAGACTTCTTTCCTTATTGAAGCACCATGAGGGAAGAAGATATATTGGTGGCATCCATGTATGGTTGAGGATATTGGTGACGAGGCTGAATTTTTTAAGTAAACTCAACTCAACTAAGCCTTTGTCCCAAACTAGTTGGAATCGGCTAATGAATCCTTTAGAAAAATTTCATGAAGAAGGTGAAAGGATCTACCTGGCTCAAATTGACTAAGTCTAATCTCAACACTAGTTGGGTTAGTCTACATGAATCATTTTCTTCCACTCTCTCCTATCCAAGGTCATGTTCTCTGTTATGTTCCTAGCCATCAAGTCTTTCCTCACTGTTTCTACTCAAGTTGTTTTCGGTCTGCCCCAACCTCTTTTTACTCCATCAACTTGTCATGAGTCACTTCTTCTCACTGGAGCATCCAAAGGCCTACGTCGGATATGCCCAAACCATCTTAAGCGGTGCTCTCATCTTCTACTCAATTGGTGCCACCCCCACATTTTTACAGATGTCATCATTTTTAATTCTATCTAACCTTGTATGGCCGCACATCCATCTAAGCACTCGCATCTCCGCTATACTCATCTTATGCACATGCTGCTTCTTTGCTGGCCCAACATTTTGAGCTATAAAGCATGGCTGGCCTCACAACTGCCTTATAAAACTTTCCCTTCAACTTATTAGGTATTTTACGATCAGACAGAACTCCTAAAGCATTCTTCCACTTCAACCAACCTGCTCTTATTCTGTGGTTAACATCATCTTCAATCTCTCCTTCCTTATGTAGGATTGAACCAAGATAGCGAAAGATATCCCTCTTAGGTACCTCCTATCCAGTCATATTTACTACATCCTCGCCCTGCTTCCTTACATAACTAAAGTTCCACTCCATATACTCTACCTTAGTCCTACTCAGTCTAAAACCTTTGGATTCCGAAGTAGTTCTTCATAACTCTAACTTAGCATTAACTCCTGCTTTGGTTTCGACAATTAATATTATGTCACACAACAGCACCTCATCCCGTAAGTTCATCCATAACTAGCGTAAAAAGATAAGGGCTTAGAGCTGATCCTTGGTGCAGCCCTATTGTAATTGGAAACTCACTAGACATGCCATCCGTAGTTCTGACCCTAGTTACTGCTCCATCGTACATATCCTTAATCACATCAACATATTTAGTAGGCACTTTTTTCATTTCAAGGACCCACCACATAACCTCCTGGGAACCCTATCATACGCTTTCTCCAAATCAATGAAAACCATATGGTCCTTTTTATTTTCTCTAAATATCTCCATTAACTGCCTAATCAAGAAGATAGCTTCCATAGTCGATCACCCAGGCATGAAACCAAACTGATTCTTTAACACCTTAGTCTCTTTTCATAGTCTATGCTCAATTACCCTCTCTCAAAGCTTCATGATGTGACTCATTAGCTTTTCTAAGTATAATGAGTGAGTGGAAACAAATTCGGCCAAGGCATGGCTTTCAATGGAAGAGATTTATATGGTTGACAAGCACATTAACTATGTCATCTTCGTGCAAATTACAGGCATTCCTTGCTCATTTTGAAGGGACAAATCATCAATATGGGAGCAAGATTGGCTTGAAGAAAGCTTATGATCATCAACTGAGATGCATTGACATGGGCTTTGATGATTAGTGGAGAGCGTAGGCCAGCTAGTGTGTTTAAACAGCATCGTTCTTTGTGCTGGTCAATGGGTAGCCAAAGGGCTTCTTTGGCAGTTTGTGCGCGCTTCACCAAGGGACCCTCCTACCCCTTCCTTTCCACTTTGAAGGCTAAGGCTCGTAGCCACCTAATAGCTAAGGCTTGAAGGGGAGGTTTATTAGAGTGTTTTAAGGTGAATTTTTCTAACCTTCAGCTCTCTCATCTGTCATATATGAATGATACACTTATTTTCAACAGGAGAAACTATATGGTGGCCGACTGTGCACCAACAAGGGCAGGAAGCCCAGCCTTGATATTTGATCCAACAGTGACATCCTAAAAAGTCAAAAAAAAAAAAGAGAGAGGGGGGGGGGGGGCTGTTGGATCAAATATCTAGGATGGGCTTCCTGCCCGTGTTGTTACACGGGCGGCCAACATGTAAAAGCTCTTTCAACAGAGCTTCAGAGATCTAAGCTCGCAATCTGATGGCGGTAATTTGTCATAGCAGCGAATGAATTTCAATAAATTCATGGTAATATGTGTGGGTTGAGCAGCAATCCATTGGCATATTTGCAACTGTCATTGTGTCTAGGGTGGATTATCTTCCTTCATCTTAGTCTTACCTCGACCACATTTCCTTGTGCTAAACAAATTAGCAAATCCCAAGACTTATTACTATTAGATGGGTTTTTTGTCTCCAAAACAATATCAACACATGTGATAGCGGATGCATCAAAGTATCTCATCTTCGTGCAAATTATAAGCATTCTTTGATGATTCTAAGGGGCAAATCATCAATAAGGGAATCAAGGCATCTTGTACAAGATTGACTTGGAGGAAGCTCATGATCAAGTCAATTGAGACTTCCCTGACCACTTGATGCATTGAATGAGCTTTGATGATTAGTAGACAGCATGGAGCCGCTAATGGGTTTTCCCAACACAGTTTTACGCTTGTCGATGGGTAACCGAAGGGCTTCTTTGGCAGTTCTCGTGGGTTTCAACAGGCCTCTATCCCCTTTACTTTTTACTTTGGCGGCAAAGGCTTTTGGCCACCTGATTGCTAAGGCTTGGAGGGGAGGTTTATTAGCGGTCATGAAGGTAGACTTTTCTAACTAACCTTCACATATCTCATCTGTCATATACTAATGATACCCTTATTTTCAACAGAGCTTCAAAGGTCCAACATGATTAAATTCATGGTTGTATGCGAGGGTCGAGCAGCAATCCATTGGCATATTTGCAACTATAATTGAGTGTAGGGTGGATGATCTTCCTTGAGTTCCTTCGTCTTAACTCAACCTCCGTCTTACCACAACCCTTGTCTGTGTCGTGGACGCCCTCGCAAGGCTTTGTAGGACCAGCCACATCAGAAAGAGAGAGAGAGTTCATGGGCTATATATGTGAATCCTCCTCCTCCCTATGTAGACGTGTTTTCAGCATCTCCAAGGCGTGGGCCTCGTGGAGTGGGTCGGGCACGGTTAGTGCTGCAGGAAAACAAAACCGGGGAGGTGGTAAAACCCAGAACTGGACAATATTTCCACAGTGGGTCGAGGCGTGACAAAATGGTATCAGAGCCGTACCTCCCGCAATATGGTGTGCCAGCGAGGATGTTGGGCCTTAAGGGGGTGGATTGTGAGATCCAACAATGGAAAGGGCGAAAAAGTTTCTAGGCTATATATGTGGATTACCCCTCCATGTGTAGACGCATTTTCAGCATCTCCAAGGGGCTGGGGGCCTGCGGAGTAGGTCGAGCACGATTAGTGTCACTGGAAAACAAATCTAGGGAGGGTGGGAAAACCCAGAACCGGACAATATTCACACAGTGGGGTCGGGGCGTGACAACCCGGTTGTCCAAGGATTTGAGAGGAAGTTGTTCGGGTTGGAAGAAGTGCATCCCTGCTTTGATCGGGAAGATCGCTTAAGTGAAGTCTACCTTGGCCAAATTTCTGATCCACTTCCTCTTGCATGTTCATTACCCCGCTAACATTATCCATAGGCTTGGTTCTCTTTAAAAGAATTTCCTTTGGAATGATGGGGAAGAGGCTTAAAAGTGCCCTAGTGGATTGGGACATGGTTTGAAGATATAAGAATGGGAGGTTTTGGGCATTTGAAACCTCATAGCCATGATCAACGCCTTGATGTGCAAGTGGCTTTAAATGTTTGGTGTTGAGTTTGAGCATATTTGGAGACTTGTCATTACAAGGAAGAACGGAATGGAGTGGTGTGGCTGGAAAATGTGTGACAAGATGAGCTCTTGGGTTTTGGAGCTTAGAGAGATATCTATAGGTGTTAGACTAAGCAGTGCTTCAAAATGTGGATGCAAGTCAAAATACAGCTAAAGCAAATCCTAATTGACTCGGCACGACGTGGTTGAGTACTTGATTGACACAGCTGAGTACTCTCAGCTGATTCATTCAGTCAAAGGAGTTTTGATTGACTTTATAGGGCAAAACGCGGGCTCAGATAAGAACGCCGCCGAGGTAAAAGGGAATCGACTCGAGGGAGTCCACGATGATGCAAAGGAGTTTTAAAACTATGGGACTAAGTTTGAAAAATGTAGCCAATTTAGGGGTAAGATCGATGACCCTGCTAGGTTTTTATTGGACCCTTGGTGCCACGATCGTCCCCTTAGAATTATCTACCCTTGACTCTTTTGAATGGTTGTGCCTAGAAATCAGTGGGCAGAGTTCTTATGTGTTTTGATCGATTTATAGGCAAAACATGGGCTCGGATAAGAACGCCGCCGAGGTAAAAGGGAATCGACTCGAGGGAGTCCACGATGATGCAAAAGAGTTTTAAACTATGGGACTAAGTTTGAAAAATGTAGCCAATTTAGGGGTAAGATCGGTGACCCTGCTAGGTTTTTATTGTACCCTTGGTGCAATGATCGTCCCATAAAAATTATCTGCCCTTCACTCTTCTGAATGGTTGTGCCTAGAAATCAATGGGCAGGGTTCTTATCTGGCCACATTAGGGGTGCAACTTGGGTCGGGCTCAACCCAAACCCAACGGGTTAAACCCGATTTTGGCTCGGGTTGGTTTGGCATGTCCTCGAGTTGGGTTGGGTTCCACCCGATTTAATTTCAGGTTGGGTTAGGGTTGCGGCCTTGGCAACCCGACCTCTGTCCTCTAATTTTAACATGATTTTCTTTGGGTTATTGTATTTTTCCGTTTGGCCCAAGGTGAACCAGAACTAACCCGGCTCAACCCAACCCAATTTCAAGTTAGATGGGTCGGGTTAGTGTTGAGGGATTTAGAGGAGGGTTGGGTTAGGGTTGACCATCCACAAACCAAGGTTCGGGTTATTAGCATTGAGGGAATGCTAGCACGGGTTGGCGGTTAGCGTTGGCCTCAACCTGATCCAACCCGGCTAGAGTTACACCTCTAGTGGCCATAGAGGATAGCGTCTCATGGATCATCAATTTTCGAATAAACTACTTCTGAACAAGAAATGGGCTTGGTGCCTGAGCCAATGGCAAGGTTGGATTCAACGAACATCTGGAGAGTCCGTTCGAATGGTTAGGTAAGGAAGCAGACTACATCAGGCTCCTTCTCATGAAGTTCTACTGCTGATTAGCCGCTAGAGCCAAAATACGGTCCCTTCATATAGGTTGTGATCCATCTTTAGGCAACCTTGGATGTCATGTTTTGTTGGGTTGAATGTTTTAGATAAAATCCTAACGTTGGATCATCTCATCCATTGGCAGAGGGTGATTGTGAACCATTGTTGGATATGCTATACGATGAGTCTATGGACCAACTGCTTGTTCATTGTTCAAATGCTAGGGCTATTTGGAGCTTCCATGTGTCCCTTTTTGGAGTTGGTTGGATTATAACAAGGTCGATGCTAATGTGATTATGTCTTGAAAACTTGCATCGTGGCCAGCTCGGATCAAGTTACCTTGGAACTTATGCCTTTCTGCTTCTTTATGGTTGAATTGGAAGGAAAGAAGAAGAAGGGTGCTCAAAGGCAAGGCCAAGACCCTAAGTGTAGTAACTCGCACTATTTTTAGCCTCATTGTCAGTGGGTTCATCTTCTACGTTCCTTTGAGGGTGTTACTATCAAAAAGCTTAAATGAGGGATTTTTTGAGATTGAATCACATCAGAGTCAGTTCCCCATGCAAGCACCTCCCACGATGTGAGTCGTTAAGTTGAACTTTGACGAGTCTACCCTCAAAAACCACAAGCTGATAGGTGTTGATAGTTTCTTTTGCGATCATGATGGGTTGCTTAAGCTTGCCTTCTCTAGGTCGATGGTACTTGAGTACTCCAATGAGGTGGATGTTTTGGCACTCATTTGGAGCATTAGATTCAAGTCAGTGTGCGCTTGAGACACTTAGATCCAGTGTTTAAAAACACAGATGTGACGCGGAACGCGGCTAAGAAAAATCCTTGTCGACTCGGCGCAGATGCGGCAAAGAATGCGGTTGACGTGGTCATAACTCGGGAGAGTCAAAGGGGTTTTTATTGACTCTTTAGGGCAAAACACGAAATGCGGATGTGGTGCAACGCGGAATGTGGCCAAGAAAAATCCTTGTCAACTCGGGTAGGTTCCTTGTCGTGTCAACGAATTTTTAAAACACTGCTTACATCATCGAAGGGATTATAGCAATGTGATCATGTCAATCCAAGCTATAAGGACGGATAATCACGACAAATCTCTGACTATCTCAAAAAAAACCTTTCATTGTATCGCTGGGGCAGTCATGTCATGCCTATCCTGCATGTTAGTAGATCAACAAATAGGGATGTTGAGTTACCAGCAAAAGATGGCGTCAATCATAGCTCTATTGTATCCTTTCTTGTATTATCTTTAGACACGGATGTGTAGTTTCGTTCCATGCTTTTGTCGAGTCCTCTTGACCATCTAGGTCTATGAACTGGTGCTTCTTTTTATGGGACCAAGCTTAAAATGACAAGCTCATCTATAGTGTTCACCAATAATGTTGAAAACGACGAGCAAATGGAAACATTAACTAACTCTAAACAGGCCCTAAACAAAAAAAGTTGTAAAAGATGCCCAAAAACTTCAAAGGAATAATTGTTAATATTGAGAAGCTGGATATTCATCAAAAGGGACAAAAAGATTAAAATTCCAAGTTCATTGTCCAAACAAACAAAGCTCAATCACATCAACTAATAAAAAGCAATATATTTATGAACAACCGGATGATAGTTCACGATGCTGCTCATTAAAGAAACCAAGACACGTGGACACCAAAAATGATAGGTTGCGAAGTAGTGTGTATGGAGGGGTAGCCTCCTACCATTTTTCTAGATTTATAATACTTGGTTTCATTTACCACCGCCCATTGTAGATTATATATAATACATGAATGATCAAAAAAGCCCATATTTTATAACAAATACAAATATTCCAACATCAAAAGAAATGGGCCTCTATTAGCTACAGCCACCTATGCAAATGAGATATCTTGGCCACTAGGCATAAGATATATCAAAACGATAACAAACCTTGTTAATTTTTTTATTTTAAAAGTAAACCTGCTTGGTAGCAATTAATACTTCCATTTGCTTCTATTTTTTGTCATGTTTGACGTTTACATCGAATTGGTTTCTTTGCTCGTAAAACTGGACAAAATTCTCATGGTCCTCGGCATAAATAATCCATTTCTAGCAAACAATATGAACTATTTGCTGTTTCATAAAAGCAAAAAAGTATATATACATGACAGGAAGACATTCAACAACCAACGCGAGTTTTATTTAAGATTGTCTTCATAGAGTAGCACTGCAAATATTAGTATAATCTAAACTTCTTAATTTCCTTTTGATCTTCATTCACGAGTTTCTTAAAAACCAAATGTCTCTGCTATTAGAGTATGGAAGCATCTTGCATAAATCCTTCACTTTATTAACCAATGAATTCACTAATGAGCTAAGGGGGTCGCATATGAAGCCTTGAAATCAAAGATATGCTTAGGAGAACCACATGGCCTATTATTCCCTTGACATCAAAGATATGTTTATCGAGATATTTTTCAAAATCACAAGATTATTTTGAGCTGTGTCATTTTATCAAAATGCCATGGTAAAATTGCAATACTATGAAAAAACAGATATTTGTGACTATGTTCTCAAATAGCCACCATAGTAGAACTCCTTAAATCGGTCAATCTTTTTTTATCCATTCCCAACATACCCAGTAGAAAGCCCAAGCAGAAGCCATCTGGCTCGGTGCTTTATTTATTACGAACCATGGTTTAAACCAAATCCCCTTTGTATTAAGTTGTTTATTGTGGCAATTTTGATAGGATAAATTAAGTGTTTGGCAGTTGCCTCTTGAGAAGAGATTGTCAAATCAGGTTCGGTGAATGTTTAATGTGGCTGAAATTTTGTGTTCTTGGAAACTACTTGTTGAAGTTTCTAACGAGATGGATGAAAAAATGGGAGGGAGAGAGAGACACACACACACACACAGAGAAAGAGATGGATAGCTTATGAGATAAAATAGGGAAGGGGCAATGAAAACCGGTGCATTGATAAGAAGATGTAATGAAAGATAAGAAGTGACAGCTAAAATATGGGGTGGGGGTTGAATAGTATAACGACGCGGATTTGGGGCAAATTTTTAGACATAAATTTTTATTTTTTTTTTGCCAAATCCCCAAACCCGAATCGCTACACTAAAAAGGGAAACAAGCTAACACACTACAAGAGGAACAAGATAAAACTCACCATATTAATTCCATGAGACTGAAAAATTCCAATCCAAAAATACTATTCTTGAAAATAAAATCACCTAGACACCTACCACTACGGGATGTGACGAATCGTCTTTCCCAACACTAATTCAAACTCTACGACTACACTTCCCAATCCCGTGGTGTTATTCTAGGTTTGTACATCTGTAAAGGCTCCTTCCTCATTTTCCTCAAAACCTCTAGAGGTATTGGGGTCAGCAAATGCTGAGCAAAATCATTTAGTGTGGCTTGCATAGTAAGAGTCCACGAAAAATACAAGTTGCATTATAACATCCCTTCAAAATCTTTGAAAAATAACATTTTAAAGTTACTGATTTTTCAAAAAATACATCAATTAAATTCCTTAAAATCGCTCACATAGCCCTAAATTCCTAAAATAGACTCCCTAATCTATTATTCTAAACCAAATTCTTAACAAAAATCATGAAAATCTTTCGTTAAAGACAATTAAAACCATCTTTCTTTTGTAAACATACCTACAAACCCTAGAAAATATTAAAAGATGACATTTAAGCACTTATTTGAGGCGAAGACTCAATTCGAAGAAAGCCCTATCTTTCTTTTCTTCTTTTCTTCTCTTTCCTTTCTTTCCTTCTCTCTCTCAGTTTGCGATAGCGTGCACAAGTAGGAAAGGAACCCACGAATTGGGTTTTTATAAAACCCTATGGTTTGTGTTTCCTATTCAAATTATAAAAAAATAGTAAGTTTCAAATTCTATTAGGTCTCTCTAATCTTATCTTATTAAATCTCATCTTATTAAATAAATTAAGTAGCCCCACTAACTATTTATAGTAAAAACGGACTTACTATTTATAGTAAGTGTCGACTTACTATTTGTAGTAAAATCACTTCCTATTTATAGTAAGTTCGGACTTACGATTTATAGTAAAAACGGACTTACCATTTCTAGTTAAAACCCCTTTCGGCCCCACCAAGGATCGGAAAAGTTAAGGATTGTATCTGAATCTTCGTTGTAGAACCTCCAGTTGAAAATCAACGGTTTAGATCTTTGATTGGAGGCTTTCGAACCATCAGATTCGCACTTGCTATAAATAGTAAGTCTATTTTTACTATAAATAGTACGCCAGAACTTACTATAAATGATAAGTCTGTTTTTATTATAAATAATAAGTTCAAACTTACTATACATAGTAAATCTGTTTTTACTATAAATAGTAAGTCTGAACTTATTATAAATAGTAAGTCCATTTTTACTATAAATAGTAAGTGTGACCACTTAATTTATTTAATTAGATAAGATTTAATAAAATAAGATTAGAGAAACCTAATAAAATTTGACACTTACCATTCCTTTTAGAATTAGAATAGGAAACACAAACCATAGGGTTTTATAAAAATCCAATTCATGGGTTCCCTTCACACTTGCGCACACTATCCCAAACCGAGAGAGAGAAAGACAGAAGGAAAGAAAGGAAAGAGAAGAAAATAAAGACAGGGACTTCTTCGAATTGAATCTTCGCCTCAAGTTAGTGCCTAAATTTCATCTTTTAATGTTTTTTAGGGTTTGTAGGTATGTTTACAAAAGAAATATGATTTTACTCGTCTTAAATGAACGATTTTCATAATTTTTGTTAGGATTTTGCTTTAGAACCCTAATCTATCGGATTATGGAGTCTATTTTAGGAATTTAGGGCTATGTGAGCGATTTTAAAGAATTTAATTGATGTATTTTGCGAAAAATCAGCACCCTTAAAAGGTTATTTTTCAAAGATTTTGAAGGGATTTGAACCAAAGATGATGTAATTGATTTTCCGTGATAAAGATAATAGATTAGCGTGTTGCAAGCGATTTTGGAAGGTTATTTCTCCAAAATCAGCATACAACAAGGTAATTTTTAATGAAACATATGTTAGGAGGTTTGTTTAGGTTAATTTTTGTGATCTAGGTTATATATGCAAACTAAGAGGGAGGTTTTTAAAGGACTTTTTGATAAAAATCAGCATGAATAAACGAATTTTATTGGTTGTTTTTATAAGAGGGCATCATGCGTATGTCCTATAGGTAGTAGAGGCTCGTTTTGTCGAAAAAGATTGTAGGTGAGTATTTGTTATAAGCCTAGAAGGGCTAAAAAAATATAAAAAATTGATTTCTTTAAAAGATTTAGAATATGGAATGATACTATGAATTTAGGTTAACCATGTCATGGTACAATCGTGTTTATGGTTTGAAGAAAATAATAGATAACCTAGATAACCTAGAAGATTCAATTGACACTTTGACATGTAATCCTTACAGATTCCTTTCCGATTAATACATATAGCCTCACGTCACATTCTACACTCAAACTATAAGGCAAGTGATAGCGACTTTCATACTAATGGCTTCCAAGAGTAGAGTTGTGATTATGATTGTATTTCATAAGATTTATCTTTTGCTTTTACGTTTTCTATTGACTGTTAGAAAATCGTTAGTAATCTCACTTTTAATAAATGGTTGAAGAAAATAATAGAGATTGTTAAAGACTAATCATGAAGGCAAATGAGATAAAAAAAAATTCACCAAAAAGAAAGAGAAGGTACATATAAAAAACATGATTGCATGCATGGTAATATTGAGAGGTCCAAAAAGAGACCCCCTTGAAGCCAACCTTGGGCATAGCGCCAAAAGCCACCCCAACTAAGAGCGTACGACCTTGGGCTGATGATGCATTCGGGCGGACCCGTATAGGGTGACCCAAAGAAAATCCTAGAAATGAGCACACCCATATGTGTGTGGAGGGTCCTTGATGGTCGGGAACCAACGGGTTGTATAAAGTACCAAGAAAAACCGATAGAAAAAAATAGGGTTGTGGAATGTCGTATGGTCCCGGGTAATTGAGCATATGAGGTTGCATCCTTCATTCTCATGCACATGCATCTTTTTTTACCATATTACTTCATGAAAGAAATAACTGTTTAGCATGTTTCTTATTTATTTTCACTTTTTATATTATTGTTGTTGCAATGACTAATCATAAGAAAACTGTTATAATGCGACTTGTATTTTTCGTGGACTCTTACTATGCGAGCCACTAAATTATTTTGCTTAGCGTTTGCTGACCCCAATACCTCTACACCTCCACAGGTTTCGAGGAAAACGGGGAAGGAGCCTTTGCAGATGAACAAACCTAGAACAACATCACGGGATTGGACAACTTAGTCGTAGAGTTTGAGTTAGTATTGGGAAAGACGATCCCGTCACATCCCGTAGTAGTAGGTGATTCTTTTATCTTCAAGAATTGTAGTTTTGGAATTTTTTTAGTCTCATGGAATTAATATGGTGAGTTTTATCTTGTTCCTCTTGTAGTGTGTCGGCTTTTTTCCCTTTTTAGTGTAGCGAATCGGGTTTCAGGATTTGGCAAAAAAATTTGTAGGTCCGTAGGATTAGTGACTAGCAAAGTAGAGAGATGTATAAAACTAGGCAAGGAGCACATATGATCGACGCTATAATTTGTGTATACCATGGGCACATGAATCAATTGTGTTGTAAGAACCACAAAATGAACTCACTTGCATCGGGGACGCCTGGTTCGACATGTGAGAGAGTTAGGTCGACAAATGTTAAGAAAGTTTGATGTGGGTTCCAAAGTGTAATTTAGTCCTCTTATGTAGAGTTGGATTTGTCAGATGTCATATCCAGTAGCTGGATATTGGTTTCTTTTTCAAACTTTGAGTGGTTAGTAGAGATAGGTTACTTGGTTGTCTCAACAGGGTTATTCTGTGAAGATTTTCTGAATAGACAGCAAACATTACACCTTTATTCTGTTGAGTATGGTGATTTAGAGTGGACGGTAGTGAGGGAAATGAATTGGATCTTTCTATTAGGGACTGGGAGTCATCCATCTCCTAGGTCCTCATACGTTGTAATTTCATGAGGGACTCCTGGTCCCTACTCTATGTAATTCTCGTATGATCTATCAATATACTTTGTCATCTTTCAAAAAAAAAAAGTAGAGACAGGTTACAGTCTTATTCTATTCATGGACATGTTATGAGATTAGAATTGAATCATGTAGTGGTTTTAATTCAATGGAATAAGATTGCTTAGTTTCTTATGGCTGAGTCCTCTCATATGAAAAAAAATAAAAAATCCTTGTGGTTTTCAATTGTTTTTATTTGTCATTTTCTCGTCGGACCCGATGCGGAATTTGGGTCGTTACAAAAAGAAATGTGTACATAAGAAGAAAAAGAAATCGGTGATCAAGAGCAAGGAAGGCATGATGAGATAAAGAACCGAGTGCGAGGTGAGGAGAACAAAAGGAGAGGGACCTAGGGCAAGCAGGCAAGAAAGAGAAAGATAAAAAGGAAGGAGAGAGAGAAAGGGAGAGAGAGAGAGAGAGAAGGAAGACAAAATAATCATCAATGGATTGAATTTTTTTGGCATCTTTTAGCAAATGGGTTATCAGTTTGAGAGAAGGAAGACAAAATAACAATCAATAAATTGATTTTTTTTTCATCTTTTAGCAAATGGGTTATCAGTTTGAGAATCTTGAGATCAATGATCTCAACTAGATAGTCAAAGAGGCCAAATGAAATGGGATGCAAAAAAATGAATATAGATAGTGGAAATGCCACCACCACATATATATATATATATATATATATATATATATATATATATATATATATATATAGAGAGAGAGAGAGAGAGAGAAAAGGGTTCCTAAGGGTGCCCTCATATAGCTTATATGAGGTGGCTCTTTAAAAACATAGGGGCCCCACATTGTTAGGATGATCCGAAGCATTCATTTGAAAGGCCACATCATAGATATGGTGTGTACAAAAAATCAGCTCCATTGGATCATCCTAACACCTCCAAAAGTAGGGGCAAAAATGGATAGACACATTTTGTCCACAAATCTGCCCATTTTTGCCCCCACTTTTGGAGGGGTTAGGATGATCCAATGGAGCTGATTTTTTGTACACACCCTATCTATGATGTGGCCTTTCAAATGAATGCTTCAGATCATCCTAACAATGTGGGGCCCCTATGTTTTTAAAGAGCCACCGCAGCTAAGCTTAGCTGAGGGCACCAGCAGGAACTGCAAGCTCATATATATATATATATATATATATATAGAGAGAGAGAGAGAGAGAGGAAACTGTTGGTGAGCTTAAGCTCACCAAACTTATGGTGAGCTAGCTTGCCCAATCACATGGGTCCCACATTTTGGGGAGTGATCCAAACCATTCATTTGCAAGGCCTTATCATAGATAGGGGGTGTACCAAAAATCAGCTTCATAGGATCATCCTACCCCTCCATAGGATCATCCTAACCCCTCTATATAGAGGAAACTGTTGGTGAGCTTAAGCTCACCAAACTTATGGTGAGCTAGCTTGCCCAATCACATGGGTCCCACATTTTGGGGAGTGATCCAAACCATTCATTTGCAAGGCCTTATCATAGATAGGGGGTGTACCAAAAATCAGCTCCATAGGATCATCCTAACCCCTCCATTTGTGGAGGACAAAAAATGGGGCAGATTTGTGTCTGTCCATTTTTGTCCTCCACAAATGGAGGGGTTAGGATGATCCTATGGAGGTGATTTTTGGTACACCCCCCATCTATGTAAGGGACTTTCAAATGAATGGTTTGGATCATCCTAACAAAGTGGGCCCCCATGTGATTGGGCAAGCTAGCTCACCAACAGTTTCCTCATATATATATATATATATGTGTGTGTGTGTGTGTGTGTGTGAGGAAATGAAGTATGTGCAGCTGCACAGATAAGATATTTGTGCATGGCTGCACAAACCATAGTGGGGGCCACATTTTTTGGGGGATCCAAAGCATTCATTTGGAAGGCCTTTCCCTGGTTAGGGTGTGTACCAAAAATCAGCCCAATAGGATCATCCTAACCCAATCAAAGTTGGAGGGGGAAATGGATAGACATTGTTTCTGCCCATTTTTTCCCTCCACAAATGGCAGGGTTAGGATGATACTAAAGGGCTGATTTTTGGTACACACCCTATCCATGGAAGAGCCTTCCAAATGAATGCTTTGGATCCCCCCAAAAATGTAGCCCCCGCTATGGTTTGTGCAGCCATGCACAGATAGCTTATCTGTGCAGCTGCACATACTTCATTTCCTATATATATATATATATGAGAGAACATTTCCTACACACTTGTGTAGGTAAGTTACCTACACACTACCTTAAAATACAGTGGGGCCCACATTGTTTGGGTGATCCAAACAATTCATTTGAATGATCCTCACATAGATAGGGTGTCCACAAAAAATCAGATCCATAGGATCATCCCAACCCTACGATTTGTGGAGCTAAAATGGACGTGTATAAACCTTCACAAATTAGTCCATTTTTTGCCTCCATAGTTTGAATGGTTAGGATGATCCTATGGATCTGATTTTTTGTGGACACCCTATCTATGTGAGGACCATTCAAATGAATTGTTTGGATCACCCAAACAATGTGGGCCCCACTGTATTTTAAGGTAGTGTGTAGGTAACTTACCTACACAAGTGTGTAGGAAATGTTCTCTCTCTCTCTCTCTCTCTCTCTCTCTCTCTCTCTCTATATATATATATATATATATATATATATATATATATATATATAGAGAGAGAGAGAGAATGGTTTCTACACACTAGTGTAGATAAGTTATCTACACACTAGCTTAAAATACAGTGGAGGGCATATTGTTTGAGTGATCCAAACCATTCATTTGATTGGCCATCACATAGATAGGGTGTCTGCAAAAAATCAGCTCCATAGAATCATCCCAACCCTACGATTTGTGGAGGTAAAATGGACGTGTATAAACACCTTCACAAATCTATCCATTTTTTGCCTCCACGGTTCGAAGGGTTAGGATGATCCTATGAAGCTGTTTTTTGGGGCACACCCTATCTATGTGAGGGCCCATCAAATGAATGTTTTGGATCAACCAAACAATGTGTGGGCCCCCACTTTATTTTAAGCTAGTGTGTAGCTAACTTATCTACACTAGTGTGTAGAAACTGTTCTCTCATATATATATATATATATATATATATATATATATATATATATATATATATATATCTGAAAAGTGTTCCTGCGCTCGAGCGAAGATAGCTTATATGTGCTCGAGTGCAAAAAAAAATCATGTGGGCCCACATTTTTGGGGTCATACAAAGCATTAATTTGGAAGGCCCTTTCATAGATAGGGTGTGTAACAAAATCAGATCCATAGGATCATCCTAGCCCATCCAAGTGGAGGTAAAATATGGACACTGTTTTCCACAAATCTGCCCATTTTTTCCCTCCACTTTTGGACGGGTTAGGATGATCTTATGGATCTGATTTTTTGTGGACACCCTATCTAGGTAAGGGCCCTCGCCGCTTTCCAAATCAATGCTTTGGATCATCCCAAATATGTGGGCCCACCCTATTTTTGCACTCGAGTGCAGATAAGCTAGCTTTGGATCATCCCAAATATGTGGGCCCACCCTATTTATTGCACTCAAGCACAAATAACCTTATCTGCACTCGAGCACAAGAACAGTAAGCCCTATATATAATAAAAATAAAAAAGAAAGACGCATCCAACACAGGGCCCAGAGAAAAAGTTAATTCACATTCCGTGAATAGAAATAATTGAATGTCTTGCTTAATTTCCGCAGAAATAAGAAATTAAGTCAACTTTTTTTATTACACGTGCCTTCAAAAGGTCAAACAAACATAGAAAATAAATAAAAAGGTAATATTATTGGTTGTGTTACATGGATTCGGATTCATGTTAGCCTGTTAGGGTTTTTATTAAGAGATGACAAGCTATGCTTTTATAAAAGAAAAGAAGAAAACGTGTCTAAAGGGAAAATATAAAGGATTCGAATTCTAAACGAGACAAGAGTGTGTCGGATTCAGTTGAAAAAACAGGATTCGTGTGGGACACAGCTACGGCAAGAATCCAATTGTGTCCCACACGAATCCATGTCCGAAACTCATGTCGAACCATGCAAACACATATTCGGCACAGGGGAGCAAAGAATCCATGCAGCACAGATTATAGGCCATTTTAAATAAAAAAATATTCAAAAAAATAATGAGTATGGAAGCTTCTACTGTGAGAACTACATGAGAAACTTGGACTAGATCCACCCAAATGACATCAACTTGATTGAGACCCTTCATGTAAGACCATCATACCTTACGTAGCACTTACCCTTCAAACTCATCTAGCTCCACTTAAATATCCCTATATAATTATCCCAAGGAAAAAATGAGCGAAGGCAGAATAAATGCAACAGTTTGTTAATCGAGGCACTTAGTCATCAAACTCCTCTAGTTATCTACACACTAATACACTTACAGTTACAATTTTGATGTGTGTTTTGATTTCAGTATGCATTTCGATATAGATTTAAACAGAAACATGGTGGTCGATTTGTGTTAGTTTCAATGAAAATTTAAAACTCGCGCATTAGGTGGAATAGTGGATTGTCCATTTCGTCTCCTTCTACGTTCCCTTGAGGCCCTGACAAGGTTCTTATAATAGTATTAGTAAATAGCTTTTTCATAAGAAAATAACAAAACAAGGAAAAATAAAAAAAAGTTTGACCAGTGGATCAATTTACAGCATTAACATATTAGTGTGCACATTGACCAAGACAAAAGAAAACTTCAGCCCTGATTATATAATGAGACTACAAGCCCAGTTCTGTAGGTCTTGCTAAAGTTATTAAACTTCAGTTCTATATATAACCTCAGAGTACACGTGACAATCTATCCTGCATAGAAATCTTACCCACCTCAGCACACAGTGGGTAACAAACAAGACACCTCCAGAAAACCTTAATCACATGCCTTTGAAAAGTAAACAGATAGAACGAAAAGGATATTCTTATAGCCTCTTGTAAATCTCAAAACCAGTGAAGAGGAGTCAGCATCCACCCTTTGGTAGCATAGAGATTCAAAATGAATGCAAATAAAAAAACACAAAATACAAACAAAAAAAAAACATTTTTAGCAATGAAAACATCCAACAGTTAACGCACTCACTGGGGCGCACGTACACACACACAGAAAACTAGAGGCGCACATACACACGCACACATTCACACAAACAATCACACAAATTCACATCCACACTCACGCAAACATTCACACAAACATGGAGACACAGAAAGACACACCCACAAGCACAAACACCACACACACTCATGCACGTGTGCACACAATCTGCCACACACTCGCACGCACGCACACACTCATCCAGTTTATTTTTGGGGTGTGTCGACTGTGTGTACGTGGGGTGTAGCTTACTAATGTCATTTTTTTCTGAATGATACATCTTATAAACCGATCCACCGAAACATGTAACAGATGAGTAATAAGGAAAATCAGCAGCAAGAAACCAATTTGGAAATCTAACTAAACAACAGTAACGAAAAAAATGAACAAAAATAAGACGAAGATGATGATAACAACGATAAAAAAAAATATGATCTCATTTACCGCTTTTCGCAGTTTCTTGATCAAAGCCATTGGCTTCCGCTTCAAACCTCGTTGAAACCTACAAAATTCAGGACCAAAGGTTAAATGAAAATGAAAAAAAGAAATCGAAACAAAATCCTAAAAGACAGAGAGCAAGAGAGAGAGAGAGAGAGAGAAACAGAGAGACAGAGAGGGAGAGAGAGAGAGGGAGACTGAGGATTAGGGTTTCTTACCTTCTGCGAGCACGAGCGGGAAAAAGTTTGACGAGCTCATCGGTAGACATGTCGAGGAGCGCATCGAGATCAACACCTCTGAAACTGAACTTCTTGAATGTTCTCCTCTTAGGTTGCCCGGTCGCAATGTCTGCATCGATCTCTGCCTGATAAGAGAAATTAAGAGCCTTAGAAAGAGATTAGATCGCATTAAAATGAGATGCAACGGGTTTTAGATCTGAATCGAACTCACCATGACTGCTAATTAAGAAACAGAAACCCTAATCCTTCCTTTTGAGATCTCGTTTCGGTGCCGGATGGGTGAAGGAATGGCAGGGAACTAGGGTTTGCGAAGTCGTGGAAACTATATATACTGTGAGAGGGATATTTATTCTACCCCTTTTTCTTCCTGGGCTACCCCAATCTGGTCTGTTTATAAGTTTATAACTCCTCTTGCACTACAGGAGTACAGGGTGTGGTCCAAGAAAGAAAATGATACGAATTTATCATTTAGGACTTTATATGGTGGACGGCCGTGCATGCACGTGTAGCCAAAAACAGTGGGGCCCATAATGTTTGGATGATCTAAACGGTTCGTTGGGCCCTTGTGTCGATAGTGTAAGGTGTGCCCATAGGATGATCCTAACCCTCCGATCAGTAGCCGTTTTCATACTGTGCCGTCCATTTTAAACCTCCACATACTGAAGGTTTAGAAACATCCTATGGAGAAGATTTTCTATCTACGTTAAGGCCCAACAAAATGAATGGTTTGGATCACCCAAACAATGTAAGCCATGTTGGTGGCCCTATTGTACGATCGTACACCATATAATCACCCTCAGAAATTATACAGTGCCCGGTCAGGCATGCTCGTGTAAAAGAGTGCCGCCCTCAAAATCCAACAGCAAACCTCCTAAAAAGATGAAAAGAGGGGCGGTTGTTGGCAAGCTATACTTTCGGTTTTCAATTTAAAAATTGAGTGCATCAAGGCTCTGTTCACTTCTTTTCCCTGTAAAGGAAAGAAAAGGATTTTGTTTTCCTTTCCTTTCCAGGTGACGTGGTAGAAGGAAAAAGAATCCAAGGAAACTGTCAAGGAAAATGTTTTGTTTTCCTTGGAAAGTCTCTTTCCGATATAATTAATCGGAAACCAAATCTCGAGTAACAGGGAAAAAGTCAATTTCCACATCATTTTCAGCTTTTAAATAAGAAATTCCACATTTGATAATATTTTTCCCTGGAAAAGAAGTGAAAACAGAAATTATGTCTTGTTAAGGTCTTGTCTGGGAAAAAAAAGGCTGTTTTCCAGGGAAAACAGCACCAGGGAAAAGAAAGTGAACAGAGCCTAAAGGTGATTTCAACTCTATTCCAAACTTCCTAACAAGGGAATTCCTTGATAAGTGACATTGCCTCCCAAAAAGTCTGCCCCTTATAAACAAAAGGGAAAGATGTTATTTTAAACATTAACTTAATGATCCCTTCGGATCTTGGGCAATGAAAACAAAGAAAAATTCGAGTTTAAACGAGATTGGTTTGATGTACCTTTCACCATGGCTTGTGCTTGAACGTGTATAATATGACAATCCCCGTAGCTTTTCCGAGCACGGCGAAAGGGAGAAACACCCCTTTGATCTTCTCTTACCTTGCACCCCAATAGGTCTATGGGAAACCTCTCAAAAGTGAACTCTCTCTCTCTCTCTCTCTCTCTCTCTCTCTCTCTCTCTCTCTCAATGAGTTCTAGTGTTGTGGTGTGTGGCAAGAGGGACCAAGGGTCTCTTTTATAGGCAAAAGCTCTCATAAAGCTTTTCCGAAAGTGCCCAAATTCGTTTGGCTGGCAATTAAACCCTAATTAGAAAGTGTAATTAGAGTCATCTTTCCCTTCCCAAAGGTTTCCAAATTCAAGGGATTTCCCTTTGACCATGAAATGTTTCTAAATATGCAAGGCCATACAACTTTAGTAACTCTAAACATGGCAATCCATGTTTTAGAGATTCCAAATCAAAGGAAACTTTTAAGTTTAGAAACCCTAAACTTTTAGTAACTTCCAACAAAAGAAGCCCCCTCAAGCATCCAAGCTCCTCCATCTTCCAAGCTCCAACCCCTTGTATGACATCTCCCTTGAAGATGATACTGAACATACCCTAGCACTATCAAACCCCTCTCTCGGTCTTTTGCCCAAATGGTTGCAACACCAACAACATCCAACCAAATAGTATTGTCCCAAAATCCTTTCAAAAAAGGCCAAATCATCATACAAAACAAAGCCGTCGGAGAAACTAATACTTCCCATTGAGGATGAATTCAATGTTGCTACCAACCTCCGGATTGACGAAAAATGCTTCATACCTTTTTGAATATTTGAAAGCTGTGATCAGGTCTCTCGTATTGGGGGTTTATTCTTTAGTTTATGAACTACTGCCTTGGGATAGTTCTCTGGGTTCTGAATCCTCAAGGTTTTTTATTAGGATGTAGCTTCACAGATGCATGAATGTAATTTTTGCAAAGGTTGCTTGGGCTTAGGGCGTACGAGGTCTCTTCATTTTCTTGAGGGGTTTTAAAACTACTTTATCAGAGTTTGAAGGGACATAGGTCTCTTCCTCGTATGTTTCTTCAAAATAAAAAGGTCTGTTTGATTGTCATCTTCTTGGAAATTTAAATCATCCTCTTCTTGAAAATCTATTTCATTTGGAAATTTGTTCTATCAATTTGATCTTCGAAATCATCATACTGATCTTGGAAATCTATTTCATAGTATTCATTTTCCATTATGTTGAAATATATTTATAATGCAAATTAATTTAGTATTCAGAGGATACCACAGTTGTAGAAGATGGCTGTTGTTGGATCAAATATCAAGGGTGTTGCCTGATCGGACACCATATTAAATCTCCTATTGGATCAAATATCAAGAGTGTTGCCAGATCGGATGCCATATTAAATCTCTAATTACCCTACTGTATGGTTATATGCCGGCTAGTGATATTCCCACTACTATGTTTTGATAGAGAGACAAACTCATGTTGTTTTTCATTATTTAACCTGCCATAAGAAAATATTACAATTCCCAAAAAGTTGTCGGTAACCAGTTAAAATGGAAATACAAGGTGAGTTTGTCTTGTTATAAAAAATGGAGTGCGGATATCAATAGCTTATATATAAGAGCCTATGTAAAATGTATGACTGTCAAAACATGGAGGGGAGAGAGAACAAAGGGAAGAAAATACAAAGAAACCAAACAACCCTCCCGATAAGGGAGAGAGAGAGAAAACACTAAAGAAATGTATCTCAAAGAGGAAGAAAATCAAAAGGCTCCAAACCTTCCTTGGAAATCCCAACCCTGGCTAGCCTACTGGCATCTCCATTGGCAGACCTCCTAACATATTAGAATCAAACAGAAGAGTCTCCCACCTGATCTTGAATCTCATTAGAGAATGGGGTAACATCTCCACGGAAAAAACATGGAACCCCTAAGCCAGCAAATAACATTCAAAGAGTCCCCTTCCACGACCACTTTGTCAATGATCCCTCTCTCCAATAGCTCGATGCCCAGATGTACTGCCCGCACCTCCTCCTTAGAGGAATTTGTGATTCCTATGGGTCACAAGAACGTCCATCTCACCAACCCTCTCGTCTCTTAGGACGCAACCAATTCTTATTGATCTTTGGTTTTCCAAGAAAGACCTGTAAAAGTTGAGATTTAAGAGGTACGTGGAAGGAGGCACCCATTCCTGCGAGATGATGGACCCCTGCTATATAAGCTTAAGCAAATATCCTCCCACCCATTTCATAGGTCGAAAGAATATACAAACTTAAAGCATGGTACAATCTTCACCCCATGAAATTGTTAAAGAGATTACTTTGAATAGAGGGAAAAAGGAGCTCTTGGCATGCCCTTCAAATATTCGAATGTTTCGCTCTTTCCAGAGAACCCAGATTGTTGCAAGCAAACATACGTTCCAAAGGATCTTTCCTTTTTTTATTTCCGTGGAACCGATGACCACTATTACAAGAGAACTATAAGCTATTGCATGAACACCCAAGACGTGTCAAATCTGCCCAATACACTACTCAACACCTCCCTAGCCAATTTGCAGTGCATAAACATATGATCAATTGTCCAATTTGAAGTGCATACACATATGATCAATTGTTTCCTCGTCCTTAGTATAGAGTGCGCAATGGTCAGTGATCAGCATATGTTGATTCCACAGGTGATCTACCATTTGAATTATGTCGAGGAATGCAGACCAGCCAAAAGCACAAACCTTGGGGGTGACTGGACGGTTCACACTCTAGCTACTCTAGATGGCTCAGTGTAGGACACAAGCTATTGATAGAATGATTTGACAGTGAATTCCCTGTAAGAGTTCCTGATCCAAACCATTTTATCCTTGCCAACCCGCTTAATGTAGCACCCTTCTAGCAGCTCCATGAATCCAACAATTGATGGTTGCTCTCTGTCAAAGAAGTTCCTTCTAAAGGCCGGCTTCCAATCCACTACTTTCCCTCTTCATTCGAAGTAGTCCTTCACTTAAGCCTTCTGATTTGTTGCCACTAAAAATGATCCGGAAAGAATTCCTTCAAGGGCAGCTGCACACACCACTTATTAATTCAGTCTCCTAAATATACTCTGGATCTAGCTCCTTCTTGAAACTTATTCCTAGGCCACAAAATATCTCTCCATACTATCACTCCAGTCTGTCTAAATCTATCCTCGGACTCCCAAGGATCAAGAGCAAAGTCATACTCACTTTCGATCACTTTGAACCAGAGATGCGAGTCCTCCTCCTCAAACCTCCATAGTCATTTACCTAGAAGGGCTTGGTTCAGTTCCTTCCCTTTATGGGTTTATAGACCTCCTCCCAACAAACCAAAAGAAATTTCCGCTTCTCATCGGACCCCGACACACACACATAAAAAGAAATAAGGGTGATGACTTTAGCATAAACATGTCTTGATACATGCACGCACCTGGCTTGTCTTTTAGTATTTAAAGAACTGTAAAAAGGTTATTATGAATCCCAAAAAGCACTTACAAGCCAATTAAATACTATATGACAAGCTAGGAGCATTTGTTATATTTGTTCCAACCTCTTGACTATGCTCACGGGACATTGGAAAAGCGGCAGGTTGATACATTTGCCACCATGACCTTTTATAAGGGCTATTCTTCCACCCCGAGAAACAAGGTCTCGCTTCCATATATCCAACCTCTCCTCTACTCTCTCAACTTTTGGGTCAAAATCCACCTTCTTAGGTCTTCCCACCCCACAAGTGCAGCCCTAGATAGGTTGAAGGTCTCACCCTAAGCCCGGACATGAACGGGTTTTTTATCCCAAGCAATGGTCTCTTAAAGGGGTCGTTCAGCAGAGAGAGATATATCCATGGAATGATAATGTTTGCCAATTTCTAGGTCGCACAAGGAGGGCAGAACCTTCTCTTACCTTCCTTATTTCTGGTGATCATTGGTTTCCTGGCCGCGCAAGGAGGAGGAAATAGAGAATAAACATTTTTATGGACAACAAGCTAGGACAAAAATTTTATGTGCAAGACCAATGAAAACGAATCATACAAATGCTCAATTTTTGAAACTATTGTTAAAAAAATCAATAATATTAAAACAAATACATAATGATATAAATACAATGAAATATATATATATATATATATATATATATATATATATATATATATATATAGAGAGAGAGAGAGAGAGAGAGAGAGAGAGGAAACTGTTGGTGAGCTAGCTTGCCCAATCACATGGGTCCCACATTTTGGGGAGTGATCCAAACCATTCATTTGCAAGGCCTTATCATAGATAGGGGGTGTACCATAAATCAGCTCCATAGGATCATCCTAACCCCTCCATTTGTGGAGGAAAAAATGGGGCAGATTTGTGTCTGTCCATTTTTGTCCTCCACAAATGGAGGGGTTAGGATGATCCTATGGAGGTGATTTTTGGTACACCCCCCATCTATGTAAGGGACTTTCAAATGAATGGTTTGGATCATCCTGACATAGTGGGCCCCCATGTGATTGGGCAAGCTAGCTCACCATAAGTTTGGTTAAGCTCACCAACAGTTTCCTCATATATATATATATATATATATATATATATATATATATAGAGAGAGAGAGAGAGAGAGAGAGAGAGAGAGAGAAAAGAGAAAAGAGAAGGTACTCCTTGGAGTAGATAACTTATCTACTCAACAGTTGGGGCCATATTGTTTGGGTGATCCAAAGCATTCATTTGATGGGCCCTCACATAGATAGGGTGTGCCCAAAAAATCAGCTCGATAGGATCATCCTAACCCTATCAACTGTGGAGGCAAAAATGGACGTGTATAAGCCTCCATAGTTCATAGGGTTAGGATGATCCTATCGAGCTGATTTTTTGGGCACACCCTATCTATGTGAGGGCCCATCAAATGAATGCTTTGGATCACCCAAACAATGTGGCCCCAACTGTTATTTTAAGGTAGGGAGTAGATAAGTTATCTACTCCAAGGAGTACCTTCTCTTTTCTTATATATATATATATGAGGAAAGTGAAGCTACACCGCCGGTGTAGCTAACTTAGCTACACCGCCGGCTTAAAATACAATGGGCCCACATTGTTTTGGTGATCCAAAGAATTCATTTGATTGGCCCTCACATAGATAGGGTGTCCACCAAAAATCAGCTCCATAGGATCATCCCAACCCTACGATTTGTGGAGGCAAAAATGAACGTGTAAAAACCTTCACAAATTTGTCCATTTTTGCCTCCACAGTTTGAAGGGTTGAGATGATCCTATGGAGCTGATTTTTGGTGGACACCCTATCTATGTGAGGGCCAATCAAATGAATGGTTTGGATCACCAAAACAATGTGGGCCCATTGTATTTTAAGCCGGCGGTGTAGCTAAGTTAGCTACACCGGCGGTGTAGCTTCACTTTCCTCTATATATATATATATATATATATATATATATATATAGAGAGAGAGAGAGAGAGAGAGAGAGAGAGTCTAAACTGAAGGGAGCCTTTGCAGAAAAGAGGTGAAAGGGCTCCCCCATTGGCTGCACATCACCATCATGTTTGACTTTTCAGTTGTTTTTAATGCATGATGGTGATGTGTAGCCAATAGGAGAGCCCTTTCACCTCTTTTTTGCAAGGGCTCCCTTCAGTCTAGAATTCCTCATATATATATATATATATATTTTTTTTTTTTAAATCAAATTGATACTAATCACATTTATATTTATTTACGATGAATCTCCAGCTCTTGTCGGCCTTTGAACTTTATTGAAGTAAATGGATGGAAGAATCCATGGACCGTGGCAGAGATAGAGGGCAAATCACTCATCATTCTATGATCCAACAAATATGCTGCTGTGGGGGAGGGGAACAACATAATTTTCAAGGGCATAAAACAGGATTACTGTTGCCTCGTGAAAAAACTTGCTCAATATGGCAGTGAATGGGCATTACCATTGAAGGCATTTAAAGGAGTGAGGGTCACAGATTTACACATATATGGCACTCAAGTTAAGCATTGATGTATATTTTAAGTAGGAGGCATTATTAGGATAAGGAAGGTGTGGTGCCATTAGGATTTTTTTGGTCAAATGAGTATGATGGGTCAAATGAATCGAGAGCATGGGGAATGAGACAGAAGATGAAGGTGCTTTCTCAGTTTATCACAGGGCTTATTGTTATAGAAGGTGACTCTTTCAATGCGATTAGATGGATGTGATATTGGTAAGGCTTTCCACCACAATTGGTAAGCATATATGGCAAGGCTTTCCACCACAATTGGTAAACATCTACGATGAAGCATTGGATGTTAGAAACCCGAATCGGTGATTGATCTTCTTAGAGGGAGTATAATTCTCTTGACCCACTTCGAGGGAAGGGCCGGTCCTTCTTTGTGCGAAAAAACACGCTTTATGGGATAAAATTCTTCTTCATTCCATTATGGAGAAACTAATAAGTGTTTATCTAAAACACTCGACATAAACATAGAAAGATCACTGATAAGAATATAAATAGCTAATTAAAGAGTAACCTAATATTGACTAGTATCCGAATCAATCATAGTTGCTTAATCTACCCTACTTGCCTAATCAAGTAATCCAATGATCATATATTAATTTATCCTAGAAGATCTGATATTCTAAATTCAATTTACTCCACACTAATGGGACCCATCTAGGCACGTAACATGGATCTAATAGTAGAGCACCAAGTGTGTTTTAGGTATGTCGGGGGAGATGCAAACTTGGAGGTGGACATCTTTGGCCATGTTCGTTTAGATTATGACAGATGATTGTGAGTCAAAAACCAATCACTGGACTCAAAATTACATTTAATTTCGAGTCCAATAATCAGTTTGGGACTAACAATTGGTTGTCACAAGCTATAACGAACTGAGCCTTAGTGTGGAGTGGTACTAATAGACCTCCTTGATTATTAGTGATTAATTCATAGTCGAGGATTAATCACGCTTATTTTGATATCATCTTTCGTGCTTATGAACATCTTACACAAGTTGTTTCATTCTTATCTTTTAATAAATTAACATGTTAATTAAAACAGACAATCAACTACATGCTCCAATGTGGGGTTGATTTCCCAAATATCATATTGACAGAGTAACAATAGTCTTACTCAATATAAAGATGCTCCATACTAGGATTATAAGCAAGAATTAGTCCAAATCATAGATCAACAAATCAAGTCATAGTACTATGTCATATTTTCAAGTAGGGACTCAACAATTGAGGTAATTGGATTTCCCTTTGATTCCCCTCTGATGCCTGCCAAATTTGAACTTGAACAAACTCTCTTATGATGGATCCTCTCTTATGAAGTGTGAAACAACCAGTTACTCCGGAAGCTTAGGCTGTTGGAGAAGGCATTAGGCGTTATTTAATATTTTATACTCTGACACGTGTGGCCCCACTTCACCATTGCATGTGGATTTCTTGACATTAAGGAGGTTTGAACTTGGGACCTTTGCTCTGATACCATGTGAAACAACCAGTTACTCCAAAAGCTTAAGCTGTTGGAGAAGGCGTCAGGCGTTATTTAATCTTTTATACTTTAACATGAAGGATCCTCTTCATTTATTAGAAATGGCAAAGCATGTTTAGAAAACTAGTTTGCAGGATGCCAACCTTCGTGTCCTCCATTTGGGCACATGGAAAACCATCTTCAATGGGCCACAAACCAAAACAAAAAAAATGATTGGACATTTCTATTTTCTAACATTTAAGGAGTAAGTGTCGATTGCTGGTTATAATCAATTTAAAAAACATTTGCAACCCACTAAATGGACTGTGCATCCGATGGAGCTCAACTCATTGGTTCCAAACATGTTGATCATATTATTATTATCTCCACCACCATAATCATCACCTGGGACAACCATGTTTTGATAATAGGTGCGAAGTAAACTTGTCCCATATGCTTTACTCTGCTGTCAAAGGTTACTAACAACTTTTTGGGAATTGTAACAGCTGGTTAGGCATATAGGACAAAGTGCGTTCGCACATTTTTATCAAAAACGTTTTGTGCCCATATCATTTCCCAATTATTTTTGTTGTTGTTAGTACTATTATTATTTTACGTCTCATGATCTAAGAAACCAATACGACTCTATACAATAGAAGGACTTTTTGGACGGTCGAATGAGTGATGTCCCTGCTTAGACCAAAAAAAAGTAGGCATCCCTACTAGTAATAAATAAATTGTTCACTTACAAGTGATGGTTCCAAGCTATTTCATTTTCGTAGAGATTGATTTCATAACATGCTACTTCCCACCACATAATCCATTTAATACAATGATTTTTATGGCGTGTTACGTTAGATGTTTCCTAAGTTTGGAGTTTCCTAAATTAGAGTTTCCTCTTTTTTGGGAATTCTAGAACAAGGGTTTCTAAGTTTTAGAGTTGCTAAATTGAGAGTGGCTTTGCATTCTAAGCAACCTTTTCTATTCTATGGGTTGAATCCTTAACTTTAGAAATGTTTGGTGAAGGAAAGTCACCTCAAATTTGTCTTTCTAATTTTAGTGTTCTATGGTAGCTTTTGCCTATATAAGGAGACCCTTGGTCCCTCTTTTCACCATCAAAAAAGTGAGAGCTCTTTCCTTGAGAGAATTCACATTGAAAGAGGCTTCCCATTAAGCCTAGTGGTGTGCGAGAAAAGAGAAGAGTCAAGGGGTGTCTCTAGGCCTTCATTGTGCTTAGAAAAGATTGAAAACTCGTTGGATTTCAAGCTTTAAAGTGGCGGTCATGGTGAAAGGTACATCACACCCATCTCGTTAAATTCAAGTTTTTCTTTGATTTTCACTGCCCAAGATCCAAAGGGATCATTAATTTAATGTTTAGAATAACAGGTTAAGCTAGAGCATGTAGTTAACACTTAACACTGCATACTTGACATGTGTGCATCCATCAAGACCAACTTGTGGACTTCGTCGTGGATGGGATTTGTGCTAAAAATCATGTTGATCTAACCATTACAAGTAGTAGTAATGAAATTTCGCCCACTGCGTTTTAGTTTTTTCCCACTTTCCCGTTTGCTCGAGCAAAGCATATTTGTTCGTAGCCCATTCACGTTCACAAAAGGAAAAACTATGCAGAATAATCTATCTTTTTGAAAAATATCTTTTTAAATCATAGTTATATTAGACTTACAGTACATCTGTATATATAAAAACAACCATGGTTAGTTATACCACAATATCAGAAAAATGATCTCTCTGCTCGATCTACTCTTTTTTTAGCTTCGAATCTTTTGAAGATGGAAACCCACAAACCCGAAGTAGTGGCTTCCTTCGAATGCTAGAAGGATATGGAGGATGGGAATGGATGTTTGCTCTCTAGTCACTAAGCCAAAATCGAATTCTAACAGTGTGATGCAAGGTAAATGCCCCTGGAAGCGTTGCTCGATGTGACAAGATCAAAACTTCAAGAATTATTGCTATGGTGCTGAGGCTATCATAGGTGAATTCGAAAATTCCAATTTTCAAGTGGTTGAGACTGTTTGGGTTGTGACAACACTGACTAGCACATACTAGAATCCAGCCAGACTAAAGGCAACTCTCAGTTTGGATTTTTAAAGGACAACATCAGTTGCTGTTCCTCAAGTATGAGGATTGAGCTACCAGTGGTTGAGATGGAGAATTTAAAAAACTAAACATTCTAGATGTCTTCAAAGTTCCATTAACAGACAATAGCTGAAATAGTTTTTAACTAGAAAATGTCTTCGAAATCTCAGAATATGTTCATACCTAAATGGAATGAGATCCAAAAGAATTCCTGGAGTTTGTTGATCCGATGGACAAATTCTGAATGTTTAAAAATGATAATAGAAGTAATTAGTCCCGTTCGTACTGATTTCCAGCAGTCTAAAACAGTTCTGGATATCTTGGTTGGGACAAAAGCTCACGCTCAGAAGGTCCTCTGAACTGAACCATTGCATTCTAGTTTATTCTCGTTTTCTCGATGCCAATACCATGTAATGTTCAATCATGAACGAACCAACTGAGGATGTGAAAGGCAGCAGATCTAAAATGATCAATATTCTAGTAAAAGGCGATGAACACAGTAGAATTTGTGTGGTTCGATGCAGAAATTTTCCATTGAATTACTATAGTCACATTCTACTCAAGTGATTGGTTTAGGATCGATAACAACATGTTGATTTGTTCTAATTCATACACATTTCAACAGACACTCAATATCAAGTCTGGTTTTAAAACACATGGAGATGAGATTGGAACTCTACGATTCAATGATGATTGTGCTCCATTTACCGTCCAGGAATGTAGAAAATACACGTAATTGGCTCGGAAATGGAGGTTTCTTAGAAAAGTCTAACCTCGGCTAAGGAGTCCAATCCAGAAACCCATAGTCAATCCCTGTTGATCCAAATCTTCCATCAATTACAACAATGATCTCTTCAGAACATCAGATCCGAACTTAGAATTCAACAGTTGACTTGCTAGTTCCATGTCCGAGTTGCATGAGTTTTTTTCCTTACCATATTATAGAGGATACGGTGAACTATTCAAGAGAATTCACGAAATCACTTACAACGTTGTTGGTGATAAAAAATTCAGGGCCAAACTTCATGAAATTCAATAAGGATAGTCACAAAATTGTCCAAATTCCTGAGACCACTCCAACATGAAACAGTCTTAGATCAACATCCACATGCCCAATGATGCTCAAATTTGAGCTTCTTGCTTGAATTTTCCAATATGAACGATAAGATCTTTGGCGAGGGGATGCCAAATCAGAGATACAAGAAAAATCCTAGCTACAAGGATTGACGGCTTGAAGTATGGAAGAAAGCTTGATCTACAAGCTCAAATCCACCACCTTGCACGAATTTCATGAGATGATCTTCTTCCCAGGGAATAGTTTCTCTCAAAAACTCCTCTAGATCTGAGATTTAGCTTTAAAATTCCTAGGGGAGTTCTCCTCTCTCTCTCTCTCTCTCTCTCTCTCTCTTACATGTGAAGAGTGAAATAGAGGTGGAAACTGTTGGGTATATGATATAAATCATGTATGTTCTAATATAAGCCCAATAAGATAATGGACCGATGTAGTGGGCCTACATGGGCTAGAGTCCATTAACCAGTCATTAACCCTATTGTATCTCTATATATATAAGGGCTGGAAGCAACAAACTTGGTATTCCAAATTAGATACCTTGGGTGTAATGCTTCAAGCAACCTCTTGCTTGACCTAATTACTCTAACAGAAACCAGAATCAAGAACACTGCATCTTTGATGGGTATCAAAATCCACCCAATATTTTGAGTATAAATCCGCTCCTCCAATATGAGTAAGTAGCGCGATCCAAATGACATAATTAGCAGAAACGAAATAGAATACTGATTCTAACTCACGATTCTGATGATCCAAAGACACCCTCTGTGGTTTATGAACTAGTGGAGAAGATCCCACGAGCAAGGACTGCAACAACAACTTTCCACATTAAAAATCAAGGTATTTTTAGAGATTTTTGGGTTAAATAGTTCTTAAATTTTGTTCTCAATTCAATGTGTTGGGCACTATTCATCTAGATCCTGTATTCTTGTTGTTTTCTTAGCTATCTTAGTCCAAATCTAGATCTTAAAAGTAAGTTCTAGATCAATAAAATTCAGATCTAAAAATTGGAGAAATCATTTGATCATATGCATCTATGTAGTTTTTTTCACAAATCAAATGATGAAATAAAATATCTCCCTTTTGTAGCATTATTTACATTTTTATTGAAATAAATCTAGATTTCCGTAGTGATTGTTATAGAATTTCTACTCGATGCATTTATCTTTAGAACCTGTCTATAAAAAAAAAAATCTACAACTAATAATTATGGGGGGGGGGGGGGGGGGGGGGACATTTAAAATGCGCATCATTTTGATATCGCGGCACAATTTAAGTGCTTAAAAGCAATAGTAATGAGATTTCATAGGCGGATCAAAATTCATCAGAGAATCTACTAAACCCAGTCCTCTTTGATTGATCCTAATCAGGACAACACATTTATTAATAACAATGACATGATCCATCAAATCATCTACTGCGAGAAATTCGCACATCGATTTATTGTATCACAAACAATCACAGCTATAAATGGCATGTGCAACTTCGATCGGCTTCCGACCATCCGTTACGTACTCATTTCTCCTCCGTTTTCGGCGATTCCAAAACCGACATCTTCACATACTAAAGTAGAATCAACCCAGATAAAATAAACTCATCAAACTCCAAAGCATTCTCTTACAGAACCTCAAAACTTCATTAAACTCACAATAAACCCTAATCCTGACCAATGTACCTTCAAAACAAAAGTTCTCCTAATATACAAAACCCCAAAGGGCGTGTAAATACTCATTCCAAAGCTAAACTCCTAAGCTTCAAAATAAAAAAAACCCCACTCAAATCCATTGACTATATCTCCAGTTATGCTCAAAGAAAGTGAGGTGAGAAGCACACCCAAAACCTCAAAAGAAGCTCCTCTCATTAGCTACCCATCCATTCCTTATTTAACCAAGACATTTTCACCGTTGATAACGACTGATCTAAAGGCCGAAATTCAAACTCAAACTGAGAGTAATCCGAGACAAAACCAAACTGACCAATCAGCGCTTAGCTTCTCCTTTCACCCCCCTCGTCCAGTGCGTATTTAAACAGACCCTCTTCTCTCTTATTTCCCAGCCCAAAATCTCTCCTCAAACCCTAATTTTCATTCTCTCTCTCCCTCTCCCTCTCCTTCCATGGCGGCCATCGAAGAAGCTCTGATTTCCGTCCATACTGTTTCCGATCCGGCACCGGCCGAGATCGCCGAAGAGAAGCCGGCGGCTAAAATGCCGAAATCGAGATCCAAAAAGCCTAAGACATCTCCTTCTCATCCTCCATACCTAGAGGTAAACAAATAGATCTGACTTTCTCTATGTGATTTGATTTTCTCATCCTGGTTTGATTTTTTTTTTTTTTTTTTTCATTTTGAAACCCTAAGATGATTACAGAGGCGATTGTGTTTCTGAAAGAGAGGACTGGATCGAGCCAATACGCCATTACTAAGTTCATTGAAGAAAAACACAAGGAAAAAGTCCCTTCCAATTTAAAGAAGCTTTTGCTCTCTCATCTGAAAAAGTCCGTTGCATCTGGAAAACTTGTAAAGATTAAAAGCTCCTTCAAGCTACCTGCTACAGCTCCACCAAAACCTGCCGCTAAGAGGCCGAAGCCTGTAGCCGCTAAGCCAAAGCCAGCTGCCAAGCCGAAGCCAGTTGCCAAGCCTAAAACTGTTGCTAAGCCGAAGCCGAAAGCTGCTGCGAAGCCGAAGGCAGTGGCTAAGCCGAAAGTTGTAGCCAAGCCGAAGGCTGTTGTGAAGCCGAAAGCTGTAGCCAAGCCGAAGCCAAAGGCTAGTAGTCCGGCTAAGGCTCCGAAGACTTCGACTCGGACTTCGCCGGGAAAGAGAGCTGCGGCTCCTAAGCCGGTGGTGGTTAAGAAGAGTGCTCCGGCGAAGAGTGTTAAGAAGCCGAAGAGTGTGAAGTCTCCGGCGAAGAAAGCTCCGGCAAAGAAAGCTCCGGCCAGGAAGGCTAAAGGTGGGAAGTGAGAATGTGGGGGTGTTGATGGAATGGTTGTTTCTGTAAATTTCTCAAATTTTAGGGGTATGGTTAGAAAAGATTTGTATCTTTTTTTTATTATTTTCTTTTTTTTTAGTGATATGAAACTTTTAGTTTTGTCCCTCCGGTTGTAACTCTTAAGAAGGTTTAGAAATATATCTTTCTTTTTTAGGTGCTGCCATTATCAAGTATTTGCGTATGTTAGCGTTTATAAATTGTTTGCAACTATCGTACGCTCTGTAAATATTGTATGGTGTGCGGGCGTAAATAAAGTTCAGTATTTTCCAAAAACATGTGTTTTAGAGTTTATTTGTTGCCATGTTGGTGATTTTATATGGAAAGCTCTACAAATGGGAGGGTTGGTCTTATCTGGAAATGATTTTTGGGGCAACCTATTTATGTTGTTGGCTAAGGAAAGAACTATGGTGTGGGGCCAAATCATTTACATAAGATTATCCTAACTCTTCTATTTACCCTGAAAAGCATTGCCATAAGATGATCCTAACCCTTTAATCTGTTGGCATTGTTCCAAACAACTACTCAATTGATGCCAGATGCATCAAAAGGATAGAGGGTATAGATGTCATTTTATAGAAGGTTTTTATTTGTTGGCATTTTTTGGAATAGAGTATTGTGTAATGTGATATTGTTCCCAACAGCCACTTAATTGTGTAGTCACATGGAGGGAAGAAGAGAGGTATTGATGTCATTTATACAGAAATAGAAGGTTTTCTTTTTAGGCATGTTTTTTCAAAAGACTACTTTTTCCTTTTTACTGGTTTTTATTTGTTTCCTGCTATTGTTCTTTTTTTTAAAATCCTCCCAGCAAAATCAGCCTTAAATCAGAAAATGGGCAAAAGTCAAGTTGAATCAGAGCAAAATATTAGATTAAAAATCTGAACAAGGTTGGTTTGATGGATCAAAATTAGTTTTTATTCTCTAATTTAATTTTTATGAATTTAACCTCATTTTTTGCCCGATTCAATTAAAATTTTGTTGATTCAAAGCATTTTGCATAAAGCAATTTGTGGGATCCATGGGGGCGTATGTATGTGAAACATAGATCGTTAATCTTAAAGGAGCCTTAGTGGATCAATGTAATGCAATCGGATACAGCGGAAGTGCGAAAATAAACCATAAGAAAAGGAAATCGTAGTCCTACAATAGCAAAATAGAGAGAAAAAGAAGAAAACTCCAATGCCTTTTCTCTTAATTCATTAATTTTATAATCAAAACAGAAGTGCCATTACATCTCATTAGGAGGGATTCTAAAAATAGAATCTCATACAAGCAAAAAGAAACATCTAAAGTTGGCACCTTCTTATTAAAGGCAATATAAATATAAAAAGTAAACTCAATCCTAAATGACCTTATTTAGCTATCCATGGAATGAACATATCCCTTATTTGGCCATACACAAAATAGAAATAAATCTATCCTAATTAGCATGCAGGAAAGTAGAAAGAAATTTGTCCTAATTGATATGCAGGATAATAGAAATAAATATGTCTCTCTATTGGCAGGCATGGTAATGGAAAGTCTCAAGGTTGTCTGCGGCCTAAGCTTCCTCCTTAGCGCTTTGGGGTGGGCCCACATCCTGTCCATGTCATCGATGATGGCATGGGCCTCATCATCCTCCCCAGGTTGGAAAAAATCCGACCTCGGATTTGCATCATCCGATGAGCTATCGCTGACGTACGGTACCAAGTGCTTCACATTGAATACGTCATGAGTCCGAATGTGACCGGGTAGTCGCAACCTGTAAGCATTGTCATTGATCCTTTCAATCACTTTGAGGGGCCCGATTTTTCTTGGACTCAGCCTGCCATGCTCTCCTGGTGGGAGCCGATCCTTGGTCAAGACCGCCCATACATAGTCACTAGGCTCGTAGATGACCATGTGCTTGTGTTGGTTGGTCTGTGCTTTATACTTCTGGCTCATCTCCTCTAGCTTGTCCCGCACCCGTTCATGCAACTCCTGTATTACCATGTCCTCGGCCTTATGATTTGGTCGACGCACCTGTGGTAGAGGTGCAAGATCCAATGTGCATCGTGGGTTGTAGCCGTAAAGCACCTCAAAAGGGCTCAATCCTGTGAACCGGTTCCTTGACCTGTTCAATGCAAACTCTGCTTGTGCTAGCACTTGAACCCACTTCCTGGGTGTGGATCCCGCAAGGCTCCTTAGCAGGTTTCCCAAACTCCTATGCACCACTTCCGCTTGCCCATTGGTTTGTGGATGATATGCACTACTAAAGTTGAGCTTTGTCCCCATCAATCTCCACAGACTCCTCCAAAAGTGACCCACAAACTTAGAATACCTGTCGGAAGTAATGGTCACCGGCACTCCGTGTAGCTTCACAATTTCTCTGACGAATAGACCGGCAATATTGGAAGGGTCCATCGTCTTTCTGCAGGAAATGAAACAGGCCATTTTGGTGAACATGTCGACGACGTCATAGATTTAATCACACGCCCTTTGGGTCCGTGGCAATCCCAATACTAAATCCATGGTAACGTCCGTCCAGGGGCCCTTAGGAACAGTGTAGAGGCCCGCATTAGTAGACACCCCTTTCGCCACCTGGAAAATGTGGCATCTGTCAATGAACTTCCAAATATCTTTCTTCATCTTCGGCCAATAATAAACCCCTGCAATCAATACAAATGTCTTGTCCAATCAATACAAATGTCTTGTCATGCCCAAAGTGGCCTTCATTATGCAGCTCTTGGACAATCTTCAGCCTCCAACTACAATCACGAACACAAGTCTTATTCTCCTTGAAGAGAAACCCGTCATGTAAGACAAAATCGGATAGCTGGCCTGTTTGCACCTCTTCCAAAATTCCACCAAAGAATGAATCTGTGACTAGCATGTCTTTGAAGGAATCAAAACCCACTACCTCGCCACGTAGTGTGACCAATAGAGATGCCTTCCTACTGGGGGCGTCTGCAACTTAGTTTTGCACCCCTGGTTTATGTCGTAACACAAATGTGAACTCCTGAAGATAACTGGCCCACTTGGCATGCCGAGAATTCAACTTCTGCTGATTGTTGAGATGTTTAAGGGCTTCATGATCCGAAAATAAGATGAATTCCCTGTGCACCAATGTCTCCAGTGCCTCAAAGTCTGTACCACGGCGTAGAACTCAATGTCATACGTAGAATAGTTGAGTTTCGCATCATTGACCTTCTCAGTGAAGTATTCCACGGGCCATCCGCCCTGCCTCAACACTGCTCCAACGCCAAGCTTTGATGCATCACAGTCCACCTCAAATGGCCTCTCAAAGTCGGGTAAGGCTAGTACAGGGGCAGCAGAGAGTCTAGCCTTAATCTCCATAAAGCTCCTTTCCGCCTCAGGGGTGAAGGTGACGTGGTTCTTAGCCTTCTTCATGCAGTCAGTGAATGGGGCCATGATTGCACTGAAGTTATGGATGAACCGCCTGTAGAAGGATGCAAGCCCATGGAAGCTACGGGCCTCGTGTAGGGTCCTTGGAATTGGCCAGTCAATCGCGGCTTGCACCTTAGACTGGTCAACAGAAACCCCATCGCCTGAAATAACATAGCCCAAGAATAACACCTGATGGCCATGAGTATGCACTTCTTCATGGTCGCAAATAACTTTTCCCTGCGAAGAGTAGACAGCACATCTCGCAAATGAAGCAAGTGAGTGTCAACGTTAGCACTGTATATAAGTATATCATCAAAATAAACTACCACACATTTTCTAATAAAAGGACGGAGAACTTGGTTCATGACTCTCATAAACGTGCTTGGAGCATTTAAGAGTCCAAACGGCATCACAAGCCACTTGTACAAGCCATCACGTGTTTTGAATGCCGTCATTCACTCATCCCCTGGTTGAATGCGGATATGATGGTAGCCCGACTTTAATTCAAGCTTGGAGAAGACTCGCTCACCTGCTAACAGGTCCAACATGTCATCCAACCGCGGTATAGGAAAGTGATATGTAACCGTGATCTTGTTGATGGCCCTACTATCGACGCACATCCTCCAGCTTCCGTCCTTCTTAGGAGTTAGTAAAGCTGGGACTGCGCAAGGACTCATGCTGTCTCTGATAAAACCGCTCTCTAGTAGCTCGTCCACTTGTCGTTGCAGCTCCTCATACTCCGTGGGGCTCATCCTGTAATGTGCTCGATTTGATAGGCTAGCGCCGGGTATCAAATCGATGCAATGCTGAATGTCTCTCATGGGTGGCAACTCGCGTGGCAGATCATCTGGGAAGACATCGGAAAACTCCTCAATCAAGGGTCTCACCAACTCCGGGATATCTCTGTTTTCCTCTCCCATCTTGTTCACCTATGCATATACAATGCCAGACTCCTCTACTGCACTAGTAAAAGCGAAGGACATGAGAAGATTGATACCCTCCCTGGGTTTTGGCTTGGGCTCAATGCTCCTGGATGGCAAGAGTATGGTCTTTACCCCATTGAAGATGAAGGAATAGGTATTCTTCTTCCCATCATGCACTATTGCACGGTCATACTGCCAAGGCTTTCCCAACAATAGGTGACAAGTGTCCATGTGGATAACATCGTTCCACGCTCGGTCCTTGTATCTGTTGCCTATGAAGAATTGCACTAGGCATCGTTGTGTGATAGCCACCTTGTTCCCTTTCTTTAGCCACGCCAACTTGTACTTGCTAGGGTGTTTCTGAGTCTTCAAACTTAGTTTGGTAACGGCCTCTTCAAATACCACATTCTCACATGAGCCACTATCAAGCACCATCTGACAAACCTTTCCTCCAATCGTGCAAGTGATGTGGAAGTTGTTCTTGCGGAGCCAGTCATCTCCAGACTCATCTCTTGGTGTCAAAAACAACTTTCTGGTAACAAGTGCCTCCCCAACATCGCCGTGTAATACATCCTCATCATTGTCATCACCACAAGAATCAAACACTGGTGGCACCAAGCAGTCAACAAGGTCCCAATATCATTAGCATATTCGGCTTCCTCAATGAGCAATTGTTTCCCATCTCGGTCACCTTTTCTGCATTCATTGGCCCGATGCCCTGTCTCACCACATTTGAAACAACGAGGCTCTGTCGCTCCTCCTTGGGTGGGATTTGCGGTTCGGAATGGTGGGACCGCCTGGGTTGGTTGTGGTGGAGTCGGTTTGTACGTCGGAACGCCCACTTATGGAATTCGGGTAGGAGGTCGAGTGGTGGTGGTTGGAATGATCCCTCCATACCGCCTGTTGTGTCCTGCATGTTTCTCCAAGATTACAGCCATTTGGTGTGCTTCTGAAACACTTCAACAATCGAACAGGTCTAGCGGATCATGCAAATCCTGCCTCAATTCTCCAATATATCTGGAAGCCAATTGCTCGTCCGATTCCGCCAAATCGTTATGGGCAATGAGTTGATGGAATTTCTCCGTATACTCATCTACCGAATCAGCCCCTTGTTCCAATTTCTGCAACTGTTTAAAAAGTAGACGAGTATAATTATAAGAAAGAAACTCTGACATCATCTTCTTCTTCAATTTCTCCCAGGCAACGATCTTCTCCTTACCCTGCCTACGCCTGGTCACTTTCACTTGCTGCCACCATGCAGCGGCTCTCCCACGAAGTCAGGTAATGATAAAAGGAATCACTTGATCCTTTGGAACCTCCTTGAACTCAAGTATCTCTTCAATGGTGAAAACCCACTCCATGAAATCTTCGGGTGTTAACCCTCCATGGAACTCGGGGATCTCAATCTTGAGACATGATTCCTAACGCCTGGAATCACCTCCAGTAGCCTCAGCCTTCGCTGGTTGCCGTGGAGGAAAACCTTGACGCTGGCTCACGGCGTTTACGTCAGATCCGTCATCTTTTGCTTGATAAGAAGCATGCATCGATCTCAACTGCTCCGTAAGTCCCTCCACTTGCCTCCTCAGCGCTAGGATCTTTTCTTGGGATTCTTCCATCGCATCATGGGTCGCCGCTCGAGCCATCCGCCTCCTTCTTGGTGCCATCGATGAATGTCTCGATCGTGGAACGCAAGCTCTGATACCAGATAATGCAATCCGATACAGCAGAAGTGTGAAAATAAACCACAAGAATAGGAAATCGTAGTCCTATGATAGCAAAATAGAGAGAAAAAGAAGAAACTCCAACAATGGATGTCTTCTCTCTTAATTCATTAATTTCATAATCAAAACAGAAGTGCCATTACATGTCTCATCCACCATTTTTTATAAATTAGGAGGGATTCTAAAAATGGAATCTCATCCAAGCAAAAAGAAACATCTAAAGTTGACACCTTCTAATTAAAGGCAACATAAATATAAAAAGTAAACTCAATCAGAAATGACCTTATTTAGCTATGCATGGAATTGACATATCCCTTATTTGGCCATACACAAAATAGAAATAAATCTATCCTGATTAGTATGCAGGAAAGTAGAAAGAAATCTGTCCTAATTGATATGCGGGAGAATGGAAATAAATCTGTCTCCATTGGCAGGTATGGAAATGAAAAGTCTCAAGGTTATCTGCCTTTGGATGAAAAGTCTCATTTATCCCATTAATGAGGCTTGATGAATCAGTGGCCTAGGATCATCCGATCAAGGAAATGGTTTTAAATTTCGACTATAATCCGAAATTTCAGATTTTGGTCAATACCAAAGTCGAAATCGGTAAGACCTGAAACCTTTATTTCATCTAGAAATAGTAGAGGCTCCTCTGTGTTTGATCGATCAGGGCCATAGTTGTATAACGGCTATAGCGGTAATAGTTTTCTTTCTACGTGAGCTGTTTGGTCGAGCTCATCTAATTCTCACCACCGCGTATCTAAGCTCTAATTCTCACCACCCCCTATCTAAGCTTATGACCTGCTACTAAAGGTGCTTATCCGATTGTGAGTAAAAAAATATATTTCGAAATTGTTCATAAAAATGACAAAATCTGATGAAAAGTCAGCCTGTGTGGCATTTTTCTTGTGCTTTTCTTTCCACGAAATTGCCTAGCAAATGGAGCATCTCAAAAGGGATTTCACAGACCGGCTGTTGCATGAGAGAGCAGCCAGCTCAGATGAATAATGAATAAGACAAAATTTGAAGACAAATTTGAGCCCATGTGGCTGCTCTCTTATGCAACATCAGGTCCGGAAATTCCCTCTATGATGGTCCCTAGGAAATCCCCAGTTTTAAATATTCCTAAGAAGACAATTACCAGAATGCTTCTCAGCAACCGATTGAAGTGCTGTCCCATTATCAAATCCAGGGCGTGAAGATATCAATCCCTAAATTTAGACCCAAAAAAGGGAAATGATATCAGCACTACCATGTTTTGATATTTCCGCTAAAGCATATTTTCTTTTAGTATTTAAAGAGCTGCCAAAATGTTATTATAGCTCCTAGAAAGCTCCCAGAAACAGATTAAAATAAGAAAATATGAGCTGAGACCGTGCAACTATTAACACAAGGTAGTGCTGATATCATTTCCCACCAAAAAAATCACAGTTCAGAGTCCCTGAAAGGAATTTGCTAGGGAATATCGCATAAGGCATTTTGGGGACCGGCTGTTGCATAAAAGAGCAGCCACATGGGCTTAAATTTTGTCTTATTCACAATTCATCTGATGTGGCAGCTCTCTCATGCAACAGCCGGTCCACGGAATGGTCCCTAGGCCCTAGCTAATCCCAAAAAACAGGGCCTTTATGCTCTGTTTGGTTGCTGGGTTTTTTTTGTTCCCAGGATTTATGTTGGTAAAGGTTTAGTGATCACATCAGCTTTTTTTTCCTGACATCAGCAAAATCTTGTCTTGAAAATTGTGTTCTCTCTTTCTCTCTCTACCCTCTCTCCACTCATCATAATATCTTTCTCTGATTAATGCTTGTCCCCTCTTTTGTCTCCTACCTTTACCCACATAAATCCCAGGAAAAAAAAACCCGGCATCCAAACAGAGCATTAGGGTTTACTACTATGTAAATATTTACCTTCGTCTTCACAGTTCAAATTGCTGTGGAGAGAAATAGCATGATAATGTATTGTGCAAGGAGAAGTTTTGCTTCTCAGATTCATCAAAAGGGTACGTTTTCTCCACCCTTATTTTCTCTTTCTACACTATCTGATTCTCAGATTATGCACGATGAGAAATCACATTCGGAAATCTGGAGCCCGACCCAGTTCGAAACTTTCGTGAAGAAGCAGTGTAAATCAACGGCTGGTATTAGTTTGAAAGATGCATTGGGTTTCTTCGATCGTTTGGTTTCAATCAAACCCTTCCCATCCATTTCGACTTTTAATCACCTGTTGGGGGCTCTTGCCAGAATGAAACATTATTCCACTGTTGTTTCTCTGTGTGGAAAGTTGAATTCGCTAGGAATGAATCCCGATAATTTTACACTCAGCATTTTAGTTAATTCTTATTGCTGTTTGAGTAGAGTAGACTTGGGTTTTGCTACTCTCGGTAGCATCCTGAAATGCGGTCATGAACCAGATGTTTTTACATTCACCACTCTGGTGGGCGGGCTTTGCAAGATGGGAGATACTGGTTCGGCAATTGGGTTGCTCAGAGAAATGGAGAACGGAAGATGTAAGCCTGACAAATTTGTGTATAGCTCGATAATTGCCGGTCTCTGCAAAGAGAGACTGATTAAAGAGGCCCTGAATTACTTTTCAGAAATGCATAGTAAGGGCGTTTCGCCGGATGTTTTCACATATAGTTCCTTGATTCATGGCCTTTGCAAGTCGGGCCGGTGGAGAGAAGCCATAGGGTTGTTCAATCAAATGGTGGGTCGAGATATTTCTCCGAATGTAGTAACCTTCAGTATACTAGTGAATGCACTTTGCAAACAAGGAATGGTCACACAAGCATATGGACTATTGAAAGTGATGATTCAGAGAGGCGAGAAGCCCGATATTATCACATACAATACATTGATCGATGGATGTTGCTTGCTGGGCCAAATGGATGATGCAATGAGCCTCTTTTCAGAGATGATTACTAAGGGCATTTCGCCGAATGTTATCTCTTATGGTTCTTTGATTCATGGCCTCTGCAATTCGGACATGTGGGAAGAAGCCATAGGGTTGTTCAATGAAATGGTGGGTCGAGATATTTCTCTGGATTTGAAAACCTTCACTATGCTAGTGAATGCACTTTGCAAGCTAGGCATGGCCACAGAAGCACATGGACTATTGGAAGTGATGATTCAGAGAGGCGAGAACCCCGACATTATCACATACAATACATTGATGGATGGATACTGCTTGGTGGGCCAAATGGACAAGGCAATGAGCCTCTTTTCAGAGATGATTACTAAGTAAACTCAATCCTAAATGACCTTATTTAGCTATCCATGGAATGAACATATCCCTTATTTTAGGGCTGCAACTCGAGCCGGGTTTTACCCGACCCGCATCGACCCGACCCGAAAATAGCCTGGGTCGGGTTCAGGTTTCATGGGTTTCGGGTCGAGCCGGGTTCAGCATTCAAAAGCCCGCATGAATCTCGGGTCGAGCCGGGTTTGAAGGGGCCCAACCCGACCCGAGTTACATAAGTTATAGTATGTACATTTTTTTCTATTGTTAGTTAAAAGTTAAAGGGATAATTACATTTACACCCCCTCTAGTTTCTGACACGTCTACTTCCACCCCTATAGTTTAAAACGTGACAAATACACCCTTGTAGTTTCAATTTGTTTAAGGTAGGCCCCCTCAACTGAAGGTTCATCCATAGATTGAAGGGTTAGGATGATCCGATGAAGCTGGTTTTTTGGGCACACCCTAACTATGTCAGGACCCGTCAAATGAACGCTTTGGATCATCCAAACAATGTGGGCCCACATTATTTGGATGATTTTTTGGTAGTGTTTGGATTCGGGTAGGGGCCCACATTATTTGGATGATCCAAAGCGTTCATTTGATGGGTCCTGACATAGATATGGTGTGCCCAAAAAATCAGCTCCATCGGATCATCCTAACCCTTCAATCTATGGACGAACCTTCAGCTGAGGGGGCAAACCTTAAACAAATTGAAACTGCAGGGGTGTATTTGTCACGTTTTAAACTATAGGGGTGGAAGTGGATGTGTCAGAAACTAGAGGGGGTGTAAATGTAATTATCCCAAAGTTAAAAGTGAAAACCCACGCACCCACTGTTACTGTATGTGAGTGAAATTTCTGCTTTTATGAGTTGTGTTGATTCAAGTGTTTGATTCAGCATTGTTTGATTGTAATTACAACATTGTTTGATTACAGCATTGTTTGATTCAAGTGTGATGTGAGTGTAATTACATCATTGTTTGATTCAAGTGTCATGTGAGTGTAATTTCTGCTTCTATGAGTTGAGTTGCCTTGACAAACAAGAATTTTCCTTAAAAATTTGCGTCAACGTGAAAAAACCCGACCCGACCCGAGATTTATCATGGGTAGGGCCGGGTTTGGGAATCGTGGGTTTTCTGAAAAAAAACCCGACCCGAGATATTTCTCGAGTAGGGTTGGGTTCTCCAAAACTCGACCCGCCCGACCCGAGTTGCAGCCCTACCTTATTTGGCCATACACGAAATAGAAATAAATCTATCCTAATTAGCATGCAGGAAAGTAGAAAAAATCTGTCCTAATTGATATGCAGGATAATAGAAATAAATATGTCTCTATTGGCAGGCATGGTAATGGAAAGTCTCAAGGTTGTCTGCGGCCTAAGCTTCCTCCTTAGCGCTTTGGGGTGGGCCCACATCCTGTCCATGTCATCGATGATGGCATGGGCCTCATCATCCTCCCCAGGTTGGAAAAAATCCGACCTCGGATTTGCATCATCCGATGAGCTATCGCTGACGTACGGTACCAAGTGCTTCACATTGAATACGTCATGAGTCCGAATGTGACCGGGTAGTCGCAACCTGTAAGCATTGTCATTGATCCTTTCAATCACTTTGAGGGGCCCAATTTTTCTTGGACTCAGCCTGCCATGCTCTCCTGGTGGGAGCCGATCCTTGGTCAAGACCGCCCATACATAGTCACTAGGCTCGTAGATGACCATGCGCTTGTGTTGGTTGGTCTGTGCTTTATACTTCTGGCTCATCTCCTCTAGCTTGTCCCGCACCCGTTCATGCAACTCCTGTAAGTTGGTTACCATGTCCTCGGCCTTATGATTTGGTCGACGCACCTGTGGTAGAGGTGTAAGATCCAATGCGCATCGTGGGTTGTAGCCGTAAAGCACCTCAAAAGGGCTCAATCCTGTGAACCGGTTCCTTGACCTGTTCAATGCAAACTCCGCTTGTGCTAGCACTTGAACCCACTTCCTGGGTGTGGATCCCGCAAGGCTCCTTAGCAGGTTTCCCAAACTCCTATGCACCACTTCCGCTTGCCCATCGGTTTTTGGATGATATGCACTACTAAAGTTGAGCTTTGTCCCCATCAATCTCCACAGACTCCTCCAAAAGTGACCCACAAACTTAGAATCCCTGTCGGAAGTAATGGTCACCGGCACTCCGTGTAGCTTCACAATTTCTCTGACGAATAGACCGGCAATATTGGAAGGGTCCATCGTCTTTTTGCAGGAAATGAAACGGGCCATTTTGGTGAACATGTCGACGACGTCATAGATTGAATCACACGCCCTTTGGGTCCGTGGCAATCCCAATACAAAATCCATGGTAACGTCCGTCCAGGGGCCCTTAGGAACAGTGTAGAGGCCCGCATTAGTAGACACCCCTTTCGCCACCTGGAAAATGTGGCATCTGTCAACGAACTTCCAAATATCTTTCTTCATCTTCGGCCAATAATAAGCCCCTGCAATCAATACAAATGTCTTGTCCAATCAATACAAGTGTCTTGTCACGCCCAAAGTGGCCTTCATTATGCAGCTCTTGGACAATCTTCAGCCTCCAACTACAATCATGAACACAAGTCTTATTCTCCTTGAAGAGAAACCCGTCATGTAAGACAAAATCGGACAGCTGGCCTGTTTGCACCTCTTCCAAAATTCCACCAAAGAATGAATCTGTGACTAGCATGTCTTTGAAGGAATCAAAACCCACTACCTCGCCACGTAGTGTGACCAATAGAGATGCCTTCCTACTGGGGGCGTCTGCAACTTAGTTTTGCACCCCTGGTTTATGTCGTAAAACAAATGTGAACTCCTGAAGATAACTGGCCCACTTGGCATGCCGAGAATTCAACTTCTACTGATTGTTGAGATGTTTAAGGGCTTCATGATCCGAAAATAAGATGAATTCCCTGTGCACCAATGTCTCCAGTGCCTCAAAGTCTGTACCACGGCGTAGAACTCAATGTCATACGTAGAATAGTTGAGTTTCGCATCATTGATCTTCTCAGTGAAGTATTCCACGGGCCGTCCTCCCTGCCTCAACACTGCTCCAACGCCAAGCTTGGATGCATCACAGTCCACCTCAAATGGCCTCTCAAAGTCGGGTAAGGCTAGTACAGGGGCAGCAGAGAGTCTAGCCTTAATCTCCATAAAGCTCCTTTCCGCCTTAGGGGTGAAGGTAAAGTGGTTCTTAGCCTTCTTCATGCAGTCAGTGAATGGGGCCATGATTGCACTGAAGTTATGGATGAACCGCCTGTAGAAGGATGCAAGCCCATGGAAGCTACGGGCCTTGTGTAGGGTCCTTGAAATTGGTCAGTCAATCACGGCTTGCACCTTAGACTGGTCAACAGAAACCCCATCACCTGAAATAACAGAGCCCAAGAATAACACCTGATCGGCCATGAGTATGCACTTCTTCATGGTCGCAAATAACTTTTCCCTGCGAAGAGTAGACAACACATCTCGCAAATGAAGCAAGTGAGTGTCAACATTAGCACTGTATATAAGTATATCATCAAAATGTTTACCACACATTTTCTAATAAAAGGACGGAGAACTTGATTCATGACTCTCATAAACATGCTTGGAGCATTTAAGAGTCCAAATGGCATCACAAGCCACTTGTACAAGCCATCACGTGTTTTGAATGCTGTGTTTCACTCGTCCCCTGGTCGAATGCGGATATGATGGTAGCCCGACTTTAATTCAAGCTTGGAGAAGACTTGCGCACCTGCTAACAGGTCCAACATGTCATCCAACCGCGGTATAGGAAAGTGATATTTAACCGTGATCTTGTTGATGGCCCTACTATCGACGCACATCCTCCAGCTTCCGTCCTTCTTAGGAGTTAGTAAAGCTGGAACTGCGCAAGGACTCATGCTGTCTCTGATAAAACTCCTCTCTAGTAGCTCGTCCACTTGTCGTTGCAGCTCCTCATACTCCGTGGGGCTCATCCTGTAATGTGCTCGATTTGATAGGCTAGCGCCGGGTATCAAATCGATGCAATGCTGAATGTCTCTCATGGGTGGCAACTCGCGTGGCAGATCATCTGGGAAGACATCGGAAAACTCCTCAATCAAGGGTCTCACCAACTCCGGGATATCTCTGTTTTCCTCTCCCATCTTGTTCACCAATGCATATACAATGCCAGACTCCTCTACTGCACTAGTAAAAGCGAAGGACATGAGAAGATTGATACCCTCCCTGGGTTTTGGCTTGGGCTCAATGCTCCTGGATGGCAAGAGTAATGTCTTTACCCCATTGAAGATGAAGGAATAGGTATTCTTTTTCCCATCATGCACTATTGGACGGTCATATTGCCAAGGCCTTCCCAACAATAGGTGACAAGTGTCCATGTGGATAACATCGTTCCACGCTCGGTCCTTGTATCTGTTGCCTATGAAGAATTGCACTAGGCATCGTTGTGTGATAGCCACCTTGTTCCCTTTCTTTAGCCACGCCAACTTGTACTTGCTAGGGTGTTTCTGAGTCTTCAAACTTAGTTTGGTAACGGCCTCTTCAAATACCACATTCTCACATGAGCCACTATCAAGCACCATATGACAAACCTTTCCTCCAATCGTGCAAGTGATGTGGAAGTTGTTCTTGCGGAGCCAGTCATCTCCAGACTCATCTCTTGGTGTCAAAAACAACTTTCTGGTAACAAGTGCCTCCCCAACATCGCCGTGTAATACATCCTCATCACTGTCATCACCACAAGAATCAAACACTGGTGGCACCGAGCAATCAAAACAGAAGTGCCATTACATGTCTCATCCACCATCTTTTATAAGTTAGGAGGGATTCTAAAAATGGAATCTCATCCAAGCAAAAAGAAACATCTAAAGTTGACACCTTCTAATTAAAGGCAACATAAATATAAAAATTAAACTCAATCAGAAATGACCTTATTTAGCTATGCATGGAATAGACATATCCCTTATTTGGCCATACACAAAATAGAAATAAATCTATCCTGATTAGTATGCAGGAAAGTAGAAAGAAATCTGTCCTAATTGATATGCGGGAGAATGGAAATAAATCTGTCTCCATTGGCAGGTATGGAAATGAAAAGTCTCAAGGTTATCTGCCTTTGCGCCTAAGCTTGCTCCTTAGTGCTTTGAGATGGGCCCACATCCTGTCAATGTCATCGATGAGGGCATGGGCCCCATCACAATGCCCTAGGATTTATCCCATTAATGAGGCTTGATGAATCAGTGGCCTAGGATCATCCGATCAAGGAAATGGTTTTAAATTTCGACTATAATCCGAAATTTCGGATTTTGGTCAATACCAAAGTCGAAATCGGTAAGACCTGAAACCTTTATTTCATCTAGAAATAGTAGAGGCTCCTCTGTGTTTGATCGATCAGGGCCATAGTTGTATAACAGCTATAGCGGTAATAGTTTTCTTTCTACGTGAGCTGTTTGGTCGAGCTCATCTAATTCTCACCACCGCGTATCTAAGCTCTAATTCTCACCACCTCCTATCTAAGCTTATGACCTGCTACTAAAGGTGCTTATCCGATTGTGAGTAAAAAAAAATATTTCGAAATTGTTCATAAAAATGACAATAACATTTCGTAGACGTAAGGCTCTTTAAGCGACAGAATTTGCTAGGCAATTTCACTTTAAGCTACAGGATTTGCGAGGCAATTTAGCGGAAAGCCATTTTGTAGCTAATTTTTGCATGAGAGAATTGCCACATCAGATGAATTAATGAACATGACAAAATCTGATGAAATGTCAGCCTGTGTGGCATTTTTCTTGTGCAAAAGTCAGCCGTGAAGTGGCTTTCCACGAAACTGCCTAGCAAATGGAGCATCTCAAAAGGGATTTCACAGACCGGCTGTTGCATGAGAGAGCAGCCAGCTCAGATGAATAATGAATAAGACAAAATTTGAGCCCATGTGGCTGCTCTCTTATTATGCAACATCAGGTCCGCAAATTGCCTCTCTGATGGTCCCCAGGAAATCCCCAGTTTTAAATATTCCTAAGAAGACAATTACCAGAATGCTTCTCAGCAACCGATTGAAGTGCTGTCCCATTATCAAATCCAGGGCGTGAAGATATCAATCCCTAAATTTAGACCAAAAAAAGGGAAATGATATCAGCACTACCATGTTTTGATATTTCCACTAAAGCATATTTTCTTTTAGTATTTAAAGAGCTGCCAAAATGTTATTATAGCTCCCAGAAAGCTCCCACAAACAGATTAAAATAAGAAAATATGAGCAGAGAGCGTGCAACTATTAACACAAGGTCGTGCTGATATCATTTCCCACCAAAAAAATCACAGTTCAGAGTCCCTGAAAGGAATTTGCTAGGGAATATCGCATAAGGCATTTTGGGGACCGGCTGTTGCATAAAAGAGCAGCCACATGGGCTTAAATTTTGTCTTATTCACAATTCATCTGAGGTGGCTGCTCTCTCATGCAACAGCCGGTCCACGGAATGGTCCCTAGGCCCTAGCTAATCCCTAAAAACAGGGCCTTTAGGGTTTACTACTATGTAAATATTTACCTTCGTCTTCACAGTTCAAATTGCTGTGGAGAGAAATAGCATGATAATGTATTGTGCAAGGAGAAGTTTTGCTTCTCAGATTCATCAAAAGGGTACGTTTTCTCCACCCTTATTTTCTCTTTCTACACTATCTGATTCTCAGATTATGCACGATGAGAAATCACATTCGGAAATCTGGAGCCCAACCCAGTTCGAAACTTTCGTGAAGAAGCAGTGTAAATCAACGGCTGGTATTAGTTTGAAGGATGCATTGGGTTTCTTTGATCGTTTGGTGGCCATCAAACCCTTCCCATCAATTTCAATTTTTAATCACCTGTTGGGGGCTCTTGCCAGAATGAAACATTATTCCACTGTTTTTTCTCTGTGTGGAAAGTTGAATTCGCTAGGAATGAATCCCGATATTTATACACTCAACATTTTAGTTAATTCTTATTGCTGTTTGAGTAGAGTAGACTTGGGTTTTGCTACTCTCGGTAGCATCCTGAAATGCGGTCATGAACCAGATGTTTTTACATTCACCACTCTGGTGGGCGGGCTTTGCAAGATGGGAGATACTGGTTCGGCAATTGGGTTGCTCAGAGAAATGGAGAACGGAAGATGTAAGCCTGACAAATTTGTGTATAGCTCGATAATTGCCAGTCTCTGCAAAGAGAGACTGATTAAAGAGGCCCTGAATTACTTTTCAGAAATGCATAGTAAGGGCGTTTCGCCGGATGTTTTCACATATAATTCCTTGATTCATGGCCTTTGCAATTCGGGCCGGTGGAGAGAAGCCATAGGGTTGTTCAATCAAATGGTGGGTCAAGATATTTCTCCGAATGTAATAACCTTCAATATACTAGTGAATGCACTTTGCAAACAAGGAATGGTCCCACAAGCATATGGACTATTGAAAGTGATGATTCAGAGAGGCGAGAAGCCCGATATTATCACATACGATACATTGATCAATGGATGTTGCTTGCTGGGCCAAATGGATGATGCAATGAGCCTCTTTTCAGAGATGATTACTAAGGGCATTTCGCCGGATGTTATCTCTTATGGTTCTTTGATTCATGGCCTCTGCAATTCGGACATGTGGGAAGAAGCCATAGGGTTGTTCAATGAAATGGTGGGTCGACATATTTCTCCGAATTTGATAACCTTCAATATGCTAGTGAATGCACTTTGCAAGCAAGGCATGGCCACAAAAGCACATGGACTATTGGAAGTGATGATTCAGAGTGGCGAGAACCCCGACATTATCACATACAATACATTGATGGATGGATACTGCTTGGTGGGCCAAATGGACAAGGCAATGAGCCTCTTTTCAGAGATGATTACTAAGGGCATTTCGCCGAATGTTATCTCTGATAGTTCTTTGATTCATGGCCTCTGCAATTCGGACATGTGGGAAGAAGCCATAGGGTTGTTCAATGAGATGGTGGGTCGAGATGTTTCTCCAAATGTGATAACCTTCAATATACTAGTGAATGCACTTTGCAACCAAGGCATGGCCATAAAAGCACATGGACTATTGGAAGTGATGATTCAGAGAGGCGAGAACCCCGACATTATCACATACAATACATTGATGGATGGATACTGCTTGGTGGGCCAAATGGACAAGGCAATGAGCCTCTTTTCAGAGATGATTACTAAGGGCATTTCGCCAAATGTTATCTCTTATAATTCTTTGATTCATGGCCTCTGCAATTCGGACATGTGGGAAGAAGCCCTAGGGTTGTTCAATGAAATGGCCGGTCGAGAGATTTCTCCAGATTTGATAACCTTCAACATACTAGTGAATGCTCTTTGCAAACAAGGAATGATCGCAAAAGCACATGAACTATTGGTAGTGATGATTCAAAGAGGCGAGAAGCCCGATATTATCACATACAGTACATTGATAGATGGATATTGCTTGGCAGACCAAATGGATGAGGCAATAAACATCTTTGATTTCATGGTGAACAATGGTCATGAGCCTAGTGCTGTTACCTATTTTTTGTTAATCAATGGCTATTGCAAGAGGTTTAGGATTGACGAGGCTACGCGACTCCTTGGAAAAATGCGTCACAAGGGATTAAAACCTACAATAGCTATTTATAACACTCTTATTGATGGACTGTGCAAAGTTGGGAGAGTTGTGGCTGCACGAAATCTCTTCAACGAGATGCAAAGGAATGGTAAAAGCTTAGATATCGCCACATACAAAGTATTTTTGGATGGATTGTGCAAAAATCAGTGTCTTGATGAGGCAATGAAGCTTTTTCACGCCCTGCAAAGCATTGGATTTGAACCTGATACCCAAATTTTCAACATCCTTATTGATGGGATGTGTAGATCTGGTAAAATTAAAGATGCAACAGATCTTTTTAATGCCATTCCAGCTAAAGGTTTGTTGCTTGATGTTAGGACATATAACAATATGATTAATGGTCTTTGTAAAGAGGGGATGTTTCAGGAAGCTAATGTACTGTTTTTGCAAATGGAAGAAAAGGGTTTCTCACCAGATGACTTCACGTTTAATATCATAGTGTGTGGGCTTCTTCGTAAAAATGAAACCCTTAAGGCAGTGCAGCTTCTCGGTGAAATGGTTAGGAGAGGCTTTGCAGCACATGACTGCACTTTATCCATGTTATTGGGTTTGGTCAAGTCAGGTGGCCAAGATCATGAAATTCTAGAATTGATTCGTAAGTTCATGCCAACAGGCAAAGGGAAAGGCGTTGTCTTGAATGAAGAGCCAATAGTAACCTCATTTTAAGCGATTATGGTGGTGCATCCTGTACTGTTATTCTTAAAGGATCATCTTAGATCCACTTGAATTCTCTGGAGCATGCAACAAATTGCAAATTACCTCTTATTTGGCATTGATGTTCTTGTATGCATTTCAACTCTTTCCTAAACCACTTAAGCCCAATCTTTCGGAGGAGGATTAGCATTTACCATAAAGTTTGAGGTACAAAGCCAATTGTGTAAAATCCTATTTATATTATCCTGACAATTCAAGATGGATGCCATAGCTGCATCCAAGTCTCACTTTTCTAACAATAGAATCCATATCTTAGACAAACTTCTGCTACACCCATGCCTTGTTTTCATCACATAGTTGATAGTTCATTGTCAATGATATATGCCATATTTTCTTTTCAAGATTTCATGTTGTAGATGCAGAAAAATGTTTTTTTTTTAAATTTCAAGTCAAGGAAAAATGCTTCTTTTGTCTAATTTAACTTCAAATTTGATGTCTCGCTGAACATTCAAATTATAAACCACCCATACAATCCAAACAGTGTCACGCCCCTAAACCCGAATCTTTCCGAGTCTTAGAGTACTGCTGCCATAGTTGATTAATTATGGTTGAATTATTAGTGGAGATCTAATTTCATTAAACTAACCATATAATTGATTTGGAGCGGAACTAAAAAGAAATACAACCATGAGTCTGATAAATAGTTTAGGCTTAAAACTCAAAAAAAAAAAAAAAAACATTTCTTCCTTTCTGTTCTTCGTAAAACACCGATTCCAAATGGAGATAAAAGTTCAAATGTACACTGCTTCACACTACAACTACAAAAATTGTTATAACTCTCTAGTCACTTTTCAGAAATATAACAACAGGAGCTATGCTCTGGCTCCCATGGTTACTTTGAGAAATTCCATAGTGATGAGGGTGACCTAAATCGCACGGGAAGTAACTGAACCACGATCTAGAAGTTTAAATTTTCACTTCAAAATATTATTTAATTCGGTATGAGAAATCATAATACAGAAGTCAATCTAGTGGAGTTAAAACGATTGTTCGATGAACAGATCGTATCATGAAATATCAAAGTCGGGATATTTATAAAATGAAACACATATTTAATTTAAAAAGGACTCGTAAAGCTTTTCAGAAATTCACGTAATTCTTGAGCGCACTTTTAGTTCAAGATGTCATCGACAAGATATGCTCCTGAAGGATTTCCATCCACAACCCTAACTCTAAAATGCAAGCTAAATCATGTTCATACCTCTTTTAATATTCTTCTGAAAGATTTCCATCACAAACCTAATTCTCAAATCAAAGCTAAACCATGTTTATACCTCATTTATGAAATGAGTTATATTTCTCAATCTTCTTTTTTCTCAAAAAATTTTCAAATAATTTTATATTTTGGTATTTTTTTGGAAGGATGTTTCAGCGATTTAGGTACTCTTTTTTGCACGCATTAAGTTCTTTTCTTCTGGTTTTCATTTGTGGGTTTATTTAATTGAAGCGACTGTGTTCTTTGGGTATGTAAGTTTTCTTTTCTGGTTTTATGGTTGGGGTTTATGATACCTAGCCAAACTAAAAACCGATTATTAATAAAAAGAAATGGTCCACTTCGAGGGGGAAACCAACCTCCAAATCTCCTATAGGAAGATGAAAAACAGATTTGCTTCTTATTCTTCAATCGTTTTAGTTACATGGCTTATGAAGAAAAGAAAAGACATAACAAGCGATGAATTTAACCTACCGAAAGAAAATATAATTCTTAAATGATAAGATTTCAATGAATTTACTCCTATCATGACTCTAACTCGTGCCTACATAATCGGCTAACTCTTCAATGATTTTAACAGTTTAACTCATCTCTACTAATCACCTATCACAATCTCGTAGCAAAGATACGCGCGTATCAGTTTAGTGGGTCAAATATAGCGTAAGAGGAGAGATTGAAAGGCAGGGAAGGTGATCAATTTGTTTGACGATAGTAGAAAAAGGGATTGCATATCGGAAACTCAATGGTTCCGATCTTTTGAATTGGTTTGACGAGAGTGGGGATAGGGATTGCGAGTCGGAAACTCTATGGTTCCGATCTTTTGGATGGGATGTTCCCTGCTTTTAGGCTCTGTTTGTTTTTTATTTTGAGTCCAAAGTTGATTATTTGATGTTAATATGGATGGTCACTGTATTTTCTCCATGGTTTCAATCTTTTGGATGGGGGATGTTCAATGTTTTTTCGCCTTGTTTCATTTTCGATTTTGAGTCCAAAACTGATCATCTGTTGCTAACATCTGATGGTTTATGTAATTTGGGCTGTAGAAGATCTAGAGGCCAATACAATGGATGATCCATAAAACAAATATGGAAGTTACCTCTCAAAGACACATATTTCTTATACAACAAGAGACTGAATAGCTTGGTGATCCTCTTACTTCAACTTTCCTCTTTACCTTCCTACATCTCGCCCAAAACAAATCTGGACACATTCTGGCTATTTTCTGTTGAAAATTTTGATAGGAGTCATATTCATGTTTCTTTCTAATGTTGTTGAGTAACACATAGGAGTTATATGTTATACCCAAAAAGCTGCTTCTCTTCATTGTTTTCACTTTTCTCACATTGGTCTGTTTAGGATGGAGAGAAAGACAAAAGGGTTTATTTTGTGGATTGAATTTGCTTATGTGCTAAAATAGTTTTTTACTTGGGAAAATTTAGTTATTGTCACTCATATCTATGCTGCCATTTTCCATGTCCTCTATTTCTCATTATGATCGATCCTTTGTATGATTGTTCTTCTTTTTGTTACTTTCTTGCTAACCAAGAGAATATATGAATATGAGCATGCAGGGGCTTCTAAGGACAGGAACCAACCGACTACAGCTCTTTGTCATTGTCAGAGATTTTCTCAGCATGGTGGATCAGGTTTCTGTTGATATAGCCAGGAATCAATAGAGGAAGAAGCCTTCAATAGTAACAATTGGGGCACAACCAACAACACCAGCAATATAGAGACTTCTGGTGAGATTTCCAAACTTGCAGGCACATTTTCCTATATATATATATATATATATATATATATATATATATAGAGAGAGAGAGAGAGAGAGAGAGAGAGAGAGAGAGAGAGAGAGAGAGAGAGAGAGAGAGAGAGAACGGTTTCTACACACAAGTGTAGATAAGTTATCTACACACTAGCTTAAAATACAGTGGAGGGCATATTGTTTGGGTGATCCAAACCATTCATTTGATTGGCCCTCACATAGATAGGGTGTCCACAAAAAATCAGCTCCATAGGATCATCACAACCCTACGATTTGTGGAGGTAAAATGGACGTGTATAAACCTTCACAAATCTGTCCATTTTTTGCCTCCACGGTTCGAAGGGTTAGGATGATCCTATGAAGCTGATTTTTTGGGCACACCCTATCTATGTGAGGGCCCATCAAATGAATGTTTTGGATCACCCAAACAATGTGGGTCCCCACTGTATTTTAAGCTAGTGTGTAGATAACTTATCTACACTCGTGTGTAGAAACCGTTTCCTCAGACATATATATATATATATATATATATAAATATATATTAATATATATGATGTCGTTTAAGTTTAGATGCTTCCGTTTCTTTGGATATTGTTTGTTTTCTTCGAATTTTGCAACAGATTTTATGTTTCTGTTACGAGATCGTTGTCTTTGGGAAATTCTGCTGTTAATGGATTTTTCTTCTGAAGGTGCAACATAGGATAGCAATAACATAAATAAGAAAATTTATTCCTAATATAAGATAGCAATAACATTGTTAGAAGAGATTGAGAGGAGAAGAAGTGAGTTAGGGAATCTCCCCCTCACTTATGTATTTATATAATAAGAGATGTACAAAAGACCAATACGCCCATAGGCATATACACACACCAACACTCCCCCTCAAGCTAGAATGTATATGTCAAACATTCCTAGCTTGTTACAATTATCACTTAATTTGGCTTTGTTCAACGGTTTGGTAAACATATCCGCTAATTGGTCAACCGATCTAGTAAATACGGTGCATATTTCACCCTTTTGAATCCGATGGCGGATGAAGTGGCAATCAACTTCGATATGTTTAGTTCTCTTATGAAAAACTAGATTTGTGGCAATGTGAATCGCAGCCTTGTTGTCACAATATAATTGTGAAGGAGATAATGGGGAGAAGCCAATTTCTGACAAGAGAGAGCAAAACCAAATGAGCTCTCCACCTGTGTGTGTCATAGCTCTATATTCTGCCTCTGCACTAGATTTGGAGATAACATCCTGTTTCTTACTCCGCCATGACGCAAGGTTACCTCCTACAAATGTGCAGTAACCTGTGGTAGATCTCCTATCAGCTGGAGACCCTGCCCAATTTGCATCTTTGTAACCTTCAATTTTATGATGTCCATGTTTCTTGAAGAACAACCCTCTACATGGAGCACTCTTCAAGTAACGAAGAATCTGAAGAACTGCTGCCCAATGTGAAGTACGAGGCGAACTCATATATTGGCTGACAGCACCAACAACGAAGGAGATATCTGGGTGCATGACAATAAGGTAGATAAGTTTACCAACCATCCTCCTGTATCTGCCTAGGTCATCTAACATATCCCCTTCTTCAGGTAGTAACCTCACATTTGGATCCATGGGAACGGAAGCCGGTTTCACCCCAAGAAAACCTGCCTACTCAAGTAAGTCTAAGACATATTTCCTCTGTGAGAGATAAATTCCCTTTGTCGAATATGCAACTTCAATACCCAAGAAGTATCTGAGACGGCCCAAATCTTTGGTAGAGAACTCATTTTGCAAGAATGTCTTCAATTTCTGGATCCCAACTGTATCGCTGCCAGTGATGATGATGTCATCGACATAAACTATCAAGAGAACAAACCCAACTTTAGATTGACAGCTGAAGACAGAGTGATCAACTGCACACTGCTTCATGCCAAAGCGCATAATGTCATCACTGAACCGTCTAAACCACGCTCTAGGAGACTGCTTGAGACCATAAATGGATTTCTTCAATCTACACACAGAGGCTGACATCTCCCCCTGAGCAACATACCCAGGAGGTTGCTCCATGTAAACTTCCTCTGTGAGCTCACCATGGAGAAATGCATTTTTGAAATCCAACTGATGCAGAGGCCAGCCCTGATTGACAGCAAGAGAGATGAGAACATGCACTGATGGAATTTTTGCTACAGGAGAAAAAGTCTCACAATAGTCCACCCCAAACGTCTGAGTGTACCCTTTGGCAGCCAAGCGTGCCTTAAGGCGCTCAACAGATCCATCAGGCAAATATTTGACCGTATATACTCAACGAAGTCTATACGGTCAGATAGTTAGCAGTCAGAATTGCATCACCCCAATACGACTTGGGAACTCGCATCTGGAATAGAAGAGTGCGAGCTCCATCCAATAATGATCGCATTTTCTGTTCGGCAATACTGTTCTGTTGAGATGTGTGAGCACATGAAGATTGGTGCAGGATACCACGAGTGGAAAGGAATTCCTCAAAACCATTTGATTTTGAGAAGTATTCCCTTGGATGAAGACATTTAAGAGTGCAATTAAATTGATTAGTAACTTCTGAATGAAAAGTATGAAAAATAGAGAACACTTCTGAAATAAATAAAGCCAACACATACGTGAGTAATCATCAATAGAAATGACAAAATAACGATGTCCAAACACAGAGGGTGTCCGCGAGGGACCCCACACATCGGAATGCACTAAATCAAAAGGGTGCAAGGCCCGACTAACAGGCCTAGATGAGAATGACACCCTATGATGTTTCCCAAGTTCACAGGCCTCGCACGAAAAAGGTTCAACAGAAGAAGGAACAATATATGTCCGCCGTAATAGATCAAGGCTGGGATGTCCAAGACGGCAGTGCCACTGATATGCGTCGCTGGAGCTGTGTAAAATCGTACGAGGAGGACTACAGTCCAGACGGTACAACCCATTAATCTCACGGCCCGAGCCAATCATCCTCTTAGTCAAGAGATCTTGAAATAAGCAATAAGAAGGATAAAATGAGACAGAGTAGATGAGATTTTTAGTAATCTGACTAATTGAGAGCAAACTAAAAGGGGACTTTGGCACACAGAGAACAAAGGATAATGTGAGACCAAGACGAGGAGAAGTATCACCTACACCAGAGATAGGAGTGGAACTCCCATCAGCAAGTGTGATGGACTGATTAACCAGGGGACGAAATGAACTCAGGGAAGAAGAAGTACCTGTCATGTGGTTGGAGGCTTCAGAATCAATGATCCAGGAGTTAGAGCTTGTAACGATCCGATTCCCGTGACCGGATCGCTACAAGCAAACACCTGTCAAGATACTCACAATAAATTTTTTTTTTTTAAACAAACCATCTATGAAACTTAAACAACTGCCATTCTTATTCCATACTAAAATGTTTCCTTACAATAACATCGATATTTCAATAACTTGTTCTACTAAATAAAATCAAATCTAGAAATTCTTAAATAAATCCGAGACGTCGACGAAGGTATCGTCATTTCGATTATTTCCCCCATCGCTCTACGCTCCTAAACGTCCTCGTGCGCAAACGCACCCTCATGGGCATCCTCAAATCCTGGGGAGGAAACAACGTCAGAGCAGATTGATAGTAACCTGGTAGGTATGATAGTTCAATCTAAACAGCAGATCAAGATCCATATTTATTTATCAATTCAAATAAACTGAACAAATACATTTCCAACATGATAATTTATAGAGATTTTCTAAACCAGAATAAGAGAAATCATTTTAATGAAATACAACTACTTGCAAATTTAAATGTAAGAGGATCATTTTTAAAGTGAACAATTTACTGAGAACTGAACGAGAATAATTAACTAACAACCAGAATAATTACAAATCCATTACGTTCTCATTATAACGATTTAATTTTTTTTACCCAGGGCACTCCAGCTCCCACTAGCTTGTTGCCCTTGCCAACACGGTCGATTCCGCGGGGACTTATTACGATAGATCATACCCCCTAGGGACTCTTGGTCTCCGTAGGATTCCGACATCAACTTGAAGTTGCGCGGTTCTCCCAAGTTGTATACCTTTGTTTACGGGGATAGCTCAATGGCTTCCCATCACCCTTTCCCATTTCTTCTTTGGGTATTTCTTAAGTGTACATACGGCTTCCACGTTATTACATATGATTAAAAAGAAATACAATTTAAAATGACTATTTTTATCAGAATTCAGAATCCATTTCAACATATAATATAAAAGACAAAATTTCATTTATTTATAGAATAACTTAGAAACAATGTAAATCAAATACTTCACCATTCTTGTTGGATACATTGAAAGCCATACGAGCAAAGTTAGGTATCACCTGCCTTGTAAAGACCTCGGATGTATATATTGGGACGGCCTCTAAGTGAGAGTGTGAGGGGAATCAGCCTGAAGATAAAATCATATCCACGTTCTTTTAAGTCGATGTAAAGAATTGATAAGGGGTTGAAAAGTCTCAACGCACACAAGGGTTTTGAATTGATGAAATAATTTAACTTTGTGTGAAAATTACCGCACACAAAGTTGCTGCCCTGTTTTGGCGTAAAAACACTCATTTTGAGGCGCTATACTGCTGTCCCATTTTTGATATGTAAAACATATAACAAAACCTCCACCAAAGATGAGCGCGCACGAGCGAAGTTCTTTTAATGAGTTATATATATATAGTAATGTGTGTGCGTGTGCCTATATATATATATAAATCATTTTAATATCTCTATATGCTTAATGCGCATGAGATTTGGAAAAGTATATTTTAATTAATGAACAACCTTCTGCGCATAAAAATCATTCAATATCCTATATGCGCATAGCATGTTAGACAAGATAGGAAATACAAAAAAAATCATTTAATGGCTTGTTTATATATCATTGGGGATCAAAAGAGAAATCAATATACTTTCTCTTTTTGGATGTTACAGTTGAGATTTAACGAAACCTATTGAAGTTATTTGTGTGTCCTTTATATGTATATTTCAGATGAGGTTGGGGAGAATACACACAAACACAAGGATTTCATATGATGGGGTACTTACTTGAATAGGTCGAAGGAGTTTAAGCCACAAGGTTGATTTACACCCTAACTTCCACTTCTCCCTTCTTCCTTTTTTTTTTTTTTTTGGTTTCTTTCTACTGTTGGTTTTTGCACCAACTAAGATATAGTATATATATATATATATATATATATATATATATATATATATATATATAAAGGATGATAGTAAGAAAGTGGGACGTGGGTTCTTTTGGGCTTGAGAGAGAGGGCATGGGTTGGACGTCCATAACTGTTGGGATTTGATGGGTTGTCAAATCCCAAAAATCTCATCTCTTAGTTGACTTTGCTACATTTTAGGAGATTTTAAATATTAAATAAATCCCCAACCCAAAAGATGCGTGCAATATCCCTTCAAAAGTGGCATTAAATTTCTAACTTCCTCATTTATCTCCTCCTCCCTTTATTTGTTGCTGATTTTATTACTTTTCTGATTTACTAGCCTTCCCTAATTACTTACATATAATTAGTAATTTCATAAAGAGGCCTCTTTTAATTTCAGTATACTATATATATACCCCAAATTTGAGGGTGGTCCCACCTTGCACGTTTTCCTATACAAGGAAAAAAAACGTGGGTTTCTTCCCTCCACTTTAAAATTCAAAAATTTTCCACCTTTTAAGTGCTATTTTCCACGGAAATTATTTTCTTCTTTTAATTAGAGAATTTAGATCTAACCTTCACTAGCCATAGATTCTAAGATCTACGGATCTAGGCAAATCGAAGGGAAAAGAGTGATTAAATTTTACGATCAAGGGTTGATCAACGATGGATCGTTGATCCCCACCCTTGAAATTTAGATCCATCGATCCAAAGCCTAAATCTTAGGGTTATTAAAGAAAAGTTAATCGCAGTCATTACAGAGCTAGTAAGAAAGGATGCAGGGGAGCTACCTGGCTGAGCAAAAGTCGCAGTCTGTGGGCAGCTGGTAGATCTGAGACGCTGTAACTCATCAAAGTCGGCACGAGACATAAAGGCCCCATCACCCTGTGGGCCAGTGCCGGGTGGAACGGAAGCAGAGGAGGTCTCAGAAGCATCCGGTGCAACAAGATGTGCAGTACAGCCAAAACGAGTCTCTGAGGAAGGACAGATTTCAGGGTACATAGCAGTCTCCATATAATGGCCGTCACGACGACAGTGCGAGCAATATGGGCGTGGGTGGCCGCCACTGCCTGCAGGAATATCACGGCCGCCACCACGATCACCGCGACCAAAGTCACGACCACGGCCACGGCCAAAGGTGCCTCCACCACGTGTAGCACGATCACCTACACCGTAGGCAGTAGTAGCACTAATATCGGCGGAAGGAGACGAAACAGAGTCACTCATAGTACACTGCTGGGCACGTAAGTAATCCTCCTGAAGAGAGGGCATCGTGCCAGACCCAAAAATTTGCTGACGAAGGTGCATGTACTGAGGGCCCAAAGTCTCAAGGAACTGAACGACACGTATCTGATCACGCTATTGAGCGGCCTCAGTCAAATCAGTGGTAAGAGGCATAAGAACATCTAACTGCTGGCAATGTGAAACAAACTGACTGTAGTAAGTCGAGAGAGGAGTGTCGCCGCGACGGAGATTCATCCACTTAGAATAGGTGGAGCAGATCCGAGATAGGTTGCCCTTCCCGGAGAAAGTAGTAGTAGTATGATCCCAAACGGGGCGAGAAGTGGGAGCTGAATCATGGTCCCGGCAATATCAGGAGACATACTCTGCCAGAGAAGGGTTCGAATAAGGGCATCGTCCTGTTCCCACTTCTCATAAGTGGGATAAGTAGGAGGGGGGTCACGACGAAGAATAGAGATCTTCCCCCTGGCAATCAGATATGTTTCCACAGCCACTTTCCAATTCATGTAATTGGATCCATCAAGCCGCACTGTGGTCATGGGAGGAATAGAGCCATCCATCGAAGAAGACGAGGGAATGTAGGATGAAGATGATGATGGGCGAGTCAGAGAAATAGTAGTCCCAGAGGGCTGTATGGGAGTGGGATCCTCAATGACTGGGCTATCCATAAGTAAATAGGCGAAGGTAGGAAATCGACAGACGAAAAAGTAATATGCCGGGAGGAAATAAAAAAAGAGAAGTCAATAAAGGAGATGGCAGCTCCTGAGGGAGACTAATGAGAAATAGGGCCTGAGAGAAACCCTTGATGTCATGAAGAAGAAACGTGATAGAGAGAAATGAGATAGGAGCCGCAGAGAATAAGAAGAAAGAGAATACCTTAGGAGTTTAAGCCATGGGAGGAGAGAGGGGAAAGAAAGATGACAAATCTAGGTCAAGAAAAAAGGGGGGGTTAGGGAATTCACAGTTGGTGGGGTGGGGTAGAGGGGACTTTCACGCGGGGGGGGGGGGGGGTGTGAGATTTCGGTATAGAAATGGTTTTTTTTTTTGGATATTGTAGCGGGTCCATTAGCGGGTTACTGTAGCGATTTACTGTAGCGGGTTACTGTAGCAGGGAATGGAGGGGTTAGGTGAAAGGGAAGAGGGGCAGTGGGAGGAGGAGGAGGAGGAGAAGGGAAGCGAAAGGAAGAGTGGGGGGGGGGGTGGGAGATGAGGGGTGGGAGAGAGAGAGTGAGAGGCGAGAGGGGTGTTAGGGTTAGGGTTAGGGATGGTGAAGATGGAGGTTTAGGTTGATGGAGAAGAGAGGATCAGAAACCCTAAGGCTCTGATACCATGTTAGAAGAGTTTGAGAGGAGAAGAAGTGAGTTAGGGCATCTCCCCCTCACTTATGTATTTATATAATAAGAGATGTACAAAAGACCAATATGCCCTTAGGCATATACACACACCAACAAACATAAATAAGGAAAGCATCTAAATAAGAAAATTTATTCCTAACACTTGTGTCGTCCGGATCAGATCTCATTAATAAACAATAAAGTGCAATATGGAACAGATTTTTTTTATATTTGAGCCTAATTGCCCTTTTTTTCTTCTCTGGCTCCAATAGATAATTGGAAGTCAATGTAGTGATTGGTGCTTTTTTTTGGAAACCCCATTTTCCTTGCCTAGTGAACTTGAAGATGAAATCAAGAGAATTTGAACAAATCAAACCATCTCGAACTAGTATGAAAAAGGAGGAAGATGAGGGCTTACATGTACTCGCTTTCTGCTTGAAGCAACTCCAAGCAACTCACCTTCTGCTTGCTGTGGCCTTCTACCCGTACGTTCTTTTTTACCCCACGGTCATCATGTTGACTGTAACAATTAATGATTATCGTTCACGGCTTCAATGTTTTAACTAGTTAAAGTGTGAATTATTAACTTAATTAACATGGTTATTATTAAGTTTGTAAACCTAAGTTGTATATTTCGTTTCGTTCACCATTTCGTTTTAGTCAGTGGAACAGAACAAAACGTTTCAATTGGTTTGGCTTTTCGTTTCGGAAATGGCCCTACGACGGGAGAAGTTTTTTTCATAGTTATTTTTTTTAAATCCAAAAAAGAAAAAAATTGCTAAAAAAATCTTAGAAACCTTTATATGGACCAGATGTAATAAAAACACATTTTATGACTTAAAACATTAAATTTATTGAAAAATATTAGTAAAAGAAAGAAAATTAATATCCCTGGATGGGTTTATATTAGGGTTTAGTTTCGTTTACATCGGGTTTTTCATGTTTGGAGCAATGTTAAATGGAACGCGGTTCGTTCCGGTACGAGGTACGGGAACGCGTACGCAATACGATGGTAGCCCGGTATGCGGTATGATGGGGGTAGGCTAAGTTGGGATGCTTTTTGGGGTTGCAGGTCGGTTTGGAGCTCTAATCCGGGTTGCTCTGGTGCTCCCTCTAGTTTAATGTTATGCCAAAAGATGCTAAAGCGTTGTTAGGCCGTATCATAAATATGATGGTCATGCATATCAAGTGGTGGCTGTTGACAGTTTTTGGGAAAGGTAATTACATTTGACAATTGTTTAAAAAAGAGATTAAAACTTATAGTGCAAATATTAGTTTTTGGGAAAGGTAATAACACTTGACATCTGCTTAAAAAAGAGGTTAAAACTTGTAGTGCAAATATGAGAAGGCTTGTGATCGGATTTTTTGTTTTTAAGTGGCTGCATGCCTTCCATGGTTTCCCTTTTCCCTCCTCTCCTATGCCATTTACCACCCCCTCTCTGCAAAAGCAAGGAAGTGGGGAAAGAGGTTTTACAAAATTTGTATTTCGACGGGCGATCTTCAGTGGAAGTTTCTGTCGGAACAACATATGTTTCATGTTAGTCTCTTTATCTCCTCTATTTCTTATTCTACTTTTTTTTATAGTCTCCAATGAGGTATGATATTAAAGTAGGAAAGGAGAGTTGTTTTTTTTTGTTCTCTTTCCCCTTCTTCCCTCTCTGTATAAATCTTTCCCTTTCCCGCGGGTCGCCCGGGTCACCATTTTTGGCGATCCGGGTCACAAACATCCCATGTTTGGGGGTGACGATCCCGGATTGCGGGTTGGAGGGTGGGAGGACGATCCTAATAACTATGGTTTGGGGAGGGAAAAAGATGGAAAGTACCCTTTCAAATGTCTATAAAGCGGTCAAAACAGCTAAAAATTATGGGTAAAATACTAAAAAATAAAAAAAGAGTCCTTAAGAGGTAAAACTATATTTTTTTCAAAAAAAAAAAAACGTGTTTCGGCCGAAACAAAGACGAAACAGACAAAATGGAACGGAACATGATGAAATGGAACGAAATACTGAGCAGAACAAAACATAATGTGTATTTGATCCGTTTTTCGGACCGGGATATTTTAATTTTTTATTCATTTTTGGTTTACATCTGGAAAAATAGAGAAAATAAAAAATTTAAAACATTTAACACTATAAAATTTAAGAATAATATTATTAAAAAATATTTTCGTGATATTTTTATGGTAAAAAATAAAATATGAAGATATCTTGATTTTTTTAAAAATCAAGATACAATTTCAGGATTGTTTCATTTTGTCAAAAAATCACAAAGTATTGCAATATATTTGAAAATGAAGGAGATATTCGTGATTATGCTTTTCAAGCTCCCTTTGAGCAGCATAACATGGTGGTTGCTCCTTTTTTTTTTTTTTTTTGGAATGGTAGCCTGGTGGTTGCTCATATAAACTTCTTCTAGAAATTTCCCATGTAAGAAAGTAATTTTTGATTTTTGGCTGATAAAGAGGCCACTTATGAAACAAAACTATTGAAATGAGGATCCTCACCGAGTTAAGGAAAGTAACAGAGTATAAAGTCCCAAAATAATCCACACCAAAGTCTTGGGTATAACCTTTGGCCACAAACCGAGCCTTCATGCGCTCCACAATACCATCAGGCTAATATTTAATGGTATACACTATACACCCAACGACACCCCACAACATGTTTCTCGGTAGGGAGAACCATTAATTGCACAATGTTATATTTATGAATGAATTTCATCTCCTCATCCGTGTTACCTTTCCAACCTGAATCCATCATAGCCTACGGATATGCCTTGTGAATAATAATAATAGAAGACAAGGACAAGGGCAAAGGAATAATATTCAAGAAATAGATGATGAAAGGATACAAAATCAGTAATAGGATTTTGAGTGTGTGACCAAATACCTTTACATAATGCAGTTGGAAGCTCAGCGGAAGGATCTGCAAGAGAGGTGATGATTTTGTAGCAGGCGGTGTCAGAGCTAGAGCTTGTGATGTCGGCGGTCTCTGGTGTTCTTCTTGGAGAGGCGTCTGCCTAGATAGATCGTTAGTTTTATGGGACCTTGTTGTTCTTTGACAATTATAACTTCAGTGACCACAGGAACATGGTCGGAATGGCATAAGTAGGAACAAACTTCGCCTAGAAAATCTTTTCAATGGGTGCTTAGAAAAACTGAAATTTAGGTTTAATCCATATGTGCATGTGACTTGAAAAACTCTCATTGGAGAAGGTACGAAATATTTCTTCCATCGATGTTTACACAAGCTATTTATTTAGAAGTGATGCCCAGGTACATGTTGATCAATTTGGATTTGTAATCATCAAATATAGGTGTTGGAGATCAACGCCCATTGCGTGTTTATTCTAGACGGGGTCGCACTCGTGGGCCCCCATAGGGATTTATTTATGTTATGGTTATTTATTGTTCTTAGGGATATTTTTGGGATTAGTTGGTATTATTAGGGTTATTTTAGCCTTTATTACTTTTAGGGTAGTTTAGTCTTTAAGGGGTTCTTAATTTAGCAAGTTTCTTTATTTGAGGATTGTTTATAGGCAAAGCTACAGCTCTTTGTTTAACTTTTGCATGAAATACAATTGAATTGAGTGAATTCTTCTTCCCCTCTTGTGTTCTACTTCTCTCCCCCAATTCTTCTCTTCTTCTTCGAAGTCGTCTTCTTTCTTCTTCTTCTAATTTCTTCTCCACGGCCTACATCAACTTGGTATCAAAGCCCACCCAATCTTCCCTAAAAATCAGATTGCAAGTTTTAAACCCCCCCCCCCCCCCAAAAAAAAAAAAAAGAAAAAAAAAAGGACCATGTGCTACCCCTCTTCGCCGGAGCTTCCAACCGCCGCCACCTTGCCGGAGTTTCCGCTGCAAATCTTCTTCTTCGGCACGATTGTGTCTCTCCGCCAGACCTAAGCCTCGTAGGAGTCCCCGAGCTTCCGCCTCTTCTCCCTCTTCGCTGCTAATTCCTTCTAGACGAAGGAATAGAAACCCTTTTGGGTTTCTGTTCGATTGAAAATAAATTAAGAAGAAGGATACTTCCCCCCTTTGTTTTATCTGGACACCCCCTTTCTTTAAGGTTATTAAATACCTTATATAATCAGATATAGTTAGCCCCCTTTATTACCCTAGACACCCCCCTCACTTAAGTTTTTAACTTAAGTTTACTTCACCCCCATTCTTTCGGTGGGCACCCCTTTCTATTAAAGTAAAAACCAGTTTCACCCCTTCTCTTTTTCCCCAAGCACCCCCAAGAAAAAAATAAAAATAAAACAGAAAAAAGAAAAAAAAGAGAAATAGAATTCTCTCTCTCTCTCTCCACTTTTCCATCCTTTCTCTCTCTAGTTTCTCTCTCCTTATTCGGGCTATTTTCGCTAGAAATTGGCCCACGACTTCAACACGAAAGTTGAAGTACTTGCTTAGTAGAGCACACACATATCAGTTTACGTAGCAGCCAGTGATTTTCAGCACAGTTTTAGGAGCAATTCAAGCCGTTGATCGTGTTCCATCATCCGATCATCATCTTCCTGACATCCAATCGATGATCTGCGACAGACAAGTTGTTAGGAAGACCACCAGGACTTCTTCGGCAATTAGTAGGCTACCAAGGTACGTATCTTCCTTATTGAATTCGTGATTCAATATTTATATTGGTAGTTACGTTGTTAAATTGCAAAAAAAAATCCCTATGGGGGCCCACGAGTGCGACCCTGTCTAGAATAAACGCGCAATGGGCGTTAATCTCCATCAAAGCTAAAGATCCGAGTTTTCCGTGCAAGTTCCTCAGCCAACCAAGCAGTAGACCCAACCATCAAACCCCAGCCGAGCCACCTGTTGAAGTCCGCGAATTGTTTGTGCAGAAACCACCGTTCAAATCATCTCTTCTAGCCGAACAACTCTCGGACAAATAATCACACCAACCTTTGCCTCCCGTTGTCCACATCGCACCCTTACTATAGAAGAGGAGCATGGTGATCCCTTCGAGGACCAAGACGACGATCAAGATGTAGAGCCTCTTGATCCTGTCGACTCGGCAGATGAAGATGACTTTGATGGCGCACATGATGGCACACGTGTTGGAGTAGTGCGTTGCATTTTGTCTACGCCTGCAACAAAAGATGATTGTCAGCGCACTAACATTTTTCACACTTATCTTGATTGCGGAGGCACAATGTGTAAATTCGTCATCGACGGTGGGAGTTCCATGGATGTAGTCTCCCAAGTGGTGTTTCTAAAATGAAACTCAAACCTGAACCACACCCGCAACCGTACAAAGTCGCTTGGGTTGATAAGACATCCTTACCCGTTTCACAGAGGTGTCTTGTCCCCATCAAAATGGGAGATTATTCAGATAAGATATGGTGTGATGTTCTCCCCATAGATGTTGCCCACGTCCTACTTGGCCGCCCTTGGATTTATGATATGGACGTAGTTCATTATGGGCAAGAAAATACCTATGTTTTTAAACGTCGTGGTAAAACAATTAAGTTGAAGCCTGCACAATCTACGGATAAAGTTAAGGGTTCCAAGCTTAATTCATCTTCAAAGCCAACCAAACCAAAGGGTCTTAATCTCCTGAATCGCAAAGAATTTGAAGGAGCCAGTCAAGAGACAAGCCATATATTGGCATTAGTAGATGAAGGAGCTCTTCAGCTCTCATCGGAGCAACCAGTTGACCTACGACTTGAGGTCAACCAGTTATTAGAGGAATTTAACGATGTGATTCCCGATGAGCTTCCTGTAGAATTACCACCCATGAGGGATGTTCAGCATGCGATTGACCTGATCCCAGGTTCTCAATTGCCTAACCTTCCACACTACCGCATGAATCCTCTTGAACGTGCTGAGTTACACCGGCAGGTCCAGGAATTACTGCAGCGGGGTGTGATCCGAGACAGTCTTAGCCCATGTACTATACTCACGTTGCTAACACCAAAGAAAGACGGTTCATGGAAAATGTGCGTTGACAATCGCGCTATAAATAAAATCACTATCAAGTACAGATTTCCAATACCCCGTCTTAAGGATATGTTAGATCTTTTAGCAGGGTCTCGTTGGTACAGTAAGATCGATTTACGAAGTGGATACCACTAGATACGAATTCGTTCAGGTGACGAATGGAAAACTAAACACCAGACGGCTTGTTCGAATGGTTAGTCATGCCCTTCGGGTTATCTAACGCTCCTAGCACATTCATGAGGGTAATGACTCAAATCTTACGTCCGTTTTTAGGCAAATTTGTGGTGGTATACTTTGACGATATTTTGATTTTTAGCCGATCAAAAGGAGTACATTTGGACCACCTTAGGCAAGTCCTTGAGATACTTCGCGAAGCCAAATTTTATGCCCATCTTAAGAAGCGCTTGTTTATGCAAACACAGGTGATATTCCTTAGTTTTATTGTCTTGGAAAAGGGTGTTTCTGCTGACCCTGAAAAAGTAAGAGCGATAAATGAGTGGCCGATTCCCAAGACACTTTCTGAGGTTCACAGTTTTCATGGATTTGTCACATTTTATCGCAGGTTTGTTAAGGGTTTCAGTACCCTTATGGCTCCCTTTAAGGAATGCATGAAGAAAGGAGAGTTCCGTTGGACCCCTGCAGCCACTCGAGCTTTCCATCATATCAAGCAGAAGATGATTGAGGCTCCTGTCCTAGTTCATCCTGACATTTCTAAAGTCTTTGAGGTCTCATGTGATGCGTCAGGAGTAGGGATAGGAGGTGTTTTAAGTCAAGAAGGACATCCTGCCGCCTATTTTAGCGAGAAACTTAATGGGGCTAAACAACGTTATTCCACATATGATAAAGAGTTATACGCTGTTATACGGGCATTGTTCTATTGGAGGTATTATCTTTTACCTCAGGAGTTTGTCTTATATTCTGACCACGAAGCGCTGAAATACCTTCATTCACAGAAGAAATTAAGTCAACGTCACGCAAGTAGATAGAATTTCTCCAAGAGTATACTTTTGTACTCAATCATCGGGCAGGAATTGAGAATAAAGTAGCCGATGCCTTAAGTCGTAAGGTTATGGTCTTACAGTCCATGAGTGTCAAAGTCATAGGTTTTGATAGACTGAAGGACGAATATCCTACGGGTCCTGATTTTGGCATCATCTTTCAAGATGTCCATGATGGTAACCGTCGGGAACATGTTGATTTCTTGATAAATGACGGTTATCTCTTTCGAGGTGCTAGGCTATGCATTCCCCACACTTCCCTTCGCGATTTCTTAGTTTGGGAAATGCATGCTGGAGGCCTAGCAGGACACTTTGGCCATGATAAGACAATCGCGTTAGTCGAGGACATATTTTATTGGCTATCTTTAAGGAAAGACGTAGCGCGAATTGTGTCACAGTGTCGCACATGTCAATTGAGAAAGGCTAAGAAACAGAATGCTGGATTATATACGCCTTTGCCTATTCCCCATTCTCCATGGCAAGATATTAGCATGGACTTTTTCCTTGGTCTGCCTCGGACAGCTCAAGGACATGATTCTTTCATGGTTGTGGTGGATCGTTTCTCCCAGATGGCACACTACATTCCGTGTAGCAAAACAACTAATGCCGTGCAAGTAGCTAAGCTGTTCTTTAAGGAAGTTGTCAAATTTCATGGGCTTCCTATTTCCATTGTGTCAGATCGAGATGTCAAGCTTGTTAGCTATTTTTGGCGAACACTTTGGAAACTTTTTGGCACACAGTTGAAGTTTTCCTCAGCATTTCATCCACAAAGTGATGGTCAAACAGAGTTAGTTAATCGTAGTTTAGGTGATTTGTTGCGTTGTTTAGTTGGAGATCGTCCTGGTACATGGGATTTGTTGTTACCAACTGCTGAGTTCGCGTACAATAGTTCCGTTAATAGTACCACTGGAAAGAGCCCATTTGAGAGTGTTCATGGCGTCAACCCTCGTCAACCTATTGATCTTATACCATTACCCCCTGATGCCCGTCCCTCTCAGTCAGCCGATTCTTTTGCCCTGCACATCCGTGACCTACATGCTGATATACGTCGTAGGATTGCTACAAGAATGTTGACTACAAACTAGCCGCTGATGTACATCGTAGGAACCTTGAATTTAATGAAGGCGACTATGTAATGGTTCGTGTTCGTCTTGAGCGATACCCTTGTCATTCTTTCAAAAAGTTGCATGCTCGAGCCATTGGACCTTTTCGTATCCTTCGTAAGTATGGCCCTAAATGCATATTTAATAGACTTACTTGCTGATATGAATCTTAGTCCTGTATTCAATATTGAAGATCTTATCACATATCGAGGTGCATTCGAGCCTCCTACTATGCCGATAGATGTTTCTTCAGATCGGACTGCCAGCTCCTCTGTTCTAGCACCAGTGCCACCACTTCCTTCAGACCAGATCGAGGCTATACTTGACGACCAGATTGTTTCCTCCCGCCATGGTGGTTTTCAGCGCTACTTTGTTCAGTGGCGTGATAGTCCTTCTTCAGATGCTACTTGGCTTACAGAGGACGAGCTTCTTCAGATGCTACTTGACTTACAGAGGACGAGCTTCTTCAGATGCTACTTGGCTTACAGAGGACGAGCTTCGCCATTTAGATCCTGACATCCTGGAGCAGTACCACTCTCTTCACTCTCTGGAGGAGAGTTCTTTTCAGCATGGGGAAATGATGGAGATCAACGCCCATTGCGCGTTTATTCTAGACGGGGTCGCACTCGTGGGCCCCCATAGGGATTTTTTATTTATTTATGTTATGGTTATTTTATTGTTCTTAGGGATATTTTTGGGATTAGTTGGTATTATTAGGGTTATTTTAGTCTTTATTACTTTTAGGGTAGTTTTGTCTTTAAGGGGTTCTTAATTTAACAAGTTTCTTTAGTTGAGGATTGTTAATTACCTATTTATAGGCAAAGCAACAGCTCTTTGTTTAACTTTTGCATGAAAGACAATTGAATTGAGTAAATTCTTCTTCCCCTCTTGTGTTGTTCTACTTCTCTCTCCCAATTCTTCTCTTCTTCTAAGTCTTCTTTTTTCTTCTTCTTCTTCTTCTAATTTCTTCCCCACAGCCTACATCAATAGGATTAATGATAGACTGTTGAACTCTTGCGATACCAAGAAGATAGGATAAATTTCTAGAAAATTTTATGCCCTGTAACAATGAAGTTAAGGATCGGTTAGGAAAGAAAATTAAAATTCTCAAATTTCACAGAGATGGTGAGTACACATCTCAGGAATTTAGTGAACATTTTGTGAAAAATTTGACATAATCCATGAAGCTGTTGCGCGCTATTTGTCAGGACAAAATTGAATAGTATAAAGAAAGAACATGACCTTGATAGACATGGTAAATGCCATGCTATGTATTCTTGGTTACCTTAGGATAGTGGAAGCTCCGATACCTTATTCAGAATGTCTGTAGCAGAAGCTTAGGTATAAGGGTTAAGGTTAAGGGCAAGGCGATGAGATTAGTTGACAGAAAATCGAAGGAAAAAGGGAGGAGAAACCAAGGAAAATGGAGGGAGAAGGGAGATGAAAAGGTTGAAAGGGTTGTTGAAATTGTTGAAAAAGCACGTGAAACTGTTGGAAACAAGAAAACATGACAAGAGAAGCAAGAGACAAGAAAACAAGACAGGAGAAGGGTTTTTGGATGGTTAGTTATAATAAGTAAACAAAGGGTTTCAAGAAGTGGGTTAGGTGTTGGTCGAAGATAACAAGGGGGCTTGGTTTTTAGGGAGCTATCTACGGTAGGAACTAGGGTGCAACTTGGGTCGGGTCGGGTTGAGCTTTTGCTAAAAAATAAATTGGAATCAACCTGAACCCGACCTGATTTTAAGGTAAAAGCTCAACCCGAATTCCCAAAATCGGCCTGAATTGCACCCTTAGTTGGAACAAAGGGAAATTCTAGAGGAGAATGTGGACCAGTTGGTTCGCCTGTATCTGTCTTGACTTTCCCTCAATAAATTAAGACTTTTGGTTAAATGAGGGAAACTTTCAATTTCATCGATTACCAAGATCCTCGTTGTTCTCACAATATGCTTAGCTTATGATCAATAAAGACAACGACTAATGGACAGTAAGTTCCTTGCTATAAATCGATACCTTTGGATTTAGGTTATCTCAGTATCTACCAAGTTGGTCTTCAACTCTTATTCATTGGGGGTTCACGACTAACAATTGGGTTGGCGCCGAAGGAGGGAAAGAAGGGTTTATGCTCTTAATTCCAGGGAGGTTGGCCGCCTGGGTTTGCGTTTGCAATGGGTACTGTTTTGCGGCTGCAATAACCAACAACAACAATGGCTGTTGGTCGTGGCCTGAGCAGGTGATGGGTTGCTGTTTGGCGCCCTAAAATAAGAGACTTCGACCAAGGTTTTAGGAATCTAGATTGAGGATGCTCACATGACAGCAAGAGACTTGTGTACACTAGAAATAAAGGACTGATCGTGGGGACGGTTAGTTTATGAAAATAGAAAAATCCCTGCATGAAACAGGTGAGATAAATACAGAAAAATCAGAGGTTTTCATGGAGAAAACTTTCACCTTCTTCCTAAAACAAAGGATAACAAGGAGACTTTTTTCCACCGACTCGAACGAAATTCATTCCATATTAAAAAAAATTCCAAATTTAGTTGCATGCTTTTATGGACCTTGAGTTGGATGTTTTCTACCGACTTAGTAGGAAACCAAAACTTACTAAAACTCGTCCAAAACATTCCTAAAATAACTCTCCTAAAACTACTAAAAGACATGCCTAAATACCTCAAAGTTTCCTTGTTAGATTGCTGCATGATGAGAGAGAGAGAGAGAGAGTTGAAGAGAGTTGAAGAGAGAAAGGAAGAGAGATAAAGAAGAGAATGGTGTGAAGGGAGAAGAGAAAAATTGCTTTCTCCCCCGCACAATTTCACTTTTGTATTAAAATAATACAAATGACCAATATGCCCTTAAGTGGCGTGAATACATTTAACACTCTCCTCAAGTTGGAATCTATATATCATATATTCGTAGCTTGATACAAGCATTCTTTAACTTAGCAAGCCCTAATGGTTTGGTGTATACATCTGCAAGCTGGTTTACTGATCGGGTAAACATGGTACATATTTCTCCTCTTTGAATTCTCTGAGGAATGAAGTGGCAATCCACTTCAATGTATTTGGTTCGTTTGCGGAAGGCCGAGTTGGTAGCGATATGAATGACAGATTTGTTGTCACAATACAGCTATGCTTGACCTAAAGGTGGAAAACCAATTTCTGATAGGAAAGATCGCAACCAAATCAGTTCTCCACTCGTATATGGCATAGCCTTGTATTCAGCGTCAACACTTGACTTAGACACAATATCTTGCTTGTTACTTCTCCAAGACACCATATTACCTCCAACAAGGGTACAGTAACCGATTGTGGACCTCCTATCTGCTTACCCCGCCCAGTCTGCATCAGTAAACTCATTTACTCTCTCATGGCCATTTTTCTTAAAACACAAGCCTTTCCCTGGTGTACCCTTCTAGTATTTGACAATATGAATCACTGCAACTCAATGGGATGAGCGAGTAGAACTTATAAACTGGCTAACTACCCCCACATCGAATGAGATATCAGGATGGGTAACTGTCAAATAAATCACTTTCCCATCCAACCTTCTATATTGACCTGGATCATACAACAGGTCTCCTTGATCTGGATGGAGCTTCACATTAGGATCCATAGGCATAGATGCTGGTTTTATCCTCATAGAACCTATCTCCTCCAGAATATCCAAAGTATATTTTCTCTGTGACAAAGAAAGACCATAACGAGAATGTGCTACCTCGATTCCAAGGAAGTACCTAAGAAGACCCAAGTCTTTTGTGGAAAATTCTCCTTCTAGGAAAATCTTTAATCTTTGTATATCATCTTTGTCATTTTATGTGATAACAATATCATTCACGTAAATGATCAAGAAGATATATCCAGCAGTGGACTGGTAGCTGAAAACAGAGTGATCAACAACGCACTGCTTCATGCCGAAGCGCTGAACTGCATCACTAAAATTTCCAAATCAAGCCTCAGAGATTGTTTCAGCTCATAAATTGCTTTCTTAAGGCGACAAACAGAGGAGCACATCTCCCCCCTGAGCAACATAACCAGGAGGTTGCTCCATATATACCTCCTCAGTGAGGTCGCCATGAAGGAATGCATTTTTAACATCCAGCTGATAAAGTGGCCAACCACAGTTAACAACGATAGTGATCAGAACTCGAACAAAAGGTATCTTGGCCACAAGTGAGAACATCTCCTGCTATTTCAAAATAAATGTCTGAGAATAACCTTTGGCCACTAGACGCGCTTTGAGAGGTTCAACGGTCCCATCTGGAAGATACTTAATAGTAAAGACCCATCGACACTCAACAACCTGTGCTCCATAGGGAAGAGGAACAATTTGTCACGTTTTATTAGAATGGAGGTCACCCATCTCGGCCTCCATGGCAGCCCGCCAACCATGATCAGCAAGAGCCTCTGAAACTGTCTTAGGCACAGAAAGAGTAGACACACTAGAGACAAAAGAACGAAAAAGGGTTAAAGATGCTCATAGGAAATAAACTGTGAAATAGGGTGTGCAGTAGTACGAGAGCGAGTGCGATAAGCAATAGGAGAATCAGATATAGTAGAGTACCTGATGGAGAATCATTCGACCGAGAAAGAAGACCACTGGGCGGAGATGATGGGTTGATAGTGGGAAGAACCTGATATGATCCACGTGTGTAGTCTTTCGGCTCAGAGATAGTGCCGTAGTCTCTGAAGTAATCGTCACTGGAGTATTTTCTCGGGCAGTCTCCACAGAGCTAGGTGGTAGCGAAAGTAGCAGACTGAGCATCTCAATAGGAGCTCTAGGAGGATCAGAAGAATATGGAGTATCCTCCAAGAAAGTGGCATCTGCAAAACAAAGGCTTTTCGCAGTCTAGGACAATAAAAATTGTATCCTTTTTTAATACGAGAGTAACCCAAAAAGATATATTTCCCAGCTCGAGGATCCTGTTTGTCAATTCCAGGAGCTAATTTGTGAACGAAACAGGTACAACCAAAGACACGAGGAATCAGGGCAAAGGGATCACCTAATGGATAGAGTGCAGAAAACATTGTCTGGCCTGACAAAACAGAAGAATGAAGACGGTTCCCTAAGAAGCAAGCCGTGAGGGCAGCCTCACCCCAATAAACCTTAGGTACACACATCTGGAACATGGGAGTGTGATTCATATCCAATAAGAGTATCGTATCTTCCTCTTAGCGATACCATTCTGCTGCGAAGTATAAGCACATGAAGAGTGATGGATGATGCCACACGAATCAAGAAATTGATGAAAACCATTACAGTTAGAGAAATATTCTTTGGCATTATCAATATGCAAACAAGAAATAGAACACTTAAAATGAATAGCAATTTCAAAGTAAAAACTACGAAATGGATTAAAAACTTTGGAATGATCTTTAAGTAGAAACAACCATGTAGCACATGAGAAATCATCCACAAATATAACAAATATCGAAAACCATATAAATAAAGAGACAGTACGTGAAGAGGACCCCATATGTATGAATGAATAAGTTCAAAACGTCGTGATGAACGACGACTACCCCGCGAAGGAAAAGACACTCGATGATGCTTTCCCAACTCACAGGACTCATAAGTAAACAACTCATTAGAACTAGTAATAAATGAAGATTTTCGAAGCTTTTCGATAGGAGGGTGGCCCAAACGACGGTGCCACTGATAGCCATCAACAGAAGTACGAAGAGTGACACCAGCATGTCCCGAATCAAGATAGTATAAGCCACCAATCTCACCGCCTAAACCAATCATCGTCCTAGTCTACAGATCCTGAAAAGTGCAATAAGAGGGACATAAAGAAATAGAATAGTTTAGAGTGTTTGTCAATTGACACACAGACAATAAACTAACAGGAAATGAAGGAACATAAAGAACAGAGGATAAAAAAAGATCATTGGAGATGGAGACTACACGGCCAGAAAGAAAATAAGACGAGTTACCTGGCTGGGTAAAAGTGGTAGTGGGCTACTTGCCTCTATCTTCTAGACGCACAAGTTCCTCATATTCAGCACTATTGACAAGCATTGAGTTTGTAGAGGCCAATGTAGCATGAGCAACAGGAACATGGAGGGGACCATCAGAAGCCGCAACAGAACCAGTAGTAGGGTAGTAGGGGCGAAACTCTGGATGTAAATCATAACAACAGTCAACATTGTGGCCATCCATACGACAATGGATACAATAGCGAGTCCCACGACCATGGCCCCCCCGAATCACGTCCACGACCCCCCCGAACCATGGCCAACACCATCACGGCCATGCCCAAATCTCCCCAAAACACTGCCACGATCTCCACCAGTAGAAGTAGCAAGTGCAGACCCATCAACACGCTGGTCAATGACCAGAGCAGCCTTCATATGCTGTACACAAGAAAAGTGTCAGCTAGAGACGGAAGAGAGCCAGAACCGACGATCTGCTGTCGCAGCTGAAGATAATCGAGGCTCAAGGAGTCAAGATAGTGAACAACATGCATGTTCTCCTAACGCTATGCAAGAACGACATGATCTACTGTGAACGGCTGAAGCAGGTCAAGCTGATGACAAAGGGCAACATAAGAACTGTAATGATCTGCTATGGGCATCTCCCCATGATGGAATCCCAACTAGTCAGAGAAGAGGTCACACACTCGTGTGACATTATCAGCTCCAGAGAACAAAGTTGCTGCATGGTCCCAGACTTCCTTACAGGAATCAAGATATATCATATTAGCAGCCACCTGGGGTTTTATACAATTCTACAGAAAAGATCGGATCATTGCATCCTCTTGTTCCCATCGCTCAGAGGAGGAATCTGTACTGGCTGTGGGGCACGCTCAAGAAAACGAACTTTACCCTGACCAAGAAGATATTAGATATGTGCGAATTGCCCTCCGCTAAGGAGGGTAATTTTCCCCCATCAAGTCTTATGTAGGTCATCTGGAGTGGGGCCTCCGACCTCCATGTGGGAATAGCTAGAAACTGTAGTAGAAGAAGGGTAAGATGAATCAACTGGATCCATAGCAACAACCAAGAATAGGCGGCAACCACAACAAGAATGCCGAGAACAACTAACAAGAAGTAACCTCCAATACATGAGAAGGCAACACTATCAACCCAATATCAATCCACGAACAAGAGGAATGTCATAAAACATTCGACAACTACCAACAACAACGAAGACCAATCACCAACCCGGGAAGACCATCACCGCCACCAATGCAGCAGCATAAAAGCAAATAGGGCACAACCAAGTCGCGAAGAACATCATCAAGCAACTAATAATCATCAATAGCTCCACAACCAACAACGCCAACAATAATCACTACCAGCTAAGAATCACTAAGAACCAACACCACCGCCAACAATCATCAACCAATCCACCACCGATAACAACCAACGACTAACAATCATCAACAAGCAATACCAAACGAAAATCCACAGATAAAGTCACCAACAATCACTTTCTCATACATCAAGGTGCGGTTTTGGGACAAACAAAGGGTCAAGAATACCAAACAAACATAGAAGAAAGAAAGGAGGACTACCGACCAACGTCCCGGAACCGATAACGGAATAAAAGAGAAGAAGAAACAAGTTTAGAACATAATGAAAGAGTGAATTAGGGACTAATTTGAGAAGAACTTGAGTCTACGAGGATTATTTCAATACAAAAAAGGAAGAAATCGTGTTGGAAGGATGGTCTAGGGCTCTATAGAAAAATTACATTTCTAGGGTTTGAGGTTACATAAAGCTAGGGTTTGAGGTTAGGGATGAAAGAAGGGAGTGAGGCAAGGGGAGAGAGGGGTGGTTAGGGTTAGGGTTAGGGTTAGAGGTGGAGATTTAGGGTTTTGGGGATGGTAGAGGGGATTTAGGTGTAGAGTTCCTCCAAATGGGATGTGGGTGGATTTGTAGGGAATAAGATTTGGGAAATAGGGTTTAGGGATTTGGGGTTGTAGATGGAGATTAAGGGTTAGGGTTCTATTGAAAAACCCCAAAAAAGGGGATTTGGGTGGAGAGTTCCTCCAAATGGGATGTGGATGGAGGCGTAGGGAATAGGATTTGGGAAATAGGGTTTAGGGATTTGGGGTTGTAGAGGGAGATTACGGGTTAGGGTTCTATTGAAAAACCCACAAAAAAGGAAATTTGGGCGGAGAGTTCCTCCAAATGGGATGCGGATAGAGGTGTAGGGAATAAGATTTGGCAAATAGGGTTTAGGGATTTGGGGTGTAGATGGAGATTAAGGGTTAGGGCCCCCCGAAAAAAAAAAAAAAAGGGTTTTGGGAAGGGTTAAGGGGAAAAATGAAAAGAGATGAGGAAGATGAAAACTAGATTTTTGGTACCTTTAAGGAGGGAGGAGGATCACTTCCACTTTTAGCTTTGATGTCATGTTAGATTGCTATATGAGAGAGAGAGAGAGAGAGAGAGAGAGAGAGAGAGAGAGAGAGAGAGAGAGAGAGAGATTGCATTCGTCCCTTCACGATTTCAATTATGTATTAAAATAATTCAATTGACCAATATGCCCTTAAGTGGCATGGACGGATTTAAAATTCCTAAAAACCGAAAGTCCTAAAATTTCTAAAACTTGGACGACCAAATAAGTTTTAAAATTCTTCCAACAAATTTCCAAAAAATAAAAAAGTAGCTTTATTAAATTTAAGTCTTTCAAGCTTTGGGATCAACATGGACTGTTGATCCGGTCGCTGTTCTGATCTATTGGTGATTTGGGGTGATCGGCCTATAGGTACTATGATCAGGGCAATATCTCCGGGTTGATCATTGATCCATGTAATCTGAAGCTTGATCCGATGGTCTGGCGGTTGATCTAAGGGTCTGAATTGATTTGATCATGTCTTTGAAGCACTCGACCTTTGATCTGCAAGATCTGATCAATTCGATCATGGATCTGGATCATATGGCCTTCAAACGACTGGAATGCACCTCCATAAAAAACCTTATGAAATATATAATATCAGAAAATGTAATTACAATTACCTTAAAGTGTAGGTGCTTGGCTAAAGGAGGATTAACAATTCTTAAGAGAACTTAGATAGGACCTATAACAAATGATTTTGCATTTTGCCATTATGTATTTTGTGCTGAAGCATGCAAGTATGTTCTAGAGCCTAACACAATTATTGAAATGAGAGAAGCTGAATTTTCTGAATCATTCGGAAAAAAAGAAGCTGAATTTTATGATTTTTTTCCTATTGAATTCAAGTTATGGCAGTTCTGTCCTTAAAAGGTGGTCTGATGTGCATTTAGTAGTCATGATGTTTCTAAGAAAAACTAGTACTTGTAAGGAGTAATTGAGCTAGGGAAGAGACTAACTTTGTTTTAGACTTTTTTTTACACACATTATAGATGGAGATCTTAATTTTTTTAAAGAAGCAATGCCATCTCCGGATGGGACTTTCTTAAAAGAAGTTTTGAATAGCGAAGTAAAGTCAATTATAAATAAATGGATCCACCTCTCAGTAGTAAATCTATAGGTTATAATAGATATTTCATAACAAGCATATAATAAATAGTTGTACTTTATATAGAAGATATTATCTAGATTAGTAGCTAAAGATTTTAAACATGAGGAATGCATAGATTTCTTCAATACCCAGTCACCTGTAACTACAATCAGCACAATTTGCATGTTAATTGTAATCTATGCAATTTCTAACTTGGAAATTCATTGAAATTTGCTTGAAACAACATTATTGAATGGTAAGCTGAATGAAAAAATTCATATGAAGATCCCAAAGGCTTCATTCAATGTTAAGAACATGGATTACGATCTTTATCATTCAATGTTAAGAACATGGATTGTCATCTCCCTATGGTCTAAAACAAGGACCCAAGCAATAACCTTAAATTTCCTAAGTATGATATCTTGACATGGACTCAACATTAATGAAGCAAATTAATGCAATATAATAGACTTTTTGGAAATATTGTTGAGATTATACATTTGTATGTTGATATGCTGATCATTGAATCTACGAACCAACTAAAGCTACGAAGAGATTTCAACATTAATATGAAGAAATTGAGAAAAGAGAATTGATTATTGGAATTGTAAGTCATAGCAACCTAGAGGAGATTCTTTTATCATAATCTTATTGGGTAGCGGTATATCTAAGAAAAAATAATCAATTTGATTGTGACCTATAACAACACTATCATTCGGCCAGCATCTCTATCCGTGTAGGGAGTGGGTTGTTCAGGTCGGGCACTTCCCCACTAAAACTATTGATTTTGCAAAAATAAAAGGAAAAGTTTATGTCAACTTGAGGAGTAAAAAAGAATTATATTCAATTTTATCTACCTAATGAGTTTCACTAGACCAAATTTAGCTAACATTGTAAACAAGCTAAGTAGTGTTGGAGATGAATTTGTATTTGTTGGAGATGAATCAATAGAAATCGGTTAGCTTCAAGGCACGAAATCGTTTTCCTTAAGACAGATTTCGTCCCCACCAGAAGTGTGCAAAGGGGATCCGCGAACTGCATCCAAGATACAATGAAGCCAATAGGTAATTCGTACTAATATCTGATGACGCTATGCACAAGCAAAGTCAAATCCGAAATGCCCGTAGAGAATAACAAGCCTTAGAGAAACAGTCTAATTACTGTTTCTGCAGTATAACAACAATTAGAGAAATAACAGTGAAAACAGTATGTAAAAAGGACTTTGGTGGGATAGAAAACAGTGTAAAAATGCATTGGAAGTTTTAGAATTGCATCAGAAATGGGTAGATTCGTTTCTGGCTGGGTTCTACCATTTTTATAGAGCCTCCGGTGGCTTTTCATTGTGAAAAGCACCTCTGTACAGTATTTTTCCAGTTCAGTTTGAACTCTGGTCGTTAGATCACGCCTATTTTCGATTCAACGATCCAGATCAATCCTAGAGTGACTGCTGGGATATTTAAAACCCCGTCCTTCCCTGTAACAATTAGATCACGACCGATCGCAAATCTACGGTTCGGATCGTACCCGATCACCTCTTGACCGTTGGGAAGTGACTCCTCACGATCCAGATCGCAACCGATTGATCCGACGGCCCAGATCTCACCTGACTAGGCACTAGCCGTTGGAGTGCACTAGGCCCGCTGGGCCAACCGTTGGGTCCGGACCAAAGGCCCAACCTGACCGAATGGACCGAACCACTCGGTCTATCCACTCGTCCGATCCAACCTGGTCTAGATCCAAGGGCTCGGATCAAATCCGGAAAAATTAAAGGCTCCAATCGCTCCTTGCTACGATGCGGCATGCAAAGTGCAAGTGCGCCTAAAAAAGCGCCAATAATGCGCCACTAGCGCCCTACAACACACTGACCACGCCGCACGCGCACGTGTGTGCGGACGGTGCAACGGTTCAACCCTAAGGCTAAGACCAATTGTGCAACTAAACAAGAGAAAAGAATGGGTAGACCGAGTCTCACGATCATATTTGCTTCTTGACAACTTATCTCCTTCGATACCTTCGCCTTCCCCTCACCCGAAATTTGATGGCTATTTTCACTCATAGTTACAGCATCTTCCTCCTTCCTTTTCTTCCTTCTCTTCCTTATCAACTTTAAATATTCTTGTAGTATCTCATCCCTGGTAGGAGAGTCAGCCGGTTTGCTTCTTTTTTTTCCGGTGTGTCGGCAACTGCCGAAAGGTCCTTCCAAAAATCGTCCAGCAATTGGTTGAAACGGTCTTTTAAAACCGGATGAATATGTTTCCCGTGTCTTTTCTGCCTATGATTGACTCCCCTTCGATGACCGGCACTTTTAAGTTTGAAAATTTTCCTCAGCCGGTGAAAAGGCTTAGGTTTACCTCCTTCTCTCCCCGTTATATGGTAACCATGTTGCATGGGATCCACCTGTCCATCATGCATCATACTCTGATTCTTTGATTACCATCCCTCGCCACCGTTTATGGATACTGTACCACGTGTCCACCCAGCCCTACTGCCGTTTCTAAGAAGCCGCCTCCTGTCCTCATCCCCTTTAAAACTTTGGATGCATGTCCCGGCAGTAGAGATGTTTCTACCGCGATTCTCATCTTCCTTGAAGCCTTGGACATATGTCTTATCTTCTCCCGTATTACTTCTGCTAAATGGCAGTTTACAAGCATCGAATTCCGCCACGTATCCCCATACCTGTCACCACCTTCTTTTTAGGCGTTATCCTCTGTACGTGATCCTCCATATATATTATGCCACGTCTCCCTTCGTACGGGCATCCTTTTATCGCCTTTGAGCTTTCTGCCATGACTCTTTTAATTTTGAAATTTGAATCAACGGCTTGATTCCGGTCATCCGCCATCATATTTTGATCAACAACTATTCCTTTTCCTTTTCTTTCCCATTCCTCATGCCATCTGTAATTCATGAGTCCATATTTACCGTCCGATTGCGTACCAATCAACGGTTGTTCAGTTCCTCATTTGGGTGTCAAAATGTGAACGTTCACCATTGATTCCGTCATCCGGCCATCTCTCTCTTTTCCGATCATTCTTCTCGAGCACCGATTTCTTCATCACCCTCTCCAACCCACTTCTATCAACGTCAAATGGGTAATGATTAAAGTCTTTCTGAACCGGCATAGCTCCTGATTTAAGTTCGTCCCCATATTCACCAACCATCCCGATTGAATACCACCACATCTCAACTTTCAGGCGAACATATGAGCGAAGAAATCTCCACTCTGGTGTGAAAACCTTAGCTGACGTATATTCCTTGAATTGATCGTTCTTTCCTTCCATTTTGGTTTCCATTACATCACCAAATAAACCACCCAAGGTTTCAACAATAGAGGACGCCCACGCTTGGAGTGGAATCCCGTAAAAATGGATCCAAATAGCTTTTGCTCCTGTTTGAAAGGCCGGATTCCAAGGACAAGGAGATATTAAGAAGTTCCCATAACCTTGAGCTCCCTTTTTAAAAACTGATACCGCCGGGGCTTCTGATTCATAGCCAAACAATACTTCTCTTGAACTTACAGAGAATGGTTTTGGTAACGAGGTTAGGTTCCAGAACCATTGACCCCATTTCCAAACTTCTTCTAATGACCATTCATCAGATTTCATTCTACCAATGAGACAAGACTTAAGGAGCTCCTTTCCTTCAGAGACTTCCTTCCCGGTTATCACAATGCTAGGAATTTCTCCCTCATCGCAAACTTCTATTGTTCCATTTTCAGGCCAAAATTGCTCCGCCGACTCGTCACTTCTTGCTTCCAACTTTGACCTTTGGTGTTCTGAATCTTTCTTTCCATTGCATTTTCGGCATCTTGCTCTCTGTCTAAAATTATGGTAACCGCACCTCTTACACAACTAGTCACTCGGAAGAAGAGTCGTTTGAGGTGTATTCTCATTTCCATTCCACCCTTCGTTACTCCATCACCTTCCCCGTGCCTCTGTGCCTACCTCATCACACTGTTGTCAGAATCCCGTTTCCCTCATCCACGCCGTTGTTGGAAACCCGTTATTGCTTCATGTTCTCCTTCCATTAAAGTTCATTAAGAGAAGGTAATTACAAAGAGAATGATTGACATTAACAGTTTAACTCATCCCTGATAACCGCCTATCACAATCTGGTAGCAATGATACGCGCATATCAGTTCATTGGGTCAAATAAAGAGCAAGAGGAGAGATTGAAAGGCGGGGAAGGTGATCAATTTGTTTGACGACAGTAGAAAAAGGGATTGCATATCAGAAACTCAATGGTTCCGATCTTTTGAATTGGTTTGACAGAGTGGGGAAAGGGATTGCGTGTCGGAAACTCTATGGTTTCGATCTTTTGGATGGGATGTTCCCGGATTTTAGGCTCTGTTTGATTTACCAGTGACGGTGACTTTCTAGGTTTCTGGATGAAGTAAGCTAAACTCCATCAAACTCCTCAATCAATATCAACAAACACCATGTCGTTCACCAGCTTATAAAGTAAACTTACTCGGGCTAATAAGGGCTAAGAGGGGCTAGCGCCATAAACGTCCTTATTAGTATAGTACTTGCTGCTTGCTACAAAACCCTTGAAACGCCATAAACGTAAGGGCTAATAGGGCAGAGCATCGTGCTCCTTACGTAAGAGGGTTCCTCTTAGCCCTTATTAGTACAATATGCTTCAAAACGTAAGCTTGCGCTCTCCTTACGTGAGAGGGGGCCTCTTAGCCCTCTAACGCGTTGCGTTGTCAGCTTTGCTACCGACGCTTTGTTCTGAAAGTGCTCTGCACCGACCCTTGCCGATTGCTGCCGATACTCCGGTGCGTTCTGCCAGCGATTACCTTGTGAAGCCCTGGCACTCGAGATCATCGATATGGCGTTCTGCAGCACAAAGGTTCTAAATGAGAAGCTTTTAGGTCTATCATGCCCTATCCCTACAAGATCTTTTTCTAATAAGAAGTGGAATACCCATTCCTAGTGCAGATCAACTTCAAGAAGAAATTGCGACATTTCCGGAAAAAGGTCTTGAGGATTTGGGTTTGACTTTACCTCCGCCACACACATGGCGGGGCCTTGCTTCACTTGTTTATGAAGGTTCACAAGAACCTGAATTTCTTAGCATAATATTGGCGGATTTGTACACGAACCCGTCAAGCCCATTTATTACAAAATATCTTTAGGTATTACTCCTTTGGGGGAATTCATAGAGAGCTGGAACGACAAATCTGTAGCGATATGCCGAAGCACTTCTCTTTTGACCGGTTGCATTTCTTTCTCGAAGATTCTTCATCAGCTCCTGGAATCGCAGCAAGACCTGAGATCTCAGAATGCCGTTAGCTATTCAATCTTCCTCGAATCCTTAACAGCTTTCTCAATTCAGGTATTGGAAACGATAGGTGTAAGAGACAAGGACCAAGCGATAGCGAAGTAAGGGCTCTATAATTATAGTTGGTGAAACCAGTAGCAAACCTCTAGTGCAACCAATTAGTTCTAATTCAGTGAACCTATGTGAAGCTAACCTATTTCTCTCTTATCTTTTGAATGACGGTAATTCAAAAGTCGAATATAGATAGGTATTTTCTTTCAATTACTCAACAAAAATTGGAAACTGAGTGGGTTGGGTAATTCCTCTAAGTAGGCCCCCCCTAATTCCTTCGTTCAAAGATGGGGGCGCTTTTTTTGGTATTAAAAAAAAACACTCGTTCAAATATAGAGTCAAGTGGTGAATTATCCAATTCGAAAAAACACTCATTCTAAATTTCAAACATAGGTAGAATTCCTTAGTCTGTCTAATATAGTATTCATTGAACCGGGTAATTCCAAAGAAGCGTAGTTGGACTAATTCTGACAGCTCATCTGTAATAATCCCACATCGGAACGGGTGGGAGGATTTGGGCTGTATATATGTGACGGCTTGGACTTACCATTGTGGACGCGTTTTGTGTGGGCTTTGGCCCCGCGAGAACAAAACCGGGTAAACCGGACAATATCCACAGGGGGTTGGGTCGTTACATCATCAGTAGCAGCTTAGTCAGCTCAGTAGTTCCTGAGCGACTCCCCTAATTACCGCGGCTACTATGTTAGACTGAGGCTACCTTGGCTACTATAGAAAGAAGCAGGCGAACATCCATCTATCTGAATGCTACTTTGGGTCTAAAGGCTTTCGTAGGAGTTCCAGATTTTCCAAATCTCAAAAGAAAGTCATTCCCTAATTCAAACAACCAGTAAGGTAATTCCGCAATTTGGAAGCCCTAATTCCATGAAACCCAAGTAGGCAAATCCCGAAATCTAACCTAACCATAGGGCAACACCTTCTTTCAATCCAAGCATGGGCTAATTCCTTACTAGAGTGTATTCAAAATGTCTAGTTAAGATCCGAAAATCCAAGAAGAGAAATGTTCAATATCTATTTCAATCTTGTGGCAATATCCTCTTCAAATCACATCAAGATGCACTTTGAAGGAGTAGGAAAGGCAACTCTGGGAATTCGGATTATGGTGGGGTCTTAAGAGATGCCAATGGTGCTGTCATGTGGAATTGAACTGGTCTCCTCTAGGGATCAAAGATGCAACCTGTGCAGAAGCAGAAACTCTCCTGCATGGCCATAGTTTTTCCTACATAATCGGCTAACTCTTCACTGACTTTAACAATTAAACTCATCCCTACTAATCGCCTATCACATTCTCGTAGCAAAGATACGCACATATAAGTTCATTGGGTCAAATAAAAAGCAAGAGGAGAGATTGAAAGGCGGGGAAGGTGATCAATTTGTTTGACGACAGTAGAAAAAGGGATTGCATATTGGAAACTCAATGGTTCCGATCTTTTGAATTGGTTTGACGAGAGTGGGGAAAGGGATTGCGTGTCGGAAACTCTATGGTTCCGATCTTTTGGATGGGATGTTCCCTGATTTTAGGCTCTATTTGTTTTCGATTTTGAGTCCAAAATTGTTTGATATTAATATGGATGGTTACTGTAATTTCTCCATGGTTTCAATCTTTTGGATGGGGGTTGTTCACTGTTTTTTGTCCTTTGTTCATTTTCGATTTGAGTCCAAAACTGATCATTTGTTGCTAATGTAATTTGGGCTGTGGGAGATCCAGAGGCCAATACAATGAATGATCAATAAAACAAATATGGAAGATACAGCTCGAAGACACATATTTCTTATATAACAAGAGACTGAATAGCTTGGTGAACCTTTTACTTCAAGTTTCCTCTTTACCTTCCCAGATCTTGCCCATAACAAATCTGGACACATTCTGGCTATTTTCTGTGGAAAATTTGGATAGCAGTCATATTCATGTTTCTTTCTAATGTTGTTGAGTAACACATAGGAGTTATATGTTATACCCAAAAAGCTGCTTCTCTTCATTGTTTTCACTTTTCTCACATTGGTCTGTTTAGGATGGATAGAAAGAAAAAAGGGTTTGTTTTGTGGAATTGAATTTGCTTATGTGCTAATATAATTTTTTACTTGGGAAAATTTAGTTATTGTCACTCATATCTATGCTGCCATTTTCCATGTCCTCTATTTCTCATTATGATCGATCCTTCGTATGATTGTTCTTCTCTTCGTTACTTACTTGCTAACCAAGAGAATATATGAATCGCAGGGGCTTCTAAAGACCGGAACCAACACACTACAGCTCTTTCTCATTGTTAGAGATTTTCTCAGCATGGTGGATCAGGTTTCTGTTGATATAGCCAGGAATCAACAGAGGAAGAAGCCCTTAATAGTAAGAATTGGGGCATAACCAACAACATCAGCAATAGAGAGACTTCTGGTGAGATTCCCAAACTTGCAGGCACATTTTCCTATGTATATTTTTTTTTGAAAGTTGACATATTTCATTAATTCTCAAAAAAGCATTCGGGACTAGAGGTCCCAACCTGCATTACAAGAGAGTAACATGAATATTGGCACAGGTATACCTGTAACAAATGAAGTATACACATAGAACAAAAAGTCAAGATTATCCCCTTCCTCCTTCCTCTATCCTATCTTTCTGATATTATCCATTTCATATTTAAAGATATTCATCCCACAAACTTTTTCCAAACCTCATTTCCTTGATTGGGTAATGATGAAGATTCCCAGACCAGAATGCCTCCATTTAGTGAAAGACCATAATCTCTCAAGCTAACATGAAACTACAACTTTTTTGCACAACTAGGATTTTGAATTACCATCGTAGAGAATGACCCTTTCAAGAATTCTTCCTAACCATTGCCCTACCTTCGACCTATGAGACTGAAACCATCATCACAATTTCCAGTCTTGGTACCGACTTCCGAGCTTCCTACAATCATTTTCTTCCCAACCTGTCTCTGTACAATTAAATAAGTCTGAAGCATTATGTCTAAATAGACTGAAATCAGAAGACCTAAGTACTACCCCAAAACTTGGAATTTCTCCTTAACTGAAATCTTTGGAAGACAATCCATAATTCCATACTCCCTAAAACATACATCTCTTCACCTCTCAAACTGTGTCCTTTAATCCTGTAATCCAACTTTTGGCTCAGCCTCTATAACTCTTTCTATTGTATCATCTACAGCTCTTGCTTGCATTGCCCGGAACATCTCTCTTGTCTTTCCTAGATTGTCCTGATAGGAGATCCCAAATACATCGCCCATTGCTAGGAAATCATCAAAGCCTTCCAATTCTGGGTGCCCAGATTCTTCCTCAGCATTCAATACCAAGACTCCCTTACCTTTATCTCATCTACCTGATTCACTAGGCTGCCCTAAATGACCCTGTTCTACCTCAGGGCTGCCTGGCCCGAATCCCTGCACATCTTCATCCAGGGTAGCGCGCTTAGATTCTAGATTTGCAATCGCCAGATGTTTCTCCTCTTCCCATAAATGCCTTCGCATTCGCCTATATATATATATGATGTCGTTTAAGTTTAGCTGCTTCAGTTTCTTTGGATATTGTTTGTTTTCTTTGAATTTTGCAACAGATTTTATGTTTCTGTTACGAGATCGTTGTCTGTGGGAAATTCTGCTGTTAATGGATTTTTCTTTTGAAGGTGCAACATAGGGTTCATCTTCTTAGTTTTGAGATTTTCATTGATTGCTAAATGGAAAAAATTATACAATTTTTTTCTCTGTAGGAAGGTTTCTTCCAGATGGATGATCTAAATGGGTGTGGTAGTTTTGTAGTTGTTGGATTTGTAATTGGTGCAACATCGGGTTCATCTTCTTAGTTTTGAGATTTTCATTGATTGCTAAATGGAAAAAATAATACAATTTTTTTCTCCGTAGGAAGGTTTCTTCCAGGTGGATGATCTAAATGGGTGTGGTAGGATTGTTCCTTGTAGTTGTTGGATTTGTAATTGCTAAGTGGTAGCTATGGGGAGATGATTTATACAGAAAGATATCTAGAATTCTTAAATCCAAACCTAGGATCCTTTATGTGGTAAACGAGCCTTGGGTTTGTTGCTTATTTGGATTAGTAAAAGGTCTTTGTGTGATGTCAGTTTTTAAGGAGACCAGCTTAGCAAAACTTGATGTAAGTAGATTTTAAAATAGCCCTTCAGATTCCGTAAGCGAAAGGGCACAGAACAAGAAGATGATCCAATGTCTCCTCCGCGTTCCATCACAAGACACACCAACTAGCACTTGGAAACCACGCCTCTTGAGTCGGTCCAAAGAACGTTGGCTAAAGAGCAAGCCGACAAGTTGGCAATGGAGGGGGTGGACAAGTAGGGTGTGGAGGTCATTTTCGCTCCTCAAGAAGAGGAGAGAGGGGATACAGAGGTCTAATGGGGCAACTGATGTCTGTCTTTAATTTGGAGGTGTTGTCATGGTCTTTATGGCTAAAGGATTGCAGATCTGGATAGGGATGGACAAGTAGGGTGTGGGGGTCATTTTCGCTCCTCAAGAAGAGGAGAGAGGGGATACAGAGGTCTAATGGGGCAAGTGACGTCTGTCTTTAATTTGGAGGTGTTGTCATGGCCTTTATGGCTAAAGGATTGCAGATCTGGATAGCTGTCTGGGAAGGACCATTAAGTATGGTTTTTGTGAGGGTGCTAAATATATGTAGGCACAACCTGGATTCAAGTGGGCTTCCTTTGACAGTCTTGGCTGTTTCGCTTGGTAAGATAAGGGTGCTGATCTGCTGTTGAAAAGAGTTGACATGTGGGCTGGAAGGGGTGAGCAGGGTGCTAATTTCAGTAGCAAAGAGGATCGGAGTCTCTACAGTGTATTTGAGACCTGAAGGAGCTGGGGTCTTACTGGGCATCACTCTTTTCTCTAGGTTAGGAGGGGGCTGTATACACCTATGGTAAATGGGCAGGATATAGAATTTTCTAGGTTGGGGACATGGTGTAACTGATGTACACAAATATGGGTTGGGAGCATAATTAGCAAAACTTCGTTTTAAAACGTGTTTTTATTGGTTCTCCGTTTTACAAGCCATTTAAAACTTTTACAGCAAAAGCTCTTTGTTTTTTATGAAAATGTTTGAAACAGTTTAAACGGATTAAACGTATTTTTTTTTTTGCCAACTTTCCAACTTTACGTGTCTAACGTAAATGCGTTTTTTCATGTTTCCATGTATTTGACTGTTTTTTACTACAGTTTTTGGACCAATACGCAGATAATATGCATATAATATGCATTTATCCTTGATGATATAATATGCAGATAATTATATTTGGCTTTAAAACCATGTGGATGTAAGATTAGGTGAAAATAATTTGTAGTGCTATCCAAAGAGGCCCTTGATCAGAGGAATAAAAAATTTGAGATTGTTTCAAGAATTTCTCAATTACTTGAAGAATTTTGTTGGTACAGTAGTAGCAAAATGCTGGCTTCACATACCATCAACTAACCAATGCATTCAAGACAAATTGGAATCATTTATGCTTTGAAGAGAAGTTTCAAACACATACAACTCAAGCTCTTGGAGATTTCTTCCACAGTGGAAGGATGAATGATACTGTTTTGCAATAGGGTTTAACTCTGATTAAGGGCTCATCTGATTTGTACTCCATTCAACATGAACATTTTTCTGGAATCTAGTAGGGAAAGAACTGTTGTGGATGACATTGCCTTCTTCAACCTTCTAAAAGTCTCTTCCACCACTGGATCCCATGTAAAGGTATCCTTGTGTTGGTGCACTGGTTTTAGTATAATTTATAACAAAATTGCATTAGTAGCTAGTTAGTCCAAGAAAACCCTAGGGTGACCTGAGTGTTTTTGGTGTAGGAATTCAACAATTCATCTATGAGGGTTCTGCTATCACTCCCTCAGAGAGAACTAAATATGAGTTTTTTATCAGAGAATTGCAAAATGAAATTATGTAGATATGGCTAAAAGATGTGGTTCATTAAGCTTAGAAAGGTGGATCATGCATTTGTTAATCCAAAAAGGGTTCTGAAAGCAGTATTTGGAATATCAGCCTTGTAAACATAGACTAGGTGATACTACGAGTGAAGGTCCAACTTAGAAAAATAGTGAGCACATGCAAGCCCATTGAGTAGGTCATCAACGACTGAAATAGGATATTTTTCACTAATAATTATACAAATCAGTGCTCCATAGTCAACACACATGCTCTTCATCCCATCATTTGGTCCTAGTCTTTTGAAAATACAAGGATAGGGTTGTACATTTGCAGGATCACTACCTAGAAGCAAAGGAATGTGATGATCATGAGAGGGTGGCCTTTTAGGCTTACTGATCACATTTATCAGTGAAATCAATAAGAAGTATGCCCATATTAATAAAGTTCACATAAGAAGATTCTAACCTCTCTAACCCTCTTAGCTGAACAGTGAGCAGTAAAAATTTCACCCTCCTTTCATAGAATTTGCTCCATTCCTAATTCATTGGAAGAAGGAAATTTCTTTATCTTGTTTGGATCGCAAGAAAAACATTTCCAAAGGTAAATTTTTCTTGGAAAAACCTTTCGTTTTCACAATTAGATGGAAATGATATGATTACAGTTAAATTAGAGGAATATTATCATAAATTGAAGGTCACTCGATAACTACATCTGGTTGGTTCAATTTATCTTTGCTCCAATATATAAAATTATGATTTTTTTGAAATATTTTTCCTTCCAAACTTTATCAGAAAATTTCTGCTATCGAGACTGGGCCACATGTACGCCAATCGGGTCTATGAATATTGTTAGCCATCACAAGTCTAGCCTGCTGGCCTTGATCCTAAATATGTCTTTAAGCCATTGATTTTTACACCTCAGTCTTGGAAATGAGGTCTCCGTTTGGCATCAAACTCGAACCCCTAGGTCGCCTTGTGATGCCCCATCCGATCAGATTTACTAATCACCAAGCACATATGCCACATGTGCTAGTTATGTTCATTTTCCTTCATCAAGATGAGAACATCTTTCGAGTGAAAAAAATCGAGACCTATTGGAGGCATGGTTTCAAATTTTGGTTTCGGAATGTGTTTCGGTCCTCACATAAACCGAAATTTCCAAGTTTCGGTCAAAATCCCACGAAATCAATTCAAAGGCTATTTCATCATGTAAAATTTAGGTAATTTCGGCTGAAATTTCAGGATAATATTAAATAATTATAAAAAATCCCGATTTTTTGGTGAAATCCCTAAAATTTTGGCCGAAATTTAAGGGGAAACGAAATTTCGCTCCAAATAAAGTAATGTTTTGGATCATACGGATTTCGATTCCAGTCTCCCCCGAAACCCGAAATTTCGGATTTAGATTGAAATTTAAATCCTTGATGAGGTCCCTCATTTTTCAGCCAATGGACACACCCTACGAGTACCATTCATCATCCTATAATTTTTTTATGACATAGGGTACCCGTAGGGGTGCAACTCAGGTAGGTCGGTCGGGTCTTGTTTTCGAAAAACCAACCCCACCCGAGAATTATCTCGGGTCTAGTTGGGTCTAATTTTTTACAAGAAAACCCGAGATTTGCAAACCCAACCCTACCCAAGATAGTTTCTTGGGTCGGATTTTCATTTCTTTAGTGTAGTATAGTGACTAATTTTAAAAACTGTAGGGAAAAAAACAAATCTTCACACCAAAAATCTCTAAATTTATGTCAACAAGTGCATAAATTTAAGGACACCATAGTTTCACATAATAGACATGATCACCTCAATGAAAACAATTGTATCGATATATTAGAAAATAATTTGCTATTTTGTTCAAGAGATATTTAAGAATGTCACAGTACACCCATATAAGTCAGGTCAGGTTTCGGGTTTTTTTTCTTTAAACCCGACCCTACCCAAGATTGTGTCAGGTTTTCTAAATTATAACCGACCCTACGCAAGACCCATGATTTCTAAACCAACCTATGTTATTTTCGGGTTGGGTCGATATGGGTTGGGTAAAACCCGACCCAAGTTGCAGCCCTAGTATCTATCCTCACCCCATTTTAGGGCAGGACTAACCCCCATGAATGCACAACCACGCTCTGTTTTGTCATCCTATTTTTTTAACCATATACAGGATTGAACGTTTCAATTTCCGTAGACACATATATTCAATTAAAATAGGATTCATATTCAAGCTTGAAATTTGAGAAATCCATCGGAACCAAACCGGCAGGCCCGTTCCGACACTAAAAAAGACCAGCATTCCCCATTTGGGTTTCGCGGTCTGGCCACACAAGACTGTATCATAAGGTTGGATCCTCAATCTGTTGGATGGCGATCTTCAGATTTTGTTGGAGGCTCGCCCTTGACGGTCCCAACACAAAATCATTCCATATGGACGCAGAGCAGCACATGAGGTTGGCACGTGGATAGAGTTCATCGATGGAGTCGGCGTTCGTGTTCAACATGCTCACTCTCCTTAACCAGTCAATCTCTTGAGTATCAACCAACATATTTTTATCTCCATCTTTCCATCCTATTAGCTTCACCCACATCCAAATCATATCAGTTTTGAGATTCTAAATAGAATCAAGGGATTTGCTAGCGTCCATCGCAAAAGGCATTTCACGGATGGCCTGTTGCATGTGAGAGCAGCCACCCAGGCTCACTTTTCAGCGGATTTTGTCTTCATTAACAGACCATCCGCGAAATGCCTTCTGCGATGTACGCTAGCAAATCCCTAGAATCAATGATCAATATCATGCAGAAGTTACATGAAGAGCCCATTCACAAGTGTATGTAGCAGTAAGGAAATGATATTTCCCCTCCCTTTTGTTTCTCTTTTCTTGAATATGACTTCATTTTTAGGAAAAATAACTTTAAACTAGTGAATTATGAACCGCCATGAATGATACAGTCTCATGCCCATTGTTTACTTAAGGACATCTATATTTTCAGTTTTTCAAAATATGAATGCGGGTTAAAACGTGGCCAAAGGAGACCCAATCGAATCGGCACGATGCGGCTGAGTATTGGGTTGACGCGGTCATAAATCGAGAGTCGAGGAGTTTTGATGGACTTTGTAGGTCAAAACATGAAATATGCGAAACAACTAATTACTCCAAAAGCTTAAGCTGTCCCTTCTTTTTTTAGCTTGGTCTTACACGTGGACTTTTAATATCAAGGAGTAGTGAATTTTGAAAACACCATGTGAAACAACCAATTACTCCAAAAGCTTAAGCTTTCATACTTCAACAAAGTAGGACAAGAATGTTGACAAGGCAAAAGGGAGTGTAGACTTGGGAGAGTCCGAGGGGAGGAAGTGTTGAAACTTTTTACCATCGACTTTTAATGTTAACTATTTATATTTGAAAAGGATTTTGTATGATATTTTAAATATTAACTACAGAATGAGTGAGTATATCAAGAAAGCCAATAGAAGTGAACCAAAGAAACCCAACTGTAACATAAAATTCTTAATCCTGACCCATGTTGACTGGTTCATATAGAGTCGCCCGTTCAGTACGGGCGGGCGTATTTGTTTCACTTCAATTCACCCCTGTTCTTCCTTGAGCCACCCACTTGTAGTTTAAAAAGAGTAGTCTTAACTCTTAAATACCCTAAAGAGGACTGGCCCGGAGAAGAAAAGGGAGCAAATATATCATTTCCCTAAAGGGGTTAATGAGGTGACTCCTCTCTCACGCAACAGACGTTCTGCAAAATGCCTTTTGTGATGGACCCTGCTAGTCCCTTCCCTAAAATATTAAGGGTCTAATGTATTAGTAGAGATGAGCCAACTAACCTTTGGAGGACCTTCCATGGCATTGGTGCAGTAGAGCCTAGCATTATCAACTAGTTGGCAATAACTAGGAAATGCATTTGCAAATCTCTTGTGGGACTCCAATTGTGACTTCACCCTAACAGCTCTACCCATTTGTATAGCGCGCCTGTAATTTCCAAAAATGCCCCTCTTAATATATCAAAATCACATTCAATGCCACTCACCTTGCAAATGACACACCACACATACCTGATCGCTCTAACAACTGCAAGATAAGCATCACAAACTACTCCAACCAACTCAATTCTATAAGGTTTTCTCTTCTTAACAGTTCCTCCTTGTTCTTGTTCTTCTTCTTCTTCTTCTATTTGTTCCCAATAGTTTTCTGTAACAGACCCGTCATTGGACACCTTGTATCCGACACCCATGCGGTAGCGATGGTGATGAACATTTCTTGCCATAGCGATGGTTTGCTCTACAAAGGGTTCCCAAGAGAGGGTTCCGTCCATGATCACGTCACGCCCTTCGTTAAGCGCCGTCACCAGGAGGGAAGATGCTGCGTCGGTTGATGATTGGTGCACCTGTCCACTGAACTACTTACTGAAGAACTTGCTTTGAACTAAAAATTAAGGATTATTATTCTTTTGTTTAGTGATGTTTTACCACCTTTTTTCTAGTATTTTCACCCATTTTGTTTGTATTGTCCTAAAAAAACTATATCTTTTAGGAAAATATGAACAAAATGAGTGAAAATGCTGGGAAACGGGTGGAAATATACTTTTCCTTTTATTATTTCCCATTATCAAAACCACATTTTAGGATTGGATAAAATCATTGGGATTAGTAATTTGATAGAGGAATGCTAGTTGAAGACATGTAACCTAAAAACGCAATATAGTTCCACACAATTTCTATTTTTTTGGGGTGAAAATGTTCAGAACACCAATGATTTTCCTCGTACAATTGTGGTGCATGTGCAGACCATGCATTTCGGATTATTACTTTTAACCTATATGGTAAATTACAAAGATGGAAATGCCTATCTAATTTTAGGGGAAAGATTGAGATAGGATAGTCCAATTGTGATTTTTCTTTCATTACACATTTACAAGTGAAATCATTGATGGGGGGAGAGGGTGTATGAAATTTTGGGTGGATGCCATTTTCAATAAATTTCATGTCAAATTCAGCATGATTCTGCATAAAATATGCCACACAAACCATGCAAAGTAAATATCCCGTCAAATCCCTTTTTATCGAAAGAAAAAAGGTTGTATCTAAACATCTTTGAAATGTTTATGAAAAAAAAATGTATAAAGGTTAAGAGATTAAAAAATAGAAAATGTATGTAATGATAAAGCATAGTATTTGAAATATGATTTAAGAAAAAGACAAAGGGCTTGTTTTAAAGTCTTATAAATAATAAAGACTCAACAACTACCACTCGAGCTAATTAGTCATTATCATTATACAGTTTTTAAAAGAATGATTATTTAAATGAGTTTGTTGGTATGCTGAATAAGTGAATATGACCTTATGACTAAACAAATGGTGCCTCAAATGATATCAGATCGTTGTTGAGTTTGATATTGCCACCCCTAATATTAGGGAATTCCAGTCTATTATGTCTAAATAACAACATTACCCTTTTGTTTAGAGAGAGAGAGAGAGAGAGAGAGAGAGAGAGAGAGAGTCCTATGTGGTGTGACGAGGTGAGACCCAACTTAGTACGTGACAGTTTAAAGGGCCTAGCCTAATGCACATTCAATGTCAGACCTGAGGCTTTTGGCATATTAGTTAGGTACTTAACATTTGGTATCAAAGTAGTTACCATGTCACTTGTTCAACGGAAGGGGTGACCTATGGAGAGGGCTGCATGGAAAAGAAAAGGGTACATTAAAAGTCACAGCAAAATAGGCTGTCACGGAAGGGGCAACTAGTGGAAAGCGCTACCTGGAAAAAAAGAAAGAAAGAAAGAAAAAGACTAGATTGAAAGCCGCCAAAGAGTGGGCCACCGTTGAGGACAACAAATGCAGAAGCATCGTGAAACATTACGGCCCTAAGTAGAGGCTTGCCTAGGTATGAAACTAGGTGAGAATTAGCCTTGTATGAGACAAGTTTAACGGGTCTGACTCATGAGCTCCATCAGCTTTGGGGCTTTTGGCATATTGGTTAGGTACCTAAGAGAGAGACCCTAATTGTAGGGGTGCCAGTATCAAGTTATCAACACACAGGAATTCAAAATAAAGTCAAAGCACAAAAAACCAGAAGATAGAAAGATAGATAGATGATAAGTTTGAAAGTAATATTTAATAGAAATCTACCAGCTCAGCGGTTTGGAGCATGTCATGGTGGTGGCCTCTTGAACTGCTGAGGGCTCTGTATATGACGTCCGTTTCTTTAAATGCATCTGCCTCCACCACCACCGCATTTCCAGCTGCCTCTGACCAAAACGATCTGCTTACGTTATATACACCCCTTATCAATTTCATGTTTTTGACTGTCAAGAAAAGACAAACATTTTCAAAGGGAGTGGAAATATCATTTTTCTTACTCCTCGAGAAGGAACTTAAGCACTGTGCTCTTTCCAGCTCCCATTCCACCACCCATGAGAAGAAGAACTGGGCTCCGCTCGCTGTGGGCCACCGGCACCATCACCTCTGTGCACTGAGAATCATCGTGGCGGCTCGAAGGGGACCAGATCGCCTTCATCTCCTCCACTAACGTATAGAATACTCTCGTCACCTTTAGATTCTTTGTCACCCTCTCAAATCTCTGTTTTCTAACACACTCAAAACAAATGTAAATAATTAAGTAATAATATGTTGCTTTATGACTGAGTTTTTATAAAGTAAAAAATAGAACAAAGCTTTAAAATGTAAGGTATTTAAATATCTATTGAGAAATTTAAAACTATAAAGTATTTAATAGCTAAAGAGAAATTTGCATGTATAATAATATATTTAGGGAAATGATATTGGTACTTTCATCTATTGAGAAATTTACATTTACAACATAAATTGTTATTATTAGAGGAATGCTAAACTAAAGGGCGGCCCTGCAAAAAACCTTACCACAAGGGCGCCCCATTCAACCCATGTCATCCAACATGATTTATCATTCCTTTATTATTGTATTTTTCAGTACTTACTGTTATTAATGCGGTAGGGTGACATGGATTAAGTGGGGTGCCCTTGCCGCTGGGTTTTTGCAAGGCTGCCCTTCAGTTTATCATTATTATTATTATTATTATTATTATTATTAGAGGGCTGCTAGCAAAACCATGCGCAAAAGACAAGGAAGTGAGCTCATACCCCCACGAAATGCAACAAAAAAAGCTGTGGAATTTACCAAATTGTCTCTGTGGTCAAATAAAGGAAATCCCATTGTGGAAGTGTTTTCCTTATTATTAAGGGCACGCTTGGCTGCGAGCAATTTGTTTTCATGTTTTCATGATAAATCAGGCATCTTCAATTGTACAGGCCTGATAATAAGGAAACCAAATCCCACAAACGGTTGTCTTCGTGATGAGAAGTTGCTAAAAATCGGAAACCAAAAACTCTCCTCAAAACCGGATTAACATTTTTCGGATTTTTATCAACTTCTCATCATGGGGACAGCCATTTTGGAAGTGTTTTCCTCATTATTAAGGGCACGCTTGGCTGCGAGGAATTTGTTTTCATGAAATCAGGCATCTTCAATTGTAAAGTCTCTAATAATCAGGAAACCAAATCCCAGAAACGGTTGTCTTCGTGATGAGAAGTTGCTAAAAATTGGAAAAAAAAAAACTCTGCTCAAAAGCAGATTAGCATTTTCCGGATTTTTATCAACTTCGACAGCCGTTTCTGGGATTTTATTTCATGATTTCCAGGGTCTTCTCACTTGAAGATGCTCGATTTATCATGAAAACAAATTCCTGGCAGCCAAACGTGCCCTAAATTGTTATTCAAGATAGTGGAAAATGATATCTGCGCCCACTTGTTTTAATAATGAAGCTTTTCGATCCATTTCACAATTTTATCCCGTGAAAGAAATGTTTAGTTTAAGAGATGAATGCTATTGTCAAACCAAGAGAGTGTCAATATCATGTACCAAACGGAACAACAGTATAAAATATGTAGAGATAGACATCAGTCTCCATCCAAATAAATAAACGATCCCATGTGCCGTAGAGTCCAAAGCAACCCCATGTAATATTCTAACATGTGGCCCACCGCCCCTTTTTTTTTTTTTTTTTTTTCAAATAAAATCGGAAAAGAATGCCGGGCCCTAACGTAGGGCCACCACTACATCATGATTGTTTAGGGTGAGACCATTTCCACCGACACTAGACCTGGCAAATGCGACCCGTGCCCGCGGGTCGACCCGACCCACCCGCAAATTTGCGGGCACGGGTCTGAGTTTTAGTGACCCGTCAAAACTAACCCGCGGGTGACCCAACCCGTAAAAACACGGGTCGGGTAGGGTGAACCCGTGGGCACCCACTTTTTTAAGGATGGTGATTTTGTTATGGTAATCTAGTTAGATGGCTTTTTTTTCTAATGCCAAGGATGGTGATTTTGTCATGCTAATCTATTTTTTAAGGATTTGATGCCTGAATAGGTTATGGCTAGCACCATAGGTTGATCCCAACCCTCCGATTTGAATGTTAGAGGGTTGATCACTTGATCCTAACCCTCTATAGATCGGAGGGTTAGGATCAACCTATTGAAATGATTTTTGGGGCAACACCTATTTAGCCTGTGGGCCATCTAATGGACGGTTTGGATCATCCCACGGTGCCGGCCATACCGCCCTCATCAAAATCCAGTGATAACATTTCCTAAAATAAGCAATTGTTTGAATTTGCGGGTGATCCGCGGGTTGACCCGACCCACCCGCGGGCCGCGCGGGTCACCTAAATTCTGACCTGCAAAAATGCGGGTCATTTCCTCACCCGACCCATGTGACCCGCACCCACATCACTCGCAGGTTGACCCAGCCCGACCCACCCGTTTGCCAGGTCTAACCGACACAAAAATTTTAAGATCTTTTCTTAGATTTTTAAATAGCTATAATATTTTAAGGGAAATGTTATCCACACTACTGTATTTTGATGAGGGCACTCCTCACATAATTAAAAGTACGGCCACCATAGGAGGATCCAAACCGTCCATTAGATGGGCCACAGCCTAAATAGGTTGTGTCCCAAAAATCATTTCCATAGGTTGATCCTAATCCTCCGATCTATAGAGGGTTAGGATCAACCCTCTAACATTCTGATCGGAGGGTTAGGATCAACCTATGGAAATGCTTTTTGGGGCACAACCTATTTAGGCTGTGGCCCATCTAATGGACGGTTTGGATCATCCTATGGTGCGGGCCATACCGTACTTTTAATAAAGTGAGGAGTGTCCTCATCAAAATCAGTAGTGCGGATAACATTTCCCTATTTTAATTGTGTAAGATATTTAATAGCTATAAAGAAGGTGTTAAATATATAAGATTTTAAATGACCTCAGGGCCACCTCCTCTAGTGTATTTATGACTACCATTACAGTCTATAAGGGTGGCCCGGGAATAAAACTTTGGGGATATATCATTCCCCTTCTTATAAAAATGGAGACACTCCATTTCCTCTTGGTCGAGTTCACAAGTAGTAAAACAAAAAGAATTCTAATTCAGGTTCATCAAACTTTGAAAAATGACCTTTATGCTAAAGAAATGAAATTTGCCTACCTTGTAGCGGCCATGACTATGTTTCTAAACTTGCTTTTGGGCTCCGCATCATCACTCAAAACCTGAAATAAAATTTCAAAATTTCAAAACAAAAATAAAAAATATAGAAAATTTATATGCTAGATGGCACGCCCAAAAATACAATGGGGGCCACATTTTGGATAATCCAAACCATTCATTTGTTGGCCCTGGCATAGATAGGGATTGTCTAGAAAATCTTCTCCGTAGGATGAACATAACCCTCCAATTTGTAGAGGTTTCAATATTGCGCCGTCCATTTTAAACTTCTACAAATCGGAAGGTTAGGATCATCCCATGGAGAAGATTTTCAGGTCATACACACCCTATCTATGTCAGGGCCCAAAAATTAATGAGGGCCCTAATGTTTTTTGGGCTGCACGTGAATGCTCGGCCGTCGGCCCGTCCAGCATATAATTTCTCTAAAAATACATATGTAAAGACAATAAAATAAAAATAAAAATAAAAACGATATTTAAATTTATTGTTGAGAAATTTACCTGACTGATCATTAGGGTGGCATGATTCCAGTGGAATGCAAAATAAGCAAGGAGGCATTTATCAAATTCTTCTATGAGTTGCACATACATAGATTCCGCATTTGGATAATTGGAGAAAAATGCAAATATATTATCTTCGCAACCCTTTGTTTTTTTAAGATAATCGGAAGCTAATTTGCACAGCTGGGGGCACTTGCTCGTATCTCCCAAACCCATTTGTCTAGCTGGAAAAAAAAAAAGATTATCTCAGCACTTAAACCAAAAAAAATAAGAAAATAAAATAAGGCCACTGCTATTGGCACTAACTTGTTTTGATAGTTACACTAACCCAAACAGTGGTTAGGGCTGCAATAGGGTCGGGTTTTTCAAAACCCTAGCCCAAACCTAGAACCCATTATCTCGGCCCTGACCTGCCCTGACCCTGAGTCAAGGCCGAAAAACCTCAACCCATTGCCCGCCCTACAGGGCTCAGTGCTGGCCCTGATTGGCAGGGCCGAGCTGGCCCTAATTGACCCTAGTGCAAATACCTGTTAAGAGTGCCAAAAATAAAGCAACCACTTATCATATAGAACAAAATGATCAATAAATAGAGAAAGGGAACAAAATAAGACTATGAATTCAACAACATGACGGGCAACAGAGACAATTACTAATAATAATCTAAAGAAACATCAATCCAAGATAATAGAAAAATTAGCAAAAGAAACATGTACAGATGGTTCAATTCTATAATAGAAAACTTAGGATCGGGCCAGGTCAGGGTACCCGAGGTATTAACCCAGAACCCGACCCGACCTGAGTCAGAGTCTAAAAAAATGAACCCTGACCTGCCCTCAGGGTTGGAAAATCCAACCCTGACCCTGTTCGGGCTCAGGGCTAACAGGGCCAAACTTGCACCCCTAACAGTGGTCATAGACTCATATGTTATTACAGTTCCCAAAAAGCTAAGAAGCCAATTAGAAAAGAAAAGACAAACTAGTTTTGTGCAATCATTAAAACATGGTAGTGCCAATATCAGCAGCCTAAAATAACTATATTGGCATTTTTTCTGATTTTTATATGATCCAAAAGGGACAGCGGGCCCACACGAATGGATGATCTGAACCATTAATTTTCATGCCCTGTTGTAGACTGCTCCAAAAATGAGAGCCATTGGAGCAAAATGAATGGTTCAGATCATTCATTCATGTGGGCTCACCTTACAAAAACTCTTTTTCCTTTTTTACTTTGACATTTTCTCGGCAGTTTTTAAGGGCAATGCTAAATTCGCACCCCCTGGAGTACGCATACGCACCCCTTATAACGTGATTTGACGTAAAAAAGCGTTAAATTTGAGCACTGTTCACGTCAAATCAGGGTATAAGCGGTGCGTATGCGAAAAAATTATAATATAAAAGCAAAGTTTAACTCCCCAGTGAGAAAAAAAAAATAATATTAAAACTTATTTAAAATCCATGAACCCCGATGAGAAAAAAAAAAAAAAAAAAACCCATGAGAAAACTTTCTTCTTAAATTTAACTAAACTACCATCAAAACCCATGAGAAAATTACATTCTGAAATCCCTTTTTTTTCTTATTACCATTGAAAAAAGCAGAAAAATTGAAGACTCGAGACAGGAATTGTGAAATATTATTGTTACTTAAATCGACTCCCCATGATTTTAAACTACCATTAAAACCCAATTCATGAACCAAATTCCTATTAAAAAAGAAGACAAGAAAAAAAAAAAAATTGCAAAATTGAGATGGGTTTGAGATGATTAATTTTTACCTACATAGCGAGGAAAGCTTTCGAGCTTATCGACACGGCCAGAGCCAGTCATGATCAATAACGGAACGGGATTTTTGTCTCTCATAATCCGTTTTCGACCGTGAAAATATATTGCCGATGCCGTTAGAAAACCCACTGAAGAGAAAGCCAAGATCCGAAGGAGATTGACTTTGCCTTGCCCATCTGAAGGAAGTCATAAAAATGGGGAAATATAAAATATTTGTAGGAAGGAGAAAGAAGAAAAAAAGGTAAAGGGAGTAGTGGAGCTTTTGGACGCACCTTTCTGCATCACTTTGGATCGGATAAAAGAAGTGGCTGTCGAATTCAGTGTGGAGGGTAAACGAAATGAAAGGAGATTAAAGAAAGAAATAGCTCACCTTTTTATATTTTAGGGGTCTGTCTCTGATCTAAGGGTGCAACTTGGGTCGGTTATACCCTATCTTGGCTCGGGTTGGGTTGGCATCTCCTCCGGTTGGGTTGAGTTTGGGTTATTTAGTTTTGGATCAGATAAAGGTTATTTAATTTTGGGTTGGGTTGGGTCCAGTCCAACCAGTCTGGGAGAAAGGCTTAGTTGAGTTGAGTTGAGTTGAGTTGAGTTGAGTTAGGCTTATTTAATTTTGGGTTGGGTTAGGCTTGAGGTCTTGTACCCGACTTTGGTCATCTAATTTTCTAGTATTATATTTTGGGATTTGCTAATCTCCATCACAAAAGGCTTTTCGCGACAGACCACAGACCAGCCACCTCCTGAATGTTGACGCTAGTAATTCTCTTATATATATATTTTTTTCTTTTTGACCTTAGGTTAATGCAACTCAACTTGACTCCATTTGGAAAAAAAATTGGTTTGATGAGTTGGGTTACGGTTGAGAGATTTAGTGACTGGTTGGGTTATGGTTGACAATCCTGGACTAGGGCTGAGGTTGGGTCGGATTAGGGTTGAGGGAATGGTATCTTGGGTTGGTCTAGGGTTGACCTTAACTCGATCCAACCTGACCCGAGTTGCACCCCTATCTGGATTTGAAGAAGGTAACTTTGAGGGCATCGTATTGATAAGTAGGCTCGTTTGGGCAAATCCTCATAGTAAGCCAATGTGTTAGTATTTTAATACTAAAAATAAAAAGAGTCTTTTGCTTTTTGGAAAGATTCGCTTTACTTTTGAAACTTCCCAACCAATATTTAAAGTTTTCAAATTGGTTTTCACCTTTATACTTTTCCCACTTAAAATTTTGAAGCCTTTGGAGTGTGCTCTCTTTTCACTTGTGAAATTTAGTCCAAGATGGGAAAGTGAGAGAGGTTTCTCCATCCATATAAGAGGGAGTGTTGAGACAAAGGCTTGGGCCTTTCAAGGACATTCAATTTGTTTGCCTTGGGAGTTTTACAAAGAACAACAAGAACAAATAAAAACACAAACACACGCGCGCGCCGAGCCGAGCCTTGTCGGGGCTTGTCCGTGTTGTTTTATTTTAAACGCGTTTTTCTCTTTAATAAAACCCAAAAGCCGTGCCTTTTCAAGTGGGACCTTTAAAACCCTTCTTAAAACGTTTTAAGAAAAACGGCTCTAATTTTGAAATAACGTTTTAAGAGTTGTAACTCTACGGGTTTTAAAGGGTGTGTACGTTTCTTAAAGGGTGTCTTTAACAGACACGTTTTGCTAATAAATTAGGATTTTTACCAACGTTTTTCACACACAATTCTCTCTGTCTTCTCTCTTACTGTTCTTAACAGAACTTCTCTCCCTTCTGTTGTTAACAGAACAATATATTCGCTTTCTGTATTTTCAACTATTTTGTTTTCTTCAATCTTCTATCTTAGTTGGGCAGTTAGAGTGTTCACCGTTTGGTTTAGATCTACCTGATCGTGCACTTCAGATAGATAGCGACGGTGCGTCGGGCTGTTGTATCCTGGGGGTGATTGCGTTCAGATCTGTTGCACCGGAGGCTTTTCCGCAGAGGCGCAAAATCATCTTAAAAAGAGTGACCTAGTCCATGCCTCATCTCGCCGCATCGAAAATGTTATACTAATCATCTATTATTTCTGTTTTTCACAGAAACCAGTAATCAAGTACGCCATATTATTTATATTTGGAGAAAAATTTCACAACAATTTTAAGCTGAATTTACGTTTCTGTTTTCCTCTTTCTAAAATATGGCATCCCATGATGAGCTTATGCAAGATTCTTCAAATCCGAACAAGCCTTTTTGATTCAGTGGTGCTAATTTTAAGAGATGGAAGAAGAAAATATTTTTCTATTTATCCACTAAAGTATCCCATGTTTTGGATGACCAAAGGCCTTGGAGATCAGAACTTGAACCCGTTAGGTCTGTTATGAAAAAGAATTGGAAATATTCTGATTTTCTTTGCTAAAATTTTATTCTCAATTGCCTCTCCGACGAACTATATGATTTTTATAGTGACTGTAAGGATTCCATTACCCATTGGGAAGCCTTGCAAAAGAAATATGATACGGAAGAGGCTGGGTCTAAGAAATATGCGGTTAGTAAGTATTTCAGATATTATATGGTGGATGAGAAGACAGTGATTTCTCAAACCCACGAGTTGCAAAAACTTGTTCATGACATTCTTGCAGAAGGAATGACTATAAGTGAACAATTTCAAGTTGCAGCCGTGATTGACAAATTACCCCCTTCTTGGAAAGAATTTAGAAATTTTCTTCTTCATAAAACTAAAGAACTATCGATGGAGGGTCTTCTTATTTATCTTCGGATCGAAGAAGAAAATCGAAACCAAGATAAGAAAGAAGGGAATACTGAAAATGTAACCAATGTGAATGCCATTTCTGTTGTTAATAATTAAAACCAGAAACCGCAAGTGAATCTGAAGCCCAAAAAGAAGTTGAAGAAAAACAACAGAACCCAAACCGAGGTACCTTCAAGCATCAGAACCGAAACACAACTTCTGGAAAGAATGACTATTCCAAAGTTGTGTGTTATATTTGTGGTCTCAAGGGTCATATTGCATGGATGTGTAGACGTAAGAAGAATGCGCCAATCCCTCAAGCCAACGAGACAGAAGAGCCACTTGTGGCTATGTTCACTGAAGTTAATATCGTTGGAGGATCTGAAGGGTGGTGGGTCGACACTGGTGCGTCCCGTCATGTGTGTTTTGACAGGAAGTGGTTCAAGACGTATGCTCCTGCAGATAATGAGAAGAAGGTGCTTCTAGGGGACTCGCATACTACAAAGGTACTCGGTGTTGGGGAAGTTGAGCTTTCCTTCACTTCAGGGCGGAAAGTGATGTTGAAGGATGTTCTTCATACTCCAGACATGAGGAAGAACTTAGTTTCTGGTTTTCTTCTTAACAAGGCTAGTTTTAAACAAACCATAGAGTCTGACTAGTATGTTGTAACCAAGTTTAGATCCTTTATTGGTAAAGGATATGCATGTGATGGAATGTTCAAACTGAATGTTGAAATAATGAATGAAAGTGATTCTTCTGTTTACATGCTCTCTTGTGTTTATTCATGGCATGCTAGGTTGTGTCATATAAACATAAAATGTGTACATAACATGAGTGTACTAGGTATGATTCCTAAAGTAGTATTAGAAGACTTTAAAAAATATGAAACATGTAGTAGGGCTAAAATTTCTAGAAAACCTGTCAAAAATGTTGAAAGGAATTCAGAACTTTTAGACTTAGTCCATAGTGACATATGTGAATTAGATGGTATCTTGACCCGTAGTGGTAAAAGATACTTTATAACATTTATAGATGATTTTTCTAAGTATACAATCATCTATTTAGTTAGACATAAGAGTGAAGCCTTAAAAATGTTTAACGAATACCTATTAGAGGTTGAAAACCAATTCAATAGAAAGATTAAGAGACTAAGAAGTGATGGAGGAGGTGAATATGAGTCATTAGAATTCACTGAATTTGTTAAGTCCTTAGGAATTATACATGAAACAACCTATCCTTACTCTCCTGCCTCAAATGGGATTGCAGAAAGAAAAAATAGAATATTAGTGGAACTTACGAATGCTTTACTCCTAAGTTCAGGAGCCCCCTTTAACTTATGGGGATAAGCAATTCTAACTTACTGCTATGTTCTTATTAGAATTCCTAATTATAAAACTAAAGTCTCACCTTTTGAATTATAGAAAAATAGGAAACCCAATGTGAGTTATTTTAGAGGGGCTGTTTAGCCTATATAAGGCTTCCTGATATTAAGAGACCCAAACTAGGAAGTAGAGCCATAGAGTGTGCTTTTATGGGGTACTCACTTATACGTAAGACATATAGATTTTTAGACATTAATAACAATGTAATAGTAGAGTCTGTGGATGCTGAATTCTTTGAAGATAAATTTCCTTTTAAATCTAGACATAGTGGGGGTACTGTGACTATTGGAGATAGTGGGGGTACACGTGGGATCGGATCCCGCGAGAGGGGCACAACGCGTGACCCACCTCTCTTGGTCTCTCGTACCCACACGAATGGCGTGGGCCATTTTTTATTATTGATTTAATTCATCTTTTTCATGAACTTGGGATCACTAAAGCAATCCGAATTTCACGCAAAAGAGAATGACAGAGTCGCCACCTAGATGAGAGATCTAGGACCCATAATTGATCAGAAATCTAGATTCGTTACCTGATTACGAGAATGGAAGGTATGTGGAGTTACCATCACAGGCACCATTCTTGCCCTATAATCCGGTCTTCAATTCCAAAAGTTAACTCTCTTGAATTTCTTTTAAATGGCTCATTTAACTCTATATTAATGTGCGAACTATATGACATGCATCCTAAGATCTAATTTCAATGCATTTCCTAATGTGTATCTTGATTTTCTTAATTCGTTTGGATTCAATCTATGTGAATGTTCTTCTAAAATTCTAATTTAAGGGAAATCCTATATATTTAGTTAAGAATTTATAAAAAAAATTAAGATACAAAACCCCACCATTTGTGGTGGGCCGACTCGTGCTCAGTATGCCATTCGAAGCATCCAAAGTTGCCTACGTATCCAAGCCCCACTAGAATAAGAGTCGATCGTAGTTCGGTGTCTAAACTAAGCTACATGCCTAAGACATCTAGGACACCAATCTAGACTGGAAGGACTATTTCAACAGTTTAAGAGAAATTATTTAGTTCAAGTTGAGTAGATTTTACTATCCTAGGACTTCTTCTGAGATGCTATATGGTCCTATCTAAGTGCAAGACATCCCTTAGACTAATGGAGGTGAACCTACATCCTAGGTAACTAGGCTTGTCCTATGGGAAAAATGGGTAATTAGTGTAACTAGATCTATGACTCAATTACTAATAATAGCAATCGGTCGTGATGAGGCTGAACTCCCTAATTCTAGGACACCCTAAAACCTAGGACACAACTTAACGTAAGTGTTCCTAATTTGTTCTAAAAGTTCCTACGAAGTGATACCATCATCCAACAGTTCCAAAAGCATGGATCAAATGATCTTATTTATTAAGTTAATGATTTTTAATTTTTCAAAGATTTTTGATTCCTGACATCTAAGGAATACTAATGGCTCTATTATTGGCAAGTTTCAGCTTCGAGTTGCATACATGGAAGGGAATCATGCTTTCTACCATTGCATAATTTAACACTTAAGTTATAGTATGTTATTGCCTGGCATATTTCTCAGGATTTCCGTGGACAGTGGACCTCGAAGCCTACAACATACTATAATTTAAATGCTTAAATTATTAAGGATTGATCGCAATTAAGATACGATTATGAACGCAATCTTGGCGATTAAACTATCATAGCATTGTAAATTTACAAAGAAAATCAATGATTCCTAAAGTTTCTGTTTCAATAGTTTAAAGATTGAATACATGATGTGGTATTAGAATTCTCTGAAATTTTTTATAACAAATTGAATTTATTTCGATTTTATTAATGATTTCAAAATTTTCAGTTCAAATTATAGATTTACACATCAACTTATAGCAACTCTATTTGGATTAAGCTGAAAATTTTATAGTAGCTTTCTCTTGACCAGAGAAGATTATTGTAAAATATTCATGGATTATAAATATGTTTTGCTATCAGTTTTACAATGTTGAAGAGTTCTGTCCAGATTAATGATTTACACAGTAACTCATAGCAAATCTAATCGAAATACGTTCAAATTTTTACACTAACTTGATCTTGACTAGAGAAGGTTTTTGTACAATTTTCATGAATTGTAAATGTGATTTACTTTCAATTTTTTATTTTAAAAGTATCTGTCCAGATTATGAGTTTTGAAATAAACACATAGTAAATCTAATCGAAACAAGATGAAAATTTTACAGTAGATTCCTCTGAACCAGAGAGGATTACTGTAAAAGTTTCATGAATTGTAAAGATGATTTACTATCAATGTTCGATTTTACAAGTCTCTGTCTAGATTATGAATTTATAAAGAAACACATAGTAAATCTAATCCAAATCAATCCAAACTTTGTGAACACATGCACTTACAACATTAAATCTCAATAAAATATATTAAATCTCAATAAAAATCATAAACAAGTATCTAACAGCAACCAAAAATCTTGAAAAATTCATAGGAGATTAGATCAACTCTTAGTTACTTCTCATCTAGATTTCATCTCTGGAAACTCTATATATCTTTCGAAAATTAGTTTTTGCCAAAAATATCCTTAGGATTAAATAATTTTTTAAACCCCTTAAATTAAATCCAAAATCCTTCCAAAGATTTGTACTGTTTCAAAACCTTAAAAGTCTGTTATGTTTAAATTTTCATTGATTTTTGATATGTTTTGACATCTTTTTAAATTCGATCTTGAGAATTTTACCCCTTTAAGGGTAAAGTTGAAAAGGTCAAATCGTGGTCGAAACGGAGTCAAAATTTCTGGAAATTTCAGATTTCTATGCTTTTTAATACGCAAAAGACTCAGAGATTGAAAAATTCAAGAAATTTCAAAGGTTTATTAATGTTGCGTTGTAAAGTGAATTTAACCCTCTTAATTTCAAAAATTAGATTTTAATATTAAAAAATAGATTTTCTAAGAAAAATTTTAGATTATGAAATAACCTAAACCTGATCTCATCTCCTCAAAATTTCACATGCAAACAATTTCATATTCATAGCTTTTCAAAGAAAATCACAAATTCAATCCTAACATGCTTCTAGTTTAAACTACATGAAAGAGGATTTTGGATATACGCTTTGACTTACCCTTTTAATCGCAAAAGAAACCCAAAAGAATCATAAACTAGCCTCTAATATGTTGAATGTATTGAATATGTGAAAGCACTTTGTGAAGAACCAAGTGGAAGAGATGAACACCAAAACAACAAAAGAGATAAATGAATTCCAATGAGGAAGAGTGAAAGGGATGAATTTTTTAGAGAAAGGCCAAAGGTTGTGCTTGCTTTGTTTTTATAGAAACAGTTAGGGTTAGATTGGATTTGAAAGTTTCCAATGTGAGGACTCCTACCTTTAGTTAGTTTCCAATTTGTGCTTTGACTTTCTCATTCTTTTATTTCCATATTGAACTTATTTCTAAACCTTACTTCTTGCAAGCTAAGCAATGCTAAATTACACAATGGAGATCCTTCAAGATCAATCTAGAAGCATTCTCACATAGGAAACTAGCTTTTATGAATGATTTTCGTCCAAAAAGGGTTGTCCGAAGTTTGAGCTCAAATGTTTACCTATTTAGAGGCTGATTCAGGAAAAGTCATAAACTAGAAAGTTGTAGATCTTTTTGAGACGTTCGAAACAAGTATGATAATAATTTTTTTGGACAAGAACGTAAAAAGTTATGGCCATTTTACTAACCTGACCATACTAGCCATTTCAAATTTTAGCTCTTCCTTTCTTTATTATTTTCTCAAAACAAATATGATGTCACCAACCACCTCATCCCATGTTGGACGTTTTTGCATGTGGCCTCCCCATGCGGGGAGCCCACTTTTGTGGCTGACCCACATGGGTAAGTTCACATGGACCCCCACCTTGTGGGTTTTAGCCCAATGGGCCTTATCACATGTATTTTGGTTTTTTTTTTTAATGAAAATTCAATAAAATCCTTTAAATTCAAAATTTTTATTGATGAACCCAACTCATATGACATTTATGGTGTACCCTCGACATATGATCGAATCATCTCCTTTAGAAGAAATAATTTTTCGGACCAAAATGCCCTTGTTTGACCATTACGCACCCAAAGGCGACTAAAATGACCTTAAATTGGATTGCCTCCAAAGGGGAAAGTTAAAAATAGAAAGTCTTCATGGTCAAACCTAAAAAACAGAAAATTTTTAAGTTTGCTTGTTTTGGTGGGTGATATCAAACAGGATCACTTGGAATCCCTGAAAATGCCCAAAATGCCCTTGACACACAAAAATTTCAAATCAAGAGAAACCCCTGAGAAATTCCAAATTTAGCAAGTTTTTTAAAATTCATGAAATGACTCGTGACTCATTAGACACACTCTAGAGATCAAATGAAACACATTGGAAATGACCAAATTACCCCCGAAGTGCAAAAATAGGCAAAAATGAGGGAAACCCTGAGAAACCCAAAAAATAACAGCTTTTCCTACTTGATTGGAAACTTGAATTCTCATCTTCCGGAGACTAATGGAACCCCATAGAGACCTTCGTGATTGCGAATAAACTTCAAAACACCTAAAATACAAGAATGTCTAACCTAATGCAGATGACTGACACAAACCAAACAAACCTTTCGCTACTTAAAGCGTAGCAAAATGGGGGTGTCTACAGTACCAAGCCTAGGATTGGGGCAAACCCCGAAGTAGAAATTGAACTTAGGAGAAGTAAAGGAGCTAAAATTGCTAAGGATTTTCGCTCTGATTTCTATGTCTTTAGTTTGGAGGGAGATCCTTCTTCTTTAGAGGAAGCCTCATCATCTTCAGATGCTAATGGTTTTGAGAGAAGCCATCAATGACGAGATAGAGTCATTGATGTCAAACCAGACTTGAAAACTAGTAGATTTACCACCAGGATTTAAGACCATAGGATGTAAATGGGTTCTTAGAAGAAAATTGAAACCAGATGGAACCATAGACAAATATAAAGCTAGGCTTTTGCTAAAGGCTTTAGGCAAAAAGAAAATATAGACTTCTTTGATACATACTCTCCAGTTACTAGGATTACATCTATTAGAGTTTTGATTGCAGTGGCTGCAATCCATAATCAGGTAATACATCAAATGGATGTAAAGACAACCTTTTTAAATGATAGTCTAGAAGATGAGATATATATGGACCAACCTAGTGGTTACATATCTCCAGGTCAAGAAAATAAAGTATGTAAGTTGATGAAGTCACTGTATGGACTTAAACAAGCACCAAAACAGTTGCATGAGAAATTTGACAATGTCATTATGTCAAATGGTTTCAAAATCAATGAAAGTGATAAATGTATATATTATAAGTATTTTGATACTCATTGTATTATTATTTGTTTATATGTAGATGATCTTTTAATTTTTGGTTCAAACTTAAAAGTGGTTAAAGAAACCAAAAATTTGTTAATGCAAAACTTTGACATGAAAGATCTAGGAGAAGGTAATGTAATTTTAGGGATTAAAATTACAAGAACTGATAGTGGTATATCTTTAGATCAGTCTCATTATATAGAAAAGATACTTAAAAAGTATAAATACTTTGATTGTAATCCTGTATGTACTCCTTTTGATCCTAGTATTAGACTATATTCTAATGAAGGTGAAAGTGTTAATAAAAAAGAGTATGCTAGTATTATTGGTAGTTTAAGGTATGCTACAGACTGTACCAAACCTGATATAGCATATGCAGTAGGTATATTATGTAGATATACTAGTAATCCTAATATAGAACACTGAATGCTATATCAAGAGTCATGAGATATCTTAAATGAACCATTAATAATGGGATTCACTACCACAGATTTCCTGCTGTCTTAGAGGGTTTCAGTGATGCCGATTGGAATACTTTGTCAAAAGATTCCAAGGCTACCACTGGTTATGTTTTTACTATTGGTAGTGGTGCAGTTTCTTCGAGATCCAAGAAACAGACTATCATTGCTCAGTCCACTATGGAATCTGAGCTGATTGCTCTAACCTCTGCGTGTGAAGAGGCTAGTTGGTTAAGAAACTTTTTATCTGATATACCCATTTGGGAAAGACCTGTTCCTGCTGTTTTGATTCATTGTGACAGTACAACTGCTATTGGAAGAGTACATAATAAGTACTATAGTGGAAATTCGCGACAGATACGACAAAAGCAAAGTACTGTGAGAGAGTTGATCTCTAATGGATCGGTCACCATTGACTTTGTGAGATCTGGTGATAATTTGGCAGATCCCTTAACTAAGGCCTTGTAAAGGGAGAAAATCTGTAATACATCGAGGAGGATGGGAGTAAAGCCCATTTGTAAATAGTTACCTATGATGGATACCCAACCTAACGACTGGAGATCTTAAGAACTAGGTTTTCAATGAAAAAAATGGGTTATAGTGTAATTAGTGGACGATCATGCTGATTTCGAGTTTATCTCAATGTCCATCCCTATGGTGTAACCCAAGCATGATATCCTGAAGCGTTTGTAAGGTTGAGTTATTACTCTTAATGAGATCTATAGCTTGTATTAGTAGGATGTCTAGGCTACAGGAGCATCCTTGATAGACTCACCTACATGTTAGCGCGGAAGTGGGTCGCTTCCAAAAGAGAAGAGGGCTTATTCTCTTATGCTTACATGAAAACTGGGATGTAGCACATGGCCATAATGTGCGAGCTTTTTGGAACCAATTGAACATTTTAGTATCATGTGTGTGGTGCACGTCTCTCTGTACCCAAGGATTGTAATTCAAGACATAGTCACTATCAATTCCTTACATTTAGAATACACTTACACTAAGTAAATGTTCAAGACATATTCACCTTTATTATACGTGATACTTTGCTGATTGCTCAGCGTTAAGTTTTACTAGTAATTTTTCTATTAAAATAAGTGGGGGATTGTTAGTATTTTAATACTAAAAATAAAAAGAGTCTTTTGCTTTTAGAAAAGATTCCCTTTACTTTTGAAACTTCCCACCTAAAATTTGAAGTTTTCAAATTGGTTTTCACCTTTGTACTTTTCCTACTTAAAATTTTGAAGCCTTTGGAGTGTGCTCTCTTTTCACTTGTGAAATTTAGTCCAAGATGGGAAAGTGAGAGAGGTTTCTCCATCCATATAAGAGGGAGTGTTGAGACAAAGGCTTGGGCCTTTCAAGGGCATTCAATTTGTTTGCCTTGGGAGTTTTACAAAGAACAACAAGAACAAATAAAAAAAAACACACACACGCGCGCGCGCTGAGCCGAGCAGTGCTGTGCCGTGCCGTGTTGGGTCCGGGCGTGGGCGCGGGTGCGCGTGCGTGTAGGTTGGGTTGGGTTGGGTTTTCCTTAAACGAGATTAATTTTTAAACACCAAGAGTTGTGTCTCTTTGTTTTATTTTAAACGTGTTTTTCTCTTTAATAAAACCCAAAAGCCGTGCCTTTTCAAGTGTGACCGTTAAAGCCCTTCTTAAAACGTTTTAAGAAAAAAGGCTCTAATTTTGAAATAACGTTTTAAGAGTTGTAACTCTACGAGTTTTAAAGGGTGTGTACATTTCTTAAAGGGTGTCTTTAACAGACACGTTTTGCTTATAAATTAGGATTTTTACCAATGTTTTTCACACACAATTCTCTCTGTCTTCTCTCTTACTGTTTTACCAATGTTCACCATTTGGTTTAGATCTACCTGATCGTGCACTTCAGATAGATAGCGATGGTGTATCGGACTGTTGTATCCTGGGGGTGATTGCGTTCGGATCTGTTGCACCGGAGGCTTTTCCCCAGAGGCACAAAATCACCTTAAAGAGCACAGTGACCTAGTTCGTGCCGCATCTCACCGTATCGAAAAGGTTATACTAATCATCTATTCTTTCTGTTTTTCACAGAAACCAGTAATCAGGTATGCCATATTATTTATATTTGGAGGAAAATTTCACAACACAATGTGGGTTCCCCTTTGATTGATAAGAATCGTCAATTTGATAGGGTTTGATTTGACCTCCTATGACCCTAAAATCACGCCTATATTAATTATTAGCCCATCTTAGCAGTATTTTTTCCGAGATTTTATAAGGTGCCCGATCAGGCACATACACTAGCTGGGCATCCACCCTTGATATTTGATCAAACAGCACCCCACTTTTTCAACTTTCTAAGGGGCTGTTGTTGGATCAAATATCAAGGGCAGATGCCTCGCTAGTGTACGTGCGGGAGAGGACACCTTATCATTTCTCATTTTTTGTAAGGGAAATGATGTCCACACTCTCTGTTTTGATACTGGCACTCCATTTTGTTTTTAACGACTTTCTGATTGGCTATTTAGAGCATATTGGGAATTGTAAAATTGTTCAAAAGCATATTAGAAAAGTGAAAAGTGAAGATTGGAGTGCTATTATTGAAAAGGTGGGGCGGGGATATCAATTCTTTTTTTGTAATTGAACTCTACTTATAGTCTTTTATTGTCCGTGCAATGTTAACACCCATGACCCATCTAGGAAAATCCTTAAAGTGGGTCCCATATTTTGTTGATCTGAACTGACCATTTGATAGCCCGTGCGTTAAATCTTTTTTTTTGGTAGGTAAGCTCGAATTGAACATCCAACCTCTTGGTTGGAGGAACAATGCCTCTTACCAACCCCTCCATGTGTTGAATCTCTCTGAGTGGGAAAAGTGAGATTTGAGCGGTAGTAGCTGAGCAGAGCAAATGATAGAGTTGGTGAACAAAGGAAAAATCAAATCTCTGTTAGAAAAATTGAACCGTGCCTTCTATCGGGTTGCACTAAAACATCATATCTCTGTCAGAAAAATTGAACCGTTCCAGTTCATGTTTTCATTTTTCATGTGTGTAATCATTGGAAAAGTAAAAAAAATCTGGAAAACGTTTTTCCTTTAAGGGCCGTTTGGATATGCGGATTTTAGAATCCAGGTTTTAGTTTGAAAACAGTATAAAAGAGGGTTCATGATCAAGCTGTTGTATGCTGTCCACACAACGTTTCTTGGATTTTAAGTAAAAATTCCAGGTTTTAGAAATCTCTCCCACATCCTGAGATTTCTAAAACCTGGAAACATGGGATGATCTGCTGCTCTCTTGCTGTTGGAAAGAAGGATGCGAAAAGGCTGGTCTCTTTCTTCTCTCGTCTCCCATCTATAATTTTGAAGAAAACGAGGATTCTAAAATCCGCGTCTCCAAACGGTCCCTTTACAAAACTTTCCGAGATTCCCTTCTCGCCTCCCATCTTATCATCCTGTTAAAGGTTAATTAAATTCTCCTCAAAATAGAGCATAATCTTATCATCCATTACTGTACTTTTGTTGTTTGAGTTGTGGTTCCCACCTTTGATTGATTTGAACCCTCCAACTTTCCTTAGACCTATGATCTATCTACTAGGAGAAAAGTACAGAACGTGGGCATTTATTGCAACATAGTACGAAACGTGGTGAAACATGCATAATTCTTCAAAAAACTGGTGGAAAAAGATCCCAATGCCCTTCCCGACATATTCAAAGCCCAAATAGCCTCCTCGTATTTGGTGCAAAGTGGTACACCTCAATCATTCTATTTGCAGCCCCATTTTCATTATTTTAGTATTTCTTAATGAGAAAATGGGGGTGTATTTAATGCATTTCTCATTCCCCGTTAATGCATGGGACGCTTACGGAATTGCACAAGTAATCCTCGCTTCCTCTACACGCTTATCTCTATATACATCAAATAAAGGGGATTGCGCTGGCGTTTTCAAATAGACACTGCTGTTATCACGTATAAACGGTGTTTCCCTTATGTAAAGCGCACGCAAATTTTAAAGTTTGTCTAGAACGTTGCCGGTATTCGGTTTGTGTATTAACTCCTTTAGGTCAAGCCATTGGGTACGCTGCCGGAATCTTGAGTACGCCTCCAGAATATCAAATATACCACCTGAATTTCTAGGTTCAAACATATGTTCAAACATATCAAGTACGCCGCCAAAATATCAAATATGCTACCGGAATTTCTAGGTTCAAACACATATTCAAACATATCAACTATGCCGTCAGAATATAGAGTACGCCACCGGAGTCTCGAGTACGCAGCCGGAATATCAAATACGCCGTCGGAATTTCTTGGTTCAAACACATGTTCAAACATATCAAATACGTAGCCGGAATATAGAGTACGCCGCCGGAATATCGAGTTGTGGGACCCGATCCCGCGAGGGAGGCGCGAACCTCCTCCTCTCTTAGTCTCTCGTACCCACGCGAATGACATGTGCCTTTTTATTATTAATATAAGCCATATTTTCTGTGAACTTAGGATCACTAAAGCAATCCGAATTTCATATAAAAGAGAATAATCAGAGTCGCCACCTAGGTAAGAGACCTAGAACCCATAAGTGACACTGCAATGATCTGCGGTCCCAGATTCGCTACCTGATTACGAGAATGAAAAATATGGGGAATTACCACCACATGCACCATTCTTGCTCGATAATCCAGTTTTCAATTCCAAAGGTTAACTCTCTTGAATTTCTTTTAAAAGGCTCATTTAAACTCTCTTAATGTGATCTATGTGACATGCATCCTAAAATCTAACTTCAATGTGGTTCCTAGATGTGTCTTTTGATTTTTATAAATTGGTTTGATTTGATCTATGTGAGAGTTCTCCTAAATTCTAATTTTGGGAAAAATCCTATGTGATTTAATCAATTTAATTTAGGGTTTGACAATGATAAAGAAATAAACAAAATAAAACCCTAAAAACCCTACTGAAATGTGTAGGGCTGAGTCATGCAAGGAATGCCATCCAAACATCCAAGCTGCCTACGTACCCAAGCCTCACTGGGATCAGAGTGGACGTAGTTCGGTGGTCTAAATTAAGCTACATGCCTAAGACATCTAGGACACCGATCTAGACTTGATGGACTGTTTCAACAGTTTAAAAGATATTATTTAGTTCAAGTTGAAGATTGTATTATCCTAGGACTTTATTTAAGACGCTATATGATTCTATCTAAGTGCAAAATGATCCCTAGACTAATGCAGGTGGGCCCTGCATCATAGGTTAACTAGGCATGTCCTAAAGGAAAAATGGATTATCCAGTAAAACCTAATATAAGGGTCAGTTGCTAAAAATAGCAACCGGCCGTGATGAGGCTGGACTCCTAACTCTAGGACTCCTACAAGGTGGGACCATAATCCAACAGTTCCAAAATCAACTTGAACTTGGGTTGCCTAACCCAAATTCATTAAGTGAATGATTTTCAGTTTTTTTTAAGGGTTCTTAACATCTAAGACCTAAGGCTCTATGGGTTGACCAATCTCATGCTTGGGTTGCATTCAGGGAAGAGAATTGTGTTCTCCACCGTTAAACAATTTCGCATAAAAGTTATAATACATTGTTGCCTGGCATATTCTTAGGATTTCCGTGGACAACGACCTCGGAGCCAAAAACATATTATAATTGAGATGCTAAACTATCCAGGGCTGATCGCAAAAAGTAAACAATCATAAATTCAACGCTTGCATTCAAACTAACCTAGAATAGCAAGTTTACAAAGGAAGTATTAGATTTTTAGGGTTTCTGTTTAAGTGTCTTAAGGATTGAATACATACTGGAAAATTAGAGTATTCTGAAAATTTTCATGACATTTTGAAATATATTGAATTTTTAAGTGATTTTATCAAAGTTAGACCAAATTAGTGATTTTACAAAGCATCCTATAGTTATTTAAATTTTATATTTCAGAAACTCAAGGATATGATGTATTCTAAAAATTATGATTCTCTGGAATTTTTTATGATTTTAAGAATTAAATTCGATTTTTAATGATTTTTTCAAAATTAGTTCAGGTTGGTGACTTTACAAAGCAACACATATCAAACGGATTCCAAATCGATCCTAAATTTTACAGTAACATGATAGTCATGATATAAGCATATTTTAAAAAATTTATCAATTTTTATTACGATTTGCTTCCTATTCCAAATCCATCAATAACTGGCTATTTTGAAAGAATTAATTATATTTATATTTACTGTAATCCTAAAATCATGAAACAATCAAGGTAGACTACATATAAATCATAATATTTTTCTCCAAATTTCAGAACTGAAAAATCGATATATCTTCAGAAACTCAATTTTTATGGAAAAGATCAATGATTTTCTTGAAATTCTAAGCCGTTTTATCATAAAAAATTCAAAATCCGTATCAAAACTTCATGAAAATTAATGTTTTTTTCATAACATACCACTAATATGTATTACTGGTTTGAAGAGAAATTTAAAAAAAGATATTAGTTTTAATATAAAAAAACAATTACCGCATGCAAAACGAAGCTTTGAATATTAAACAATGAAAGAAATATTTTTTCCAAAATTTTATTTCACAAAAAATTCTAAATATGTTTAAACTCATGATCTGAAAATTTCGCTAGTTTTTGAATCCGTTTGATATTTATTAAAATCTAATCAATTTTAAAATAATTTAAAATAGGGTCAAATAAATTCAAAAAATCTCAAAATTTCTTGAGTGATCTTAAAATATGAAAACACGACTGGAAACAAAATTTCATTCCGTTTTGACTTGTTTTGATAGATATTTGATTTTATTTGTTTAAAAAATACCCCTTTTTCGGGTTACCGTTCGAAAAATAAAACCAAAATTAAAACGAGTCAAACGCGACTGGAAATTTTGTTTTCCAGAGGTTTTTGAACATATTTTAATCTCAAAAAATATTAGTTTTGAAAAAACTCCGTGATTTGAATTACTTACTTTGAAAATCAAATTTAAAACCACACCTAGAGAAAATAAAAAGAAAATTGATTTTTAATGAAGGAAGATTAATTTTCCAGCAAGAATCTGGAATTTAAAATATTATGATCCATATTCCATCATACTAAAAATTCAATTAAAAATACATCCATATGCATCATGTATGAAAGAAAACCCAAAATTCTAACCTAATATATTTTCCTAGCTCCTATATTACAAAGAGGGTGAATGCTAACCGTTGATCTCACTCCTTGTCTCTAGGGTGTGTATATCTGAAATATAAACTTTGACACACCCTTATAAACGCAATAGAAAACCCCAAAGATTAATCGAATATACTCCAATATGATGTATGTAGAAGAATATGCGAAGAAATCCAATGGCACTTTGTGTATAACAAAGTATGGAAGATGATCAAGAACCCCACAAAAAGTGGGTCGTTTTTCCAAGGGGAGGAGAAGAGTGGGACGCTCCCCATCTTGGGTTTGGTGTGTTGTTTATATAAAAAATTAAGAGTTTGAATTGAATAAGAAGTTTCCTTTATGAGGACTCCATATTTAGCAAGTTTCCAATATTTTTCTCTTTCTTTCTTTCCTCTACTTTCTAAAATAGAGTTGTTTTATAATTAGGATTCATTGCTAAGCAAGAATTCCATTCTAATTATACCAAAAGAGATCTTTCAAGATTATTCTAGAAGCTTTCACATATGGGAAACACACCCTTTAATGAAATATTCCGGTCCAAAAAGGACTGTCCAACGTTTGAGCTCATTTGTGACTTATTTAGAGGCAGAATTAGAAAAAGTTGTAAACTATAAACTTGTATCCCTTTGAAAGACCTTTCCAATGCATATTTACACTTTAAATTTGGCCAATCGGTTGAAGAGTTATGACAATTTTAGTGGGCTGGAATTCCCATCCAAATGGCACTGCCTGATTTTAACGCTCTTTTTTACTTGTTTCGTGGAATAATCACGAGAAGTTAAAACTAGAAAGTTATAGCGCTTCTCGAGACGTTTCCAACAAGTACAGTTCTGAATTTTTCAGACGAGTGGTTAAAAAGTTATGGCCGTTTTAGCAATCTGACCATATTAGCCATTTTCTCTTTCTCATCTTTTATGAAATCCAACCCATTTCAAAGAATAATTCAAAATTTATAATGGTGGGTCCACACCATGTGATGCACATGGTGGGTCCTACACATATGGCCTAACCTCATTCACCCATTGGAAAAATCATTTTTGCCCAAATGACCTCGTTTGATCAACACATATAAAAAAGTGACCAAAATGCCCTCAAACCGAATTGCCCTTGAAGGAGAAAGTTAAAAATAGAAAGTCTTCATGGTCAAACTTCTAAAATAGAAAGTTTTTAAGTTGGCTCCTTTTAGTGGGTGATATCAAACAAGATCACTTGCAATCCCCTGAAAATGCCCAAAATGCCATCAACACATAAAATTTTCAAAACAAGTAAAACCCCTGAAAAATTCTAAATTTGGCAGGTTTTCCAAAATTAATGAAATTACTCATGATTTATCAGACACATCCCGGGGGTCAAATGAGACACATTGGAAATGACCAAAATACCCCTGTGATGCGAAAATTGATGAACATAGGGAAAAACATGTGAAATTCTAAAAATAGCAGGTTTTCTTACTTGATTGGAAACTTGAATTCTCTTCTTCCAGAGACTAATGGAACCCCCTAGAGACATTCAGGATGTCGAATCAACACTAAAACACCTAGAATGAGGTGAAATTTACCCTAAAATGCAAGAATGCCTAACCTAATGCAGATGACTGACATAGACCAAACAAACATTTCGCTTTTTAAAGCATAGCAAAATGGGGGTGGCTACTCAAGTACGATGCCAAAATCTCTGCGTTCAAATACATGTTCAAGCATATCGAGGATGTAAAGAGATGGAGCGCAAACGACAGCGGTGGAAGCAACTGTTTTTATGTGGCTCTTGGTTTAAAACTTTTAGTAACTCTATCGATAAAATAAGAAGACGCTAACGTTCCATGATAGTATGTCCACGTGTCGGGGATCCAACCGTCTCTGCTTATAGGTGATAGCCAAGATTTAAACGAACCCAAGGGTCTCTGGGTTCAAACACATTTTCAAACCAAACCAAACCCGGGGTGAAGAAAGATGCCACCGTTCCATAAAAAATTTTCTCCACGTGTCAAGGATCCATCCGTCTCTGGTTATTTCTGATGGCCAAGATCCAAACGAACCTCAAGATTTTTTCGGCTCAAATACATGTTCAAACAAACCAAAAGGAGAGCCTCGTAGGGCTGGCAACGGGGCGGGTCGGGGCCGGATGTTGGGGTCCCCGACCCCTTCCCCACTGCGGGGAATTTCCCCCCTCCCCACCCCTCCCCACTGAGGGGATGGTGGGGAATCCCCCTCCTCTCCCCGTGGGGAATATCTAATCCCCATCCCCTCCCTTTCCCCACCCCGCATCCTTTGGGGACAAAATCCCCGCCCCGCCTCGACCCAACATCAACCCCTCTTTAGTCACTGATAAACTACTTGTAACACCCGGCCCCACCAAGGATCGGAAAAGTTAATGATTTTATCTAATCTTGGTCGTAGATCCCCGATCGAAGATCAACAGTTTAGATCGTCGATTGGAGCATTCCAGACTGTCGGGTTTGAACTTACTATAACTAGTAAGTCCATTTTTACTATTAATAGTAAAATACGTTTATACTATAAATAGTAAATCCCGTTTCTATTGTAAATAGTAAATTCGTTTTTACTATAAATAGTAAGTGGGCCACATGTTGACTCAATTTAAATTTTCTCTTTTGATTAACTTAAATAAAAGATAATTAAGAGACTTAAATAGAATGGACACTTACTATCCTTTTAGAGTTAGAATAGGAAACAAAAACAATGAGGTTTTATAAAAACCCAATTCGTAGGTTTCCTTCCCACTTGCGCATGCTATCCTAAACCCAGAGAGAGAGAGAGAGAGAGAGGGAGAGAGAAGAGATTTTGGTTTACAAATAGGCTTTCCTTTCCAAGTAAGTGATCCAAACCTTAATTTTGATGAATTTAGGGATGCATCCCATGTTTTATTTTGAATTAGATAATCTAATTAGGGTTTTGTGATTTTAATTCTCTTTAAAAATCAAGAAGATTGTTTTTACAATTCCTTTTCGAAATCTAATACCCTAATTTGATTTCTATGTAATTATCCATGCATAAAGTGCAGATTTTTATGTATTTTCGAACAAAATAAAGTGCTAATTTTTCTTATTTTTCGCACTAAATTAGTGTAGTTTTTTTCAGTATTTTATACGAATATAGTTGCTGATTTATAGTTTTTATAAACAATGTATGTTGCTGATTTTTACAGTCTTACGTCCCTAATTAGTTGCTGATTTTCACTGTTTTATATTCCTAAATCGGTGCCGATTTTGAGTATTTATGCACATAAATAGGTGCTGATTTTCAGTCTTTAGGGAATAAGTGCAGATTTTCATAGTTTTTAGTGCATGATTAAATGCTGATTTTTGTAGTTTTATTTCGTGATTAGTCGTAGATTTTTATAGTTATTAGGGCTGATTTAGTTGCTGATTTTCAGAGTATTTTGATGAAAAAATATATATTTTAGGGTGTGAAAAGTATGATTTTTGGGATCACAAAGACTGTAGTTGAACAAATAAATAAAAATACATATCATAAGACAATAATAGGTGTATGTTAAATAACTTTAACATAAAACCGAAAGAAGAAATTGACACCAAGCTAATTATTAAATTTGGACCTCAGGATCCTCATCTTCAGATCAGCGTGTCAGGACTCCGTGCGATCACCTAGACTTCAATATCAAGGCAAGTGATGACTAACTTTTATAATATTAGTTTCAATTTTGATTTCTGTGATTATATTTCTGTTTCCTATGATTATTCGCATTCTTTCTGCACCTATGTCATTGAATTAACTGATTATCCCAACAGAATTTCTGTGGTAGGACTTTTTATTTTAGGCCATAATCTATAAACACGATGTTTTGTTTATTATTAATATTATGCCTCGTACTATAGTACGGGAAGGCCATAGAGCTACGTGTAGCCACTTACCGACGGGTTTGTGATGATTTCCACCGTGTATATACTTATGAGGAGATAGATATGACCCATATACCTCGTCGAGATGACATGATACTTCCCGTAGTTTACCTGTCTCTATATGTACTCCGTATGATTAAGGCTCTCTTATATAATTCCATGATTTGCTATCTTTAGTATATTCCCTTGACATTCTCACATGCTCATTGATATTCTTTATCCTTAGCAATAAATCTTATAATCGTTATTGCTTTTCCTTATCACATGTGAATGCCATGAGAAACATCTTTCTAATGCAGATTTTCATTCTTGTCACTTTTATTATCCAAGCCAGTCACATGAGCTTGTTGTTTGACTTAGATTATTTTTCAGACTTTGTAGGTGAGGAAAGTGAAGGAGCCTTTGTCGATGAACTAGTCTAGGTGGCACTTAGGATGGGAGAGAGCACTCATAGGATTTCTTTTGGGATTGAGATAAACCATGTAATTGACATTCTGTTAATGGAATATAATTGTTTAGTTGTTGTTTCCCTTTTGGGGGTAGCGATTCAAATTTTGGGATTTTGAAAAAAAAATCATGTCTAAAAATTTGCCCCAAATCCGGGTCGTTACACTACTACTGGGTATTTAGAAAAGAACTCCACGTTGCCTGCTTAACATGGGAAGATGGATTGTATATTGTATTTATAGGTACATTAGATGTGAGGGATATTACATTCTCAATTAATATCCTCACGTACAACTTGTAAAGGAAATATGTGTAATACATTTTAGAAAGAATCTTAAAGGAATAAAGGAAGAGTAATTAGTGTTGTTTACTATGGGCATATTTGCCAATTGAAGAGATCTTGGGATCTCATGATTTATGGCAGACATTGGGAGAGAGGACTTGGCTGCCATTTTGATGCTCCTTTCCATGTGTAGAGATAGCCTTATTTCCATATGCAGATTCCTTGCCATGTGGTGAGACAGCCAACTTACCATCTTTTACTCTATGGCTAAGGTAAGATGCCCTAACCAAATTTGTCTGAGGCAAGTTGTCTTCAACGGTAGAAGACTTGCCATTTATTTCACTAACACCCTCCTTCAAACACACCGGAGGTTTAGCGAGGGTGAGTTTGTCTTGTAACCATAGGTACCTCTTAGACGAAAGTCCTTTTGTGAACGCATCGGCTAGTTGGTGTTCAATTTTAACAAATTGAACAGACAAGGCTCCATGAGTAGCACGCTCCCTTACAAAGTGATAGTCCACTTCAATATGTTTTGTACAGGCATGAAGAATAGGGTTTGCAGCCAGGTAAGTGGCACTAACATTATCACAACGTAGAAGAGGTGGAGACCGAAGAAAGATGCCCAAATCACAGAGTAAGAATTGGAGCCAACATAAATCGGCCGTGGTGACTGCAAGAGCTCAGTATTCCGCTTTAGCACTAGAACGAGAAGTTGTTGGTTGTTTCCGAGAACACCATGTTATAAGATTTGGACAAAACAAGATGCAACTACCGGTCGTAGATCGACGATCATCAGGAAATCCTGTCCAATCGGCATCCGAATAAGCAACAAGGGAGGGGGTCGTGATAGGATGAAAGTTAAGTCCAAGGCCAAGAGAACCCTTGAGATAGCGAAGAATGCGCTTGACAGCCTCGTAGTGAACAACAGTAGGAGAGTGCATAAATTGACAAACTTAGTTGACCGCATACGAAATATCAGGACGTGTCATGGTGAGATATTGAAGAGCACCAACTATGCTGCGATAGAATGTCGGGTCAGTGAGACGAGTGCCCTGAGTGCGAGACATCTTGGAGCCAGGAGAGACAGGTGTAGTGAGCGGCTTTGCCCCAAGTATGGAGGCCCGATCGAGAAGATCAAGTGTATACTTGGTTTGTGTAAGAAGGATTGAAGTGGGTGTGCGGATAACTTCCATGCCGAGGAAATAGCTAAGAGCACCAAGATTCTTCATGTCGAAGTGTCGAGAGAGATATGTGATCAAGGAACGGATACCAACTAGATCAGTGCTGGTGACAATTGTATCATCTACATATAAAAGTAACAACGCATACCCAGATGAGATAAACCGCTCAAAAAAAGAGGTGTCAGATGAACAACATCGAAAGCCATGCTCGAGAAGTACAGAGCTGAAGCAATCTGCTTGAGACCATAGATGGCCTTTTGAACTCGACAAACATGAGGAGGCTGATTTGGATCAATAAAACCCGGGGGCTGGGCCATGAAGACTTCTTCCATTAGATTCCTGTGAAGAAAGGCGTGACGCACATCCAACTGTTGAAGCGGCCATTGAAAAGTACATGTAAGTGACAAAACCATGCGAATGGTTGGAGCTTTGACTACAGGGCTGAAGGTTTCATCAAAGTCGAGCCCAGGCTGCTGGTGAAAACCCTTGGCAACTAGTCTTGCTTTGTGCCGTTCAATGGAGCCATATGCACGCCTTTTGGTTTTATAAACCCACTTACACCCAACAACATTGAGAGCCATTGAAAGGGGAACAAGATGCCAGGTGTGGTTACGTATCAGAGCATTAAATTCATCCACCATGGCTTGATGCCAATGTGAGGATTTGGAGGCCTCTGTATACGTGGTCAGGTCCGTTGAAGTGGATGGTACAGGAGGGTGCTGTAGCATGACGGGATGGGGTGCTTGGTGGAGACAAGAGCTTTGGGTTTCCGGATTCCATCTTTAAGTCCGGTAATCATAGGATGTGTAGGATGAGTGGAAACCATGGGTAAGGATGGAATAGGAGGAGGGGATGTCGAATCTTCTAAGGGAGGAGATTGGTTAGGAGATGTATGTATGGGTGAAGTATGGGAAGGGGAGACAGAAGAGCGAATAGGTAGAGGAGCTGCTGAGGGGTACGAAGATGATGTGGAAAATGAAGGAAGACCATGAAGGATAACTGGAGGAGAACTGTTAGGAATCGAAGTGGAGGAAGGTGGGATAGAGGGAAAAAGATGTTATCAAAGAGAACATGGCGAGAAATGAATAGACGTCCGGTGAGGGGTCGAGGCACTTATATCCTTTGTGATTGGCACTGTAACCGATAAAGACACATTGACGGGTATGATAGTCAAGCTTATGCTGGTTGTAGGGAACCAGATAAGGGTAACATGCACACCCAAAAGTGCGAAGGTGAGTATAAGTGGGCGGGCTGCCAAAGAGAACCTCAAATGGTGATAGACCAAGGCCGTGATGCCAAACATCACCAGTAGCACGAACACTAACGAAGGCATGAGGAGACAAGGCAGTGACGATTGGGTAAAGCCCTCCTTCACTCGGTCCGGCGTGAAGAACTTTCCCCGATTTGCGGTCCTTAATGACAAAGTCACGAGAGGTAAACGTTAATACGCGATCCAAATCTTTAGTTAACTGAGCTATAGAGATAAGTTTCTTTTTTATAGCCGGAACACATAAAACATTAGAGAGAGGAAGAGAAGAGTGAGAGGTAGGAACAGTGATAGTACCAGTATGAGTGATAGGTAAGGGAGAGCCATTACCAACAAGAATATGGTCATTACCCAGGTAGTCAGAGGGAGAGGTGAGAGACTGCAGATCAGAAGTCATGTGGTTCGTTGCGCCGGTGTTGGGAAACCATTGTTGATCATTGTTTTCAAGTGACATGGCTGCAAAGGTTTGAGGGAGATCAGATGGTTGAAAGTTCTGATTAAAACGTTGATAACATTGGAATGCTTCATGACCATGACGACGACATATCTGACATCGATTGGGATCAGATGGAGCAGCACCAAGGATGCCAGGGAAAGGGCGAGGAGTACCATTGAAAGGATAAGAGCGTCCACCGGAGCGACCACGACCACGATCAGATTGCCGTCCTCAGCCATGACCACGACCACGTCCACAAGTATTGGAGTGTTGGGCTGTGAAGGCAACATTATGGATAGGAGACGTAACTTGGGTGTTATGCTCGAGGCGAGACTCATGGTTGAGAAGTATGGAGGTGAGTTCTGAAAATGTTGGTGGTTGAGGAAGAACCGTGATGGCCGTAACAAGAGATTCGAAGTCAGGGCCGAGACCATTGATAGTATAGATGGCGAGATCCAAGTCTGACACAGGTTGGCGAATAATGGCCAAAGCATCTGCGATCGATTTTGCATGTTAGAGATATTCGGGAATAGAGAGATTTCCTCGACGGAGTTTGTGGAGTTGATTGCGGAGTTGTATAATACGACTCGCAGAGTTGGCTAAGAACGCCTGTTCAAGAGTGCTCCAAACTTCTTGAGAGGTGATAATATTCACAGCCGGTGCAAGAACAGGTTCTGTAAGAGTAGCATTGATCCAACTGATGAGAAGTTGATCATAGCGAAACCAAAGAAGATAATCTGGGTTAAATGAGGTATCATTAGAAGAAAGGAATTCATGGGGAGGTGGGTAGAAGCCATCAACAAATTTCAAAAGGTTTTGACTGCGTAGGATAGGTAGCAACTGGCTTCTCCAAAGAAGGTAGTTCGAACGGTCAAGTTTGACCGACATTAGTGCTAAGAAGTTAGAGAGGGGTGCAAGAGTAGGCATGGCCATGGGTGCAATCTTGGTGGAGAGAGGAGTTGTTGGGACTTCCGTAGGAGAATTAGTGTTTGACGGAAAGTCTTCTGCAAGAGAACTTTGGTCCATGTTTGATGTCATAATGAGGGGAGAGAAGGAAGAAAAGAATTGTAGAGATGCAATGGGAGAGAGGAGTGGAGAAGCAGAAGAACAGAGAGAACCACATGAGACACACGCAGAAGGATCAAGATAATCAAACTTGATTATCCTCTGATACCATGTTAGACAAAGCAACTATTGATTTTAGAAAAGAACTCCACGTTGCCTGCTTAGCATGGGAGGATGGATTGTATATTGTATTTATAGGTACATTAGATGTGAGGGATATTACATCCTCAATTAGTATCCTCACGTACAACTTGTAAAGGAAATATGTGTAATACATTTTAGAAAGAATCTTAAAGGAATAAAGGAAGAGTAATTAGTGTTGTTTACTATGGGCATATTTGCCAATTGAAGAGATCTTGGGATCTCATGATTTATGGCAGACATTGGGAGAGAGTACTTGGCTGCCATTTTTATGCTCCTTTCCATGTGTAGAGATAGCCTTATTTCCATACGCAGATTCCTTGCCATGTGGTGAGACAACCAACTTACCATCTTTAACTCTATGGCTAAGGCAAGATGTCATAACCAAAATTGTCTGAGGCAAGTTGTCTTCAACGGCAGAAGACTTGCCATTTATTTCACTAACAAAGGGGCGGATATATCACTTCCCTTAAACACTGCTGCTGGATGTCCCTAATCTATGGATGTTTCTCTCCCTGATCCAACAAATGAAATTTAAGTGAAAACATAACTATGAGATGCATGAACATCAATGATACAAAAGGAGAGTTTCCAATACAACAAAAAAGCTCAGAAAATAATGCAATGCCGCATATTAAGCAAGTGTCCAAGCTAACATTCTATAGCACAATGTATTGACTCTCAAGAGCTAAAATATAAAAACCCAATCCCTTGTTATTTGTTAGCTATAAAACTTAAAAGGTAAAGTTAAAAAGCCCTAAGATGATGTTGGCACTCCCATGTTTTGATATCTTCCCCTAACTCATCTTGTCTTATTGTCTGTTAAGTTTTAATTTTTAATCAGACTTTGTTTGTGCAATTATCAAAATATGGTGGTTCCAAAATCACTTACCTAAAAGAAAGAAATGCAAATGTGAAAATAAAATGTTTAATATTATATTCCCAAGAAAGTTCTCACCAAAAAAAAAAAACACTTAAAAAAATTCTAAAATAAATAATATTGATTAATGGGGCCGGGGCGGGGACAACCACATCCCCTTCCCCTACTCGTCCCCGCACCAGGGAATTTTTTAAACCCTTGTCCCCATCCTCGCTCCAAGCGGGGAGGGGCGGGGCGGATCCCCTCTTTCTCGGGTGAAATTGCCAGCCCTAGAGCCTCGTGCAGCACGCCAGCATCCCATGCATTAATGGGGACGAGATGTCCATTAAATCCCGGGGGATTTCCTCTCCAAGAAATACTAAAATAGTGAAAAAGGTACTTGCAAAGAGAATCATGCAAGTACCACCTTCCATCAAATACGAGGACTCTATCTGCGCTCTAATTATGTCAGGAAGGGCATTGGGATTTTTTTCCACCTGTTTTTGAAGAATCGTGCATGTTTCGTTGTTAAGATGAAAGGTGCTACCATTCATTCCGTAATATGTCGCAATATAGACCCATTCCGTACTTTTCTCATCTACTAGTATCCAAAAATCACGTCAATCTTCCAATTAACATCTAGTGTATTTATGGGAAGTGACACTTATGTCCCCTTTTCTTCCTTGGGTCAAACCCTCTATGGTTACCCTTTTACGCTACAACCAGGTTGCCCAAATCCTTACTATACTAAAAGGGAAAATCCTAATTTTTTTGGCATGTTCTTTTGGTGATATTCTCGTCGTGTCCCACCTGTTGATGGCTATTATTTCGTAAATGTTCTTCGTTCCTATATTTTTTTCGTCATTTCAATGCCCCTCTTACCCCTACAAATACGACAAAAAAGCCAACTGTCTCTTTTCCCTTACCGCCACTTGTGTTCAATAAGCGTGCAAAAATCACCGATTTCCTTCCCAAAAAATACTACTGATGTCAGACAAGATTTTCCCTTCCCAAAAAATCTCTGCAAAGCTACTTATCTTTATAAAAAAATATTAATATTAAGACTACAAGCTCCTTTGCTAGGCAATTTCACAGAAAGCAATTTCGTGGCTGGGTTTTGCACGTGTGAACAGCCAGACAAGCAGATTTTTTATAAAATTTGTCTTATTCATTTAATTCATCTGATATGGTTGTTCTCGTTGCAAAAGGAAGAAAATAGTGTGCGTCTTACCTTATTGGAATGAATTATTTTTTTCTTTTAATTTTTCTGCAAAGTTACTCATGCCACTTAATCTTCCCTATTTGTTCGGGCGGAGATAAAGTAACCATCCTCTTTTAACTCTATCAGAGATTTGGAAAAAAAAAAATTAATTGCAACATATCAACGTTTGGGCTCATCATATGAACAGTTTGGATCATCCTATAATCTGGTCCGTGCGAAACTTTGGGTACCGCCCCGGGTTTCGAGATAACTTCTGGGTTAAAAAAATAATTTAATTAATAATGAGAGCTAAGGAGTGTCATTATCAAAATGTATGAATGCAACATATCATTTCCCCTCCATTAATCAAGAATTTCATGAATATTGGGATCTATGGTACCATTATATGGTAGAGAGCAGCAGGATTTTAATTTTTTTTTTTCGCATAACAGTAGTGACTCCAAAAAATTATAGAAAGCTTCTATTAAAATCACCTTATTGGATATTGGCACCCCTCTATCTCTATCACCTTATTTTAATTACTTGACAACTTATTTTAATTAATTGAAAAATGAAATTTTTTTATAAAATTCGAAATAAGTTTTCTATGCTTATACTAAATTTCATTACAAAATACCTTAGTTGCACGCACGTGCATTGCACGTGTATGGCATATTGACTGGGCAAATTAAATAGAAGCAAGTGGCAAATCCCAAAAGGTAGCTCTATTTGTGATCAATACAACAGTAGAAATGAGATTGAATGATTTAATTATCTGAAAGCTTTCTTACACACTAAAGCATTCGAATAATGGAATTTCTTAAACCATGATGCAAATTTTATACTTATGTTAATCAATAAAATTTGATCTGTTAACGGTTTTCTTCCAAACTTTGAATTGCCACTACGATTTATACCATGTCACTTAAATCTAGGGAACAAGACGGAACGTCATCTGGTTCTACACCTTTAAAACCCCAATCTCTGTTGCGAATATAAATTTTAGAAACATCCAAAGAGGCTCTAAGTCAAGGTGGCAATTGGGTCGTGCCGCCCTGTGGCACCCCCGGCCCGGCACGGCACGATTGTTACAGTGACGTGGGTCGTGCCGGCATGACACGAAGGCATGGGCCATGCCGGGCTAGGCTTGCCGGCCCGCGGCACGGCATGACACGGCCCACTGGCAATTTTGCCTTTGTTTTTTTGTGTTTTCTCAAAAATACCCCTTAAAGCTAGAAAAAACGGCTAGTGAGGGGGTAATTTTGGAAATTACATTGTGTAGTTTCTTGTGTTCCAAAAATACCCTTCCCAACAACTATATTTGGGGGGTAATTTAGGAATTACACATGTTTTTGCTAAAATAACTCCCCAAAAACTATATTTGGGGTACTTTAGGGATCACACATGTTTTTACCAAAACAACCCCCCCCCCCAACAACTATATTTGGGGGGTACATTAGTGATTTTACTTGTTTTTACCCAAATAACCCCTCTAACAACTATATTTGGAGGTACTTTAGGGATTACCCATGTTTTTACCAAAATAACCCCCCAACAACTATATTTTGGGGGTATTTTGGTAACTCATTATATTACAAGTCTTATAAATATCCCTCCCCCTCCCTTCATTTCTCACCCTCAATTACTCTCTTATTATTCTCACTCTTATTGCTCTCTCTTTCATATTACTCTCTAATCTTCTCTCTAATTACATCAAATTCTCTTATTACATCAAATTCTCTAATCCTTCTCTCCGTTACTTCGATTAGCGGTTAAGAAGAAGGGATTAAGGAGGTGCTTAACAACTTGTGGTAATTAGTATTCAAGAAGGCACTTAACAACTCCGTGGGCTATTCAAGCAAAGTTGAGGTATTTAGAATTTATTTTTTAAAATTTACTTATAGCCCATCTTTGTAATTTTTTTAAAATGGCCGGTTCAAGTGGCCACTATTTTCAACCAATTGAAATCATGGGAAATGATGAATTACTGGAGGCTTGTGTAGAACCTTGGAATGATTATACATATACTCCAGAATCCAAAGGACCTTGTAGTACTAGTGGGAGTCAAGCTCCTAGTACTAAAACGTCTAGAGGTAGGATTTCACAAGTATGAAAGTTCTTTACCATTGAAGAAAAGAAGGATTCTAAGGGAGTTTTAGAAGAAAGGGCTATTTATAAATTATGTAAAAAAGATTTTAGTTGTAAGAGTAAAGGTGGAACATGGCACTTGGCAAGGCATTCCGCTGTTTGTAGTGCAAAGCATGGGTCATTAGACCCTAAACAAACCCAATTAAGCCCCACTTCTAGTTCATTAGGAACTTTTTCTTATTCTCAAATTAGGAATATGAGAGAACTAGCATCATACACCATACAAGATGAGCAACCATTTATTATGGCCGAAAGTAAAGGATTTGAAAAATATATTCAAAAAGCTCTAAATCCTTGTTTTAAAAAAGTGACTAGAAATACTATAAAATCGGATTCCTTTAAATTATTTATTGAAAGAAAAGAGCAATTGATTTCAAGTTTTAAATATTTTAATGAAAAAATTGCACTTACTTCTGATAGTTGGACTAGTAAACAAAATAAATGCTATATTTGTGTAACAGGACATTATATTAATTCGAACTGGATGTTAGAAAAAAGAATACTTAGTTTTACTAAATTAGAATTCCCGCATAATGGTCATTCTATATCAAAATCTATAATATCTACTGTTCACAATTTTAAAATTCAAAATAAAATTTTTTCTATTAGCTTCGATAATACTAGTAATAATACTGCATTAATAGGGTTATTAAAATCTCAATTGAAACCTATTTTAGATGGATAATTATTTCATATTAGATGTGCATGCCATATTTTAAATTTAGGAAAAATTACATATAGACCCCCTGTGGTGTTTCAAGGTCATCAAACACACCCCCTGTGGTTCCTATGGTTTTTTTAACGTAACGGAGCTGACGGATTGGGTGAAATGACTACTATACCCTTTCGTTATAAGTTAAAAAAAACCCATTTCGTCTATTTCCTCAATTCTATCGAACGAAGGTAGGGTTTTTCAGTGGAACGAATCTAGGGTTTTTCGAATGTACTTCATCTTCAACCTCGGTCCGCCATGATTCGTCTTCAACCGGTTGTCGTCTTCAACCTTGAGCGTCTTGAAGCTCTGTTCACTGCAACAATGACTGAGGTGAGCAACTCATCTTTTTTTTCTTTTTTTGATAAGCAACTCATCTTTTCTTTTCATTATAATGAGGTTGATGGTTTGCGAAGAAGGGGCTTTACATTAAAATAGTGTTGTTTTTATACTGTGTAATGATGTTAGGGTTTTATAGGTTTTTGAAGACCCCTCCCCATCGTTCTCTGTGTAAAAAGGGGTTTTCTTTTAGAGTTTGTTTAGTAGAGAATAAATAGGGGATTTACATTAAAATAGTATTTTTATACTATAATAATAGGTCTTTTATACTAAATATTCGCCTTTCAATAGAAACCCTATGAGTTAAAGGTTTTTTTTTTTGAATCCATCATTATTTTAATACTCGAATCTGGGTTCTGTTTCTACAATGTGTTTAGGGGTTTTTACCAATGTGGTTTTTACTACACGAATGTGGGTTTTGTACCAGTTTGTTTAGGATTTTATTTGGAATTTGTGTATTCTACTATTTGAATGTGTGGTTTCAAACATAGATTGGAAATCTAGTGGGGTTAGTTGCGTGTCTTCTTCTAATTTATGTTTGCAAATGAGGGACATGTGGTCCCCCTTTGCAAACATAGATTGGAAAAAGACACTTCTCCATTACAGTACATATAGCAATGTGGTGGGTTTTCTTGTCTGTGATGTTGTTTTTCAATTTATGTTTGTGAAAAAAGGAAACTTTTACATGATTGTGATGTCTGCCCCCCCTTTTGCAATCTTTTAAAAATCATGCTTTGTGCTGTATAGATTAGGATTAATTGTGGTCTCAAACACTATGTCAATATGCTAAGTTTGTTTGTTTATTTTTTCCTCTAACAGTGATGGGCTCCCAATATATTTCCTTTAAGGTCCATCATGGTGGACAATTCGACAGTAAACGTAAGACATATAAAGGTGGTAAAGTCGACCATGTTGATGATATTGACGTAGACAAACTATCTTTGTTTGAAATACAAGACATGTTGGTAGAAATTGTTGGCATTCCTATCCACCTTTTCATTTACCATAAGGTGCAAGGAAGGGGTCGGGAAGGTGGCTTCCGCAAGATAGAAAATGACATAGATGTCTTGGAAATGATAGCCATTCATTGAGGGAAGCCCTTCATTCCTATTTATGTTGACACCCCCCCTATTCCACCAAATGAAGGTTCTGTTGGCTTGGTTACACAGGTGGAGACTCCTATGCCAGCAAATGAAGTTTCTAATGGTCTGGGTAGATAGGTGGAGACACCTATTCGACCAAATGAAGGCCCTGATGGTTTGGATAGACATGTGGAGACCCCCACCCCAACAACTGATGGTGGTAAACAATTTGATGTAGAAGTGGTTGAAGAGGTAGTTGAAGGTTCCGTAAGTTTGGAGGGAGATGGAGTTAACTATGGTTTGGAGGGATCTTAAGGAAGTTATGGTCTGGAGGGAGTGATGATTTTGATGGTTAGGAGGGTCATGAACTAACAGATGATGGCAATGGAGGTAATAGTAGCAGTGATGATGATTATTTTGTTGGTAGAAGATCTGCCAGCATAGGCAGTAGTGGTGGTGATTCTGATGATTATATTGATGAAGGAATTGATGTAGGTGATGAGGTATTACCTGAAGCAGTTGAGGAGGAGGTTGTAAATGAAAATCCTCCTAACTTTAATTTACTTGAGGAAGATGAAGACTTGAGAATTCCAAGAGGATCTTATGATGAGGGAGATGAACCGATAAGAGAGTTCAATGAGCTTGTTGACATGCAACACCTAGCTCTAGTTGTGGGGATGGTTTTTAGTTCACCTCAAGTATTCAGAATTGCTTTGAAGGAGTATGCCATAGCACATGGGTTCGACTACATATTGAAGAAGAATGAGAGTACAAGAGTTACTACTGTTTGCAATAGCAATTGTAATTGTGGTTGGAGGATACATGGCTCTCCTATGCAGAAGGGAGAGGGTTTCCAAATTAAAAGCTTCATTCCAAAGCATACATGCACAAGAACGTTTAGAAACCACCAAGTTACTGCATCTTGGCTTTCTTCGAAATACATGGAGAAGATAAGAGATGACCCTCATTGGAAAGTAACTGCGATCCAAAGGAGTGTGAGAAGAGACTTCAAGGTGGATGTTACGAAGTAAAATATACAGGGCAAAGAGGAAAGAAGTTGTCAACATTGAGGGAGGATATATGGAACAGTATGGAAGAATTTGGGATTATTGTGACCTCGTAAGGTCTAGAAATCCCGGAAGTTGTTTAAAGCTAAAGGTTGATAGGCCATCATTAGACGTGTTACCTACGTTTCAAAGACTATACGTCAGTCTGCTTACGACGAGGATAGGTTTTCTGGCTGGCTGTAGACCTTTCATAGGTTTAGATGGCTGCCATTTAAAAGGTCCTTGTGGTGGTCAACTCTTATCTGCAGTTGGAAAAGATGGCAATGACCAAATGTTCCCTATTGCCTATGCTATTGTAGAGGCGGAACTAAAGGAATCATGGACTTGGTTCTTGACAACACTGCTAAATGACATTGGTTCAATTGAGATTCATGGTTGGACTTTCATATCTGACAGACAGAAGGTATGAGTTCAAACCAAAGCTTGTTGACATTGCTTTTTCATGGTGCTCTTTATTTATGTCATCCAATATCAACTAACCTAACATGTTTATCCTTTTCTGACAGGGACTTGTTGAGACATTTGAGGAGATCTAGCCTAATGCAGCCCATAGGTTTTGTGTGAGGCATTTGTATGCTAATTTCAAGGCGGAGTATAAAGGGAAGATCCTCAAAGACACTATGTGGGCAGCGGCCTATGCTTCTACTTCGTCTGAATTTGAAAAGCATATGACTGCCTTGGAGAAGCTAGATAAGAAAGCATATGAATATCTAAAGAAGATAAATCCAAGATTGTGGTCAAGATCCGCCTTCAGTCCTAAGTCCAAGTGCGGTCTCTTGGTGAATAATTTGTCTGAGACTTTCAATGCATTCATTCTCCCTGCTAGAGATAAGCCGATTTTGACAATGTTGGAAACAATAAGGAGATTACTTATGGGTAGGTTTCAAAAGCAATGATCAGAGATGGAGAAGTACCAGGGTCCCATATGACCTAAATTTCAGGAGAAGTTGGAGAAGATAAAGATGTTAGCTTGTCACTGCCATGTGGAGTATTCAGGGGCAGAGGAGTATGAGGTTGAGAAATTTGGAAAACAATAGCTGCGATATTCTTGCTATCATCGAGATGTGTTCCTTAGAAGTTATGCAGAGATCATTCACCCCATGCCCAGCATTGAACAATGGCATAGATTAGACATGGATCCTATACAACCCCTTCCGTTTAGAAGGCCTCCAGGAAGGCCAAAGAAGTTGATGAGGAGGGATATAGATGAGCCTCAGAGACCTTTGAATCCTTTCAAAGTGACAAGGAAGCATCTGTCTTTGAAATGCAGTAAGTGTGGGAAGTTTGGCCACAACTCACGTACATGCAAAGGGCCAATCAAGGGGAAACAAAAGGCTACTTCTAAATGAACAGTTACATTCGAGCAACAGTCGGGGAGGGATACTACGCCTAGTGGAAGAACTGATGGGAACACCGGATCAAAGAAGCCCATTCGGAGGGGAGGAGCCCATTCATTTAGTGGCAGAGGCAGAGGTAGCTCTGCACATGTAAGTCCCTATTCATCTAATACTTGTGATTATTCATGTGATGTTAGTGGTATATGCATGATATTTTCATGTTAATTGTATATACATGATCCATTGGTTAGTGGAGGAAGAGGAGCTCTATCATATGTTGGCCAAGGCAGAGGTGTTCCTTCTAGCTCTGGACAGGTAATTCACTACTCATGTGATTAATTCACCATGTATAAAACAGTTAATGGTATATGCATGATATTTTCATGTTAATTGTATATGCAGGATACATTGGTTAGTGGAGGAAGTTCGGAACAATTTCTCCCTCCCACGATATACTGCCACTTCCGCCTCCAATCTTGCAACCTCCAACTGTAATTTCTTCTGGGTCTCCATCACCCTAGCCACAACAGCACTTCCTCGAGCACAAATTGGCGGATCAATCCATTCGAAGAATTTACAGACGCCATTAATCTGAAAAACTCAGAAAAACATGTTACTAGAAACTAAAAACCCAAAGAAATACAATTAACCACAACCAACTCACCTCATAACCCGAACAGCCAAGAAATCTCTTCCCAAAATTATAACTTGTCCATGAGGTTCTGATTGGAACTGGTTGTCTGCAATGACATGTCGTAATGGAGTAACCATAGATTTTACTTGAAGCTCTTGAAAACCCATTCAATGATCCACTTGATGCCATCTGCTAATCGGAGAAGTAACAAAACCCTAATCCATTGGAAGAAGAACTCAAAGCCTTCGGATGGAAATCCCCTTGATTTTGCAAATGAATGGCAAAACCCTAATGTTCTGTAAAGAGGGGAGGAAATAACATTTGAAACGAAGAAGGGAAGGGCTTTTACTGCTTTGGAACGATGGGCAAGGGTATTTCCCTCATAAAAACATTAACTATGGTAACTTTTAGTCATTCCGTCGGGTTTAACTAACGGACCGTTAACAGAGGGGATCTACTTAAAAGTGTCAGAAACCACAGGGGTGTGTTTGATGACTTTGAAACCTCAGGGTCTAAAACGGAATATGGCCAAACCACAGGGGTCTATATTTAATTTTTCCTTAAATTTAATTGTATAAGATGGTTTATCGAAAATTGCACCACAGATAGAGATTATTAAGAATTGTCTTCAATTTGTTCAGTTTTCAGGGCATAGAAGACAAGAATTTAAAGCTTTATGTAAAAATTTAAAAAAAAACTACAAAAAAATCCCCTTAGATATTAAAAGTAGGTGGAATTCAACTTATAAAATGTTAAAAGCATCATTTGAGTTCAAAACTATAATTACAACATTTTGCCAAGAACATATGCCTCCACCTTGCAGTCATACTATATCTCTAGAATATTGGAACAATTATGAAATTATTGCAGATTTATTAGAAGTATTTTTAAATGCAACTAATCTTCTTTCCGGTGTTTACTATCCAACTTCACAATTAATTTTGGGTCAAATATATAAAATTACTATTTGTTTTAAAAATAATAGATCGAGATTGGAAAATGGAAGTCTACTTCATAGAATGGAGGATAAATTTAGAAAATATTTTCAAGAAATTCCTCCTCTATATTTTTTAAGTACAATAATAGACCAAAGGATCAAATTACAAGGTTTAGAGGTCATTTTAGATGCATGCAATGAAAACGCAGGTATTGGATCTGGGCAATAGATGAAATTACAAATTTATTACATTCTATGTATGCATTGTATGAGACAGAATATGGACATAGAAGGCCGAGTTCTTCACAAAACTACCAACTTAGAAATAACCCACTTTGGTCACTAATAAATAAATAAAAACCTAGAAATAGTGCTAGTACATCTTCTGATGAGCTATCATTATATATGGGAAATGATTATTCAAGCTACCTTAATCCTGATGAATGGGAGAGTTTTGAGGTTTTGACATGGTGGAAAGAGCATGAAAAAAGTTATCCAGTACTATCCACCATGGCACGTGATCTACTAACCCCCCCGGTGTCCACAGTAGCATCGAAGTATGCTTTTAGTGCAGGTAACAGGGTCTTAGATGACACACAGAGCAGAATGTTACTAAAAACAGTAGAGGTATGCGTGTGCCTCAAGGATTGGTTGGATGCAGATGATAGAGCACAAGACAGAAGAGAAGATGACTCAACTGACTCACCTGAAGAAATATGAAGATTCGAATTTTTAAGTCATTGATTTCTACTTGTACTTCACAATGTATTTGTACTTCATTTTTTTCTTTTTTTCTTGTATCTTAGTGGGTTAAAGGCAAGGTTCTATGCATCGTCTAATAATTTTCTATATTAACAAAATTTTAAGGTGCCGCCCGGGTTCCTGGATAAATATTCCAGGCACAATCGATCTTTATTTTTAAATTACTTGCAATTTGATTTGCAAATTTTTCATAAATGACTTGCAAAGTTTTCAATTTTTTCCAATAAGCGCATTCTAGGAATTCCGAGAAAATTCTCGAAATTCAGAGAATATGTTTTTTTCTACTGGAATTTTTCTCGGAACTCTGAGAATTCGGAATTCCAAGAGTTTTCTCGGAATTTCGAGAAAAATTCCAGTAGAAAAAAAGCATATTCTTGGGATTCCGAGAAAAAATCCAGTAGAAAAAAAAAACATATTCTCGGAATTCCTAGAATTTTCTCGGAATTCCGAGAATGCACTTGTTTGAAAAAAAAAAACCGTTATGTGACGGCACGCCACGAGTAGGCCACCGGCCGTGCCGCGCCTAACCCCCACCCTTTGGCGTGCTGGCACGGCACGACCGGTGACCAAATCGTGCCGTGCTGGCACAGCCCACGGGCCACGCTGGGTCGAGAATTTTCGTGCTGTGCCGGCACGGCACGGCCCGTTTGCCACCTTGAGCTCTAAGTGTGACTATTTGCGAATAGATCATTCACAAATATTATCTCATCTTGATAAACAGAAAGGAACCACCATGACATGCAAAAATTGTCCGCTTTAGCATCATTGCTTTACTTTTGAAATGGTCCCTCTTTATATCAATAATTTTGTATCACTGCTTTAATTTTGATAAGCTTTCGACTTTTACATCAATGCATTGATTTTTCTACTAATCTTCACCTCAAAATTATCTCTCTTATTATATTTATTACCTTTCTATTTCTGAGTTATCCACAACAGACTTCTTCATATAAATGCTTTTATAATGCATTTGTTCGCTGAAATTTTTCAGCAGGTTGGTTCTAAGCGTGATGTTTTGATATTAAACATATCTGATGTAAATGCATAAACACAAACGTGGGCATTTGAGGCCCATTGCCCAATTTTATGAAAAACATCTTCATTTTCATATGATGTGTAAACAAGAAATCATAATTCAGATGGTTTACTTTCTTCAATTTTCACAAATAGCATCATTGGAAATGGAACAAAATCAAGGGTTGAATTTTGCTTTGCGAATTTTTTCCTTAATGATTTGATCTTAATCTTGAATTTTGTTTGCTATATTTTTTTACTTGAAATTTTTGAGTTTGAGTCATGCAAGTAGGTTCTAAACATTATAAGGGCTTTCTCCTGATTGACGCATGTACGTCTTCCATATTATTCTTCTTTATCTTCTTCTTCTTTTTTGTAACTTCGAATTTTATCATCCCCCCATTTTGCTATTTTATCATAGGAAGCACAACTTTATATTCTACCAAAATTTTAGGCATAAATAGAGAATACGTCACATTTGGGTGGACAAAAATTGTCACACAACAACGGACATTTTTTAAATTTCTAACAAAGAGATGAAGCATCTTACATGTAAAAAAATATTCAAGCAACATACTGTCCTAATGCTGAAATAAAGAAACTGACTGACCATCCAATCTATGTTTAATAATTTCATGTCTGTCCACTGGCCATCCAATAGCTGTTTAATATTTTGATAATGAAGTTTTACTTCATAAACTTTGTTGTTCTTCACAAGGTAATGCATTTTGCCTTTTGGATTTTGCAGCATGTTTTGTTGTTGCTAAAGAGATATTGTAATTCAATACTATAACAATACAATGCAATAGTAGGGGTCCACGCCAAACCCTAACTTACGAATAAAAAAAGAGATATTGTAATTATGTGTTTGACCTTTTAGGTACCCTTAAATCCTATTGGAAAATCTTAGTTTTTATTTTTCCTTAAATCCTATTGGAAAATCTTAGTTTTTATTTTTCCTATGTAAATATGCCGCACGTGCATTGCACATGCATTTTTACTAGTAAGAAAAAGGGGCGAATATATCATTTCCTTGCCTTTTGGATTTTGCAGCATGTTTTGTTGTTGCTAAAGAGATATTGTAATTCAATACTATAACAATACAATGCAATAGTAGGGGTCCACGCCAAACCCTAACTTACGAATAAAAAAAAGAGATATTGTAATTATGTGTTTGACCTTATAGGTACTCTTAAATCCTATTGGAAAATCTTAGTTTGTATTTTTCCTATGTAAATACGCCGCACGTGATTGCACGTGCATTTTTACGAGTAAGAAAAAGGGGCGAATATATCATTTCCCTTTTTTGGGTGTTGAGTGTGAATTATCTATGCACAGGTATTTTAGACTATTTATATTTGCACTGGGATAATTAGATAACGACAAAAACTCACCTTGTCTTTTCCTTTTATATTGGCTGCTGAGAGCTTTTGGGGAATTGTAATATCTTTTGACAGCTTGTTAAATAGACAAGGTGAATTTGTGTTAAAAAATGGTAGTGCAAATATGAAATACCAGTATGCTGGCATAACATATTATTGGATGTTAGGATTAGGTGATATCCAAAGCTTGGCCGGTCAAAATAGAAGAGAAGTATTAAAATCAAGTAAAGATGGGATCCACTATAAATTAGTGGGCCCCGTCTCATTGTATTAAGAGAGCTGCTAGGAAAAGGTGAATCCGTTTTCTTAAAAATGGAGCCATGTATTGTTGACACGTGCACAAGAAGATAAATAAAGGGCTTCCAATAAAATGACCAAAAACACCACACTTGTTTTGATAATTCCACTAACTCAGCATGTCGACATATATAAGTTTCCATACGTAATATTGAGAATATGAACAGAGGCCATGAGATATAGTATTCCAATTCCTTGTAGAACTAAAATTGTTCACAACTGATAATGGTGACTTGGGCATCTTATCCTGATATTGATACAAGTTATGTTACTCTTTAAGGACTGACGATGAGTTATGGGCGAGCGTTCTAAGCATACATGAGAGTTTATAGAGTCACTCTATACACTAAACAAAATTATTGATTTTAGAATGCTCAATGAATGAAGTAGCTCCAATATTTGAGAGGTCTATTCATTCTATGTTGTAATTACATGACTTTAATTATATCAAACGGTGATGCCTAATAAGGGCTATAAACGGATCAGTTAGGTTATGAACAATGAATGAAATATGTAGATACCCAATAAGAAAGGGAAGTGATATATCCGCCCCTTTTGATTACTTGGGACACCCAGCAGTAGTGTATCAATGACTGCAGAAGGGCTGATGCACTTCACGTCAGAAGGATTCAATGGGGCTGATTGCCATGTGTGTCCCAAGTAATCGAAAGGGGCGGATATATCACTTCCCATAAGAAATATAGGATATAAATTAAGTTGGAAAGTCTAATTAATCACGCAACCATGATTGAACTTCATGGGCCCAAAAGTGAATGTAGTTCTAATTTGAACCTAGTAAACCCAATAAACCCACATGTGGTTAATGTATGGTGGCTGTTATACTTGTAATTCTATATGAAAGGATGTACTTCTAATTTTTTAGGCACATTTAGGGGCCGTTTGGATACGTGGATTTTAGAATCCAGGTTTTAGTTTAAAAACTGTGTAAAAGAGGGTTCATGATCAAGCTGCTGGATGCTGTCCTGATAGCATTTCTTGAATTTTAAGTAAGAAATCCAGGTTTTAGAAATCTCTCCTACAGTCCCACATCATAAGATTGCTAAAACTTGGAAACATGAGACGATCTGCTGCTTTCTTGCTATCGGAAAGTAGGGCGAGAAATCAGAAAACGACGACTGGTCTCTTCCTTCTCTCATCTCCGATCTACAATTTTGAAGAAATCAAGGATTCTAAAATCCGCGCATCCAAACGGCCCCTTACAGTCTTATGGCATTCTGTGTACTTCTAATTTTTTTAGGATTTAGAGTCTTGAGGCATTCTCTGTTCATGGATATTAATCGACATTAAATAAATAATATAAAAGGAGAATAAATTTTCGAGAGAATGAGATACATAATTCAGTTTGAAGAACTGTTATCCTACACTATTAGTCTTTGAAACACTAGAGAACAAACTCCATATCTTTCTCTAAACATAGTTAGCAAAACATGATTAGGCAAAAAAAGGGACAGGAAAAATGCAAGTTTAATACTGTATTGGTTAAAAAATGTAGTAAAAAAACGGAAGCACAAAAAAATGGGTTTAAAATTTTGTAATTTACAAGATATAGTGAGTGAAAGTTGGCCTAAAAACGGATTTTAATGTAAAAAGTTTTAAACGGTAAACTGTTGAAACGCGTTTTTTTTTTTTTTTTGAAAAAAATGCCATTTTGCTAACTATGCTCTAATCCTAAATCTTGTTGGAGAATCTCAAAATTTAAAAGAGAGGGCCATCTTCTCTTGAATTGTCATGAAGTTCACTTAGAGAAGAAAAACTCGGGGTACAGGTGTGAATCAAAAGGAGACAATCCTCTTGAAACTACTCAGAGAATTCTTTATTCAATATAAGATTTACATACAATAAATTTGATTTTTTGCCAACTTTTAATGCTATCAGAGCCTTGTTGTGTGCTTTCCATGTTTTTCCATAAAAATCATCTTTAGAAAAATAGAACTCTCTATATTTGAATGCCAATTTTTATTTTTTTAAAACTACAAAGACGTTTCTAAATATAAAAATTGAAAAAACTAGATTCGAAGTTGTAACGAACCCCACAAAGATTTTCAATCCAAGCCATTGGCATCTTGTTGCATCGCCCTGATTCCAATTTCCCAATTTCATTTTCTCTCTGAAGGTTACTTTAAAAATTTATAATTCTTTTTAAAACTACTGAGTTTTCTGAATATAAAATTTAACAATCAGACACAATGTTGTATATTTTAGGGTTTTGTGTATTTTTTTAAAGATTGGTAGAGCATTGGCACTGAAACTTTAATGGGTATATTTTAGGGTTTTGTGTGTTTTTTTAAAGATAGATTTTTATTGTTTTTCTGCCCTTTGGATTTCACTTGAATTTAATAGGGAGGGGACAAGGGTGACATGTAGCAAGATAGGCAGTGATTAACTAGGTGACATCCCTGGGAGTCCCCTGGCCTTTCAATGCTATATTGGCAACCAAACAAGGAATTTTGGCACCCAAATGCCAAGCAAAATCCCTAAGCCTCCTTAGACTTCGTGCAACCAAAGACTACCATTGCAAAGGGGCATTCCACAGATAACTTTATCGTCATCATCTGCAACTAAAGTTGGTTGGTTGATGGAAGCCAAGGAGTCCCAAATGGATTTGATGGATTGAAAGAGCTCATTGGTTGCATTGTTTCGATGTTTCTGCTGTTAAAGGTAGTGTGGAGAGCTGCTATATATTAATTACTGGTGGGGCAGAGCTTAATTCTAACATAAATCATACCTGGCAAGCAATCATGACTCCAACTACTTGAGGAAGAAGGATTGATAGAACAAGGCTTGTGTTGCAGGGTGGAGGAAGTCCATCTCCTTTCTTCTCCCATTTTCTCCCAATTTTCTTTCATCCATTATTTCTCATTACTTCTCATCTGCACTGGTTTTCTTTCTTTCTTCACTCTTAAATCTGTATTTTTGTTCGCATATGGTGTGTCGACTGGGAGGTTGATCTTTACACAAGTAAATATACATTTCTTGTGATTGTTTGAGTGGGTTGTTGAAAATATTGGACATGAGCTGCCATAGTCAAATTACAGATTTCCATGCTGCTGCTCCTAGCTTCACCTTTTGGGCTTTTCATATCCCTCCTAAATTCATCAAAAGAAGATAGAAAAGGTGCAAAGATAAGAGGATAAAGAGACTTTGTATCTGAAAATTTCTTTCATTCCTTGACAGTTCTTAAGATGAATTTGATATTGGGTTAGATAATTATTCTTCAGCTGATGGTTCATGCATGCTAGAAATTCCCAAAATTCTATATACATCAAGAATCATCCAGGATGATTTACAATACATAAATGTTACTACACAGCAGCTCTAAATTGCAATTTACAATTTGCACAAACATTAAAACAATTGTAACTTATACTGGTGAGCAAAATAATCAAGAAACTCCTCCATAAATCTTTCATAATCTAAAATGCATACTTCTTTCTCTCTTCAAGTTTCAAATTCAAGTCTTTTTCAGAGGGTAGTTTGCCATCACTTTTCAAGGTTGCACACCACCAGGCCATAAGCTCCTCCTGCAAACACATTGGGATGACAGCTTAGAACAATTATAAAATAATGATATTAGGTACTCAATTACTGGTTTCCTAATCTGGTAGTGTATTGGCCAAATTGGTGCCATAGGTTTCTTGTAGCATATGCTAACCTCCAGTATGAATCATTAATGTTATAGATATTGAAGGATAATCTATCCATTCCTTGAGACAAGAAACTCAATCCCCGTATTGAGCTATTTATACCCATTAACAAATGGGTTGGAGGATGGGAAAATATTATATAGCATGGATGAACGGGCACTCTGAGTAGTTTTGTCTCAACTTTGAAAATTGAGTAAATATTCAAAAAAAAAAAAAAAAAAACTATGAAAATCGAGCAGAAAAAAAGGTATTGAGATCCACTGGTTTTGGTCATTTCTACTATTTTATTTGGAATCTTTTTATTGGTTCATAAATCTTACAATGAGTTGTACAAACCAGTGAAGAAAATGTAGGTGTAAACAAGCAAAGCAAATTAGTAAGCTTGTTTGAACTGCTTGTTCATAACTACTAGTGGATATATAAATCGAGAAGGTATGTAGATAAAGATATTAATGATCTCATCAACAACCCTGCTGACTATATTGGGCATCAAATTCAATAATTCATGCAAGGGGAACTATAAGGTTTAAAGGTAACGTGGTGAAAAGAAGAGAGTAAACTTTTGTGGGTGTGGAGAGTGCAGTGGGACCAAAGGGTCATCAGAAATTTGTTTATCTAACACATACATTGAGGTTATATCCAAATTATTCAGTGATGATAACTTTGAGTCAAACAATATATAGCAATATGGCCAACCAATAGACCTGTAGATGTTGATATCATCTTAATAAAGAGATTTAGACGCTAAAGATTATAATGCAAACCAATAAATGCAGCCTTAGCAAAGGTTTCATGAGACTTTCGCTCAAACATGAAGGGCCCGTTTGGATGCCAAGAAGATTTTGATTTGGATTTCTCACATATGCAGCCCTTTTTGCATTGTGATTTGGATCCGGATCAAATCCTTGGATTTCCAAATCAGCGACTGGCAGTGAAAAAAATCAGATTTCCAAATATGCTGTGGAAATAAGTAAATTGGAAATCCGTTCACATTTGGAACACCAGGAAAACTTCTCGGATGCATTTCAGAGACAACCAGGAAATATCTAAAACACGAGGAAAAGAAGTGGTTTCAGGAAAACATTTGGGAAGAACAATACTGAATTTATAAATTTGACTCGCACCCCAGTTCCCTACAAAGAAATGACATATCTCTGAAAAAATATGTTGACATGGGGTGAGGGGTTTCATCAAGTAACAATGTGCAAATGAAAATGAAGACGGGAAGGGTTTTACCTAAATACTTTGAGGTATATCCCACTGAAGAAACATGTGGAACATCTTCGAAATTATATAATATCGTTAACTGACATCCCACACCCAATAACTAAATACTCAACTCAACTCAACAAAGCCTTTGTCCCAAACTAGTTGGGGTCGGCTAAATGAATCCTTTAGAAAAAATTCATGAAGAATTCGAAAGGAATCTATCCGGCTCTAATCCTGGCTCTAGTTGGGTTCTTCTACGGGGATCATTTTCTTCCATTCTATCCCATCCAAGGTCACGTTCTCTGTTATATTCCTAGCTATCAAGTCTGTCCTCACTGTTTCTACCCAAGTTGTTTTCGGTCTGACCCTACCTCTTTTTACTCCACCAATTTGGCACGAGTCGCCTCTTCTCACTGGAGCATCCAAAGGCCTACATTGGATATGTCCAAACCATCTTAAGCGGTGCTCTCTAATCTTCTCCTCAATTGGTGCCATCGCCGCCTTTTTACGAATGTCTTCATTTTTTTTTTTCTTCTGAAAATTGACAATTTCATTAATGCTATGAAGATTACATTGGGGAGCTGCTATTACATAAAATCAATTAAGAGTCGCCAAGAGTATACTCTTGGGCCAATAAAAACCAAAAAAATCTTCTGGGTCAAACCGCTGCAGATAGGTCAATACTTCCATGCACTCCCACCCAGCCAAATAGCTATATCACTTTCCTTTCGAGATCTTCATCTACTACCGCGACCAAAAAGCCTTCAACATACCTCTTCCTATCCTTTCCAATACCCAATGGTCTAGGGCATTCATCAAAAACAGGCTTGTCATCACGTCTTCATTTTTTATTCTGTCTAACCTTGTGTGGCCGCACATCCATCTAAGCATTCGCATCTTCGCTACACTCATCTTATGCAAATGCTGCTTCTTGGTGGCCCAACATGCTGCTTCTTGACTAGCTTCCTCGCCCCCAGCACCCGTCCAGTCGAGTGCGAGGACCCAATAACTAAATACAAACACAAATTTAACAGGACTTGGAATAACAAACTAGACGTCAGAACATAGGCGACTTTAACTGATTTATTTTAAGAAGTTACCTAAACTACGTCCGTGCCCTCTTCAGGGGAGGTAAACTGCTAAGATGATTTTTATTTTTAGTTTTTGAAATGGAAACTGCTAAGATGATTAAAGGATGAGAGTGCGATCGTAGGATCAAAACAAACACCCACGGTTTTAGTCTTAGTGTAGGAATATCTTCTGAAGTGTAAAGAAACCATACTGATCAGGACCAAATTGACCAGTCACTTTTGAGCACAGCACCTTATGCATGATTGTATTGTCCTCACACCATTAAAATGGAGATGTTTAAAACGAGCAAGATGAGGGCATTTGGCACTTAAAATGCTTTCATCAGAAAAAAGGTTTTAATTTACAGGAACTAATTATTGAGTAGTTTTTCCTAAAGTTAATAGAGGTAGTGATCCATGTTTGGTTGCTATACAGCAGGGAGATCAGATACATCAATACTTTTAACTGAATTATATAGAAAAGAACAATCCAAAATCACCAACATTCATGCAAGAAGAAGACATAGTTAAACTGAAAATCAACATCTAGCATTCCACCCATCAACATTCATGCAAGAAGAAGACATAGTTAAACTGAATACCAACCATAGTTGCTAGAGTGGGAAGCGAATGCGAGAAGCGATGCGGGAAGCGAAAACAGGAAGCGAAGGATTTCGGAAAAGAAAAAATGTGAGAAGTGAACAAGAAGTACATACAAAGAGTAGGATTGTAGTAGGTTAGGGAGGAGGGGTTAATATAGGTAAAGATTACCACTAGAAAAGAAGACTTCTCAACTCATTAGAATTACAAATTTTAGGAATTTACAGTTTCACATATTCGATTCATGTATGTTAGAAGAAGAAGAGGAGATGAGAATGAGAGAAAGAAAGAGTGAGTTGAGGATAGCTCCCCCTCACTTATTTATTTATATAAACAGATAAGAGTACAGGTGACCAATATGCCCTTAGGTATCAACACACACATGCACATACTTCTAACACTCCCCCTTAAGCCGAAATGTATATATTATGCATTCCTAGCTTGTTACAAATATCACTTAATTTAGCTTTGCTCGAGCGTTTGGTGAAGGAATCAGCCAGCTGATCTACTGACCGAGTGAAAGTAGTGCATATCTTGCCCTGTTGGATCCTGTGACGTATGAAATGGCAGTCCACCTCTATGTGTTTGGTACGCTCATGAAACACTGGGTTATTAGCAATGTGGATAGTAGCTTTATTGTCACAATACAACTCAGCTGGGGAAGATGATGAGAATCCAATCTTAGATAGAAAGGAGAGCAACCAGATAAGCTCACTACCAGTATGTGACATAGCTCTGTATTCTGCTTCAGCACTCGACTTGGATACAACATTTTGTTTCTTGCTTCGCCACTACACTAAATTACCTCCAACAAAGGTGCAATATCCAATAGTGGATCTTCTATCAGCCGGTGACCCTGCCCAGTTAGCATCACAAAAACCTTCGAACTTTATATGGCCATGTCTTTTGAAAAGCAATCCTATCCCTGGAGCGTTGTTCAAATATTTAAGGATCTGAATCACAATTACCCAGTGGGAGGTACGAGGAGTACTCATGAACTAGCTGACAACCCCCACGGCATATGAAATATATGGGCGAGTGACTGTGAGGTATATGAGCTTTCCCAACTAGCTGTCTATACTTGCCTGGGTCTACTAACAAGTCGCCTTCTTCTGGAAGCAGTTTAGTATTGGGGTCCATGGGAATAGCAGCTGGTTTCATGCCCAAGGATCCAGTCTCATCTAGTAAATCTAAAACATACTTCCGCTGCGAGAGAAAGAGAGAGAGAGAGAGGCTACTACCAGAGTAAGCTACCTCAATCCCCAAAAATATCTAAGGCGACCAAGGTCTTTTGTGGAGAACTCATTTTGCAGAAATACCTTCAACTTTTGTATGCCACATGTGTCACTCCCTGTAATGATAATATCATCAACGTAGACTATGAGAAGGACATGTCCAACACTCGACTGATGACTAAACACTAAGTGGTCAACTCCACATTGCTTCATGCCATATCTCATGAGGACATCACTGAACTTCCCAAACCAGGCTCAAGGAGATTGTTTGAGACCATACAATGATTTGTGAAGCCGGCATACTGAGGAGGACATCCCCCCCTGAGCAACATACCCAAGAGGTTGCTCCATATACACCTCCTCAACCAGGTCACCATGGAGAAAGGCATTTTTGGCAACCAACTGATATAAGGGCCACCCATGGTTGACGGCAAGAGAGCGCACATAGGAAATTTTAGCAACGAGAGAGAATGTCTCGGTGTAGTCAATTCCATAAGTCTAAGTGTACGTTTGGCAACCAAGCGCACCTTAAGGTGCTCAACTGTCCCATTTGTAAAATATATGATGTCATAGACCCATCGACAGCCAACAGGCTGTGCACCAGGAGGAGGTGAAACGACATCCTGAAGGGCGGCCATCTCACTGTCCATAGCAGCACGCCAACCACGGTGAGTAAGAGCTTCCTGCACAGACTTAGGCAGGGAAATAGAAGACAAAGAGGAGACAAAAGTGCGAAAGTAGGAGTGAAATGATCATAAGAGATAAAGTGAGAAATAGGATGGGTAATAGAACAGGAATGAGTCCGTGAAGCAATAGGGAAGTCGCTAGCCACATCGGGAGAGGGAATAAGAAGCATCTCAGATGAATGAGCTGGGATCGCCGGCTGAGAGGATGATGGCTCGGGAGGAGGGTTGGAAGCATCTGACTGCTACCGGTGCTGATAAACCTGTATAAGAGCTGAAGGAGGAAGGGGAGCTGAGGAAGGAGGAGTAGGAACCGAAGTAAGCTACAATGGTAAAGAGGGTGAACAAACAGGATCAGGTAGAACAAGAATAAGAATAGGAATCTGAGGTTCGGATACAAAGGGAATGCTCTAAGCAGGAGCAGTTAAGAAGGAGGTAGACTCAAAGAAAGTGACGTGGGTGGAAACAAATAGCTGGCAAAGTCGAAGACTGTAACACCGATAACCTTTCTGGGTACGAGAGTAGCCTAGAAAGGCACAACGCTCCGCCTGAGGATCCAATTTATCTAGCCCTGGGATAAGGGTATGAACAAAGCAAGCACAACCAAAGACCCGTGGGGTAAGAGGAAATGGATCATGGTGAGGATGTAAGATCGAAAAGGGGGATTTGCCATCAAGGACTGAGGACGGAAGCAGATTAGCCAAAAAATTGGCGGTAAGGATGACATCGCTCCAATAGGCTTTAGAAACCCGCATTTGGAAGAGAAGAGTGCGTACAATATCAAGCAAGGACCATATTTTGTGTTCAGCTACACCATTCTACTGCGAGTTGTAGGCAGGATTGATGTATAATAAAATGAGAGAATAAGAAGTCCTGAAAGCCATTAGAGGCAGAAAAGTACTCTCGAGCATTATCAGTACACAAAGATTTAAGACGACAGTCATACTGGGTAGTCATCTCGGCATGGAAAGTACGAAAAGCAGTAAACCACAGTTGCAAATTTCGTTTCGTTTCGTCCGAAATGGACGAAACGTTTCGGTTTCGACCGAAAACCGGAACGAAATGATGAAAATTTTGTTTCGTTCCGGATTTCGACAGAAATTGACCGGAATTGACCAAAATTTACTGAAATTTACCGAAAAGTTTAGAACGAAATTGTCCGAAAGTTTTCGAAATTTCGTTTCGATGGCCAAAATGAAATGGCCACCGAAACGAAATTTATAACTATGCAAAATTTTCCGAAATTTCATTTCGGTGGCCAAAACGAAATGGCCACCGATACGAAATTTACAACTATGCAAATTTTTCCTCCAAAACGAAATGGCCATCGAAACGAAATTTACAACTATGCAGTAAACACTTTGGATCAATCCTTAAGGGGAAAGAACCAAGTCATATGGGAAAAATCATCAACAAAATTGAGGAAGTATTGATCACCTAGAAGAGAAATAGTTCGGGAAGGACATCAGAGTGGACTTAGCTCAAATGGACGTGAGACACAGCTAACCAGCCTGGGTGGGAAGGAAGTACGATGGTGCTTCCTAAGCTCACAGGCCTCGCACTGAAAGGACTGAAGAGGGCCATAGATCACAGAGGACTGCTGAAGTCGCTGAAGAGAAGGATGGCCGAGACGACAATGTCATTGATAGGAATCAACAGAGCTATGCAACACACCACGAGGAGGATCATAGTCCAGGTAATAGAGACCATTGGCCGCACGGCCAGAAGCAATCGTCTTCCCAGTGGAAAGGTCCTGAAAGACAATGAGAGGGAAGAAAGAGACCGAAGAGTGATGAGTTTTGGTAATTTGGGTCATAGACAGTAAATTAAAGGGCGACTTAGGATTACAAAGGACCGATGACAAGGTAAGATCAGGGTGAGGGGAAACAGTGCCAATACCAGAGATGGGTGCAGTGGTCTAACCGGCTAAAGTAACAGTAGAAGTGAGCTGAAGGGGCTGAAACGAGCGAAGGGAGGGGATGCAGCACTGATTTGGGGTTGGAGGGTATTGTTCACGGGTACTATTCATGAATACTGTTCACGGGTACTGTTCACGGTACTGCTCACAGGTTAGGGTTTGGAAAGGTTAGGGCCAGGGTTAGAGTTAGGGTTAAGGCTTTTGAGTAGAATCGTCGATCTTCAATCCGGAGCTTCGATCGGGTTTGTGGCAGAGACGGGGATGGGTTTGTCCGAGAGAGAGAGAGAGAGAGAGAGAGAGAGAGAGAGAGAGAGAGAGAGAGAGATGAGAGGCGAGGCAGATCTGGTCCCTAGGGCATCGTAACTCTAGAGCTCTGATACCATGTTAGAAGAAGAAGAGGAGATGAGAATGAGAGAAAGAAAGAGTGATTTGAGGATAGCTCCCCCTGACTTATGTATTTATATAAAGAGAGAAGAGTGCAATGACCACTATGCCCTTAGGCATCAACACACACAAACACATACTTCTAACAATGTATATATAATGTTAAGTTTTGGTAAATGATAAATGCGCCCCTTTTCATTACTAGGGACAGCCAGATCTAGTGTATCTACAACTTCAAAGTGGCTGATTTACTTAACGTGGCAAGGATTCAAGGGGTCTGATTGCCACATACACTAGATCTGTCTGTCCCTAGTAATGAAAAGGGGCGCATATATCATTTCCCTAAGTTGTTTTATTGGAAACATAAAATGAGTTTTCAAGTTTTAAATGCACTCTTTTTCTAAACACGCCCCTTCAATATTATCAAAAGGAGAAAATATACTTTTAGAAAGAAATAGCCACCAAAATAGGAAGTGCACTATTAATTAAGAGGAAACACGAAGGAAGCATTCGGGAAGCATGCTTCCCCTAAATTAAGGGAGTGAGAAGAACTTAACTTCTGAAGCGGGTTTCCAGAGCAGCGAGCTTCCCATCCAACTAGGAAGTTTTCGGTAACTATTATACTTCTAATATTCCAAAATCTTTATTGCACACGGGCAAGGGCTAGTCCAGATGGATTTAGTAACTATACTAGACATTTTTAAACAAACTTGAAACATGGAATGAACAAATGATGTTCCTATAAGCTAAACGAACCATACCAATGCTACATTTGAAGGCTCATAAATTTCCAAATCTAGAGATAGAAACTTAGATGTGTATATGCCTCTACATTTCACGTAGTTTATGATCTAACCACAGGGGCACATTGCAACATTCTTTCCATTTGTAGCCACTCTTCCATATTTAGATAGGAATATTTTGCTTCTTCAATCATGTGTATATTGCGGAAAGCCCTACATTTCTAGATAACTCTATAGAGGATGAGATAATAGCTACATCCAGTGGAATTGAATAATGGAAGAGGGTGTCCCTTCCACTATATAAAGAGAGAGAGGGAACTAAATTCAAATCAGGTAATAGTGCTAAAGACCAGAAGGGCATCGACGAAGTATTACGTTGCCCGAAGTTTGCTCCCCATTTTGCTGATCGAGTAGAGCAATATCTCGATTCGAAGTCGGGAGTGGTCCCTCTCTTGATAAATTTGACGTCGAACGAAAGGATATGAGGGAAGAAAGATGCTTTGACAGCTCCGTATTTGCTCTGTTAGGTGAAGGAGAACAAGATCCAGGAGATTAGGAAGAATGAGAACATGAAATTTCCTCTCCAAGTACCGAAAGCACCTCATCCTCAATTGAAAATGCGCGAGCTCACTTTTTCCAGTGTACATCTGGTGTACTTCAGCAGGACCAGCTCTTTGAAAGTCGATCATCTGAAAATGACTGTAGATACATCTCTCGCTGTGTGTGTGTGTGTATATATGAGAAAAGTGTTTGTGCGCTTGAGCGCACCAAAAAAATGGTGCACTCGAGTCGTTATAACGCCTCCCATTGGTTTAAATGTTTGGGTCCCACATAAAGGAACCAATGGGAGGCGTTATAACGACTTGAGCACACCATTTTTTTGGTGCGCTCAAGCGCACAAACACTTCTCTCTCTCTCTCTCTCTCTCTCTCTCTCTCTCTCTCTCTCTCTCTATATATATATATATATATATATATATATATATATATATATATATATATATATATATAAGGAATATGATTGTGAGCTTGAAGCTCATATAACTTATATGAGCTTGAGGCCCCACATTGTTAGGATGATCCAAACCATTCATTTGAAAGGCCCTTACATAGATAGGATGTGTACAAAAAATCAGCTCCATAGGATCATCCTAACCCATCCAAAAGTGGAGGGCAAAATGGACAGACACCGTTTGCCACAAATCTGCCCATTTTTGCCCTCCGCTTTTGGAGGGGTTAGGATGATCCAATGGAGCTGATTTTTTGTACACACCCTATCTATGATGGGGTCTTGTAAATGAATGATTTGGATCACCACAAAAAATGTGCGATCCATGTGTTTGGGCCCTCAAGCTCATATAAGTTATATGAGTTTCAAGCTCACAATCATATTCCTCATATATATATATATATATATATATATATATATGTTTCTACTCTCTTAATTCACCCCAGCAAACTATTGTCTCTTAATTTCTCCCAGCGAACCCATTTTAGAAAACAGGAAACTCTCTGCTATCCTTGAGAATCCCCCCCCCCCCCTAAAAAAAAATAAAAATAAAAAATAAAATAAATAAAATAAACACAATGAATGTTTTCAGGAGTAGAATAAGTAGAAGGGTTTGAATTTTGTTTAGAGAGGAATTTATGTAGGGCATTGCACTTTTTACAAATCAATTCAGTCAATTTTCATTGCATTGATTTACCAATTCAATACTCATTTCCTTTTTCCGGTTCTCTTATCGTTTTTTCACACAAAATGGTTGATTCTAAGCACAATATGGAGTGTGGAGACTTCTCTACCCTTATTTCATGTTGAAATCGGTGGTTGGAGGCATGGATTGTTTCGGGAAATTGTGCATATTCAAGGAATCAAGGAGATCCTTTCTACGAGTTTTAGGGGATCCTTTAATAGGAAAATGCTATGAAACTGTAATTTTTTTACAACAGACAAGAAAACTTCTTTGGTGAAGGAAGACGATATTCTGATCGCACTGAGATCGTTGAGATGAAGGAGAGTTGAGAGTGGAAGAAAGGGGGCGAACTAGGCAGATGTGTGAAGATGGGCTTCATTGAGAGAGGTGGCTTTGAAAGGCATCTTCCGGGCATTCATAGAAATTTTAAAGGGGGTGGCCTGGGTAAAAATAGGTTGCAAAATTATCAGCTGCCAAGGAATTATTATTTGTGAAATATGAATGGAACATAGAAAGAGCCACTACTTGGATTCTAAAAGTAATATTTGTGTGTGCTCATTGTTAATAGTTTTCTGAAATAGTCGTTCTCATTGTTACTAATTTTATGAAATAGTCCTTTCTATTAATTTATTATATATATATAAGTATATATACAGACACACAAGGTAATGAAATTCGCAATCCCTATGATGAATAACAGCAAGACTTTCATTGCCGTTTAGTGCTGTACCACGAGCTAGGGAGGTATTAGTTGCCCCAGTTGGTAAAACTATGGTTTAACGATTGAATAAGGCTTTTCCATCTCTTGATTAAGGGATCCAACGGAGACGCGGAAGGCATTCTTTCAATTGGTAGAGAGAGGACTCCAAAGAGAATTTTACTGGCACCCATCGATTGAGGAAGGAAAACGATGTTATGCTACTGAAGTTTCCACCTTTATCTTTGTTAGATCTTCCTCCTTCTATTGGTATTCTACTCGGAGAATACAAGACCTGCTCAAATATCAAGTTTAAAGGAGTGAAGAAATCGTTCCAAAAAGTGTGTCTTTGTGCACAAAGGAGGATTGATCCTTCCCTCGAAGTGGATCAAGGGGCTGATCTTCACTCTAAGAAGATCAATCCTGTTGCCAACCGAATCAGGTTTGTAACAATTGGTATCAAAATGGAAGGGGATTGGTTCTGCGATTTTTGTGCTTATCGGAACTTTAAATGGAGGCGATCCTGTCGGTGGGATAAACAACACAACCAGGAACCCGTACCTGGAGTTACTCCTCCGAACTACTGGAGGTGGGTAGAAAAAAGAAACGTGAGGGATCTAAGTGGGCGACTAGGTGACTGGCGTTCTCTCCGGTAAATATCTTAATTTTAGCTGGAGGGACAGATGCCGGAGATGTCGTCTGGACTTAAAGGACGAAACTCGGCCTCCAGGTGAAAAAAGTAACAACCCGGACGTCAGAACGGATTCTATTGAAGGTGATCTATGGCCCGATTCTGGGACGATCTCCCTTCTCCCTAGGGGAGGTACTCCGGCTCTCTCTATATCGGGCAAGGAGGTGGAATCAAGAATATTTTCACTCAGAAGTTGCCAAATCAGGAAAATAAAAGATACTTCTGGGACCCTTCATGATCTCTGGTTGTGGGCCAAGAGAGTCTAGAACCTCCCTCTCCTATCATGTTCATGTGTTTTATCAAAGGACAAAGTCTTATTTATCTTCGAGTCGGAAGAGGAAGCTGCAGCGATCTTGGACAAAGGCAATGACGTGTGGGACGACCAACTTCATTCCCTCTTTCCATGGAATAAAGACACCACCCCGGGGTTGGAGGAATTTTGGGTCAAATTCTATGGCATTCCTCTTCACGTATGGGCCATATCAACAGTTCAAGCTCTAGGTAATCTTTTTGATCGAGTACTAGCAGTGGAAGGGAGTCATAACCAATGTATGACATCTGTGTCTGCTAAAATTCTTGCTCCTTGGTGGAAGTTCCTGCCACCATCTATTCAAATTCAGATTTCTGATCAAAGTTACACAATTGGCATTGAACCTCTGGGCAGTAGGTGTCTGGCGACTCCCAGCACAGAGCCTCAGGTTTTGCATCCACTTTTGAGCAGGGCTCCATCCCCTCCGGATCTTGACCCCTTAAATCGTGGTCCTCAAATCCAGGAAAAGCTTGCGTCGGCTTCGGAATGCCCGCCTACTCTTTCACCGAAAAATCTTGGTCGGGGAGCCGTTGGGCCTTCGGGACCTATCCCATTGATTTCAAATTTCAAATATCCCTCCCTGTCAGAAATGTCCACTCCTGCCTGGGGTACGGATTACCCCTCCGTCAGCCCTATTGAGGGGAAAGGGTTAAAGTTGAAGGGATCATTGCTGAAGCGCCATTCTGGACATGTAAGCTCTTTTCGTTCCTGGTCAAGGAAAGGAAGATTTGCGGAGGTAAGGAAAAATTTAGGTGTTGTCAGAAATGGGACTACTAGATTTTATCCGGAAAGTTGTAAATCTAAATCCGGTCGCGCAAGGAAACCTCAACCTACAGTGGCTATCGCAGATTATCGAAGGGGGTCCCTTCTCAGGAACCCATCAAAGGAAAAAGTAGGTCCTTCCTTGGAGCATATTCCAGAAAGAAAAGAAGCACCGATATCAAAAGGTGAAAGCTTTGGTAGGGCCACCCTGCTTCGTAAAGTCTACGTCTCTTGTGGATGAGGTGTCCCGCACAATTTAGTCTGGATTTTGATGTTCTTTGACAGGGGAAAAGGCTTTCGCAATATCTTATTATTTCCTTTCTTGGTAATTGAATATGCAATTGATGTGATTGGTTGAGGAGCGATCATCCTAATTAAATGTAAGGACTACATGAGTAAATATTCTTTGGGAAGCTGAAAAGGTTGTTCATACATGATAATGACCAAGGCCTCTTACGATGCCATCATTATTTATTTCTGACGGAAGGAGACTCCTTCACGCTTCATTACATGGTAGCTTGATCTTTGGGCCCACCGCCTGTGTTTTGCTTGAGACGATTCTTCTACCTCCAAATTATATGATTTAAGGAATTTCCTGGAAATCCAATCTGGCTCAAATGGAATTCCGAAATATTTCACCCTCCTCTCGTTCTTTGAGTCGGAAAAGGAAGAGGTCAGTGGACCTCAGTGAGATGGAAATTGCCTTAGAAAGGCTCAAAGTATTGGAATATAATGAGGAGCTAGCCTCTAAGACTCTACCAACCCCTAAGGAAACCATTAGGGTATTCTTGAAGCAGCAATGGAGAAAGCTTAAAGTGTCAGCTAATAGTAGGCTGGAAGTTTTCTATAGTTTGAGAAATGTCAAAGAGACTCACTCCCCCTTGCACAAGCATCCCTTCTTTATTAAGACAACGGAGGAAGAAAAGGAGGCTAGGCGTTCTCGATGGGTGAGCGACAAGGAGACAGGGATTAAAAAACTAGAGGATATAATTAAGAGGAAGCGGGCATTTCAGAGTCAAAATCCAACAGTGGAGGAGCTTCGGGCTAATAGTTTTGACGAGGAATTTCTTACTGAAATCGAAACTTTACTCACGGAATAGGGTCAAAGTTTTTGTAAAAATTGCAGCCTGTAGAAACACATACATGATAACACCTTGGAGGTTTTCGAGTATATTAAATTTTTTGGGCTTTGATAGGAGAACAGTTTAGCATAGTCTCTGATGGGATCAGAAAAAAGGGGATTTCTCGACTCTGTTAATTAAGGGGCTGTTGGTAGGAGGAAAGGACGAGGGTTTAGGTTAGGGTTTTTTTACTCTTCTACTGTACTACCTATCTGGTTTCGAGTATGCCCGTGCCAGCTCTTTCTAATATTTTGTATGCAAGATGGGACCCCTGGTCCCAAATGCTAACTTAATATTAATGAAATATGTCATTTTTCAAAAAAAAATTATCAAGTTTAAAGATATCCATTGGGAGACTATGCATTGGTATTCTGCTTGGAGAATACAAGCTCACCATCTACACTAATGTAATGAATGGATTAGCTCATGAATACAAAAGGAATGTTAAATGAATATCTAAGCAGACATCAAGTGGATGAAATTTAAATAGTATTATCAGTATCTTACCTCAATGAAATCATAGTTCGACACATAACGGCATTCAACTAAGCACTTTAAACCCCCTACGGCAATAGAAATGGGGATTTCAAAAGTTCCAGAAGCTTTTTCTTGGGGCAGACCTGTAAAATCAAAGTTATAAGGTAAACTGTAACAGAGGGAAAAAATCATACACCAAAGGTTTGCATTGTAAGAATTCCATGAATTCTTACTAAAGGAAAGCTTGGGTTGTAATCTAATCCTAACTAGATTTCAAATTTACACAAAAATTGCACCCACTTCGAATATATTGCAGAGTGAAACTATCTACAATTTTGCAGCTTAAATGCCAACCCCAAAGATTCAACTATTGAGTTATAGCCCATTGTAAATCTAGTTTAATTGAGCAAAATACTCTTATATAGAGAAGGTTCCGATGTTGCAAGTTTTACCACTAATACAAGCCACATGGTAACCTGTACCCCCTAATCCATCTTCCCAATTCCCAAGCCGCAGCCGTACGAAAAAACCTTCAACACGAAAGTCGGAAGTTGGGGATCTCATCCATCTGCGGGATCCATATAAAGAAAAATTAAATAGGATTAAGCTACAGTGAAAAAATAGCATCCTTAATGAAATAAGAACTAATACTGAAATGCTTGAGAACCCAAGCTCTAAATAGCATTCCAATTGACGAGAACATCTATATCTGAGGAATAAACCTCAAGTTCTTGTGAACACAATTCAAGCTGTGTTAATTCAGTAATATTTGAGCAAATTAATCTAATAAATAAAGGTGCCTTTAACAGCTTGGGAACCTAACTTAATTTATTTCTTTGTTCAATATTATCCAATGTTAGAAATGGAGTTAGGGTTAGAAGAGATGAAGAGGAAGAGGAGTAGAGAGATGGAGAGTCTCCACTAGAGAGCTCTTCATGTAAATGATGTATATATAAGCCCAACTAGGGCAACAAGTGTACAATGACTACAATACCCTCTAACATACATGTAATGCCTAATCTACCCTTACATGTTATTCAACATTCCCCTCATGTTGGAGTGTATATACTATACAACTCCATCTTGGACAAAGAAAACTGCAATAAACAACTAAAGATAACAAAAAGTACAATAAGCTCATACACACATGCAGCTTGGTATGACACTCCTCAAGCTAGTGTGGTGGATACATAATGAAAAGCGTAATAATAAAGGACAACGGCCACCATAAGAGTACAATCGTGGAGATTAGCAACCCCAAAAACAGAACAGCTTCCCTGAAGCAGCACTATGACGAAAGCGATCAGAAGAACAAGGCATCCCCCTGAATGAGAGCCCGACGAATAAATCTAAATACCACGAAGGATTGAACAAAGGCACCTCCAAGAAAATAGCAACGACCCATCGAGCAAAAAGGGCACACCAACATGAGCAACAACGAAGCACCACGAGCGGGAACACCAACGCCGATAGAAGAAGATAACTAACGATGGGAAAACCATAGGAGACAAGGTCGACGGGGAAACTGTCGTCTGAAGAGATCCAACTAATGATGGGGAAACCATCGTCTCGAGATAAGGTCAACGACATGAACATCGTCTTCTGAAGATAAGAAGAAGAGGAAGAACCAACCAACGATGGGGACACCATCGTTTGGAGACAAGGTCGACGACATGAACATCGTCGCCTAAAGATAACTAACCAACCAACGATGGGGAAACCATCGTCTGGAGACAAGGTCAATGGGGAAACTGTCGCCTGGAGAAAACCAACCAATGATGGGGAAAGCACGTCGTCCGAGGTAGATAAGGCATATAGCCAGACAATAAGATGAATGCGTAAAACTACGCAAGGAACAATATGAAGGATGCGAAGAAGAAACAACGAACAATGTGAAGAACGGACAATGTGAAGAAATGAAAATGTAAGAGGAGACAAAATAACCATAGAAGGGCGAACAAATATCAAGAAAAGAAGACAACAAGACTAAATAGGAAGAACACCCAACCAGAACATAAAGGGATCACAACAACACTCCCCCTCGGGCGAGACTACATGAGCCTAGAGACAACAAGACAAGAAAACAAGACATTACTCCCTCATGAAAAGACAACAAAGAGGACAATACCAACAAGAAAAAAGACAACCCAAGAACTACATGACAACACTCCCCCTCAAGTTGAAGGCCACCTTCAACTTGCAAGGAAAATAAGACTTCTAAGGCACTAAATCCCTCTTAGAGATTTCATCAAACACTTGGTGTGCACCTTGGAGAACAAGACAAAGACCATAAAGGCAAAATAATATAGAAGAGAGAAAATAAGGGGTTTGGAGTTGAGATTGGGGATCTTGGAATGGAGAGGTTTTGGGATGCCAAAAGGGATTTGGGAAGAAATTTCTACCTCAAATGAAATTCAAAAGAGAAAGAAAGGAAAGAATAGGGATTTGGGGTTTACAAAAGCGAGGATATATTCAAAATAGAAAGAAAGGGAGGAATAGATAGTGGAGGCCCAAAAATGGGTTTGGGGTCTTAGGGCAATGAGAATTTTCTTGTTTGTGTTTTTTGTTTTGTGTTTTGGATTAACAGCAAAGGTGGAGGAGAAGAGTTTTCCGTAAATGGGGGTTTGCAGTAAAATAGAAGAAAAATAGTGGAAAACAGAAAGAGGGTTGCTGGGGTTTTAGCATTCTTTTTTTGGGTTTTTCAGATGGAGGTTACGTCGCCGTTATGGCGAGATTACGGCAAAGAAAGAGAGGAGGGGAGTTATCGCAAGAACGGATGGGAGGTGTGATTATAAATCGCATGATGGGAGATGTGATTAATAATCGCAAGTTGAAGGAGGAGTAGGAGTAATTGCATGTTGTGTAATCGCAAGACCCACTTTGTGATCGCGAACGTAATTGCACACTACATTTGCAATTACAACAAAGAAGACCCAGAGTAATCGTGTGGGGTAATCGCATGAGAAGAAAATCCAAAGTAATTGCATGTTGAAAAAGAGTCGCATGTTATCTCCTCCTGTGCAATTATTAATCGCATGTTCAAGAGAAAATGCAAAGTAATCGCATGCGATTATTGAAGGTAATCGCATACTGAGAAAATCGCATGGTGAAGCTGAAGAAAGGCATGCAATTATGATGAGGAAAGCCCAAAAAAAAAGGGTGTGATAGGAGGAAGGCACAAAAGACACAGAGAGAGAAGGGTTGTCACACGATTAGGTAGAGATTTGAGGGATACAGAGAGAAAAAAAAAGGTTTTGAGAGATTTTAGGGATTTCGCGTAATGAGAGAGAAATAGAGATGCATGAGAGAGGTTTTAGAGATTGAAAGAGATATTTTTGGGATTTTGTGGGCAGAAATTTTTGAAAACACAACATAGATAGATATGTGTGAGAGAGGGAGATAAAGATGATAGACTCTTCTTCTGCTTTCACTGAGGATCAGCATTTGGCTCTGATACCATGTTAGAAATGGAGTTAGGGTTAAAAGAGATGAAGAAGAAGAGGAGTAGAGAGATGGAGAGTCTCCAGTAGGGAGCTCCTCATGTAAATGATTTATATATAGGCCCCACTAGGGCAACATGTGTACAATGACTACAATACCAACATACATGTAATGCCTAATCTACCCTTACATGTTATTCAACATGCAATTTTTTATAATTTTGATTCCATCGTGGTCAGAGTGGTGGTGTATATTATCCTTGAAGAGCAAGGTGCACTTATATAATGCGAAGTATCATCTCAATAAAAGAATAAACTATATTTTCAGAAAGAATGAAAAAAAATTAGCAGGGGGTACTAAACCATCGTAAGCAGTGGACAGAAACTTTGAGATGCACCGAATCGTCATATAGAAAAGTAAAAATAAAAACAAGTGATGAAGGCGATGTGTACTTTGGAATCCAAAGGTTTTAGACTGAGTAGGATTAAGACAGAGTATATGGAGTGTAACTTTAGTAATGTAAGGAGGCGGGACGAGAATGTAGTAAATATGACTGGACAGGAGGTGCCTAAGAGGGATATCTTTCGCTATCTTTGTTCAATTCTACACAAGGAAGGAGAGATTGAAGAGGATGTTAACCATAGAATAAGAGCAGGTTGGTTGAAGTGGAAGCCTGCCTCAGGAGTTCTGTGTGATCGTAAAATCCCTACCAAGTTGAAGGGAAAGTTTTATAAGACAGCTGCGAGGCCAGCCATGTTCTACAGCTCAGAATGTTGGGCCACCAAGAAGCAGCATGTGCATAAGATGAGTGTAGTGGATATGCGAATGCTCAGATGGATGTGCGGCCACACAAGCATGGTTTTAAATTTCGGCTGAAATTCGAAATTTTGGATTTTGGTGGAGACCGAAACCGAAATTTGCGGAAATCCGGAATTTCAGACTTTCCCAAATTTCAGAATTTCGAGAATTTCGATCTGAAATTTCGAGAAAATGTAATTTTTTTTTTAAAAATAAAGAAATGTTACAAAATTTCAGGGAATTTCGGTCCTAAATTTCGAAATGAATTAAATAAGCTTTTTTAATTTTTACCAAATTTCGGTGGGGTCCAAAATTGGTACCGAAACCGAAATTTAAAACCATGCACACAAGGTTAGATAGAATTAAAAATGAAGACATTCATAAAAAGGTGGAGATGGCACCAATTGAGGAGAAGATGAGAGAGCACCGCTTAAGAGGTTTGGAGATATACAACGTAGGCCTTTGGATGCTCCAGTGAGAAGAGGCGACTCGCGCCAAATTGATGGAGTAAAAAGAGGTAGGGGCAGACCGAAAACAACTTGGGTAGAAACAGAGAGGAAAGACTTGATAGCTAGGAACATAACACAGAACATGACATTGAATAGGATAGAATGGCAGAAAATGATTCACGTAGAAGAACCCAACTAGAGCCAAGATTAGAGCCGGGTAGATTCCTTTCACCTTCTTCTTGAAATTTTTCTAAAGGATTCATTTAGCCAACCCCAACTAGTTTGGGACAAAGGCTTTGTTGAGTTGAGTTGAGATGAAGGTGATGTGACGGGTCTGCAAACCCAATTATTTGGCAAGTTTGTTATAAGAAGTGATAAGTTGGTTGTACTGCCTTCTAAAGTTCTGACAGAATATGAATAACTTGGAACAATGAATACCATCTAATATGAATAGCTTCCCACATAACACGACTATAATGGGGTTTATAACAAATGTACCCTTATTAAAAAAATAAGACTTACCATTAGGAGCTGTTTGGAGTTAAGGTAAAAATTACTTAGAAAGTTTATACTCAACTTTCCATGGAAAATTTTTCCAGACTTGAAAGTTTTCAAGGAAAATTTCAGCCATGCTCGACCTGGGATTTTCTTTCCATAAAACTTTTACCCCGGATCCAATCAGCCAGTTAGGTATTGTCGGACCCCATGATAAGAAAAAGGTAGAGACAAACAATGGTTCAATAAGGGCAGCCCAATGTATAAGGCTCCGGATCTGGGGAGGGCTAGATGTAAGCAGCCTTACCCCTGCTTTGCAGACAGGCCGTTTCCATGGCTCAAACCCGTGACCACCAGGTCACAATGGGGCAACCTTACCATTGGGCCAAATGTCACGAGCCTAATGTTTGAGCAGCGGAATAACCCGTGCGGCGCCCCAACATGCACGAATGCTAGGGCAAGCCTTCAATCGTGCAAGGCTCTGAAGGCCCTTCACGCCAACACCCCTTGATGCTTCGGATGTGCACATAGTCTCTAAGCTGTTCAACAGGCTACTTGGCTCAGATCTTGACATGCACTTCTAGATACCCACTCTCATGATCAGCCTGGATTATGAGTATATTGAACATCAGGCCTTGGAGCCCAATGCAAAGTCTATCGACTACGAGGCATGATGATGCCACGCACCAATCCGCCAAGCGCTGGGACTTGGTCATCCAAGAAGCAAGATGCCCCATGGACTAATCCGCAAGGTGTACACCTCACGAGGGCAACCGAAGTCACCCCGGCACGAACTCAAGGAAGACCTAAAGATTTGCCTGCCCACAAGACGTACCGCGGTGCAGGAGGCAAACAGTATAGCTAGCCCCTTGCACCAGTCCGTACGTGCAATGCATGTGGGAACCCAACCCAACATGCACCGTCTTTGGCCCCCATCCTCGACCAAAGAAACTGAAGAATCCATGTGGATAACTCACAGTCCGCACCTAAAGCTCCCTTAGGGCACGCCCATGAGTTGTAGTATGATTTCCTACTGTGTGCGTCCATGCACAAGCAAGTCCTTTTGCAACCCATAAGCAAACCACCAAGGTTCCGGCCCACACCTACTAGGCCTAACAGAGGAGGAGTCAACAGGTCACGAGGCCAACTCTCCCTCTAGAGTTTGGCCAACCAACCCTCTCAACCAGGAGTGGCAACCAAAGGTGCTATAAATGACGACTTCTCAAGACGCAACGAGACGAGGTACATTTGGATTTTCATACCGGTTGTGTCCTAAACTGTTTCCTCGTGACACTCCCCCACCTGATAACGTCGACGTCCTCGTCGACACTGAGCGCTCTTTGAGGCTCAGTTCGACAATAGCAATGACTTCACAATCTTGAAAACAGCTGCCACTAGTACTTAGACAATCAGTCCATTCTGACTTCTGCTGCATACAACACTGCCTCAAGTTCTGCCAACCACTGCTTTATAGCTCTGTTGGAGTTATCTTCAACAACGATGGTTTTCTCGAACTCCATCAAATTAGGCGAAGGTTTTTTACGGTGCCTACAAACGTTGCGGAAGGTTTTGGATAACCTACAACCGAATCGCGCTCCATCACTTTCGGCACGGGAGGTTTTGGCTAACCTACAACCGAATAGGGAGCCATCACCTTCGGCACGGCACTTGCCACATGCAAAGTGCGAACAAGCTCCAGGAAGCAACCTACATTCCTGGGTGACGCTTAGTCTTGCTTGCTTCGATTCAACGCCATAGTACTTGTTTTGAACAATCAACCCTTATGCCACCAATGGTGTCCTTGGGTACCTGCGGCTAGGGCTCACACTGCTAACCACCAAAATCTTCCATCATTCAGATTGAACTGTCCTTTCATTTTCAACAAACAAAGAAATTCTAAAGCACCAAGAAACACACAATCACACCATGTCGTCCCATACCAACACAGTCTGCCCACATGCCATCTGAGCTCACCACACTGTCCCATATCAGCACAGCAAACCCATTGTCGATCTAAGCGGCCTTGGCGTCCTTTCCAAGGTCGTTCGAAGGTGAGCATCTGGCATGCTCCATAATGATTGTGAACTGCCATCCAAGTACTTCAGTCATTGGCCATCTCTTCACCCTGAGCATGTATGCTAGTTCGTCGAGGTCATGAACACACCTTCACCTTGCTGGCCCCCAGTATCGCCACCCTTCTCATGGGTTGTACCTTGACCTTGGTTCGTCGGTGCTTCCTCTTCACCCTGAGAACATACTGCTAGTTCGTCAAGCTGGTTATGCCATCACCCTGAGCAAGCAAATTCACTTCGGTGAGCGCTTTGGTGCCGACACGTTTAGCACCTTATCTGGTAGGGGAAGGCTTCTGTCAGCAAGCCAACCCTTTGTCATAGCAAGCCCTTAAGGCCAAATGCAAACACATCGATGTTTAGCCAACACTGCAAAGGAGCATTCACAACTCCCCAACTGCCACTTCCGATCTCACACATCGGTGGGTCATCGAAACATGCCAACTGTAATGACTGTGATTCTTCTTCTTTCAAAACTCTAAGATTTAGGCCATTTGATCAGTGAATCTATTTTCAAGGGTGGGGATCAACGATCCATCAATGATCAACCCTAGATCTTAGTTTTAATCACTCTTTTCCCTTTAATTTGTTTTGATCCATAGATCTTAGAATCTAGGGCTATTGAAGGTTATAACTAAATTCCCTAAATTAGAGAAGAAAATAAGTCTTGTTGTAAAAATAATTTCCACGGAAAATATCACTTAAAACGTGGAAAGTCAAAAAAAATAAATAAAAATAAAATAAAAAGTTATGGGAAGAAACCCACGTTTTCCCTTGTATGGAAAAACGTGCATATGGTGTGGGCCCACCCTCAATAAATTATATATATATATATATATATATATATATATATGATGATGATAGTTAATTTAAAGATGCCTTTGTAGGATTACTAATTATAAGTAATTATTTAGGGAAATATATGTGATTTCTTTTAATTAGCAATCAATGATATGGTGTGATGATAGTAAATTTAAAGATGCCTTTTTAAATTTACTAATTATAAGTAATCTTAAAAGGAAATTCCTAGATTTTGGATATCTTAGTTTCTTTAAATAAAAAAATCCAAAAACTCTTAACAATAGTGGGAACTTTACATTAATAGAAGTAGTGGGATTACTTGGAGATTAAGTAAACTTATGGATGATGTAAAGTGAGAAACTTTAGGGATATAATATTATCATTAATAGTAGATTATCCAAAATAGCAATCAAAACAAAAATTAGGGAATATATGTAATCCTCTCTTTTGGTTGTTTTCCTTTTCTTTAAAATTTAAAACCCATAAAAAGTGGCTATCACGCCTTATAAATAAGACCAAGGTGTTGGGTTTTTGGTAACTTACTATAGCCCTCTTATGACCCCTCTTATGACTCATCTTAATTTACCAATCATAAAACAAGGAAAATAGAATAAAATATATATATATATATATAGTGACGTACACCTATCCCATTCCCGCCCAAAATTTTTAGAGAGAGAGAGAGAGAGGAAGAAACAAAGAAAGAAAAGAAGAGAAGAAGAAGATTGAAGCTCTTATCAAACCTTCAATCTCTTATCAAACCCTAACTCCATCCAAGTAAGTTTTGTGATTTTCTTGGTTCTAATTAATCTTATTCATTCTCTAAGTAAAAACCTAAACAGTTAAGTATTATAAAACAAGGAAAAGAGAAAACAAATAAATATATATGTGATTTAAATAGAGAAGATATCAAGCGTCCTTGATAAACCCTCTTTGTAGTAGATTTTACGAATGAAATAAGAGTTCATGATTGTGTAATATTTTCATTTCACGTGACTCAAACATCATAAATACAGAGATCTTAAACCATCATTTTATTCATAAAAACACATGTACATACATGTATATGTATGCGTGTAAATGTTCAATGGATGAATAGATGTTGGTTTAATTCTTACATTCTAAAATCTTGTGAATCCATATATATATATATGAAATCCAACAGTTGTATGTGTATTAGGTTACAAAATAATGAAACCTTACAATGGTTTTTGACTCCAACTGTCGTGTGGGTATAAGTTGAGAAAAATGAAATTTTGCATGTCTTTTTATCTCAGTGATTCTATGAGCATTACTACCTTGCGAAATGATTTATTTTTATTTTTAGTTTTGTGTCCATTTTGGGAGAATGAAACAGTCCAAATATTTATCTTATTGTGTGCCCCACCTGGGAACACAATCTGTCCAGATTTTTGGGCCAATAGTATGTGGTTTTTAGAGTACACAGGCCCAAATTTTAGTACTGTTTTTGTACCTTAATCGAGAACACCAAATCTGTCCAGATTTATGTCCTATATATATATGGGTATTTAGGTCCAAATTGGACCAGATTTTCACCCTGATGGTCTAAGATTTTTAAGACAAAAAATGGACCAGGTTGTATTTGAAAATGAGAGTATCTTATGTCCCCGAAAACATGGCAGATTTATAATATGTAAGCATGTATTTTCTAGTCGACAATGGACCAGATTTTTGGGTAGTATGTACTTGTATTCTCAAGCCCAAAATAGACCAAATGTATGAGTTATAGGTGTGTGTGTGTGTGTGTTTTGTTGTCCAAATCAGATCAAATTTATGAGCTTTGAGTATTTTCCATCATAACTGTATATAAACACATAGGGTTTTAAACTAATTTTGAGTAGGTCCTATCTTATCAGTGCATGCTCATAAGAGTATAAGACAAATTTTTGGGGACACATTTCTAAACTAGCAGTGTATGCACAAAGAGTTCCCTAAAATGATTTCTGTGACTACTTCGATAGCATCAAGGCTATACATGTAATAGCTCTAAAAAAAATGATTCTTTTTATCTAAACAGATCTTATAAAGAAGTATTTTTGAAAGCCTCTTTTATATATTAGATATATATAGGCAGATCTCAAATCTTATGTACGAAGCCAAATAAGTCAATTTTCATATAAGTTAGATCATTTCTTCGATCCAATGTCCTTGTACGAGTCAGGTAATTTACAATCCCCTTGCTATTCTCTTAATCTTATATCAAACGTAAATGGTTGGGTATGATTCTTATCTTCAGGATTATTTCCCTCACACTCTCACTTAGAGGCCGTCTCGATATTTACATCCGAGGTTTTACAAGGCAGGTGACAGCTAGACCTTGTGTTGTAATGGTTTCAATATAACTTGTTTCATGCTAAGTAATCTTACGTATACTATTTTCTTTGTGATAACTGTATAGCTCATTATACTTGTTTACTTGAAATGAAATAAAAAAATAAACTGTTTCTAACCTTTATGTGAAAGGATGCAGGAAAAGAAGGCAAAGGTAACGTACCTTAAAATCCCTAATTGCATATCCTACATGGAGGAGAGTGAAGGGAAAATTAAGGGTGTGGTGGTATCATCCTGGGACCTAAGGTCCAAAGGCCAACGCAAGAAGCGTGTACAGCCTTTCGTTGGCAAACCATCCAAAGGGATAGTATCCCCGAAACGGCTCGGCATTAAATGCGAGAGCGAAATCCGAGTCCATAACGCCACTACCATTGGACAGGGGTAGTGGGTAGTCGTGCGGCAAGGACACCGGCAAAAAGGAGAAAGTCAGAAAAGAACTGACAGAAAAGTAAACTGGGGAAAAGCCAGATGTACTTGGGGAAAGTGCTGTCTCATTTTACATATTCGATGCACACATAACATATCATTCATTATTGTCATTCATTCCTGTTTATAGTGATATAGATGGCGTAGTTTTATTCTCCAGTTATTTATTATTGCTTCTAGATGATTGCTAAGGATCTGAATTATTATTGCATGCCCTTTTATATTGTTCATTTTACTCCGCTCGGTCTCTGGAGGACCCTGCTCTAATGTTGTTTCCTCCACCACAGGGGTTGAGGCATTAGATGGCGGAGCGTTTGCAAACGAAGAAACCATGGGATAAGGGATCGTGTGATCGGAGAGTTCGCTTCATGGATTATTGCGCTATGACGTCTTGCGTCATTTTCTATTTTTATTTTGTCGAGACTTTCTTTAGTTTGAACTTTAGTGATTAAAACTTTACTTTTCATTTGGAGTATGAGTATTGAAAGGACCTCTTGTTATGGTAGACTTATTTAATTTGGAATAAGATTTTTGTCGTGGTTGTTGATTATATAAAATAAATAAAAAAATTCCATGATTTTTGCGTTGTTCTATTGCTCGTAGCGACTTGACGGAATCGGGTCGTTACACCAACCCATTTGCTGATGGTGGTTGCTGCTCTTCCACTGTATCAAGCTTCGAGCAAATCTATTGAACAATGCTTTTAAACAAACATAGATGGTATAAATCTTTCCAGGCCATCGCGGCTCTGTTGCGCGACTCATGTAGAATAAGGAAGAGTTCAAACTTCCAAGTTGCCATACTTTGCCACTTTGTTTACTGAGTTTACAAAGTAACCCATGCCACCAACACGGCTCAATGATGTCTCACACACAACACTGAGAAAGCTTTGCGTCACTTTTCAGAAAGGAACATACCCACACAATTTCAGCTCTTCTTCGGTTGACTAATGGACTTTCAAAGTGTTAGATTCAAAGACATCCGCGGCTTAGCACACCAAGCTACAACTACTTAGTTAACATTCAATCTCTTTCCAACTCTGCCACAACTGAAAGCATTTCCCGTTCTTTTGTGCATAGCAACAAGCACTAGAGATGCACTAACCATAGCCACAAACACTGCAACTTGCTGCAACTATGCCAGCACACACCAGCTGTACCATAGCTCTTTGACAAGCTCTTGCATTCACAACCTGCTCTGATCTGTCACTTGATACCATCTGATACCAACTCTCAAAGGACACTCTGAATTCATAGCTTGGACATTTTGCTTTGATACCAACTGTCACGGGCCTAATGTTTGAGTAGCGGAATAACCCGTGCGTCGCCCCAACATGCACGAATGCTAGGGCAAGCCTTCAATCGTGCAAGGCTCTGAAGGCCCTTCACGCCAACACCCCTTGATTATTCGGATGTGCACACAGTCTCTAAGCTGTTCAAAAGGCTACTTGGCTCAGATCTTGACATCACTTCTAGATACCCACTATCATTATCAGCCTGGATCACGAGTATATCAAACATCAGGCCTTGGAGCCCAATACAAAGTCCATCGAGTACGAGGCAAGACGATGCCACGCACCAATCCGCCAAGCGCTGAGGCTTAGTCATCCAAGAAGGAATATGCCCCATGGACTGATCCGCAAGGTGTACACCTCGCGAGGGCAACCGAGGTCGCCCCGGCACGAACTCATGGAAGACCTAAAGATTTGCCTACCCACAAGAAGTATCGCGGTGCAGGAGGAGGCAAACAATATAGCTAGCCCCCTGCACCGGTCCGTACGCACAAGGCATGTGGGAATCCAACCCAACATGCATTGTCTTTGGCCCCCAACCTCGACCAAAGAAACTGGGATTACAGTCCGCACCCAATGTTCCCTTAGGGCACGCCCATGAGTTGTAGTATGATTTCCTACTGTTGGAATATGTAACTTGCCTAAAGGCATTTAGGACTTTGTAAATTCCTTTATGTTTTAGTATAAAGATATGAGTCAGGGGGAGATTACCCTAACTCATTTAATTCTCTCTAAACTCTCGGTTAACATGGTATCAAAGCCTTAGGGTTTTCTTATCCCAAGGGTTCTCTTTCAGCCTCCACCTTCTCCGCCACCCTCACATAGCCGAACCCCCCCTTCCCTCTCGTCGCGAAACCCTAACCCCAACTCCGGGCAAGCTTTAATCAGAGGCACAACGGTACGCTGTCTTTTTCCTGTCGAGAAGGAGTCGTTTCCATCGACCCGACGGTATCAGCCCTCCCTCGCCACTCTCTTCTCCTTCCCCGCGCATACCCGCCTGGTTCTCCCTCTGCTCGCCCCGTTGCAGCCACCTGCACCTCCTAACCGGACCCCTCAAAAATTTCCCGGAAAATATTTTCCGCCCAGCCAAGAAAAGTTTTTCCAAGAACGGGGATTTGCACCCCCCAAAAATTTTCCTGAAATTTTTTTTCTGACACTCCCCCCCCCCCCCCCTCCCACAAATTCACTTTCCCAGAAAATAGTTTCCGCTGCTACAATCCGCCCCGCCCCTAAATTTTTTTTTCCAGCCCCCAATTCTTAGGTTTGCAGGTAAAGCCTACCCCAAGTTTTTTTTCCACTGCTGCAAGCCTACCCCCCCACTGCTGCAATCCGCCCCCACCCCAAGTTTTTCCACCTACATCATTTTTAGTCCTCTTCCTCTCACCTACGCAAGTCACTCTATGACCTCAAACAATCTTTACGTGCGTGGTTTGGGAGATTCAGTGAAGCAGTCATGCGCTTTGGCCTAAAACAATGCGCAGTAGATCACTCAGTCTTCAGTTATCACTCTTCAGCTGGGTGCATTTTTGTTGATAGTTTATGTGGATGACATAATCATCACAGGGAGCAAGCAATTCACAGGGTATACAGCGTTTGAAAACCTTCTTGCAAAAGGAATTCTCTACTAAGGATTTGGGTCAGCTCAGGTATTTCTTGGGGACAGAGGTTGCTCGTTCTTCTAGAAGCTTGTTCTTATCACAAAGAAAGTATGTCTTGGACTTGCTAAATGAAACAGGCAATCTTGGAGTTAAACCAGCTTCTGCACCTATGGATCCTAATTTGAAACTCGTTCCAGAAGGAGAGTTGTTGGAGGATCCTGGCAGGTATCGCAGGCTTGTCGGTAAACTTATATATCTCACGGTTACTCGGCCAGATATTTCTTATGCTGTTGGAGTTGTCAGTCAGTAAATGAGCTCTCCACGTACTTCCACTGGGCTGCGGTGATACAGATTCTCAAGTATTTGAAAGGGGCTCCGGGGAAGTGATTGATGTTCAAAAGACATGGCCATATGAAAGTTGAAGGCTTCTCTGATGCAGATTGGGCTGGATCCCCAGCAGATAGACGGTCTACCACTGGGTATTGTACATTTGTAGGTGGCAATCTTGTTTCATGGAAGAGTAAGAAGCAGGATGTTATAGCTAAGTCCAGTGCAGAGGTTGAATACAGGGCAATGACACAGACAAGCACGAAACTTATTTGGCTACGTTCACTTCTCTCTGAAATTGGCTTCATTTCATCTTCTCCTTCGCAGCTTTATTGTGACAACAAAGCTGCAATATACATTGCCAACAATCCAGTCTTCCATGAGCGCACCAAACATATTGAAGTGGATTGTCATTTTATCCGTCAAAGAATCCAAAAAAGAGAGATTTGTACTGTGTTTACTCGGTCAGGGGACCAATTAGCTAATATGTTTACAAAATCCTTAAATAAGTCAAAATTGAATGATATATGTAACAAGCTAGGAATGTATGATATCTACATTCCAGCTTGAGGGGGAGTGCTGGAATATGTAACTTGCCTAAGGGCATTTAGGACTTTGTACATTCCTTTATGTTTTAGTATAAAGATATGAGTCAGGGGGAGATTACCCTAACTCATTTAATTCTCTCTAAACTCTCGGTTAACACCCACTGTGTGCCATGCACAAGCAAGTCCTTTTGCAACCCATAAGCAAACCGCCAAGGTTTCGGCCCACACCTGCTAGGCCTAATGGGGGAGGAGTCAACAGGTCACGGGGCCAGCTCTCCCTCTAGAATTTGGCCAACCAACCCTCTCAACCAGGAGTGGCAACCAAAGTTGCTATAAATGACGACTTCTCAAGACGCAACGAGACGAGGTACGTTTGGATTTTAATACCGGTTGTGTCCTGAATTGTTTCCCCATGACACAAGGCTCGCGTTGTTCTACTTCTAAAATTCAATACTTCTAAAATCCATGGAAGTACGCATTGTTCTAACAATGGTAGCAGCCAAGTGGGGTCTGGAAAAAATTCGTGGGATACTTCAGAGGTGTCAGAGATTCTCCTATTATTGTTGAGCTCAGCCAATGGATTAATTTTACAAAACTATTTTTTCCCTCTATCAAGCAGGAGTATGCATAAGAATATATTTCAGATAATTTTCCTTCTACTCCGTTGCTTTCCGAAACTGATATTTCTCAGTTTCCAGTTAGCTACCACTTTTTAGTACAAGTTTTATAGGATGTCGAGCCAATCTGTGAACATGTGATTATGGGCAGCCATTGTAAATTTTTTTTGTGGGCATGATTTGATGGTTTACCTATGTTTATTGGGTAGTTTTGATATTTTTTAAATAAATTATTGTTACTATAGAGGTTGTTAAGGAGAACCGGCCCATGTCATCTAGTAATGGTATGAATAGCCCACAGCAATCCATCAGCATTTGGCTTCTAAAACATTGTATTTCGGAAACAATCAACTAGAAAGCTTCATCAAGTTGTCACATGGATGACTGAATAAAATTTATGTTCAGGGGATTAGTAAGTATCTATCTGTAAAAGAAAAACTAAAGAAAATAGGTGAAAAGATGCACTTACTTGAGGATATCAGTACGAGACAAACGAAGCCTCTTAATTGTTTCAAAGAACCCCCTTGGTACAGCTGGAATTTCATCTCCTTGAAAATCTTTTGAAACCAGTCCATCATGGATCATGGATCTGCTCAACTTCTTGTTGACATTTGTACATAACATAAATTCACCACCCACTCTTGAATTTTCTTTGTGAGAAATTGTATATGCAGTGAAAAATTGGTGCTGGACATCCTTATTTTGAGACTGCAGTAAATTTATTCCATCATGATTGATAAAAAGAGTTTGATTTCCTGAATTGTGTTGCATTCTCCCACAATTCTCAATGCCGCCTAAACTAGCATTGCAATCCAGATGAGTTTGTCTTCTTGAGGATGCATATGGACATGCAACGGCCCAATGATTAAACTGGAAACAGCGAATGCATAAGGATGATTCTTTTGATACGTCACATAAATTTACATTTTTTATGATACTCTCAATGTCCGATCCAATTATATGTGAGCAATCCCTTAAGGTATGACCCTTCATGCCACAAAAGAAGCACATTGTAGTTGCATGAGTCCCATTATCTCCAACTTTTGAGGGTGTGATATGTTTGAGGGCATCCAACCGCCTTGCAAAAATAGAAGCCATTGCCTCAGAATATTTTAATCTTTGGGTAGGTAGAATTGGGCTAAATTTTGATTTTAACTTTTGATCACTTTCTACCACAGTTCCTTTTGAACTATATGAGGCAGTCGCAGTGATCATATTATTCTGCATGTTTTTACTGACACCTTTTCTTTGGTCTTCAATGGAAGGCTCATGACCATCCTCTAAATTGTCCTCAAACACTGCAGTCGAATTATGGTTGCCTTTCACTAAGTCTAACATGGTTGCAGAAGCTTTAGGACAAAACCGAGTTATCCATAAGCTCTCAAGTGGGTTGTTTTTTATGTTCACTGAACTTGAAAGCCTGTTAGGATCAACAGAAACAACTCTACCAGCCATTTTTCCCTCAGATGGAGAACCAAAATCCTTCTCAAAAGAGGAATTGCGAGAGCTCATTCCACCTGTCTCAAAACCACAAGCTATATTGCATGAATTGAGATTCTCCCCAATGTTGCTCTCAGGTTTTTTAGACATCTCATTTGATATAGAGAGATTTAATTTCATACTCTCCTCATCACTAGCTATGTGAATGTTCCCATGGTCACATTGCATCCTGCCAGCCATTTCGAGGTCTTTTGAGCCTTTTGCTCCTGTTTGACGATCAACATTCCCATCATTCTTGTCCTGTTCTTTCAAGCTTGAACAATACAAGGCCTGAAAAATATTTCGGAACCCCGTACTTCTACAATCAGGATCTCCTTGGTTTTTATCTTGTTCTGATGAATGAGAATCATGACTTTTCTGATAGGCTTCCCCAGGAAGTGCCAAAGGAGGTGTATCATCTGCATCAAACTTTGATAATCCTTTCACCATATTTGATATCCAATTCAAAAAAGAGCTATCTTTTCCTACAAAAGACGCTGAACGAGAACTTTTATGGTGTTGTTTCTTTATCTTCTTACTTTTGACAATGCCTTGCTGCTCAAAGCTCCATGCTCTCTTTCCTGTTGAATACAACCTCCTACTGTTACAGCTCTCATCACTTTCATGGCTTTCATCCACTTCGTTTAAAATGCTCTGATTAATTTCTGTATCATACAAAGCCTTTCCTTTATCTTTATTTCGATTCAGAGGGCTCTTACATTTATTTGGAGCATATTCAACTAATGACTCTCTGTCAAATGAAAGAATCCACTTATTCTGCTCAGGTATATCCTTACCTTCATCTTTAGTCTGTGATGCCAAAATTGTACCCACCTCAGCACAAGAATTTACACCTTCCGCTACTGCCTTTTTGGAAGAACGTTGACTGCAAAACATGCCCACTGTCTGTAAAGGTTGTATATTATTTTCCCGTGTCAACAGTGGTTGGATGGTGAAAACCCCACATTCAGGGTCCAAATCAGGTCTGATTTCTTCTAGTTTAAATAACGAAGAATTAGCACCTCCTCTATTGTCTACACCTGCAAGAATATCCCTCACTTTTGTACTTCTGCCATTCTCTAGACCTGCAAGAACACTCATTACTTTTGTGGACACAAAATATTCTAAGAATTTGAGCAAGAAAAATTATTAAGAGAAATACACATGACAAGTGAAATTTCGGATTTCGGCCGGGACCGAAATTTACGCCGAAACTGAAATTTTGTAACCAACGGTTACGCCCTCGAAATCGAAATTTCAAAGCTTGGCTCTATTTACAGTTGCACACCCTCTCTATCATTTGCTTTCCTCTTTTTCTCCACACAATATATGCTACACCTGTAGTCATGTACGTACCTGGAACATAAGGTTTTTCAGGGAAAGTTGTAACTATGTCTTCTCTGAGCTGGAAAATATCCACATTTTTTTTCGTGTCACTGAGAGAACTTATGCCCATGTCTTTATTGGATGAATAATCATCCTCATAGTTGTTAGTATCTACACATGATACTTCCATTTTCTTGGGAAATTGGTCGACGTCTCCACATGTTTCTGTCACTGTGAATTTTATATAATCAGAATTTCATTTATTTTGAACATGATTTCTCATTAAGGAAAAAAAATCATAAAAGATAAAGCCTCCAGTCTAAAACTGATAGATTAAAAATGCTTAGCATAGTGCAGATTAATATATTTAAAAAAAAAAAAAAGCCTACTTACTTTCCTGATCTCTTGACTGGCAGAGAGGACTGATCCCTAAAGGACTTCTAGGATATTGGACAAAAATTACTCTGTTAGATGTTTCACTCTCCAGAATGGGTGGCGGTTTCATTGAGCCTAGAGTTCCATCAGCCAATGTGCCATTGTTATCACTGACCCTGGCTTTAATGCTTTGTTGTGGTGGAATTATTATATTGCTTGAGTCTGTATCCAACAAATGGGTGGACTTTTTCTCAGATAAACTGCAATCAGCACATTTAAGAATCAAACCACTATGTGGAGACCAAACCAGTTCGGAGAGGGGATTGGTGGTCACATATCTCATGCCTGCCCTTGGACCTGCATTTGCACCTGCACCCAAATCTTTATTTAATCCTCTTTGTGTGCATTGATTGGCAGAATCCAAAGCACATCCTAAATCTGTCATGGATTCCTCATTTCCGTTCACTATCTTGTTCTTATGTGTGATAAATTGTTCAATGGGATATCCTGAAATACAAATTGAGTCTAGAGCAGTCCCGTCGATGCCTCCGGCCATACATGTTATGCCTGTAGGCAGCAAAATAGACAAATAAGGTTTTAATTCCAAATGATTTTTTTTCAAAAAAAATAAAATAAAATTGGGTGCAGCTGACAAGTGTAGAAATTAAGTGAATATAAAAATGAAATTTTTAGAACCACAGTTAATTTTAAGGACACGATCAAGGATTAGTTGTGTCATTACTGAGAAGCTCATTACAGTACAGGTAGTTAAGATGTGTTAAAGTATAAAAGATAATAACGCCTTTCTCCAATAGCTTAAGCTTTTGGAGAAGTTGGTAAGTTAACATGGTATCAGAGCCAAAGGTCTCGAGTTCAAACCTCCCGGATAGCGAAAATCCACATGCAATGGTTGGTCCAAAGTGGGACCACACGTGCCACGTGTTTTCCAAGTGGGCCACACGTGCAGGGGAGTGTTAAAGTATAAAAGATAATAACGCCTTTCTCCAATAGCTTAAGCTTTTGGAGAAGTTGGTAAGTTAACAAGATGAAAGAGAACTCTTCCTTAAGTATCCAATTCATATGAAAAAAGAAGCAAGAAGAAGACATGAGGACAGAAGAAGAGAAGAGAAGTTTGTGGAGGTTGAAGACCAACCCCATGACCTATATGTTTTATATAGATGTCAAAGTTTCCATTAGGTTCATCCATGATGGCTCGATTCTACTAATGTAACATTTCGGAAGCCTTCCTGGCCAGTATTAGTTTGCTATGCCAGTTGGAATAGAAGGAGCACTAAAGCACAAATTGCATTTGCTACCAATTCCAGTCTGACTTGCATTAGTAAAGCATGTCGCCAACGTTCATCCTAAGCCAAGATCAAACTCTCCATGAGATTTATAGTTGCATTAATTATAGCTTCATTGTTTGTAGAGAAATGATATGATAAATAAAGAAAGGAATTACACCAAAACACAATGTAAATCAAACTACGTTATAACACTCCCCTACAAGGAGTGGAGAAATATCACCCATGCCCAGATCCTAACATAGAATACCAAACTGAATGCGACTGAGTGTCTTTGTAAAAAGTCTCCCAATTGATCTTAGGTCTCACACACGGAGTAGATATCAAATTTCTTGCAACCTTGACTTCAATGTGCTACTGTATTATTAGCAATGCCACCTGATTATCAGAAAGCATCTCTCTGACGACTTACGATTAATAAAAAAAGAGGCCTAGAGCCTTGCACGCAAAAATGGGATAATGAAAGAATCAAATTAGTCTACATGACCTCTCTCTCTCTAAAATATTATATATATATATATATATATATATATATATATATATATATATATATATATATAATATTTTAGCCGGTGTTTAAAAACGCAAAACGCGGCCAAGAAAAAACCTTGTCGACTCGGCGCGGACGCGGCCAAGTACGCGGTTGACGCGGTCATAACTCGGGAGAGTCAAAGGAGTTTTTATTGACTCTATAGGGCAAAACGCGGATGCAATGCAGAACGCGGCCAAGGTAGAGGGGAGTAGACTCGAGGGAATCGACGCAAGCGCGGGGAGTTTTAAAACTATAATTTTAGCAGCCAATTACAAATGTACACTTATAGTATTGTACATGATCTTAGGGGTATCAAGATTGATCTTAGGGGTATCAAGATATATTCTCATTTCGTTGTATACACTTAAGTTGTATATATATTCTAAAGTTTACAAAAAAACCTTCCATATTGTTAGAATAAGCCTATAATCCTATGGGCATTTTAGTCATTGTACATCTGTTTATTATATTATAAATAAATGAGTGAGGGGGAGAAGCCCTAACTCACTTTGTCTCTTTTCTCACTTTTCCCTCTCAACATGGTATCAGAGCCTTAGGGTTCTTGATCCAAACTAACCCTAGCCGCCATCTTCTCCGTCAACCTCTAACCCTAATCATCTCTCTCTCCCAGCCCTACCCTCGTTCCTCTCTCTGTTTCCCTTCCCCTACTGTCCTCGAACCCTTCTTCCCCTCTCTGTCACCCCAACCTTTCTCCTCCACCCGCCCCTTGCCCTTCCACCCGTACACCTCCACTGTCTCCTACAGGCAATACGACCCCACCCATTTATCCCCCTCGCCTCTTCAGCCGGGAATCTAAATTTGCCCCCCCACCGAGAATCTGGATTTGCCTCCCCCCCCCCCCCCCCCCCCTCCCCCCAAAAAAAAAAATTTCCGAGAAAAATAATCTGGAAATTATTCCCGGGTGCTGTATGGAAAATTAATCCGGAAAAGTTTTTCTTGGAAACCTGATTTGCAACCCCCCAAAATTTTTCTAGAATTTTTCTTTTTTGTTTACTTTTTTTGCTGGAACTCTGATTTGCAGAGAGGCCAACATCCCCTGTTTTGGACCAATTCCAGGTCAGCCTCCCCACGCTCGCTCCAACCGAACCATCCCTTTTTCATTCTTTAGAAGCCTTCTTCTTCTCGTCTACGTGCTAAACACTTTTCTTTCTTTCTTTTTCTTCTTTTTGTCTTTCATTTTCCCTACCCTCTTCCTTTATGGGCTTCTCTAGTTTCTTGTCCTTTCCTTCCGATATTGTCATATGATCAACTCTCGGGATTAGTTGGTTCTGTCTATTCGTTTCTCATCTTTTTTTTTGCTGTGGGTCGTGGTTTCTCTGTTTCTCTACATTTCCTATCAGTATGGATCCTCCCGGAATTGTTGATCCTTCATCCACACCCTCGGCTTCTTCTTCGTCTTCTCAATTGGCACCTGTGGAAAATTCCTATCCACGGTTGAATATTGCCAAGTTTGATGGAACCAACTACTTACCCTGGAAGGTTGCGGTTGAGACATATCTTCTTGGCCGGGGTAAAGTACGCTTTATTCGCGAGGATCCTCCCTCGCTAAAGGATCCTCTATATACACGTTGGGAACAGGAAGATGCGCTAATTCGGAGTCTCCTATGGCAGAGTATGACTCCAGACATTTACTCTACTATGATTCTTCTTCCGACTGCAAAGGAGGTCTGGGATCACACGGCCGTGACGTATTCTGGGGCTGAGAACCTGACTCGCATCTGCTCTACTTACTCTGAGTGGATGCGGCTCCGTCGTGGAGACATGTCACTTGAGGCCCATTATGGGAAGTTCACTTCATTATGCCAGCAGCTTGATGTCTTCATGCCCCTCACCTCTGATGTTCATGTTCTCCGGCGTCAACGGGAATAGATTCGTGTCGTACACTATCTTGAGAGCCTTGGCCCAGAGTTTACACATCTGCGCCATCAGATTCTTGGTTCTGGAGATATTCCTTCGTTGCGTGAGGTCTATTTCCGCGCCTAGCAGTGTGTTGGAGTGACCCCCTCCCGTTCTACTTCTGATAGTTTGGCCCTTGCCGCATATGATGGAGGTGGTGGTCCTCGTCCTTCCCAGGGTGGTGGTTCTTTTTCCCGGGCTCATGGACGCAGTGGCCGTGGTGGTGGCCGTGTTGGCAGTGGCCGTGGTGGTGGCCGTGTTGGCAGTGGCCGTGGTGGTGGCCGTGTTGGCCATGTCATTGAGACTTGTTATACGCTGCATCCAGAGCTTCGCCCGTCCCGATCAGCCCACCTCAGCACCTTTGGTTCGTCTGACACAATAGCCACTACTCCTGCTGATGGGTCATTCTCCTTCACCAGGGCAGACTATGAGGAGCTCCAACGTCTTCGTCAGAGTGCCTCCCAGGCTACTGCAGGCTTTGCCCAGCCAGGTAGTTCACACACTACGTTACTCTCTAACTCTGGGTCCTGGATTATTGACTCAGGAGCCTCAAACCATATGACTGGTAACTCATCACAGCTTTCTTCTTTTGGCTCATTTCCATCTGATTTTTAGTCCATTACTTTAGCTGATGGTTCCACTACACCTATTACTGGTATTGGTACCACCTGTCCTTCACCTAATCTCCCTCTATCTGCAGTTTTGTGTGTACCTAAGTCTCCTTTTAGTTTATTATCTGTAAGCCAAATTACCAAAAAAATATGTCGTGCTCTATCTCGTTCTATCCTTCTTACTGTCTTTTTCAGGATCTTTTGACTGGGAGGACGATTGGATCGGGTCGTGAGGTGGATGGCCTGTACCGTCTTGAATGGAGCCCTTCTTCGTCAGCCTTACACAGTTCCGTGGATGCCTTTCAGTGGCACTGTCGACTGGATCTCCCCTCCCTTCAGCGTCTCCGGCAGACATCTTTAGTTCCTAGATCTATTTCTCATTTTCATTGTCAGTCTTGTGAACTCGGGAAGCATCATCGAGTGTCTTTCCCTTCCTGAGTCGTTACTAGGGTTAATAGTTTATTTCAGTTAGTTCATTGCGATATATGGGGACCTTCTCGGGTCGCGTCAAATAATGGATTCCACTACTTTGTGGTTTTTATTGATGATTACTCACGCATGACTTGGTTGTATCTTCTGAAAGACCGCTCTCAGGTCTTCTCTGCTTTTAAAAATTTTCATGATGAAATAAAAAATCAATTTAGTACTATCTTAAATGCCTGCGTACTGATAATGCTCGTGAGTTTTTCTCTACTACTGATGGCTTTCAGGACTATCTCTCTTCTCATGGCATCCTTCATCAATCATCATGTGCATACACGTCGCAGCAGAATGGCGTCGCTGAAAGGAAACTGCGATATCTACTTGAGGTGGCTCGCACACTCCTCTTTGAGATGCAGGTTCCTAAATCCTTTTGGTCTGACGCCATTCTTACTGCTTGTTCCTATCCAACCGTCTTCCGTCTTCGGTGCTTCATGGTGATTCTCCATTTCACATAGTTTATCCACATCAGGACCCATTCTCCCTTACGCCGCGAGTCTTTGGCTGCGTATGTTTTGTTCATCATTTGGGTCCTGGCCGTGATAAGCTGGATCCTCGTCCAGAACGGTGTATTTTTCTGGGTTACTCTCGCACCCAGAAAGGATACCGTTGCTACAGTCCACGTCTGCGCCGATGGTATGTATCAGCTGACGTCACATTTTTTCGAATCAGAACCATTCTTTGGCTCTTCCTCTGGTCCTTCCAATGTCAGATCAGACCCTGAGGTGACTATTTCTCTTCCTGAGCTTTCTCCCATTCCTACTACTCCTATTGCACATCCTCCTGCTTGCCCTTCTGGACAGGTCGACTCGTGTGCTCTCAGGGTAGCTCGTCCGCCTACTACAGTCCAATATAAACGTTGTCCACAGCAGGCACGTCCCTCGCAAGCCGAGAAATCGTCCTCACAGGCAGAGATCTTCTTACCCCCTCCTCAGGTATCTGATTCTCCTATTGCTTCCCGTACTCGTTCCCATTCTACTGCTCACCCGCTTTCTAATTTCGTTTCTTATGATCGTATAACTCTCCCTTTCAAAAGCTTTGTCTTGTCTATGTCTTCTGCTGTGTTACCACAGTCTTTGGATGAGGCTCTCCTCCACCCAGGCTGGCGGGCTGCAATGGACCTTGAAATGGGCGCTCTTCAGTCCAACAGCACATGGGATCTTGTCTCTCTACCTGCCGGCGCTCGACCAGTTGGCTGCCGATGGGTCTTCTCCCTTAAGTATCTTCCTGATGGCACGGTTGATCGACTGAAGGCACGTCTGGTGGCAAAAGGTTACACTCAAACATTTGATGTAGACTACCATGAGACGTTTTCTCCAGTTGCGAAGATACCTTCTGTCCGTGTTCTACTCTCCCTCGCCGTTAATAATGGTTGGCCTCTTCACCAACTAGATGTGAAGAATGCCTTTCTGCATGGCGACCTACTTGAAGAAGTGTATATGGAGCAACCGCCAGGTTATGTTGCTCAGGGGGAGTTGTCCTTATCTGTCTGTCGACTCAGAAAAGCGATTTATGGGTTAAAGCAGTCACCACGTGCTTGGTTTGGTAGATTTAGTGAGGAAGTTATGAGGTTTGGTCTCAAACAGTGTGCTGTAGATGACTCAGTATTCAGCTATCAGTCCTCAGCAGGATGCATTATGTTGATTGTATACGTCGATGACATCATTATTACAGGCAGTGACTCAGGGGGAATTCAAAAATTGAAAGACTTCTTACAAAAAGAATTTGCAACAAAGGACTTGGTACGTCTCAGATACTTTCTTGGGATAGAAGTTGCGTACTTCTCTCGTGGTTTATCTTTATCTCAAAGGAAGTATGTTCTTGATTTGTTAGAAGAGACAGGAAATCTTGGTGTGAAACCAGTAGCTGCACCTATGGATCCAAATGTGAAATTGGTTCCAGAAGAGGGTGATTTGTTGAAAGATCCTGGTAGGTATAGAAGGCTTGTGGGCAAGCTCATATACCTTACCGTTACTCGTTCTGATATATCCTACGCCGTTGGGGTAGTTAGCCGGTACATGATCTCTCCTCGCACATCTCATTGGAACGCAGTGGTTCAAATTCTCAAGTATCTGAAGGGTGCTCCAGGGAAAGGATTACTATTCAAACGGCATGGTCATACACGGATTGAGGGGTTCTCAGATGCTGATTGGGCTAGATCTCCTGCGGATAGGAAATCGACTACCGGGTATTGTACCTTTGTTGGAGGTAACCTGGTTTCATGGAGAAGTAAGAAACAGGATGTCATTGCGAAATCGAGTGCAGAAGCAGAATATAGAGCCATGGCGCATACTACGACTGAGATTATTTGGTTGAGGTCACTCTTAACTGAGATTGGTATTGGATTTCCCTCTCCTTCACAGTTATATTGTGATAACAGGGCAGCCATCTATATTGCGACAAATCCTATCTTCCATGAGAGAACTAATCATATCGAAGTCGACTGTCATTTCATTCGTCAGAGGATTCAGAAAGGAGAGATACGCGTTGTATTCACTCGTTCTATAGAACAGTTGGCAGATATGTTCACAAAACCATTGAATAACTCCAAGCTTAGTGATATATGTAACAAGCTAGGAATGTATAATTTATACGTTCCAGCTTGAGGGGGAGTGTTAGAATAAGCCTATATGCCTATGGTCATTTTAGTCATTGTACATCTCTTTATTATATTATAAATAAATGAGTGAGGGGGAGAAGCCCTAACTCACTTTTTCTCTTTTCTCACTTTTCCCTCTCAACACAGATGATGTATATACACCTTGTAATGGTGTATATAAGCCTCCTGTGTTCCACATTTCCCTTCAAATTGATGAACTAGGTGATCATGAGGTATTAATTTGCGAATCATAAGATCATGCTTGGCAAGAGTCATTGAAAAAATCATGCTTGGCAAGTCATTGCTTCTGTGAAGAGATCAGCGAGTTGATGAGTAGAAGAAATATATGGTAATGTGATCCATCCTCTGTAATAGCACTGGTGTAGATAATGATAGTCCACCTCCATATATGCCACATGCAATCATGAAAATTAGATTGGAGGAATTCTGAATAAGGTTCTTATTATCTCCATAGAGGGAAGGAAATTTAGGAAGTGAAATACTACAGTCCAAACGGAGTGCTCAAAGCCAGATCACCTCGCTAAATGTTGCAAACATGGATCCTTCTTAACATTTCTCTCTCCTCCTCCTCTTATTCACCTTCTTGCACTTCATTCTTTGATTTGAATTAATCCTCAATACTTGGGGTTGATCTCACCCATAACAATCTGAGCAAAGATCGTCCACAGAGAAAGCTAAGAGGCATGTCCCCATGGGCCAAGTTGTTGGTAAGTGGTAACAGGTGTGCTAGTGTCTGAGTCTATTTGATCAAGTGCAAGGACCATGAGCAATAGGGTAATGCATGTCAGAGTTGGTATGGCACACAAAATAGTGGAATCATTGGGGTTGGGAATAATCAAAGAATCAGTTGAGCAGTGGCATCATTAGGCTTGGGAAAGATCAAAGAACTGGTTAAGAATTTCATTCAACATTTAGTGCATTTCAAGCCAAAAAAAAGGCGGTTTAGGCTAAAAACTTTGTTGTTGAGCTCACAATCAAGCACCTAGTGTCTAATGTAGGTGAAGAAGGCCAATAGAATATTATCCATTGATCAATGAAGATGAAGAAAAAAAGGAAGCATGCTTTCCTGTGTCTAATGCTCAAAGAGGATCAGAGCTCTAAGAAAATGTCATGTAATCATTAACAAGACCCAGTGAGAAAAACCAAATCGTATCCAACCCACCATGGCAATACGTTAAGAAGTTAGTAATAAATAAAATATGAGATTAAGCAAAGGCACTGATGACAAATATTCTATATTGACAATGGTTTATAAAACTCCGAAGTGCACAAGATACTAAATGAAGACTATCTGAGTTCAAAGACCAAAAACTTGAACTTGACCAGACACTCACTTAGAGGCTTCAATAAGTTAACCTAGCTGAGTTGTTCTTGGTTCTGCAAGTCAAACAAGCCACTGCAATACTTTAAAAAGTGTTAATAAGATGGAAAAGAGAGGATATGTGATTATAATTATAGTGAGTATTTCATTAAATTGGCCGAGTAATGGAAAGTTAGACAAGTTTTTTAACAACTTAGAGTACAAATGTACTTGGTACTTATTATCCTTTTTCTGTATGTCTATTTTTTTAATCACTCCAGAAAAATAGCATGTTCAGTACATAGGTTCAAAACCAAGTCGACTTGGTCAAGCTATGAACCAACCAGGCAAATTTTTAAAAAGAGCCTGAGATAATAAACAAGAGTATCTGCAGTGCACCTGAAATTTCTATGTTTAGAATGGGAAACTTGTATGACTGTCTATAAAAACGAATTTGAGACTAATCCCACAATACAATACATGACACAAAGTAAAAAACAACAACTTTGCAAAGACATAACAAACTTAAAGAAAATGTTAAATTTGTATAATCAATGTTTGACTTTCTCTTTCTACATGTCTCTAGTCTATTCTTTTGTTTTTTTTTCATCTGGGAAACACAAAAAAAAAAAAAAAGATCACTTTCTATACGATGAAAAACATGGTATCGCAACACATACATACATGTGTGTGTGTGTGTGAGAGAGATAATATCCTTTTCAAATAAAATTTAAGTTTTCGACAAAATGAGACGCTTATAAAGTATGCATATGAGTAAAATTATAAGGGGACAAAAGTGCCACGTCAACAAGCATGCAATAATTACTCAGGAGACATCCCAGGGAGTTTCGAGGGAGTTCAACGCTATATTGGCAACCAAATGGGGAATTACCTTGGAGAATAGTGGTTAGTGTTTGGTTGCATGGCAATGATGGCATAGACTCAGAGAGTCGGGGAATAAGTAGGGGGTGTCAATACCAATATATATATATATATATATATATATAGAGAGAGAGGGAGAGAGAGAAAGAATAGAGAGAGAGAGGGAGGGAGAGACACTACCAAGAAATTTCAAGCAAAATTCCACCCTTTTAGTGGATTTTGGCTTGGATGTTATGAGGGGACAAGAATTCCACATCAACAAACAAGTAATAATTACTCAGGAGACATCCTAGGGAGTCTCGAGGGACTTCAATGCTATATTGGCGACCAAATGGGGAATTTTGCTGATGTGGCACCCAATTGCCAAGCAAAATCCCTAAGCCTCCTTGGCTTTTGTGCAACCAAACACACCTTTAGCATCTACTCACACTCCTCTTCTCTCATTCCCACATCTGCTCTACTTGTTCCACCTAACATCACTTCACAGTTTACAGTGTCTCTGTTTTGTTTATGTTGCACCCAATCTCATCAAGACATTTAAGTTTTGAGAACAACTAGGCAGATTCTCTGTTTTTTTATGTTTCACCTAGTCTCATCAAGACATTTAAAGTTTTGAGAATAACTAGGCAAACTATCATTGTAGGGTAATGCTAATGATCAATTTTAGGTCTCCACATGCAAATGTATGTGCAATCTTAATGCGACCCACATGGCCTTGGTCCCGATCCAAACATATATCTGTTGCATAAGATAAAGGAGTACAAGAATCAATGGTTGAACTAGTAAAGATATGATAAATCAATGAAATTTAGTATTGAAAGCATCAGGCAGCTTCCACGATGCGATAACTTATACCACCTTTAACTTTTCATTGAAAGATCCCAAAGCTAGTGATTTCTAAATTTGTCAAGTTATCATCACTGTTTTCAGCTCAAACGCTTCTGATTCATTTACAAAATACATTAAACCATTTGATAGTAATTTGCATTCATGAAAGGCCTCATATTTTTATAGGTAAAATTTAGGATTCCATTTTGATTTCCATTTAATATATAACAACAGTCCCTAGCCATTTCATAGTTGGCATAAGAGTGGCACGACCCCATATATGTAGAATGCCTGACTAAGAAAAGCCACAGAACAGGATGCATTTTCTTTTTTTCATTTTCTCGGAAATGGCACGTATTTTTTCTGTTTCTTAGAATGTAATTTCTTTATCAGTATATTATGGTGTTTTGCTAGCTGAAAAATCACACATCAATATAAAAATTGGAGGTTGTAAGACAAATGCAAATGTGACACATGATGAAGTATGCAACCATCAATTATTCAAGTGGGTAACTCATTAGAATTAATTATCTGTATCCTTGAGTAGTGGTATGAGAACTACATTACAGACATATCCCTTTTTTTCCTTATACAAAGAACTCTTCAGATCTAGTTATAGAATATAATAACCTCTCAATAAAAATACCGGCTGTTTTCTTGGTTGACGTGTCATGAAACTAACAGTGAGGATAGCTGTAAAGAAAATTGACAAGGCATGAGGAATTGAAGAAAAGATTGATACTACTAGTAATGTTACTCAACCCTTTCTAAAGGAAGAAATTGAGGGAAATACCCCAGAAATTATGGGAGTGTCCATGAGTTGCATTGCTCTCCTTGATTCCCAACGATGGAAAAATGCAGACTAGTGCCATGATGAGTACTAAACCTCAGCTCGAAATATTCAGGAATTAAAGATGGAAATAGCAAATAATTGAAAGGAAGTACAATACTGGACATGCTTTCAAGGAGAAGGATGTTAATTCTGGCAGGTTAACATGTTGAAACCAAATTATGCACCAAGGGATCTCAAAAGTTAAGCACGATAATTGTTTTTATTGTTGGGGAAGAACATTTTATGGTTTAAGGCTGGAGTATGAAGGCAACAACACTATGGAGTTCACGGCTGAGCATCTTTACCATAATAAATTGGGAATATGCTAACGAGGTTATATGTATGTAACATGAGTCGCAATGGATCAGGACATTAATTTCAATCTGAAGATTCGTTTATGGATCATATTTCAAGATTTTATTGGGATCCTAAAAATTACGGATCCATATTTGGGATCTGTGGACATGAGCAAAATATTTGACTAGGGTTCAATATAAAAGTGATTTTATAAAATGGTCTAGCATACATTAGAAGGGTATTTCAGTGATTTTATATAAAATATGTAAACATTCACTCATTGCACTACTTAGTAATACTAATTGCTTAAATTTTCTAGTGATAGCAAAAATAGATTTTTATTTTGTTGTTGGGTCCTAGATGGTCCGAATCCAAACGGAGTTGGATTCAAACACCGATGATAGGATTCAAGGAATTCTTCTACTTGGATTCGATCCAATTAGGATCCAAGTGGATCGTGAACTAGACATTGATGGATCCGATCCAATCCATCCAATTGTTAGGGGTGAAACTTGGGTCGGGCTCGACCCGAACCCGACGGGTTCAACCCGATTTTGGCTCGGGTCGGGTCGGGCAAGTCAGAATTCGGGTCCGGTTAGGGTTCAAGAAAGCTGACCCGATTTTATTTCGGGTTGGGTTCGGGTTAAGGCATTGACAACCCGACCCAACCCAAAACCCGAAGTCTCCATGCTAAAATGCAAAGATTTTTGAAATTATAAGCAAAGGCAATGGCGTCATTTACTTTTCAAAGCTTACTTTTTAATCAAAAGTTTAACTTTTTCAGCCATTAGTCGATAATGTTTCTCTTTTCTCTCATTTTAATTATTTTTTACTTCTTCCAATACCCACATATAAAGTAGAATTCAATCTTCCTCCACGTGTACAACAACCACCCAAGAGAGTTACTTTCCATATAATATTTTTATATTAATCTCCTCTTTCCCAATTTCTAACTCTGACACCAAATAAACATAAGGGTAAATTATTATTACGTGTTGTACTCTTGAAAAAATAACCTACAAATGTTGGTTGTTTCCAAAACTCGTATAAATGTTATTTAAAAAAAAAAGGAACTGAAGGACGAAAATGCCCCTGTGATACCTTTCACCATTTGTTTTACCTTTTACCTTTTGCCTTTTACTTCATCAGAGCATACAAGAATGAGGGTTTTCCAGCCAAATCTTCTCCTCTCCGGCAATCGAAGACAAGCTCTAAGCCCTCTTCCTCCTTCAATCTTCCACTAAAACAGGTACAAGCTCTCTCTCCCTCTTTCCCTCAACATTATTGTTTGAAGAAAAGTAGGTTTCATAAATGAAAACTTTTTTATAAACATTAGGGTTGTTTTTTTTGTCCTCTTCCTCCTCCAATCTTCCACTACAGTAGGGTTTCATTCGAAGAGAAGTAGGGCTTCCCTCTGCATATTCAAGAAGGGTTTGGAGATCTCTCCCTCTCGTTCTCGAAGCCAAAATAGGTACTCGAAGCCAAAACAATGTAGTCGAAGCGAAAAAAGGATCAGTCGAAGCCAAAAATAGGTACACGAAGCCAAAATAGTCTAGTCAAAGTGAACAGAGGATTAGTCGAACAAAAATAAGCTGCTCGAAGCCAATAATAAGCTTCGAACTACTTTTTATTGCTTCGGACTACTTTTTATGGTTTCGAACTACTTTTTATTTTGGCTTCGAGTACTTATTATTGGCTTCGACTAACATATTTTTGGCTTCAAGTAACTTTTTTTGGCTTCAAGTAATTTTTTTTTTGCCTTCAAGTAATTTTTTTTTGGCATCGACTAACTTTTTTTGGCTTCGACTAATATTTTTTGGCTTCGACTAGCATTTTTGGCTTCAAGTAACATATTTTATACTTCAAGTAACTTGTTTTGCCTTCGACTACCAATTTTCGCTTCGACTATTATTTTCGGCTTCGAGTAACCCATTTTGGATTCGAATAACATATTTTTGGCTTTGAGGAACTTATAGTTGACTTCGACTAACTTGTTTTGGCTTCGAGTACCTCTTTTGGCTTCGACTAATCACTTTTTGGCTTTGATTAACCGATTTTGGATTCGAGCTACATATTTTTAGCTTCGAGTAACCTATTTTTGGCATCGAATAACCCGTTCGAGTGCCATTTTGGCTTCCACTACCCTTTTGGCTGGCGAGAGCTCTTTGGGTGGCATATTTTGGCTACAACCACCTATTTTTTGCTACGACTGAGTTATTTTTGGCTTGGACTAACTTATTTTGGATTCGAGTAATATATTTTTTGATTCGACTAACCATTTTGGATTCGAATAACATAGTTTGCCTTTGATTAAACTATTTTGGCCCTAAGCAACCAAATTTGGTCTTCAACTAATCTATTTTGGAATGGATTAACAACTATTTTCTCTTGTTACAGGTTTGATAGGTGCGGAAAATGATAAATGTCTTCTTTTATATTGCACTATGATGGGGATTTCGTACGACTATGTCAGTGGAGAGAGGAAATTTATTAACCGTGAATCACCCAATTAATTTACGGGAATTTCAACCTCTAATTCACCGTAAGATCATCACAGACGAAAGTGAGGTTTCGTTAGCAATAAAATGCTGATATGTTGTCGATCAATTTCAGACCACTTTGTATGATGTTGCAAACGAAGATCAAGCTCTTTCAATTTCTAGAGGGTTTAAAACCGTGTGCTCAGACTGAATTAGACATTCGGGTACAACCTAGCTGGCCTAATAAGGGATGGAAGGCGATAGACCTCCAATCAACGTTTAGGCTTTTGGATAATAATAGAGGGTTCAATTTTTTAAGCCTATACATAAGTAAGTCCAGGAAGAGATGAAGGTTCTAATTCCCTAAATGTAACTTCATCAATATTGCCCCCGAACGAAGTTCGTGTAAGTGCACTATCTTCTCCCCCAAGCATGCCTTCTACTTCCATGCCACATCAAAACAAGTTATTCAACGCAAAAAGTAAATTATTTGAAGCCAAAAATGCTTGTCGAAGCCAAAAAAAAGTTACTCGATGCCAAAAAAAATTACCCGAAGGCAAAAATATTACTCGAAGCAAAAAAAGAGTACTTGAAGCCAAAAAATGTTAGTCGAAGCCTTCGAGTACTTATTTTTTGCTTCGACTACATTGTTTTGGCTTCGAGAACGAGGGAGAGAGCTCCAAACCCTTCTTAAATATGCAGAAGGAAACCTTACTTCTTTTTGAATGAAACCCTACTGTAGTGGAAGATTGGACGAGGAAGAGGACATAAAAAACAACCCTAATGTTTATAAAAAAAAAATTCATTTATGAAACCTACTTCTCTTCAAAAAATAGCAGTAAGGGAAAGAGGAGAGAGAGCTTGTACCTGCTTTAGTGGGAGATTGAAGGAGGAAGAGGGCTGAGAGCTTGTCTTCGATCGTCGGAGAGAATATTTGGCCGGAAAACCCTCGTTCTAGTATGCTTCGATGAAGTAAAAGGTAAAAGGTAAAATGACCGTTCTCGTATGCTTCGATGAAGTAAAAGGTAAAAGGTAAAATGAATGGTTAAAGACTCTCTGTTTTTTTTTTTTGAATGGTTAAAGACTTAAAGGTTTAACAGGGCATTTTCGTCCTTCAATTCCCTTTTTTTTTAAATAACATTTATACAGGCCATTTCAAAAAAAACATTTATACAGGTTTTGGAAACAACCAACATTTTTAGGTTATTTTTTCAACACTACAGCACGTAATAGTAACTTACCCCAAACATAATTAGGAAACAACCCCCCTTTTCTCTTTCCCATCTTCTGACTCTAAACCCAACCCTCCTTTCATCTTTCTGGAGTTCTAAGTGCTAACAACTCCATATCTTCAAAGGTCGTAGGCAGGGCTGAGGAGGGCGGGGTTGAGGCCGCGGAAGAGAGAGGTTCCCAACTACTTTTTTTTTCTCTTTCTCCTTTTTTTTCTCTCAATTCCCACCTTGTAGAAATCACTCTTCCATCTAGGCTTTTTCTCAGCTTTCCCATGGAGTTAGTTTTGGTCTATTCTAAAATCAATGTCCTTGTTCTCATTTTAGCCCTTTTCTCACCCTTCCAATTTATTCAAAGCTCAATGGATTTTGGGCCTTTGAAAGTCGGGTTGGTTTCGGGCTGGGGAAATTGTTCCTCGGGTTGGGTCGGGTCGAACCCCACCAGGTTGGCACTCGGATCGGGTCAGGGTCGGGTTGAGGAAATGGTTCCTCGGGTGGGGTTTGGGTTGGCCTCAACCCGACCCTACGCGGCCCGAGTTGCACCCCTACCCATTGTCAATAGTCCGCATCAAGTTTAACCAAAAGAATTTCTAACATTAATCTAATCATAGAAACTCTTTATATGATGAGTGATAGTCTAAACTCAATTTTTCAGGAGACTTTTTGCTTCACGTACTAGAATTATTCTTAACTGTAACTACTCTTAAATGCAATTATTTGAAAATGAATCCAGTAAAGCCTGCATTTTTAATCTCAAAATAAATCACTAATAAAAAGAAAACCACAAAAATTAAGCGCAATCCTTCAAAGCAACGATTTGAATCCAAAGAGACTAGTAAATCCACAATTCTATTCCCATGTAAAGGGTTTTCATATTTTTCCATTTTTCAAAAAAAGAGATGCAACCCCACAGCAATCCAGATTACTGAAATTGCAGAAGAAAAAAAACCCAATAAATTTTTCATAATTAAGAGAAAAAGAGAAAACCCAAAAATGCAAAATTCAACAGGACAACAACGCAAATACCCACGAATAAAAATGAAACAATGAAGCCATGATAAAGAGAAAAACATCAGGCAAGAGAGGAATTACACAAAAGGCAATCACAAAATAGAGCTATAAAGAAAAAGAAAAAGAAAAAAAAAACCCACCAAGAGAAACATGAAAAAAAATAAAGAATAAAAAAGCAAGGGTGGGTCTGTAACATACCTCTAATTTCTCAAATCCATGCAATTACTATGCATTTTCTCTTGCTCAAGCAAGGCCTAAAACTCCATTAATAAAAACAAGGAAAATAAAGTGGGGATTTGTTCAGTTTCTGGCTGCCATGCGTCCTGCAAATAGAGCTTCTGAAGCTTTCTATTTTTGGCGGACAACCTCCTGCCACGTGGACACTTATGTGCCAGTAACCTTTTGTCCTTTTGTACATATCGGGAAAGGACGTGAGATAGAACCTGTATCGTCTCTATTCGGATATTTCGAGTAGTGAGAAGAAATAGAACCCTTCTCGTCTTTGCTGGGCCCGCTTTTTATGGCAAATGGAAGTATTTGTTGAACACATCTCTGGAAGCCCTTTGGTTCTTACGAAACCCAAAGTAAAGAAGGTTTCCAGAACGCCCTTGATGATTCCCCTAATACCCTCCAAAAAGTTTCCTGTAATATCCTCTCTTGAGTCTTGAGTCTTGAGTCTTGAGTCTTGAGTCTTAAGCATAGTTAGCAAAAGGTGATTAGGCGGGAAAAAAAAAAGTACAGGAAAAATTCGAGTTTAATACGCTGTTGGTTCTAAAATAAAAAAAACAGAAACACAAAAAAAATATATTTATAATTGGGAAGTGATGAATCCGCCTCTTTTGATTACTTGATACACCCGGGGCCAGTGTATGTGGCAATCAGCCCTGTTGAATCCTTCTGACGTGAAGTACATCATCCCCTCTGCACTCATTGATACACTGCTGCCGGGTGTCCTAAGTAATCTAAAGGGGCAGATTTATCACTTCCCTTAAAATTGGGAAATGATAAATCCGTCTCTTTTCATCACTTGGGACACCCAACTGCAGTGTATGTGGCAATCAAATTCGTTGAATCCTTACGAAGTGAAGTACATCAGCCCCTCCGCAGTCATTGGTACATTGTTGCTTGTTGCTGGGTGTCCCTAGTAATGAAAAGAGGCGCATTTATCATTTCCCTTAAAATTTTGTAATTTACAAAATATAGTGAGGGGTAAAGTTGGGACGTTAGCCAAAACGCATTTAATACATTTAAAACATGTTTTAAACATTTTCTTCAAAAGAGGGAGTTTTCTTTTCTTTTTTAACTGTGAGGGGACATTGGCTGCCATGAATTTTTTTAAGGATAAACTAGCAGCTCTAAGTGGTGAGAGGGGTTGAGCTAGCGCAGTGGCTAAAAATCAGGAAACTAGTGTCGAAGTGGCTAAAAATCAGGAAACAAAAAACTCTACTAGAAACCCGATATTGGAAAAGGGTTCTTGTGCTCGAGTGCAGATAGCTTATATGCGCTCGAGTGCAGGAAACAATGGTGGGGACACATTGTTGGAGTGATCCTAAGCATTCATTTGAAAGGCCCCATCATGAATGGGGTGTGTACCAAAAATCAGCTTCATTAGATCATCATATGGTGTCCATTTGTGGGTGCGAAAATGGACAGATATTGTTTGTCCACTAATCTGCTCATTTTTTCACCTCACAAATGGACACCCTAAGATGATCCAATGGAGCTGATTTTTGGTGGGCACCCTATCCGTGAAAGGGCCTTCCAAATGAATGCTTTGGATCCCCCCGCCAAAATGTGAGCCCACCCCTATTTTTGCACTCGAGTGTAGATAAGCTTATCTGCACTCAAGCGCAGAAACCTTTTAATATATATATAGCAGAAGAGAAAAGGAGAGAATTATTTGAATTTCTACCAAAATTCTAATAGAATTACACATCACTTTTTTTGGCTTTTTCTAACAAAGGCACCCATTCAACCCACATATTTTCAATTCTACCTCCTCCTTCATGCTTTTTAACAAAGGCACCCATTAAAGCTACATAATTTCAATCATACTCCCTTCACAATACCTATTTTACCTTTATGAATTTTTTATTATACATTTTGTCCACAAAGCCAACATGGTGGCTTTTTTCTTTGTAAAATTACAGATTGGGTGCATATGTTAAATAATACTACAGATTTTTGTAAACATATTGCATGATACTTCGGATTCAGGACACCTTTCAAAATATTGTCGGCCAGTGCATCGCACAGGGTTTTTTACTAGTGTGTGTATATATATATATATATATATATATATATATATATATATATATATATATATATATACACTAATAAAAAACCCTGTGCGATGCACACCTTTCAATATTTTGAAAGGTGTCCTAAATCCGTAGTATTATGTAATATTTTCACAAAAATCCGTAGTATTATGTAACATATGCACCCATTTCTGTAATTTTGCAAAGAAAAAACGCCACCATGTTGACTTTGTGGACAAAATGTATAATAAAAAATTCATAAAGAATGGTAAAATAGGTATTGTGAAGGGAGTAGGATTGAAATTATGTGGCTTTAATGGGTGCCTTTGTTAAAAAGCATAAAGGAGGGGGTAGGATTGAAAATATGTGGGTTGAATGGGTGCCTTTGTTAGAAAAAGTGAAAAAAATTGATGTGTAATTCTCATAGAATTGAGAGAAATTCAAATAATTCTCTCATTTTCTCTTCTGATATATATATATATATATATATATATATATATATATATATATATATATATACTAGTAAAAAACCCCGTGCGATGCACGGGCCGACAAAGAACTGTACGGACCACGTCATAGGTTGATCCAAACCGTCCATGTGATGGAACACAACATAAATAGGTTGTGCCCCAAAAATCATTTCCATAGGCCTATCCTAGCCCTCCAATCTATAGATGTTTCCATAATTCCTCTTATCTTAAATCCGATGGTCAAGATCACCCTATAGTTTTTTAATTAACAAACCATAAAGGAGGGGGGTAAGATCGAAATTATATGGCTTTAATGAGTGCCTTTGTTAAAAGCATAAAGGAGGGGGTAGGATTGAAATTATTTGATCTAATGGGTGCCTTTGTTAAAAGCATAAAGGGGGGTAGGATTGAAATTTTCTCGGTGAAAAGCAACTGTTGCTAGAAAATAAAATAAAAAGGTAATCATTACAAATAAAAGATCCTCATGCAAAGATGCGCATGGCAAAGGATGGCAAATGTTGGTAGCAAAAAAAAAGAAAGTAATCATTACAAAAAAAAGTAAATAAGCTAAAGTTATAAAGTTTTCAATGGAAAATTACCTATAAATGGTTACAAAGTTTTTAAATTATGAAAAAAATACGAACAACATGTAGTAATATATGACAATTACTGGAAAAAAGTCAAACATCTCTGACATAACTATACACAGAAATACAGTGTATATCTTTCTCTTTAAAATGAGGTATACACAGAAGCTGCATGTATATTGGGTAAATTGAGGGGACGTATTCCTTTCTATACACAGAAATATAGTGTATATCTTTCTCTTTAACAGGAGGTATACACAGAAGCTGCATGTATATGGGGTAAGATTGAAATTATATAGTTGGATGGGTGCATTTGTTCAAAAAAGTCAAAAACTGTGACGTGTAAATCTCACAGAATTTTAGAAATATTCAAAAACTTCTCTAAGTTCTCTTCTGCTATAATATATATAGATATATATATATATATATATATATATATATACTATATATATATATATAGAGAGAGAGAGAGAGAGGAAATGGTTTGTGTGCAGCTGCACAGATAAGTTATCTGTGCACTTATCTGTGCATGACTGCACAAACCATAGTGGGGCCACATTTTTTGTGGGATCCAAAGCATTCATTTGGAACACCCTTCCATGGATAGGGTGTGTACTACCTATAGGATCATCCTAACCCAATCAAAGTTGGAGGGGGAAATGGATATACACTGTTTCTGCCCATTTTTCCCTCTACAAATGGCAGGGTTAGGATGATCCTAAATGACTGATTTTTGGTATACACCCTATCCATAGAAGGGCCTTCCAAATGAATGCTTTGGATCCCCCAAAAAATGTCCCCCCCCTCATGGTTTGTGCAGCCATGCACATATAGATTATCTATGCAGCTGCACACAAACCATTTCCTTATATATATATATATATATATATATATATATATATATATATATTATAGCAGAAGAGAAATTAGAGAATTTTTTGAATATTTCCAAAATTCTGTGAGATTTACAAGTCAAAGTTTTTGACTTTTTTGAACAAATGCACCCATTCAACTATATAATTTCAATCTTACCCCATATATATGCAGCTTCTGTGTATACGTCCTGTTAAAGAGAAAGATATACACTGTATTTCTGTGTATAGGAAGGAATACGTCCCCTCAATTTACCCCATATACATGCAGCTTCTGTGTATACCTCCTTTTAAAGCGAAAGATATACACTGTATTTCTGTGTATAGTTATGTCAGAGATGTTTGACTTTTTTCTAGTAATTTTCATATATTACTACATGTTGTTCGTATTTTTTTCGTAATTTAAAAACTTTGTAACCATTTATAGGTAATTTTTCATTGAAAACTTTATAACTTTAGCTTATGTACTTTTTTTTGTAATGATTACGAGATTTTTTTTTTTTGCTACCAACATTTGCCATCATTTGCCATGCGCATCTTTGCACGAAGGATCTTTTATTTGTAATGATTACTTTTTTTTTTCTAGCAACAGTTGCCATCCGCATCTTTTCACCGAGAAAATTTCATTCCTACCCCCTTTATGCTTTTAACAAAGGCACCCATTAGATCAAATAATTTCAATCCTACCCCCTCCTTTATGCTTTTAACAAAGGCACCCATTAAAGCCATACAATTTCGATCTTACCCCCTCCTTTATGGTTTTTTAATTAAAAAACTATAGGGTGATCTTGACCATCGGATTTAAGATAAGAGGAATTATGGAAACATCTATAGATTGGAGGGCTAGGATCGGCCTATGGAAATGATTTTTGGGGCACAACCTATTTATTTTGTGTTCCATCACATGGACGGTTTGGATCAACCTATGACGTGGTCCGTACAGTTCTTTGTCGGCCCGTGCATCGCACGGGGTTTTTTACTAGTATGGAACAGATACAACTCACATATTTCTTGAATTTTTTGAAATTTTGAATTTCTCCCAAAATTCTGTGAGAATTACACATCACTTTTTTGACCTTTTTTAACAAAGGCACCCATTCAACCCACATATTTTCAATCCTACCCCCTCCTTTATGCTTTTTAACAAAGGCACCCATTAAAGCCATATAATTTCAATCCTACCCATTTTTCGGCATTATTTGAAAAAGCAAATCATGATTTTCTAGCCATCTTCTTCAAAGGCTACGTCTCGCCCATTCTTTGCAATTGTATGTGTTCAGAGATTTGTCTTATTAGACGTGGTGAAAAACTGGCAATAATAAGTACGCAAAGAAGCTAGCAATAATAATCATTACGGAGTAAAGTTTCGGAGGGAAATTACAGACAACGGGTACCTGTATATGACAATTACAGAAAAACTACAAAGAAGAGGTATCGAAATATGACAATTACGAAAAAACCACTTTTTCTTAGTAATTTTTTTATGATATTACGAATTCCGTCTTGAAACATATTTACGAATTTCGGGCACCTTCAGAAGAACAACATATTATGGAAACCTCTATAGATTGGAGGGCTAGGATCAGCCTATGGAAATGATTTTACGGACACAATGTATTGATGTTGTGTTCCATCACATGGACAGTTTAGATCAACCTATGATGTGGTCCGTACAGTTCTTGGGCCGGGTACAGGTCCAAGATTCGTGACCCGTAAATTTTCCCGAGTCATTTTGACCTCGCCCGTGTCACCCGGACCCGTACAGGTCGGGTCAAACCCTCCCATATTTTTCAAAATCTTTTTGATGGGCCCAAAAATTAATTTCTTCAAATCTTTGAACTGGTCTATCCCCCACAGTTGGTGGGCCCAAAAATTAATTTCTTCAAATCTTTGAACAAGGTAGGCCCCACCTGTATTTTTCAAAATGAATTGTACGCACCACCCATTATCCAAAAGTCTCCATTTGATAATCATAGCCCTCCGATCTAAAGAAAAACTGCAAATTACGAAAACCTCTATAGATTGGAGAGTTGTGATCATCTATGGTGTGGGTCGTGCATTAACATTAAGGCCAAATTGTAGGCCCCACCCATATTTTTCAAATGAAGTTTACGGTCAACGCCATAGGATGATCCAAGCAAGCCATTTGATGGGCCGCGATGCAAATAGGTTGTGCCCCCAAAATCATTTCGATGGGATGATCGCAACCCTCCGATCTATAAGGTTTCCGTAATATGCAGTTTCTCTATTGTCTATCATGAGAAGCTAAATATAATTTTTTCCCACTCCCCGTGCATCGCACGGGGTGGATGCACGGGGGTGTCCCACTAGTGTGTGTGTGTGTGTGTGTGTGATGAAATGGTTTGTGTGCAGATGCACAGATAGCTTATCTATGCATGGCTGCCACAAACCATGGGGGGCCACATTTTTGGAGGGATCTAAAGCATTCATTTGGAAGGCCCTTCCATGGATAGGGTGTGTACCAAAAATCAGCCCTATACGATCATCCTAACCCTGCCATTTGTGGAGGGAAAAAATGGGCAGAAACAATGTCTGTCCATTTTCCCCTCCAACTTTAATTGGGTTAGGATGATCCTATAGGGCTAATTGTCGGTACACACCCTATCCATGGAAGGGCCTTCCAAATGAACGCTTTGGATCCCTCCAAAAATGTGGCCCTCCCATGGTTTGTGGCAGCCATGCACAGATAAACTATCTGTACAGCTGCACACAAACCATTTCCTCTCTCTCTCTCTCTCTCTCTCTCTATCTATATATATATATATATATATATATATATATATATATATATATATATATATGAGCAAAAAGATTATACGCTCAACCGTTTGAGCCTTGGGTACGGTTGAGGTTTTAAAACACATGCGATTGGGTTTTTTGGTGGACCTCACGTGCTTAGCTCGACGAAAAGAATAGAAAAAAAAACCCAGCATATGATACCCTCTTATCTCTCTCTCTCTCTCTCTCTCTCTCTCTCTCTCTCTCTCTTGTCTCTGGAAAGTTCCCAACCCAATCACAGATGAAGGTCTCTCTCTCTCAACGTCTCTACTCTCTCTCTCTCTCTCTCTCTCTCTCTCTCTCTCTCTCCGTCCTTCTCCGGGCGCCACCTCCTTCACGACGGGTGCCACCTCCTTCTCCGACGCACAGGTATGTATTTTCCATTTTCTTTTTTTCGTATTAACTGCTATTCTAGGGTTTTTTTTTTCATTTTTTAATGGTTTAAGGGGTTTTGATTCAAGGGGGATTTTGATTCAGGGGGGTTTTTCGTTTTTAATGGCTTTAAGGGGTTTTGAATCAAGCGGGGTTTTGAATCAAGGGTTTCTTTTCCTTTTTTAAGCTGATTCTTTAGGGTTTTGTTTTCTTCTTAAAATCTAGGGTTTCTTTTTTCTTTTTTTAACTGATTGTTTAGGTATGTGTTTTGTTTTTTTTTTTTTTTGGGAAAAAACTTATCTAGGGTTTCTGTTTTTTTTCTTCTTTGGACTAATCTTACATCACTCCCTCTCCTCTTTTTTCAATTTTTTTTTCCGGTATAATGCTATTCTAAATTTGTTGTTGTTTATTAACGGATTAAAGGGGTTTGGATTCAAGATATGGAGTTAGGGTTTGTATTTTTGTGTAGATTCAAGACATGGAGTTAGGGTTTGTATTTTTATTTGGATTTAAGACATGGAGTTAGGGTTTGTTTTTCTTAAACTAATATTCCATGGGAAAAAAATGTCACGGTTGCTAAAGAAGGCCTAGACATGATTTAATTTGCGTACAAAAAATTCAACCATGATGTTATTTTGGTATTTGGGTAATGAAAAGTTAATCCATGATGGAAGGATATTTTGATGGCATTGCATGAGAACAAGAAGAATATCAGTTGTGGGTGAGTACTCTTTCCCTCTCTAGTTGTCCCTTAGTTTTTATTAAATTGTTGTTGTGTGATGATGATGGTCCCCCTGTTTTTGGCTAACCATTAAGTTAGATGGTGTCATTTTCATTTGACCATATAGAATCAAAACAGAAGACTGGTTTGTAAGGCCTTTTTCCATGGCTGATATCAGTAGGAAATGACCTATAGAGCTTTCCTAGAATCACTCTATTAAAATAAGATTTGTGGCCCGTGGAAAAAAAAACCTTTGTTTATGAAAACCCTTCGTTACCATTTTCTGATTTAGGGATTTACGCTTGGAGGTGCTTTCATTTTTTTTTACCAAATCCACAATGTTATGTCATGATGATGCTGCTCTTGTTAATTGATGAATTAATTGATCCAATGTTGTTTGAACAACATAGTTATTTTGCTGACATTCTCTTATTTTGCATGTAAGAGAAACTATTGTGATGGCTTCCTCAAGCAGCAACAATGGTAATTCATTTAGTGTACAAGCAACGTCCAAGAACTGTCTATGTGAGCAGCCAGCGGTATTGAAAATTACCAAAGTAACGCAAACGGAAACAGAGGCCGCCCACACTACAGTTGCAATATGCCCCGGGTCAGTAAACATTCAATTTTTGTAATGTAGTCTTCTTTTATGCAACTTGTGGGAATTCTAATGTGTAACCAATGTTCAGGGCCGCAATATTTCCGTTAGGCTGACGTTGATTCATACGGGACTGAGGTTGGTAGGGTGTCAAGGCCTTACAATGGAAGAGAAGGAAATGCCGAGAATAGGACAATCGAAGACCGCGTGAATGCATTGGAGAATGAAAATACCATGTTAAAGAATGAAAATACCATGTTGAAGAATGAAATTTGGATGCATAAAGTATTAGAAATTGTTGGTTTTTTTTCCTTACTTTTCATGAAACCAAAGTCTTAAATTGGGTTGAAACATTATGGGGGTGTTGGCAATGTAATTATTTTCATGGACGGAGAAACTTGATGGTGGCGTTGGCAATGTACTTATTTTCATACTTTGAATGTGAATTACTGATCTTTTTACCAACTTGCCTCATTTAATTGCTCTTGCTAATCTTAGAGAGGTGATGGAACATTAACGTATAAGATAGGAGCATATCGAAAGTAGTATTTTTTTTGAAAATTCATGTCGAAAGTTGTATGAATGGTAATGCAAATGCCACTCTCTGCTGCAAGATTTGTATACGATTGAAACCGAATTTGGTAAGCTCAAGTACAACATCATTCCTATCCTTCCTTAGTTGTAAAGTGGTTAATGAAAACTACTTTTTATAACTAGCAGCTTCTGAAGATTGCTGATTTTCCCATATTTATCGAGAAGAAGATTCTTTGGATGATTGCTTGGCTATTTTTAGTACATTGTGTGGGAATAAAATAAATTGCCATTATATGAAGTTGGTTTTTAATTTTGAGCATTGAGGATTGTCGGGTGCTTAAGAATCACTTTAGTTTTGGACCTGATCTTGGGAACTTGTACTTGTGTCGTCTGAAAGAATTTTATTTGTTAAAAAAAGTCAATCCTGAACAAATAGAGCAAAGGCTAAAAATATATCATATACAAAATGTCCACAAAGTTGTTCGATACATTGTGTTTGCCCATTTACAGTTGAAGCCACACTCAAAGTCAATACATCAATGGCATAAAGGTGACTAAGACAATTTCCAATTCGAAAGAAAACATTTTTCTTTAGGTTTCTAGATAACTTCAAAGACAAGTGGCTGAGAAAAAAAGTCTACTTTTAATGGACCAAACTCGCCCAAATCAATTGGTTATTGACTCAACTTAGTACTAGATGTTCCTGGGGATTTCATTTTAAAATTTACTAGTGAACCTTTCATGCATTCGTGCTATTATGTAAAGCACTTATTTCTTATATGCATTCCAAATAGTCAAATAAAGCCAGAAACGTTTGTGGTTCTTTTCTCTTTGCATTGATAAACTCTATTGGCAGAGTTTGAGGAATATGCGTCAACATGAACAACTAAGCTATATGGTACAGGAATATAAAAAAAAAGAGCTCATGATCACAATCAACAGAGAGAAGAAAAATCATATTAAAGGAAAGGACAAAAGAAATATGTCCCTATTTTCAACATGGAACACAGAAGTGGATATCAAATTTAACAAAACATATTCCTCGCATAACAGTTTCCTTAATGATATTCATATATTCTATCCACTTTCTACTCCTATAATGCCTATTAAAACACAAAACAGAAACAACTCTTCTAAAGTAAAGCAGCAGCAGCAGGTTCTGATAACTCTTCTCAGCCCAATGGCAACAGTCTTCTCAGCCCAATACAAAGATTTAAATACTTCATACAATGGCAACAGTTGCCATCAAATACAAACATATAAGCACTTCACATAATGCCAACGAAAAAAAGTGTCTCAATAAAACAAAAGCAATTGCAGCAGTGGTTCCTCTTCATTAGTAATGTAGCATTAGCCATCAACACCCAAAAAAAGCAGCAGCAGCAGGGTCTAATAAGTCTTCTCAGCCCAAAATGCCTGCAAGATTAGTCCAAAGAAAAAAAAAACAGAAACCCTAGATAAGTTTTTTCCCTAAAAAAAACAAAACACATACGTAAACAATCAGTTAAAAAAAGAAAAAGAAACCCTAGATTTTAAGAAGAAAACAAAACCCTAAAGAATCAGTTTAAAAAAGGAAAAGAAACCCTTGAATCAAAACCCCCCTTGATTCAAAACCCCTTAAAGCCATTAAAAACGAAAAAACCCTTGAATCAAAACCCCCGCAAACCATGAAAAAAACGAAAAAAACCCTAGAATAGCAGTTAATACAAAAAAAACTCTTGAATCAAAACTCCCCTTGAATAAAAACCCCTTGAACCATTAAAAAAATGAAAAAAAACCCTAGAATAGCAGTTAATACGAAAAAAAGAAAATGGAAAATACATACCTGTACGTCGGAGAAGGAGGTGGCGCCCATCGTGAAGGAGGTGGCGCCCGGAGAAGGACGGAGAGAGAGAGAGAGACCTTCGTCTGCGATTGGGTTGGGAACTTTCCAAAGACGAGAGAGAGAGAGAGAGAGAGAGAGAGAGAGAGAGAGAGAGAGAGAGAGAGATAAGTGGGTATCGTATGCTAGGGTTTTTTCTAATCTTTTCGTCGAGCTAAGCAGGTGGGGCCCACTAAAAAACCCAATCGCATGTGTTTTAAAACCTCAACCGTACCCAAGGTTCAAACGGTTGAGCGTATAATCTTTTTGCTCTCTCTCTCTCTCTATATATATATATATCAGAAGAGAAAAGGAGAGAATTATTTGAATTTCTCGCAAAATTCTATGAGAATTACATATCACTTATTTTGACTTTTTTTAACAAAGGCACCCATTCAACTCACATATTTTCAATCCTACCCCCTCCTTTATGCTTTATACAGTTCTTTGTCGGCCCGTGCATCACACTGGGTTTTTTACTAGTATGTATATATGTATACATATATATACATATATATATATATATATATGTATACATATATATACACATATATACATATATATGCACATATGTATATATGTATATATGTGTGTATATATATATATATATATATACACATATATACATATATACACATATATATATATACACATATATACATATATACACATATATATATATATATATACACACATATATATATATATATATATATATATATATATATATATATATATATATATATATATATATATATATGAGGAAAATGATTGTGAGCTTGAAGCTCATATAGCTTATATGAGCTTGAGGGCCCAAACACATGGGTTCCAAATTTTTTGTGGTGATCCAAACCACTCATTTACAAGGCCCCATCATAGATAGGGTGTGTACCAAAAATCAGCTCCATTGGATCATCCTAACCCCTCCAAAAGCGGAGGGCAAAAATGGGCAAATTTGTGGCAAACGGTGTCTGTCCATTTTGCCCTCCACTTTTGTATGGGTTAGGATGATCTTATGGAGCTGATTTTTTGTACACACCCTATCTATGTAAGGGCCTTTCAAATGAATGCTTTGGATCATCCTAACAATGTGGGCCCACATGTGTTTGGGCCCTCAAGCTCATATAAGCTATATGAGCTTCAAGCTCACAATCATTTTCCTCTATGTATATATATATATATATATATATATATATATATATATATATATATAGATGGACGGTTTGGATCAACCTATATATATATATATCTATATAGATAGATAGACATATATATATATATATATAATCTTATTATATACATATATACATATATATATAATAAGATTATATATATATATATATATATATATATATATATATATATATATATATATATATATATATATAAAACCCCGTGCGATGCACGGGCCGACAAAGAACTGTACGGACCACATCATAGGTTGATCTAAACCGTCCATGCGATGGTGCAAAACATCAATATGTTGTGCCCGTAAAATCATTTCCATAGGCTGATCCTAGCCCTCCAATCTATAGAGGTTTCCATAATTTAAAAAGCATAAAGGAGGGGCGTAGGATTGAAATTATGTGGCTCTAATGGGTGGCTTTGTTAAAAAGCATAAAGGAGGGGTTAGGATTGAAAATATGTGGGTTGAATGTGTGCCTTTGTTAAAAAAAGTCAAAAAAAGTGATGTGTAATTCTCATAGAATTTTGGGAGAAATTCAAATAATTCTCTCCTTTTCTCTTCTGCTATATAGTATACTGGTAAAAAAACCCATGCGATGCACGGGCCGACAAAGAACTGTACGGACCGCATCATAGGTTGACCCAAACCGTCCATGTGATGGAACACAACATCAATAGGTTGTGCCCCAAAAATCATTTCCATAGGCTGATCCTAGCCCTCCAATCTATAGAGGTTTCCGTAATATGTTGTTCGTCTTAAATCGGATGGTTAAGATCATCCTATAGATTTTTTATTAAAAAATCATAAAGGAGGGGGGTAAGATTGAAATTATGTGGCTTTCATGGGTGCCTTTGTTAAAAGAGCATAAAGGAGAGGGTAGGATGGAAATTATGTGGCTTTCATTGGTGCCTTTGTTAAAAAGCATAAAGGAGGGGGTAGGATAGAAAATATGTGGGTTGAATGGGTGCCTACGTTAAAAAAAGACAAAAAAAGTGATGTGTAATTCTCATAGAATTTTGAAATAATTCAAAAAATTCTCTCATTTTCTCTTCTGAGAGAGACGTCTAAAAATGCTGGAAGGGTGGTACTCTGTGCATAAATGTAGAGTTTCAAAAAAAATCTAAAATTTCTTCACGATTTTACCCTTGCATGTAGACTAACATAGATGAATATATGGTACATATGTTAAGGGTTGAATCGTACAAATCTAATGGAGGTAAGGGGTAAATGGGAGAGACGTGTTAAATTTAGAGAGTTTTCAAACAAAACTCTACGTGAAGAAGAGCAGAGGAGACGTATCTAATAAGAAATATCTCTAACAGCCCAATAGTATATAGAGTAGATATTTATCTCTTTAAAGCAGCTCTTAAACAGTAAAAATATGTGTAGAAAAGCTGCTATTTTCCTTATCTAATAAGAAATATATCTGACAGCCCAATAGTATCTAGAGTAGATATTTAACTCTTTCAAGCAGCTCTTAAACAGTAACAATATGCGTAAAGATTCATGTGTCAATATAATGGGCTAAAACGGGTGACACGGCAGAAAAATAGGAATATGATACCAAAAAAAATAGTTAAAAACATGTAGAAACAATAAGCAAAAAAAGTATGCATAACCACTTACCTAGTAATGAAAAAAAATGCAAAAGAAAAAGTTTTCTAGGTCGACAAAGAACTGTATGGACCACAATATAGGTTGATCCAAATCGTCGATGTGATGGAACACAACATCAATCGGTTGTGCCCGTGAAATCATTTACATAGGTTGATCCTAGCCCTCCAATCGATGCACAGGCCGACAAAGAACTGTACGGACCACATTATAGGTTGATCCAAACCGTCCATGTGATGGAACACAACATCAATTGGTTGTGCCCATAAAATCATTTCCATAGGCTGATCCTAGCCCTCCAATTGATAGAGGTTTCCATAATTGTTATTCCCCTTCAGGTGCCCGGAATCCGTCAATATTTTGGAAGTGTCCCGTATGCGTAATATCAAGTAGTTTGTTCGTCATTGTCATATGTCTACACCTCTTCTTGGTAGTTTGTTCCATAATTGTCATATACAGGCACCCCGTGTCGATACTTTTGTATTAAATGAGAAAGCAATGGACGATTTTACCCTCAAATAATTTCTCACAGATATAGATGTTAGATAGCAGCAAAGGGGTTAATGGTAAAAGAGTAATGCTGACGTGTAAAGGTGATAAGGATTTGTGGGCACAGGGGGTATTTGAAATTTCAATGCGTGGGAATGTGAGGGCATATGAGGCATTTCTCGGTTTTGGCTGAGGTGAAAATTCGACAGAATTTTGAGAAAATTCAAAAAAGCCTGGGCTTTTCCTCCCAGCTTATTATAGAATATATATATATATATAAGGAAAAGGATTGTACACTCGACCGTACCTAAAGTTAGGTACGGTAGAGTGCCAAATCACATGGGTCCCCCATTTTTGGTGGGCATCTAAACCATTCATTTGCAAGGCCCCATCATAGATAGGGTGCATACCAAAAATCAGCATCATTGAATCATCCTAACCCCTCCAAAACTGGAAGCCAAAATGGGCAGATTTGTGGACAAACACTGTCTGTCCATTTTGGCCTCCACAAATGGATGGGTTAGGATGATCCTATGGAGTTGATTTTTGCTATGCACCCTATCTATGATGGGGCCTTGCAAATGAATGGTTTAGATGCTCACCAAAAATGTGGGACCCATGTGATTTGGCACTCTACCGTACCTAACTTTAGGTACGGTCGAGCGTACAATCTTATTCCTCTATATATATATATATATATATATATATATATATAGAGAGAGAGAGAGAATAGAGTTCCTAAGGTGTCACCTCATATAGCTTATATGAGGTGGCGCTCACAAAACATAATGGGCCCACATTTTTGGGGTGATCCAAACCACTCATTTGAAAGGCCCTTAGATGGATATGGTGCCTACAAAAAATCAGGTCCATAGGATCATCCTAACCCTTCCATTTATGGAGGTTAAAAATGGGCAGATTTGTGGAGGTTTTTACCCATCCATTTCAACCTCCACAAATGGAAGGGTTAGGATGATCATATGAAGTTAATTTTTTGGGCACACCCTATCTATGTGAGGGCCTATCAAATGAATGCTTTGGATCATCCAAACAAAGTGGGCCCCTTATGTTTTTAAGCGCCACCTCATATAAGCTATATGAGGTGACACCTTAGGAACTCTATTCTCATATATATATATATATATATATATATATATATATATATATATATATATATATATATATAAAGAGCTCTCACACCCTGGTGTAGATAACTTATCTACACCCTAGGCTTATAATATAGTGGGGGCCACATTGTTTGGGTGATCCAAAGCATTCATTTTATGGGCCCTCGCATAGATAGGGTGTGCCCGAAAAATCAGCTCCAAGGCTCATCCCAATCCTTCGATTTGAGGAGGTAAAAATGGACGTGTATAAACCTTCACGAATTTGTCCATTTTTCCCTCCATAGTTCGAAGAGTTGGGATGATCCTATGGAGCTGATGTTTTGGGCACACCCTATCGATGTGAGGGCCCATCGAATAAATGCTTTGGATCACCCAAACAATGCGGCCCCCACTGTCTTTTAAGCTTGGGTGTAGATAAGTTATCTACACTAGGGTGTAGGAGCTATCTGGACATGGTCCCGCTAGTGCTGTATTTGAACATTATATCATGGTCCCACCAGTGGTGTATCTGGACATTATAGCATGGTCTCGCCAGTGGTGTATCTGGACATTATAGTATGATCCAGTCAGTAGTGTATCTGGACATTATAGCATGGTCCCCCAGTGGTGTATCTAGACACTATAGCATGGTCCCGCCAGTGGTGTATCTGGGCATGGTCCCGCCAGTGGTGTATTTGGACACGGTCTCTCTCTCTCTCTCTCTCTCTCTCTATATATATATATATATATATATATATATATATATATATATATATATATATATATATAAAGAGAGAGAGAGAGAGAGAGAGAGAGAGAGAGAGAGAGAGGAAACTGTTGGTGCGTTTAAGCTCACCAAACTTTTGGTGAGCTTAAACGCCCCAATCACATGGGGGCCCACTTTGTTAGGTGATCCAAAGCATTCATTTTAAAGTCCCTTACATGGATAGGGGGTGTACCAAAAATCAGCTCCATAGGATCATCCTAACCCCTCCATTTGTGGAGGACAAAAATGGACAGACACAAATCTGCCCATTTTTGTCCTCCACAAATGAAGGGGTTAGGATGATCCTATGGAGCTGATTTTTGGTACACCCCCTATCTATCATAAGGCCTTTAAAATGAATGCTTTGGATCACCTAACAAAGTGGGCCCCCATGTGATTGGGGAGCTTAAGCGCACCATAGGTTTGGTGCGCTTAAGCTCACCAACAGTTTTCTCATATATATATATATATATATATATATATATATATATATATATATATATATGCTAGCGTCCATCGTAGAAGGCATTTCGCAGAAGGTCTGCCGCATGTCAGGATAGCCACCTCGTGAATGATGACAAAATCTGCTGAAAAGTGAGCCTCCCTAGCTTTCCTGACGTACGACAGACCATCTGCAAAATGCCTTTTGAGATGGATGCTAGCAAATCCCTACATATAAAAGTGGTTGTGGAGGGTCGAGCACATAACTTATCTGCTCTATAGGGCAAAACACAGTTGGGGCCCACATTGTTTTTGTGATGCAAACCATTCAGTTGATGGACCCTGTCATAGAAAAGGGTGTGCCCAAAAATCAGCTCAATAGGATCATCCCAACCCTTTGATTTGGGTTGGTTAAAATGTCGTGGTATAAATTTCCACAAAGCTGTCTAATTTTAACCTCCACAAATCGAAGGGTTAGGATGATCCTATTGAGCCGATTTTTTGGATCACCCAAAAAATGTGGCTGCCACTGTATTTTAAGCCCACAGAGTAAATAAGTGATCTACTCCGAGGAGTAGGAACTCTTTTCTCGTATGAGATGATGATTGTAGTATAATCCGTTGCTAGGGGCTTACCAAAGTTTTGATTTTTTTTTTACATATTTTTTAGTAAGTTATATATATTCGCCCCCTTTTCTAACTTCGGACAGCCCCTTACACTAGAAGAGGCTGTCCCAATTAAGAAAAGGTGCTGAATATATCACTTCCCTTTTGAACAGCTAATTTGTGGGGACCGATCACCTTCGAGCCTAGCCCCTTGCACTCATCTCTCTCTAAAGGAAAATCTGCTCGTCTGTCAAGTGACACTTGGCAGTTGTTGATTTGCCTATGAATGTCTTAACCACAATGGAAAATGCCCCATCTACATTCATGAAAAGTTGATTTGGGTTGCAAGTAAGAACAAGTCCCCTCAAAGTCGTGGGTTCAACTCTTCAAGGAGAGTTAGCCACAACCTTCCTAAACCTAGAGATTAATGTTAAAATTGGTAATTTTCAATGTGATGTTTCCATCCAGCCATTATGCTTCCAGATTCTTCTATCCAGCTGTGAGATTTCCAGCTCACTCAAATCACCTTGGTGTACATTCCTTGTATACTATCCTGTAATTCTTTGTTTTTCTTTATGTTTGTGCATCCCTTGATTGAGGGGATTTATCTCTTTACATCCCATGACTTTGGGGATTTGATTTTGTAAAAAACTCTACAAATATGTACGTTCACTCATGAAGTAATACAACAGTTCTTATTAAATTTTCATGGTATCAGAGCATTAGGTCTGAGACATATTTTCTCTTTTCCTGGGTTCTTCTACCCCTTTGCTCAACCATGTCGACCAACAATTCCAATGTTTCTGAAAATTCTCCATCAAAGACTCTTGATAATTCATCAAGCATTCCCCTCAATGACCATTACAGTAGTCCATTCTACCTTCATCCATCTGATAATCCACGAAATATCTTGGTCTCCACCCTTCTTGATGGTGACAACTATCAGACATGGAGCAGGGCTATGCAAATGGCTCTCACGACAAAGAACAAACTCTAGTTTGTTGACGGTTCTCTCCCACAACCAGATGCATCTTCTCCGAACCATGGTTTGTAGTCTCGTTGCAACATGATGGTCCTTTCCTGGCTCCTCGATGCAATATCCAAAGATCTTTGAGACAGCATTATTTACTCGGATACTGCAGCTGCTGTTTGGACCGATCTTGGCGAGCGTTTTTCTCAAGGGAATGCCGCAAAAGTTTATCGCATTCGATGTGATATCATCAGCCATCTCCAAGAACAACTTTCAATTTTTGCATATTATACCAAGCTGAAAGCTCTCTGGGACGAGTTGTCATCCTACCTCGTCCTCCCTCCTTGCTCCTGTGGAGTAATAAAGGCTCTTGCTGAGTTTCAGTTGCAAGAGAAACTCATGCAATTTTTAATGGGGCTTAACAACTCGTTTTCTGCTATTCGGAGCTAGATCCTGTTAATGGATCCGCTACCCACAGTCAACAAAGCCTATAGTCTTGTTCTTCAAGAAGAGAATCAAAGGCTGATGCGCTCTAGGTACGAGACACACATTGATGGCACTGTTGTTGTAGCCAATCAGGCCACCACTACTACCATCGCCCCATCTGTTGTTGCAGTTCAAAACCAGCACAATTTTAGCCGTAATAATGTGACCAAGCCGCGTCGCGAGCGCCCTCATTGCACCCACTGCAACAAACTTGGCCACACAGAAGATCGTTGTTATTCCAAACATGGATATCCTTCACGGATTGACGCTGGATGTGGACCTCGATGTGATGTTCCTCATGCTGCCAACAATGCTCAGTCAGATCCTTTGGAGGTCACTACTCCAGCCCCATAACTGACTCTAGAACAATATCATCAGTTGTTGAACCTTCTCTCAATGGGTAACTTCAATCCAAGTGTTAATCCGGCTGGTAAGTTCTCTAACAGCGTCACATTTTCTCCTTTTTCATCTCCTTGGATTATTGACACAGGGAAGACCAATCATATGACCTCATCTAGCTCCAACTTTACCAAAACTAATCCCAACTCTTCTTTACATCTCGTTCAACTTCCTAATGGTGACCTCATCCCTATCAGTAGAACCTGTGATATTCACCTGCTTCCTAATCTACCATTCTCTAATGTGCTTTGTGTGCCAACCTTTAAGCATAACTTACTAACTGTTAGGTCCATCACTAAGGATCTTCATTGTACTGTCATCTTCTATCCTGATCATTGTATCTTGTAGGACCTGGATTTGAAGCAGATGATTAGAGTGGGTAGACAACATGGCAGACTTTATATGCTTCAACCTACTAGTGTTGCTACTTTTTCTACTACTCGATTCAATCTTTGGCATTGGCGTTTGGGCCATCCATCTACATCGCATCTTCAGAGTCTAGCTAAGTCCAATAAAGATGTGTCTTTATCTTCTTGTCATTGTCAAGTTTGTCCATTAGCTAAACAAACTAGGCTTCCTTTCTCTAATAGTTCTATTTCTACAAATAATCCATTTGAGTTAATCCATTGTGACATTTGGGGACCTTATTCTACTCCATCTTGAAATGGTGCACGGTATTTTCTGACAATTGTTGATGATTTCAGTCGCTGTACGTGGCTATATTTGATGCGATATAAATCAGAGACACCTTACCTTTACGGATGTTTGCTAAAATGGTGCATACTCAATTTAACTCTTCTATTCACATCATTCGTTCCGATAATGGGTCTGAATTTTCTAGTAATGACATCCTTCCTTTTTTCACCATACTTGCATTCAGCATCAACAAAGTTGTGTGTCTCCCCCCAACAAAATGGGGTGGTGGAAAGAAAGCATAGACACTTACTTGAAATTGCTAGAGCTTTGCGATTTCAGGCTCATTTGCCTTTGTCTTTCTGGGGAGAATGTGTCCTTACTGCTGCATACTTAATTAACCTACTTCCAACGCCTCTCTTACAAAATAAAAGTCCTCATGAAATTTTATTTAAAGTGACACCAAATTACAAGCATTTGCAAGTTTTTGGTTGCCTATGTTATGCACATAATATACGTCATAAACATAAGTTCGATGCGCGAGCTCGTTGTTGCGTTTTCATTGGTTATCCATATGGACAACGTGGTTATAAAGTCTATGATCTGGATATGAAACAAGTTTTTGCCTGTCGAGACGTTGTTTTCCATGAATCCATTTTCCCATTTCAAACTTTAGCAGCATGCTGTCATAGCAGCATGCTGTCATACCTCCTCCTATCCCCGACCAACCTACCATTGTCCATTCTCCAAACAATCCAACCAATGCAGCAGAACCAAACACCCCACCCCAACCACCACTTCTCCTCCCACCAATGTCCCTCTTCCCACTTCGAATGAAGCTCCCATCCGTCGATATTCTACAAGACCTCGGACCACCTCTCGTTACCTTTCAGATTTCGAGTGTTCTGCCATTGTCTCAAGCTCATCTCCATCATCTCCTTCAGAGGGCATTCCTCAAGGTACACCGTACCCTTTGTCCCATTTCCTATCTTATACCAACATTTCTCCTGCTCACCGTGCATTTCTAGCTGCTATAACTTATGTTTTAGAACCTACCACATTTACTCAAGCTGTTAAAGAACCCCATTGGAGAGAAGCTAAGGCGGCCGAAATTCGAGCTTTGGAGGAAAATAACACTTGGACGCTCACTACCCTTCCACCTGGCAAAAACCCCATGGGCTGCATGTGGGTGTATAAAATCGAGCATCGTGCAGACGATTCCATTTAACGATATAAGGCTCGTTTATTAGCCAAGGGGTATACACAACGTGAAGGATTAGACGATCATGAAACTTTTGCACCCGTGGCAAAATTAGTGACCGTGTGTTGCCTTCTTGTTGTAGCCAGTGTCCGTCAGTGGCCCTTACACCAACTAGACGTCAATAACGCCTTCTTACACAGTGATCTTGATGAGGAAGTTTACATGAAACTTCTACCTGGATTTTCACGACAGGGGGAGCTTCGTGTTTGCAAGTTAAACAAGTCCCTTTATGGCCTAAAACAAGCCTCGAGAAATTGGTTTTCCAAGTTTTCACATGCTCTACTAGATGCCGGTTTTACCCAATCTAAGGCAAATTATTCCCTATTTCTTCAACATACTAAGAAAGGTCAAACTTACGTCTTGGTATATGCTGACGACATCATCATCACCGGCGATAACCCAGATATGATTGCCCGATTCAAATCCTTCTTACATAACAAGTTTCATATCAAAGACCTCGGCACTCTCAAATATTTCCTTGGTATTGAGGTTGCCTGTTCTTAGAAAGGGTTATTTCTTTCCCAACGAAAATATACATTGGAAATTTTAAACGATGCTGGTCTTCTCGGAGCCAAGACTTCACCTTCCCCAATGGAGCAGAACTTAAAGCTCACACCAAATGATGGTGAATTATTGCCCAACCCCTCCCCTTATAGGCGGCTTATTGGCAAACTCATATATCTTACGATTACTCGTCCAGACATAGTCTTCCCAGTTAACTTACTCAGCCAATTTATGCATGCACCTCGCAAGCCTAACATGGATGCTGCTTATCGAATTCTTCACTATCTTAAAGGCAACCCGGGTCGGTGTATTCTCCTTTCATCCACAAGTGACTTGCATCTATATGGCTATTGTGACTCGGATTATGCGAGTTGTCCAACTACACGCCGTTCTACATCTGGTTATTGTTTTTTTTTTTTTTTTTGGGTCATAGCCCCTTATCTTGGAGAACAAAAAAACAAAATACTGTATCAAAATCCTCTGCTAAAGCTGAATACCGCTCCATGGCTAATGCAACTTGTGAAATTGTTTGGCTTCAACATCTTCTACATGACTTGGATGTCCAGACATCTCGGCCGGCTACACTTTTCTGCGACAACCAAGCAGCCTTGCACATCGCTACCAATCCGATCTTTCACGAAAGGACGAAACATATTGAAATTGATTGCCATCTGGTTCGAGAAAAACTTCAAAATGGCACTATACAAACTGTATATGTTTCCACTTCTCGACAATTGGCAGACATCTTCACCAAAGCTCTTGGCCATGACAAATTTCGGAATTTTATATCCAAGTTGGTCTTGATCGATCTCTACGCACCAACTTGAGGGGGAGTGTTAAAATTGGTAATTTTCCATGTGATGTTTCCATCCAGCCATTATGCTTCCAGATTCTTCCATCCAGCTGTGAGATTTCCAGCTGACTCAAATCACCTTGGTGTACATTCCTTGTATACTATCCTGTAATTCTCTGTGTTTCTTTATATGTTTGTGCATCCCTTGATTGAGGGGATTTATATCTCTTTACATCCCTTAACTTTGGGGATTTGATTTTGTAAACAACTCTATAAAGGTTTTGATAAGTGGGGAAGTGGGAGTTTCTTGTTTTAAATGAGAGGGCATTTTCAAGCAACATCAATCGTCACCTACTTTTGTCATGACTCATGACTAGTAGTCTAGTATGAGTTGTATTTGTATGATATTATTATCAGAAGGCTAAACTAAAGGGCGGCCTAGCAAAAACCCACTCGCAAGGGCGCCCCATTGGATCTACATCACCCAACCGTTTCGATAATGGCACTGAAAATGCAAAATTAAAGAAATCATAAATGCGTTTGGGTGAAGTGGATCCAATGGGGCGCCCTTGCTACTGTTTTTTTTTTGGTGCAAGAGCATCCTTCATTTTAGCATTCCTATTATAGCTTTAGAAGAGCCTTTTTGATTAAAATTGGCAACCACCTTTGTCCTCCCCATAAGAAAAGCCGTGAGACTCAGCCCAAAGATCCACATCCCTTCAAACATTATTACTACAGGAATAGAAATTATAGGGTGTTTGGCCCCATCAGTACAAGAGTCTTGATTTTTACCTGCAGTTTAATATCCGCCAGTAAAGGTTATACTGGCAGATTATGGGCGCCGCCTAATATCCTTTAAAAGCAAATTAGTTTTTCTTTTACTAGTGGCCATGACCACCTGTATATTTATTTATCTGCACCGATGGTCATAGCCACCACTAGAAGATAAAATAAATGTTTTTTTAAACTTTAACAGCGGGTTTGACCGCCACTAAATACCTATTTTTTAAAGTAATTTAAATTATGAAAACCCCAAAAATGGGAATTACTATGATTTAACCGACGCTTTGAATTTATTGCCGACACGCGTGTCCACACGTCTCGACACTCCTTCGGACACTTCTAAATGTATTGCTAGAAGTGTTCAAGATAATGCGGGCGTGTCGACACGTATGTGTAATAATCAATGATTTTATGTGTATGTACGTGTCACCCTTCTAGATTTTTAGATGTTGCCATGTCAAACAATTCATATCCATGTCAAAATTCGATACACAATTCCATATTGACAAACTATGATTATATATGCTTTCTATTTTAGCTGTGCCCCCGTTTATAAAATTTAGGGGTTTGCCGTGTCTGACAATCCGTGTCAGTATCGACACGTGACTCTCGTGTCCGTGTCAACAAATCATGGGGGAATTTGTGGCGACTCAATCCAGCTACATAAATCTAAAGACTCCTTTACTTATGATAAAGAGTCATCCTGTCTGTTTATTATGCACAGATCAAACCAAATACAAGGTTTAGAAATATGTATCAGAATCATGGTTTTAAATTTCGACCGAAACTGAAATTTGGCGAAATTTCGAATTTCGGTCCGAAATTTCAAGAAAATGCAGTTTTTTTTTTTTTTTTTAAAGAAATGTTACAAAATTTTGACCGAAATTTCAAAATGAATTAAATAAGTTTTTTCAATTTTCGAAATTTCGGGGGTCCGAAACCGCTACCGAAACCGAAATTTTAAACCATGATCAGAATTACATAAACTTTTGGAGTTATACAGCTCTATTAACTAACCAAGTACAGAAATTCTGGAGCATCAATCAGCAAGTTTATATTCGAGTCCAAAGTGTGAGGACCAAGAAGGGTTCAGACATGAAGCAAGATTAGTGGCCTCAAGCAGGAAGCTGGCTCCACTCATATCAGTTTGATCTTTTAATTTGAGCCCTGCACCCTACTGCACAAACCATAACTTCCTATAGACAAGACAGCATAACAAGAACAGATACACGTATAAACATTGTTTACATATGAATGTTGCATGTGAACAAGGAGCTAAATGTTAGGTATGATATTCTAAGAAATCTTTGATCCACGAGATTCCTGCCTGCGATCACGTTCTTCACTTTTTACTGTGAACAACAATACAGTTCACAGTTAGAGGTCTATCTGCCATTTGTATTACTACAGATCATTAGTGTCCATGTTCATTCCAGAAAAAATGAGGATTTTCATTATCAATAGCAATATCCACTAGAAAATGGCAAACAACATTCCAGCCACGAGTCGCCATAATATCAATTTCATTTACATTTCTAAGTAATATTTGAGCTTTTAGGTGATGAGGAGTTTTATGATGAGAATGAAACTGCATATAGCGCATAACAAGACTGATGGAGCAGAAAATGCAAGACTTATCTACAACTAGTATTTGATTCTTCAAGACAAAAAAAGATTGTAAGTGATAAGATCAACCCATTATATGACATGAAGAAATAGAATTTAGACAACTTATGAATGGTGGAGCAAATAATGAAGATCTTACTGGCTAATTTGTGAAGAGCACTCTTAACTGCTTGCAGACAACCCACACCAAAACAAAACAGAATCAGTCACCAGCTTATTTTGGAGTGGTAAGATAGACACTTAAAGCTAATTTGAAGGAAAGAAGTGATTTTGCTGCTGACTTAAATTATATGACTGACAAAATAAGGAAAGCAAGAAATGATTTAATTTTCTCTAATCATGTTCCAGTTCCAGACCCCACAATGGCGGGAGCCTTGTGCACTGGGCTGCCCTTTATGTTCCAGTTCCAACCATGGTTTTAAATTTCGACCGAAATCGGAAATTTTGGATTTCGGTAATTTCGGATTTCGGTGGGGACCAAAACCGAAACGCACCGAAACCGAAATTCCAGAAATTTACCAAATTTCGTTTGAAATTTCAAAAATTTCAGGAATTTCGATCGAAATTACCGAAATTTCGGGTTTCGGCGATTTCGATCGAAATTTTGTACCAAAAAATCAGGGATTTCGTGGTTAATACCAAATTTAGCCCAAAATTTCGGGATTTCGGCTGAAATTTCGGTTTCGGATAAGTCCGAAATTTTAGCCGAAACCAAAATTTAAACCATGGTTCCAACTACCAAATACCAATTATTTTGAGCCCTTTCTGATCCAGGCTCATCTAGGACAGTAAAAACCATACAAGTGACACAGAGAGAAAAAGATACAGAATGAACTCGTATCAATGGAACTAGATGAAAATAAATAATACAATTGCAATAAGAGAATCCACGACATCATGCTTGTAAGTATTAACTGAACATATAATTGTTACTGACCTCAACAGTAAACTGCAGATCTTTACTGGTACTTATAAAAGACCTGAACTCAATCTACACAATAGGAAATGGGATGATAAATCAGAAAAAAAAAGAGAAGCTACAAATTTCACGTTTAAAGCCCACTCCTGTTACCTTAGAGCTATACTTCCAACCAATTTCTTGCACCACTCCAACAGATACAACCGAATGATGCGGGGTCACCTTTCCTGCTTCAGTATTAAGCTCTCTTCCATGAACAGACGCTCGGTTCATTTAGAGATACTTCATCCTCTGAGAGAAACTTCATTCAGCAAATAATTACATTATCAACCATTAAATGAAATAAATAACACAAAAATACAACTCAATTTCTGTCTGTGTTCATCCAAACAAAATACATCAAAAAAAATAAAAATAAATAAATTGATAAGCATTTCGATATAAAAATATTTATTATAGTAATCTACATAAAGAGGGCGAGCCGTGGAGCAATGGCAAGGTTGCTCCATTGTGACCTGGTGGTCACGGGTTTGAGTCACGGATGATGGCGTCTGAATCCGGGTCTGCGATCGCGCGGTCGGTAGAGGGCTTCCGCGGGGTCTGCAATCACAAACAAAGGGGGTCAGGGGGGTCCGGGGTGGGTCCCGGACGACCACTTCGACACCCAAGTCAGATCCTTCGATCAATCAATATAAAGGACAGCGAGAAGAGGAGAGGGTTCGATTAGGTTTACCAGGACCAAGGCGCAGGTTCTTTTTTGGGTGTACGGATGGATGGGTCGGAGGGGACTAACAGGGAGAGTGGGATTAAGTTCCTAGTCTCCTCTGTTGTTGCCTTGCCTATTTTTCTGGTTGTTTTGTGGGTGTGGTACCCGATCCCGCGAGAGGGGTGGGGCGCGAGCCGCCGCGCTCTCTCTCTTGGTCTCTCGTATCCACGCGATTGGCGTGTGCATTTTAATGTTGATTTGAATTAATCTTTCCTGTGAACTTGGGATCACTAAGGCAATCCGAATTCCACACGAAAGAGACTGACAGAGTCGCCACCTAGATGTGGGATCTAGGACCCGTAATTAACCAGAAATCTAGACTCGCTACCTGGTTACGAGAATGGAAGGTATGGGGAGTTATCCGCCACATGCACCATTCCTGCCCGATAATCGGTCTTCGATTCCAAAAGCTAATTCTTTTAAATTTATTTTAAATGGCTCATTCAACTCTATGTTAATGTGCGAACTAAGTGACATGCATCCTATGATCTAATTTTAATGTGAATCCTAGATGTGTATCTTGATTTATTAATTTGTCTGGATTCATTCTAAGTGAAAGTTCTCCTAGAATTCTAATTTCATGGAAAATCCTAAGTGATTTGATTAAGCATTTACAAGAAAATTAATATCCAAAACACCATAATTTGTTATGGTGCCGACTCGCGGGTGGTATGCCGTCAGACATCCAAGCTGCCTACGTACCCAAGCCTCACTGGGATCAGAGTCGACGTAGTTCGGTGCACCTAAGCTAAGCTACTTATGCCTAACTCAACTAGGACACCGACCTAGACGGGATTGACTGTTTCAACAGTTTTAGGAGAAGTTATTTAATTCAAGTTGAGGATTTTATTATCTTAGGATTTCATCTAAGATGCTATATGATTCTCATCTAAATGCAAATGGTCCCTTAGACTAATGCAGGTTTGCCTACATCCTAGTTTACTAGGCTTGTCCTAGGGAAAGATTGGGTGACTAGTGTAACTAGACCTATGGCACGGTTGCTATACATAGCAAACGTCCGTGATGAGGCTGGACTCCTAACTCTAGGACTCCCTAAAACTTAGGACACAACACGACACGACACCATTGTTCCTAAATTGGGCTCTAAGGGTTCTTACGACGGAAACCATAATCCAATGGTTCCGAGAGACACGAGATGAATCGAGATGATGAATAGTGTGAGGGAATGGGAAAGATAGAGAAATGTGCGACTGAACTTGGGAGTGCCAAATTGCCTACGTACCCCGTGATGGGGATCAAGCCACACGTAGTTCCACTGGGGAGGTTGCTTGGATTTTGGAAAACAAGATTGGTATTTGGATCAGGAATCGGGTTTGTATTTGAGCATTGGACTTGAGATTCAGAAACATTGATTTAGCAATGAGATTTTGGAATTGGGAATTTGCATCAAAGAATTGAGCATACAGGAATCATCAAGGGTTTGAATTTTGGGAATTCAAAATGGGCGGGCTTATGAGATTCGGCCAAATGGATTCAAACATGCGACTCAGATTGTGTTGGGATATGACTTGGTTAGGCAAAAGGGAGGAAGTTCTATTAGGTGTAAAAGGGCATTAGTAGAATAGGGGAATGACTCGGTTGTGACATGGAAGGCCGCAACTTGGTCGAATGCGACTCGGTTGCATTGGGATGGGTTGATTAAGGAATTGGATTGAGTCAACTAAGGGGAGAGTCCAATTAGTTAAAGAGGTTGAGCATACTCGACTAGAGAGTTGGGTCAACTCGACTAGGGAGGTTGGCTAGAGTTGACTCAGTTGAGCTGGGTTGGGATCCCACTTGGTTGGATTGTATTGGGGCGTTTTGACTTAAGCTGCAGGTGGCCTGGCTGGGTTAGATTTAATGTAACCAAATTTATGGATAAATGGTGTGCCTCAGTGAGTGGACAAAGGTATGGCTTGGGTTGATGTGTGGCTATGGTTATAGGGTTTAAGGCTTATGGGTATGGGGTTTAGTGAGTCGGGTCTAAGTTAGGAGCAAACCCGAGACTAGCCATGGTCTAACCAGGAGGAAGCAGGGTACAAACCAGGGTGCGGACCAGGGTGCACCAGGGTGCGAACCAGCAGGGAACCAGGGTGCGAACCAGCAGGGGAACCAGGGTGCAACCAGCAGGGAACCTGGGTGCAACCAGCAGCGAACCTGGGTGCGAACCAGCAGGGAACCAGGGTGCGAACCAGCAGGGGAACCAGGGTGCAACCAGGAGGGAACCTGGGTGCAACCAGCAGCGAACCTGGGTGCAACCAGGGTCTAACCAGAGTGCGAACCAGCAGGGAACCAGGGTGCGAACCAATATCGAACCAGGGTGCGAACCAGTAGGGAACCAGGGTGCAACCAGCAGGGAACCAGGGTGCAACCAGTAGGGAACCAGGGTGCAACCAGCAGGGGAACCAGGGTGCGAATCAGTAGGGAACCAGGGTGCAACCAGCATCGAACCTGGGTGCAACCAGCAGCGAACCTGGGTGCAACCAGGGTCTAACCAGAGGCTAACCAGGGGGAAAACAGACCCTACATGCTTCCTAACATGGTTTTTCTTTTAAAGTAAAAGATATGCATGAAAACAGACCCTACATAGAATTGAAATAAATGCCTACCTCTTTGGAAACCCACTTTGTGTTTGATTTTTCTTTGATGGTAATTCCTTGAAGATGATTCCTTGCTTGATAATGACTGCTTTTGATATATATCACCCAACGTATAAAATCACCCGATCCGGCAAGGATGGCCGAACCCTTGAAGAGATGAGGGAGAGGGATGAATTTTCTAAGAGAGGGGTTCTTTTTCTTCTTTTTGTTGGATGGTGGGATGAGAGGGTATTTATAGGAGAATGGGATAGGAGGTTAGGTGAGGTTAGGTGAGGTTAGGTAAGGTTAGGTGGGGTTAGGTGGTTAGGTGAGGTTATGTGAGGTTAGGTGAGGTTTGGATGGTTAGGATGAGAGGAGAGGTTAGGTGAGGTTAGGTGAGGTTTGGATGGTTAGGATGAGAGGAGAGGTTAGGTGGTTTTGGATGGTTAGACCCAGGTCAAGATCTGCCATTGATCTAACGATTTACGGAAATCGGGTCTCGGAATGGAATCAGGGTTCGGGCTATGAAGTGACCCTATCTTATTTTGTCCCGATTGATGATCCGTAAAGTCAGATCAAGATATTAATGACCTAAAACATATATTAGGTTATTGTTGGTTAAAGTAAAGCAAAATGTGGGTGTCTACAGATGCCCCTCTTTGGTAGAGACGACGTAGTCATCGAATACCAAAGTTAAAATGACAGAACCATTTTGCGTAACTTTAATCGACAAAGGAACCCCCTAAACACAATGCAACCTAATATAATGCAAGACCTTAGATGAAATCCTAGAATTGGAATGCAATAAAACAAACCCGCTGCGGTGCCGCTGGCAACGAGAGAAATGGGATACCATTTTCAAATGGATTTTCGGAGGGAAAGGAATATCGCTTTTGAACAGCTTCAGAGGAAATGAGACGTCATTTTCAAATGGTCTCAGAGAGAATAATGGATGACTTTTGAAAGATTCTTAATGAAAATGCAGCATCATTTTTGAATGGGCTTGGGCAAGATAAAATACCGTATTTATACGGATTCCAAGGAAATGAGACATCATAGTTGTATGATGTTCAAAGGGTATAAGAGATCATTGTTGTATGGACTTGAAGAGAATGAAATACCGTATTTGTACGGATTCCAAGGAAATGAGACATCATAGTTGTATGATGTTCAAAGGGGATAAGAGATCAAAGTTGTATGGACTCGAAGAGAATGAAATACCGTATTTGTACGGATTCCAAGGAAATGAGACATCATAGTTGTATGATGTTCAAAGAGGATAAGAGACCATAGTTGTATGGACTTGAAGAGAATGAAATACCGTATTTGTACGGATTCCAAGGAAATGAGACATCATAGTTGTATGATGTTCAAAGGGGATAAGAGACCATAGTTGTATGGACTCGAAGAGAATGAAATACCGTATTTGTACGGATTCCAAGGAAATGAGACATCATAGTTGTATGATGTTCAAAGGGTATAAGAGACCATAGTTGTATGGACTCGAAGAGAATGAAATACCGTATTTGTAAGGATTCCAAGGAAATGAGACATCATAGTTGTATGATGTTCAAAGGGGATAAGAGACCATAGTTGTATGGACTCGAAGAGAATGAAATACCGTATTTGTACGGATTCCAAGGAAATGAGACATCATAGATGTATGATGTTCAAAGAGGATAAGAGACCATAGTTGTATGGACTCGAAGAAAAGAGGCACCGTTCACAAACGGGCTCAAGGAGAAGACAAGACCATTCACAAATGGACTCGAGAAATGAGGCACCATTCACAAACGGGCTCAAGGAGGACGATACCATTCACAAATGGATTCGAGAAAAGAGGCGCCATTCACAAATGGGCTCAAGGATAAGACAAGACCATTCACAAATGGACTCGAGAAATGAGGCACCATTCACAAACGGGCTCAAGGAGAAGACGAGACCATTCACAAATGGATTCGAGAAATGAGGCACCGTTCACAAACGGGCTCGAAGAATTTAGAGATTTTTTATGAACTTGAATTTGACGTAGGATTGGATTTTTTTTATTTTTTTTTTTAATTAAGGATTTGGATTTGATAAATTTTTTTATTTTTGGAAAATGAGGTACCGTCCGCAAACGGGCTCAAGGAGAAGATGAGACCATTCACAAATGGCCTCGAGAACAGAGGCACCGTTCACAAACGGGCTCAAAGAGGACATTAGAGCATTCACAAATGGACTCAGAGAATGAGAAACCTGTTCACAAACGGGTTCAAGGAGAAGACGAGACCATTCACAAATGGACTCGAGAAATGAGGCACCTTTCACAAAAGGGCTCAAAGAGGACATGAGATTTTTCATGAACTTGAATTTGACGTAAGATTGGATTTGTTTGAATCGGGGATTGGATTTGATGAATTTTGGATTTTTTTTTTTTTTTTTTTTTTTGAACTCAATGAAATCGGGGACATTATAGATCGTGCCCAGTAAAGATATTGGAAACCAAGACTTTGACGAATGATGAGACGACCAACCTTATGAACGAAGAACCATTAGTAACAAGAATGGATTAGGAACACTTTTATGAAACTTCAACAAGATTTTTCTCAATGAGACTGTTGGTCTTGTCTTCTGGGGATTTTGATAACTGAAACCTTGAACAAGATACTTGAAATTGGTAATTTAGAACAACGGCTCTCTAACATGGAAAAGCGGGATCTGTTTTTTGACAGGTGCTTAGATGAACATTTCTTGACCAGGATAGTATTTAACTAACCGGAAGGAAATTCTGAATTTTAATGGTTCATCTTTCTGAGAAATTGGCTCAACCACCATTGCATCTGGGGCTCTTCCAAGCTTAAGGTGCCTTCCTGGGGTATGATCTTTTTACGGAAGCTGGGCTTTCTGATGTTTCTACTTCTGAACTCTTCTGAGTTGATCTTCTTTGAAATGTAGCTGTTTGACTAGATTCTCGAACCCTTTCAGGTATAATTGCAGGGAGCTGCCTAGGCCGGGCCTCCTTCACCAAGACAGTTACATCATTTGGACATAGGAACGACGATTGACTCTTTCTAAAGAGAAAACTTAGATGAAAGGCACTACTGAAAGGATTGAGCAGCCCTGAAGGAGTGAACTTAGAATAACAAAGATTGACTGACTATACTGACAAACACAGTGATGCTTCTGACTTAGTTAATATTTTGTTTGGTAAGTCTATCCTTTCGAGGAATAGTTTTTCAATTGGTAAACACTGGACTTTTTCCTTAAAACAGTAATGCCTCAAGGATTTAATTACGCCCCCTAAGATTGCTTAGCTTCAATGCCCCCAGTTTTGAGGATATCACTTGAATTTGCTTGAACTTCAGTTGATCTTCAGTCTTGATACCAGCTGTAGCCTTCTTATAATGATTCTCTTACCGTGACCAAGTCACCTCTTCGGGGTTTTTAACTTGGCGGACCGCGCTAGCCTTAACTTTTGCCTGAACCACCATTCTAGGTTTTCGATCCAGCAGGCTATCCCCTTAGCTTTTGCCTAAGCCGCCCTTTCGGGTTTTCAACTTAGCAGGGGAATGATCTTAAATTTTGCCTAGACCGCCCTTTCAGGTTTTCAGTCTAGCAGATCTTCAAACTCCGTTCGTTTTCTTATTCATCATTTTTTTTTATTGTGTCTCGGGACCTAGCTCATTAGTTCTGAACACCAGAAGGACTTTATAGGTAGGATAGGGCTTTTCAAAGAATGGCTTAAGGTTCAACAAAGATTTCGACCGAACCTGTGAACAGGTTGCCTACATATCCCAAGGTAGGAATCAGGTCGTGTGTAGGTCAAGGCGAATGCCCCTAGTTTGAAGATCAATTGTTTGAAGGTTAATTGATTTTTTTCCTTTTTTCTTTTCTTTCTGGAACAATTAACTTCTCTTCTTTTGGAACTTGTCCCTCTTTTTTTTTTTGGAACGATTGATTTTTCTTTTTCTTTTTTTTTGAATCGACCGAACTCGGTTTAACCGAGCTGCCTACGTACCCCAGTGTAGGGATCAGGTCTCGCGTAGTTCGGGGCGGATGCCCCTAGTTTGATGGGTTTTCAAGAAAATTTGATTCAGGCTCGAAGGGTTTGCAAACCGGTATTCTTTTGACGTTGGGTTCTGATTTTGGGATTTATTCGGCCAAAGGAGGCCTTCCGATGTTCAAATTGGGAATCGATCTAGGTTACTAGGGTCCCTCTGGTACTGATTATTTATTTATTTTTTCTTTTCTTTTTTTTCACAGAATTTGACGGCATTTCCAGGTAAGAGATAATGGATCTTCTTCTTCCAAGATTCTAATACGTGCTTTTGATTTTCATAGAGTGAAACTTGTTCTTTGACATCCTCCATCTATGGATTCGTACTCTCGATATCTGATGATCACTTTTCATTGTTTGCTCTTGAACTTTTCATCTTGAATTTGTTGGCTTTATGTTATGAATTTGAGAACCAAGGTCATTGATTGGAAATATGAAAGTTGTTTCCACTCTATGCCCCTTGTATAGCATATATCTTCTCACTTTCTTCATTTTCTTTGAGCTTTCCATCTATGTCTTGCCCCTGGTATCGGTTGTAGCTTTTCTAGACAATCTTCTTATTCTTGAAATAATTTTATCAATTCTTCACACTCTTTAGAGGGTAATGTATTTTCAATCGGCATTCACTGAATCAAAGTTTCAGTGCCAGTGTTTATCATTTCAATTTCATCTTTGAAAGGTTGGGATTGGCGCTCCTCCTCTCGTTCAAGTAATTGCTGTGACTCAAGTGGAGTTTCGTCAATTTTGTCCTCATTTGAAGAGGGAGTCTTATTTTAAGATCAGAAGCACACTTAAGAACAGACACAAGTGAACTTTTTGGAACTGACTGAAATTTTATTTAAAGAAAAGCTATTACATCAGACGACCTATCCTGAACATGCTCAGGATTCACAACTCTAAATAAGAAAGGGAAACAGAAGATAACTTGCCTGGACTAGGCATTGACCTTTAACTGTAAGACCGGACTCAACAATTATACTGACCATGATGACTGACTCAACATAAAATAGTAAGTGACTAAAACTTTAACTGCTGCAACTGTTTGGCGTTGAAGGCTCGGCGAAGGCTGGTTCGTTCTGAACATCATCATGGCTGATACTTTCAATTTTGGACAATGATGACTGATTCGCATAGGGAAATGCCCCTAGCTCAAGGATTCTGAGAGTGAACTCTGAAGGACTTAGCAAAATAATCTTGAAAAAGGTAGCCCCTAGAGGAGGAACAGACCAGGGGTACAAGCAAGATTGGATTATCTGGACCAGGCATGATCAGATCATGAGAACGCATAATCGAAAGATTGTGAGATTCTGCATCTGCCAGTTAGGGGATGGCATGAAGATACGATCGAATCGTATGACAGAAGAACGAAAGGCGCACGATCAAAAGATTAGATGAGATAGCATAAGATTGCTTTCAACGGATAGATCATGAATGACTAATCCTATGAGATCTTTGGAAATGATGGGATTTATATCCTAACCCAAAGGGAATTTTTTTTTTTTTCACATTTTATCAGTGTTACCTGAAGGCATCAACCTTAATCCTAATCTATCGGAGTGGAGAGAGAATCTCGACTCATGACTTTGTTCGTGTATATAAGGACCGATCGTGACCATTGGAAGATGGACCACGGCCTAATCTAGACACCAATGGGTAGGATATCCTAAACTAGGCTCACACACGTGATGCACATGTGTTCGTATACTACATGCATGTGTAGGTTAATCTAGGGGTAAGGCCAAGAGTTCCCTTAGCGCGAATCCCTGCTCGATATACTGTACCAGTGTCCGGCGTATCAGTACGTGAACAAGAGATCCGTTTACGTACCATAAAGGTACCAGGCTAAGGGTGGAATGCTTCTCTAGCACAGAGGCACCAGGTGATGAAATCCCAGTCAACCATGCTAGATAACACTCCGGGTTCCTAAAATAGGACGTGTGTGCACGTGAGATGCAAGAGTTTAGATGCAAGTGATGTAAGTGTGTGCAATAAGTTCGCGCGATCTATGATGCCTTCAGGTTTTGTTAGATTAAGTTTGAGTAAAATGTGATGAGAAAATAAAACAAGACAAACTAATCTGACAAGTATACAAGAGATAGAGTTCTTATGAGCCAGTTAAATTAAATTCAAATGAATTATCTTTTGGAATTTTAATGAAGTTAGGTGATCCCCAGCAGAGTCGCCAGACTGTGGTACCCGATCCCGCGAGAGGGGTGGGGCGCGAGCCGCCGCGCTCTCTCTCTTGGTCTCTCGTATCCACGCGATTGGCGTGTGCATTTTAATGTTGATTTGAATTAATCTTTCCTGTGAACTTGGGATCACTAAGGCAATCCGAATTCCACACGAAAGAGACTGACAGAGTCGCCACCTAGATGTGGGATCTAGGACCCGTAATTAACCAGAAATCTAGACTCGCTACCTGGTTACGAGAATGGAAGGTATGGGGAGTTATCCGCCACATGCACCATTCCTGCCCGATAATCGGTCTTCGATTCCAAAAGCTAATTCTTTTAAATTTATTTTAAATGGCTCATTCAACTCTATGTTAATGTGCGAACTAAGTGACATGCATCCTATGATCTAATTTTAATGTGAATCCTAGATGTGTATCTTGATTTATTAATTTGTCTGGATTCATTCTAAGTGAAAGTTCTCCTAGAATTCTAATTTCATGGAAAATCCTAAGTGATTTGATTAAGCATTTACAAGAAAATTAATATCCAAAACACCATAATTTGTTATGGTGCCGACTCGCGGGTGGTATGCCGTCAGACATCCAAGCTGCCTACGTACCCAAGCCTCACTGGGATCAGAGTCGACGTAGTTCGGTGCACCTAAGCTAAGCTACTTATGCCTAACTCAACTAGGACACCGACCTAGACGGGATTGACTGTTTCAACAGTTTTAGGAGAAGTTATTTAATTCAAGTTGAGGATTTTATTATCTTAGGATTTCATCTAAGATGCTATATGATTCTCATCTAAATGCAAATGGTCCCTTAGACTAATGCAGGTTTGCCTACATCCTAGTTTACTAGGCTTGTCCTAGGGAAAGATTGGGTGACTAGTGTAACTAGACCTATGGCACGGTTGCTATACATAGCAAACGTCCGTGATGAGGCTGGACTCCTAACTCTAGGACTCCCTAAAACTTAGGACACAACACGACACGACACCATTGTTCCTAAATTGGGCTCTAAGGGTTCTTACGACGGAAACCATAATCCAATGGTTCCGAGAGACACGAGATGAATCGAGATGATGAATAGTGTGAGGGAATGGGAAAGATAGAGAAATGTGCGACTGAACTTGGGAGTGCCAAATTGCCTACGTACCCCGTGATGGGGATCAAGCCACACGTAGTTCCACTGGGGAGGTTGCTTGGATTTTGGAAAACAAGATTGGTATTTGGATCAGGAATCGGGTTTGTATTTGAGCATTGGACTTGAGATTCAGAAACATTGATTTAGCAATGAGATTTTGGAATTGGGAATTTGCATCAAAGAATTGAGCATACAGGAATCATCAAGGGTTTGAATTTTGGGAATTCAAAATGGGCGGGCTTATGAGATTCGGCCAAATGGATTCAAACATGCGACTCAGATTGTGTTGGGATATGACTTGGTTAGGCAAAAGGGAGGAAGTTCTATTAGGTGTAAAAGGGCATTAGTAGAATAGGGGAATGACTCGGTTGTGACATGGAAGGCCGCAACTTGGTCGAATGCGACTCGGTTGCATTGGGATGGGTTGATTAAGGAATTGGATTGAGTCAACTAAGGGGAGAGTCCAATTAGTTAAAGAGGTTGAGCATACTCGACTAGAGAGTTGGGTCAACTCGACTAGGGAGGTTGGCTAGAGTTGACTCAGTTGAGCTGGGTTGGGATCCCACTTGGTTGGATTGTATTGGGGCGTTTTGACTTAAGCTGCAGGTGGCCTGGCTGGGTTAGATTTAATGTAACCAAATTTATGGATAAATGGTGTGCCTCAGTGAGTGGACAAAGGTATGGCTTGGGTTGATGTGTGGCTATGGTTATAGGGTTTAAGGCTTATGGGTATGGGGTTTAGTGAGTCGGGTCTAAGTTAGGAGCAAACCCGAGACTAGCCATGGTCTAACCAGGAGGAAGCAGGGTACAAACCAGGGTGCGGACCAGGGTGCACCAGGGTGCGAACCAGCAGGGAACCAGGGTGCGAACCAGCAGGGGAACCAGGGTGCAACCAGCAGGGAACCTGGGTGCAACCAGCAGCGAACCTGGGTGCGAACCAGCAGGGAACCAGGGTGCGAACCAGCAGGGGAACCAGGGTGCAACCAGGAGGGAACCTGGGTGCAACCAGCAGCGAACCTGGGTGCAACCAGGGTCTAACCAGAGTGCGAACCAGCAGGGAACCAGGGTGCGAACCAATATCGAACCAGGGTGCGAACCAGTAGGGAACCAGGGTGCAACCAGCAGGGAACCAGGGTGCAACCAGTAGGGAACCAGGGTGCAACCAGCAGGGGAACCAGGGTGCGAATCAGTAGGGAACCAGGGTGCAACCAGCATCGAACCTGGGTGCAACCAGCAGCGAACCTGGGTGCAACCAGGGTCTAACCAGAGGCTAACCAGGGGGAAAACAGACCCTACATGCTTCCTAACATGGTTTTTCTTTTAAAGTAAAAGATATGCATGAAAACAGACCCTACATAGAATTGAAATAAATGCCTACCTCTTTGGAAACCCACTTTGTGTTTGATTTTTCTTTGATGGTAATTCCTTGAAGATGATTCCTTGCTTGATAATGACTGCTTTTGATATATATCACCCAACGTATAAAATCACCCGATCCGGCAAGGATGGCCGAACCCTTGAAGAGATGAGGGAGAGGGATGAATTTTCTAAGAGAGGGGTTCTTTTTCTTCTTTTTGTTGGATGGTGGGATGAGAGGGTATTTATAGGAGAATGGGATAGGAGGTTAGGTGAGGTTAGGTGAGGTTAGGTAAGGTTAGGTGGGGTTAGGTGGTTAGGTGAGGTTATGTGAGGTTAGGTGAGGTTTGGATGGTTAGGATGAGAGGAGAGGTTAGGTGAGGTTAGGTGAGGTTTGGATGGTTAGGATGAGAGGAGAGGTTAGGTGGTTTTGGATGGTTAGACCCAGGTCAAGATCTGCCATTGATCTAACGATTTACGGAAATCGGGTCTCGGAATGGAATCAGGGTTCGGGCTATGAAGTGACCCTATCTTATTTTGTCCCGATTGATGATCCGTAAAGTCAGATCAAGATATTAATGACCTAAAACATATATTAGGTTATTGTTGGTTAAAGTAAAGCAAAATGTGGGTGTCTACAGTGGGAGCCGAGAAAAAAGGATCCTTCTCTTCTTCCCCTCTCTTGCTTTTTAAAGGGTGGCGCGCAGACCTTTTCATCATTATGGAGAGAAGACCTTCCTTGGCGGGATTGGGCCGTTCCCCTGTCTGGACGGCGCGCGCGGTTTCGCTAGATAATCCCTTTCATAATTTGTGATGATGAGGTTTGGACGGCGAGAAGGTGATACGTGTCGTAATCGTACGGTCTTGCCGTTTCCCAACGTCTTTCTTCATGATGGTTAGGCACTATTGGTGCATGGACGACATGTGGTGAGATTCGGGAGTGGCGCCGTATTTATGTCCCATCATAACACCCCCTTACTCCTTTGGTCCATTTAATGGGCCAAGGGAGTAATGTCTGGTCAAGCGACACCATGGTGAGGGCATTTATGGGGGCTCCGTAGTACGAGGAGACGTGCAGTTTCATCCGGCGGTTATCCCCGGGAAATGGCAGCGTTATTATTGGTCGCCTTGTTTCGAGATACAAGGTTTTCTTCCTTGAGCTTGAAAAGGAGGACTACCCCGGCGCTCGATTATTACCTCTCTTTTTTTCTGAGATAGGTGTTTCTCCGCACCTTTTTTCAACAACATGTCTGGTTCCCCTTCGCGAGTTAGGGGCAAGGCCCTTCTTTCCCAGGAATCGTCGAGTGTCCCCGACTTGTCCTCCGACCCAGAGGAGGACCTTGCGGCTCGTCGGAAAAGGCCTAGGAGGGACTCGGGCCCTTCCTCGGGCTTTCCCCCCCTTCGTCTTTCCTCCTTGCCTAGGAAGGACAAGTCGTCTCGATCCCGTGTCGCCAGGGAGTGGTCTTTTTTCTCCCGGGCCTATCAACAGGGGATGGAACTGCGTGGCCATGTTTCGAAGATGGGTAAGGAGATTGAGGACTTGAAGCAGGAGAACGAGGCATTGCAGAGAAAGGTTCACTCCCTCAACGAGCAGCTGCTTGAATACGAGGTGGACCCCCTGCTGGAGAGCTCCTGGGAAGAGGAGGGGAACCCTTCGGGAGAGGAGTCTTCTTCCGATTAGTTTCTGGCTTTTCCTGTTTTTCTGTTTTTTTTTTCTTCCCCTTTCCTGTCGGGGATTTTGGGGCCTGCGTGCCCTGTGCTTTGTTTCTTATCCCCCCTCCTTTTTTGTAGGCCTGTGGGCTAAGAGGATGTGAATGGATGATCTTTATGAGTTTGTGCCGTGTTTCTGATGCTGCTTTTCCCGTCCGTTTGGTATATATTTTCTTTGTTACGAGGAATTGTGACGTTTTGCCCGAACCTGTGTGGGGTTCTGAGCCTTTACCTATCGCGTTTAGTTTTCCTCCGCCTATTGTGTTTGTATGTCGAGCTCTTGTGCCTTGGCTCTGGGCCCAGGCGCGCGTTTTTCCTCTAGTGGAATTGAGGTCGGATCTCTTTGCTTGGTTTCCCACCTCCGGACCCTTCCCTTTCATTAGGTGGGGAGGAGTTGAAAGTGATTTGTGATGATGAGGTTTGGGCGGCGAGAAAGTGACACGTGTCGTAATCGTACGGTCTTGCCGTTTCCCAACGCCTTTCTTCATGATGGTTAGGCACTATTGGTGCATGGGCGACACGTGGCGAGATTTGAGAGTAGCGCCGTATTTATGTCCCATCATAACACCCCCTTACTCATTTGGTCCATTTAATGGGCTAAGGGAATAATGTCTGGTCAAGCGACGCCATGATGAGGGCATTTATGGGGGCTCCGTAGTACGAGGAGACGTGCTGTTTTGTCCGGTGGTTCATTCCCGAGGAATTGTAGTGCCATCACGCGGTGCTGGCCGATCATCCAATAGGAAGCAAACACGCGTAGGGCAAGTTGCTTCGTTTTCTTGCCCAAGGGTTTCTCATAGGGTTTATAAAGGGTGACTTCTTCCGTCTTTTACACAGATCGCCTTCTCGCTCTTTTCTCCTTCTTTGCTTTCTTTCGGGCTTGCCAGAGATGTCGTTGTCTTTCCAGGGTCTCTCTGTAAGTGACGAGGGGAAAGCTGCTACCGAGGGGAGTCCTCCCAGTAGCCTCGAGACAAACCCTGACGGGTTGGGGCCTCAACAAACAATTCCTGAGCGGAGTCCGCCTCAGGGGTTTCCCCCTCCCCTTTACGAGAGGAAGTCCCATGAAGCTTTTGTTCATCGCAACCGCTCGTTCTTCTCTTATGTTCATGGTAGGGGAATGGAGGTTTGTAACCGAATGATCGACATGGATCGAGAGATCGCGGCCTTGCGTGCGGAGAACGACTTGTTGAGGAACCGGGTGAGGTGGCTAAATGACCGGACATCGGTGGGCCTGGCGGATCCAGATTGGGGGAGTTCTTCGGAGGCGGAGCATAGCGATAAGGAGCTTTCTGATGCGGGAAATTCTTTCAGTGGCTAGTCGCTTTAGGCGGGAGGGAACGGGCTGAGTGGGACTTTGGAGGGGCTCTTTCCCTTTTTTCTCTCTTTTTTTTTACTGGGGGTCTCGGGGGCCCGGGTCTGCGTGCCCTATCTTTTTGTCTTTACTCTCCTCCCTCTTTTTGTAGGCCCGTGGGCTAGAAGGAAATAGTTATGAATGGCTCTTTTTTTTTTGTATTGACGACTCGTATCTTATGCTTCCTTTCCCTTTACGCAGTAGCCGAATTATTTCGAGCGGAGCGGTAGGAATAAGACCGGGCCTTTGTCATGCGACCCGAGCCCTTCTCACCATGCTCGGTATTTTTCATCTAGTGGAATTGTAAACCGGACCCTTGTGGTGGGTCCCGAGCCTTTTCCCACTATGCTCGGTATTTTTCATCTAGTGGAATTGTAAGCCAGACCCTTGTGGTGGGTCCCGAGCCTTTTCCCACTGTACTTGGTATTTTTCATTCGGTGGAGTTGTAAACTGGTCCCCTTCTTTGATTAGGTGGTGATGGCTTGCTAGGGAAGTCATTTAGCGGTAGGGGTAGTAACGTCTTTTTCGTCGGGGGGAAATGGCGCTTCGATTTTTGGCTGTTTCCTCGAATTTCCCAATTGACGCCACGTGTCCGCGTCCCATCGGATTAGACAGGGAGGGAGATTAATCGACGTGTGTTGAAACCCTAGCTCTTTTTAAGGCCTTTCTGGGGATTTCATTCTCGCTTTATCTCTTTGTCTCTCTCAGGTGGAGTGGGCTCCCTTCTGCGTTGATTTCTCTAGGTGCCGTTCTTCACCAACTTCCCTCTGGTTTTTGCCCTTCCCCGTTTATCTGCCTCGGTGAGTTATGTGCTTTTTACTTCGTCTGTCATTTGATTATTTTACGATGTCTGTCGCAACCGGTTCCCAGAGTCCGTCTTCCGAGTCAGTAGAAGTAGTGGAGAGGGCTCTGCCAAGGAAAAGGAGGCGGTTGGTGAAAGGCGGGGGCGGCTCTCGAGATGAACAGCTGCCTAGGGAGTTGGAAGATAGCTCCGGGGCTTCTGGATCGTAGTTGGGGGCCGCTCCCTTTGAATCTCCCGCTCAAGTCTCTTCTGCTCGCGAAGCGGAGATTAGGGACATTCGGTCTGGTGCCGTTATCCGCCCTGGCCGGGTGGCGCGTTGTAGGAGTACTTTGGAAGAAGGGGCGGCGGAGAGGATTCGAAGGGAGTTTCACATTCCCGAGGACTATAGGATTAGGGTTCCTTCTTTTAGGGATGGGGTGTGCGAGGGTGCTACGGAGGAGGAGGTAGATTTCTACGTGGAGGCTTTTCGGGCGGGGATTAGGTTTCCGCTCTTGGGTATTATAGTAGAGGCCCTCGAGTTTTACCGAGTGGCCCCCTCCCAACTGGCGCCCAATAGTTGGCGTACTCTCTTGGCCTTTGTGGCCAAGGTGGGTCTTCACAAGGTTCAACCTACCCTTCCTCTGCTCCGGAGTTGCGTAGCCCTTAGCCCATTGGTGAAGGGGGAGGATGGCTGGTTGTACCTGACCCAGCGTCCCCAAGTGAAGATTGCGGCGAACTTGCCCTCTTCCATTAAGAAGTGGAAAGAAGAGTACGTGTTCATCATTCCCCCGTCGGATGCGGGTTGGGGCTTCCCCCATTCTTGGAGGCGCTCTGTTGAGTGGCGAAGGAAAGCCCTCCCCGACGAGTCCGACTGTAGCAAGTTCGACTTGGAGAAGCTTGCCTCCGGGGAGCCTATTGACATTTCTGAGTTTAGATGGGAGAGGGGTCTGAGGAGGCTCGGTTTGCTGGGTTTTGTGGAGAGGAGAACTTGCTGTACGGGCAAGGAAGTGGGCGAGATTTCCGCCAGTCATCGTGGTGAGCCTTTTTCCCTGGGTTGGTCTCCCCCTCGCTTCCCTCTTCCTTTCTTTTTTTATTTTAGCTGTCATTTTCTTTGCGCTGAGTTGCTGTTGCTCTTCTGTTTTTGGCAGCAGACATGTCTTCTCCCGGTGATGCTGTAAGGGGAAAGGGGGTCACGGCGACAGCGGCCAAGGGTCTGGTTAACCGTAAGAAGATCCCTTCAGGCTTCATGACTGCGGCCTGGATAGATCGGTCGCAAACAAGGCTTCCCGCGTCCGCACCGTCGAGTTCTTCCGGTTGGTCGGTTGGAGAGAAGGATACGGCTAGGCCTCCTCCCCGGGAGTTGGAACCTCCCGCCAATAGGGTTGCCCCTTCTTGTGCCAAACAGGGGAAGACCGGCCGTGGGGCCCGTCCTCCTGCCGCTTTTGCGGAGGACATGCCGAGTCGGCTGGAAGGGTCGGTTATGACCAAGCTGCTTCTGGAGCGGATGGAGCTTTCCCCGCAGTGCTATCAGACGCAAGGAGAACTATTTATACCCGACTGGAAGATTGGTGTTGAGGATAGCGTCCTCAGAAATCCCCAGGTTGGGGTGGAGCTAGGGTTGATGACCGCCCTTCCTGGTGATGAGGCTGAGTTAGAAGGCTTCAACCGCAGGGCCCTGAGGGCTTGGTATCTTCAGTCGATGTCTTGCGTAAGTACCGGGTGGCTGGTCCTTTCTGCTTTCATTTTTTCTCTTTTTGGGTTGTCTTCGCAGCAATTCTTTGATGTTTTATTTGTGGCGGGGGCTTTTGTAGGCCCAAACTTTCGCCAGGAAGATGCTGCAGTACATGGTTGAGGATGAGTCCGAGATCGGTGCCTTCGAGGACCGAGTTCGAAAGTTGAGCGAGGACCTGGAGAAGGCCCAAGCCGAAAAGGCAGCGCTTGACGACACCGTTTCTCAACTCCGGGGGGAACTCCAGCTGGCCGAGGATGGGAGGAACCGTGCGGAAAATAACTTTGTGGTGGCCCAGTAAACTTTCGCTGATGAGCTGGTGAAAACGCGGGAGGAATGGCGAGATTTCGAGGAGTTTTTTTAAGGCCGCAGCCTCATTCAGCGTGGATATTGAGATAGATGCTTTCGTTGAATGCCCGCGGCGCGTTGTGAGGTTGATTCTTCCTTCCCTCTCGAGAAGTTGGTGCACGAGGCCGAGGAAGGCGTTCCGGAGGATCTTTTGCCGGCACCAGTGGATACACCGAGACCGGTCGAGGATCCGGCGGTTGCCTCGGAAGTTCCTGTAGTTACTGAGACCTCTAAGGGGGCTCGGACGCCTTGGGGATTTGCTTCTTTTCATGGTTCCATTGACATGCTTGGTCTGTAATAACTTTTGAACTCTCTTTTTTTTTTTTTTATACAATGCGCCGTGGGCCATTTATTAAGTTCTAATTTGGTTGGCGAGAATACTTCTAGTACACCCCCGTAGGGCGTCTTGTTCGTGGAAGGACCATCTTCCCCTCGAGTGATCAGCTCGGAGTTAATGGGTCCCGCCTGCCCTTAAAGGGGAGGTCTTTTTTCATAGGGAGCGTTTTAGGGTATTTTCGGGGGGATCAGCCCAGATGCTCCCTCTGTCCCACTCCCTGTCTTTTTCCGGCCCTTTATTCATCATAGGCCGGAAAGTGGAGATGCACATGGCTCAGGTAGAAACGTTATTCGATTGATTTGTAAAGGGGAAAACATGGCTTTGCTTCTAGAAATCACAAAAAAGGAAACAAACAAAACATCCGTCATATCCTAAAAGAAAAACACAGACATTACCCTACATTTTTACTGGTAAAACTCTCGGAGGTTATCCATGCTTCAACTTCGAGGGACTGGGGTCCCGTCGAGGTGCTCTAGCTGGTAGGCCCCAGGGCGGAGTGCTCGAACGACCCTGTAGGGTCCTTCCCATTTTGGTGCGAGTTTCCTGGTGTTTCGGGGGTCGGATACCTCCGCCCGCCGTAGTACTAGGTCTTCGGGCTTTACTGTGCGCTTTTTTACTCGGGCATTGTAGTATCGTGCCACCCTTTGCTGGTAGGAGACGGTTTGGAGGAGGGCTTTTTCTCTTTTCTCGAGCACGAGATCGAGAGTGTTCCGGAGGAGCTCAGAATTTCCTTATTCGTCGTAGTTCTCCGTGCGGAAGCTGGAGAGGCCGATTTCCAACGGAATGACTGCTTCGGCCCCGAAAGTTAAACTAAAAGGGGACTCCCCGGTTGCGGTCCATGGCGTCGTTCGGTAGGCCCAGAGGACGCTAGGGAGTGCTTCTACCCAGTTCTTTCCAGCTTCTTCCAATTGCTTCTTGAGGCTCTGGAGCAAGATTCTGTTAGTTACCTCCACCTGCTCGTTGGCCCGCGGGTGTGCTACGGAGGCGAAACTGTGTTCAATGCTTAGATTATCGCAGAATCTGTTGAATTCAGCACTTGCGAACTGGGGTCCGTTGTCTGTTACGAGTATTCTTGGAATGCCGAAGCGGCGGACCACGTCATGATAGAAAAACTTCTCCGTTGCTTTTGAATTGGGGTTTGCCACGGCTTTAACTTCGACCCACTTGGTGAAGTAGTCGATGGCGACGTACAACAATGTGTGTGCCCTCGGGGTTTTTGGGAATGGCCCGAGCAGGTCCATGCCCCACATGGCGAAAAGCAGGGGCCTTGCCATCGAGGTGTATGGGGTGGCCGGTTGACGGGGGGTGGTGGCGAACCTCTGGCACGGGCTGCATTTTTTGACGAACTCCTTGGCGTCCCTGAGGATCGTAGCCCAAAAGCAGCCGTGCCTTATGATTTTCTGAGCTAGGATCCTGCCGCCTCCGTGGTCTCTGCATATTCCTTCGTGTACCTCCCGTAGTGCGTATTCCGATTCGGAGGGTACCAGGCATCGGAGGTACGGCCATGTGTGTGACCGTTTGTACAGCCTGGGTCTGTGGACCACGTAGTGGGCGGCTTTTGCGGTTAGGCGTCGGGCTTCCAGTTTGTCTTCGGGTAGTATCCCGTCTTTCAAGTATCGTATGATGGGATCCATCCAGTTTGGTCCTGGTGGAATTTCCAAGACTTGTACCTCATCGATGCTGGGGTGGGACAGTATCTCTGTGAGCACGGCACATAAGTCATGGGTTTCTTCAGAGGCCATTTTCGACAATGCATCCGCTCGATTGTTCATGTCTCGCGGTACCTGGAGAATCTCAACTTCCCCCATTCTCTGCAGCTTTTCTTTTACCTTCTGGAGGTATCTCTTCATTCTGAGGCCCCTGGCCTCGTATGCCCCGTTTACTTGATTGACGACGAGCTGGGAATCGCTATAGACTTTTAAATTTCCTGCGCCGAGCTCCATGGCTAGGCTTAGCCCTGCTAACAAGGCCTCGTATTCAGCCTCGTTGTTGGAGGCTTTGAAATCTAGCCGTAGGGCGTATTCTAATGTGAATCCTTCGGGGCCGTGGAGGAGCACTCCCGCCTCGCGCCCCGTTTTACCTGCTGAGCCATCAACGTGCAGGGTTTAGTGAATCTCGCCGCTCTGTTCCGCAGAGTCTGGCCTCATGTCTTCGCAAGCCGTCTGATTGGTGGGGCCCCTTGCATTTTCCATTATTGCATGTTCCGTGGCGGGGGCTGTGAATTCCACTATAAAGTCGGCAAGGGCCTGGGATTTAATGGCCGGCCTCGGTCGGACCTGTATGTCGAACTCTCCCAACTCGACGGCCCAGCTTACCATCCTGCCCGAGGTCTCCGATTTTTGGAGAATTCTCCTGAGGGGTTGGTCAGTCAAAAGTATTATGGGGTGGGCTTGGAAGTAGGGGCGGAGTTTCCGGGCGGCGCTGACAACTGCAAGGGCGAATTTCTCTATGTTTAAATACCGGACCTCCGTACCGTGGAGGGTCTTGCTTACATAGTACACCGGGTGTTCCTTCTTGTCGCTCTGTTTGGCCAATACCGCACTTACCGCCGTAGGGCTGATGGCGAGATACAAAAATAGTTTTTCCCCCGGCTCAGGTTTGGCTAGTACGGGCGATGTCTAAAGGTACTGTTTCAAGGCGTCGAAGGCCTCTTGGCAGGCCGGGGTCCATTCGAATTCTCATATGTTTTTTAGCTGTTTGAAGAAGGGCTGACATTTCTCCGCTGACTTGGGCATGAAACGACCGAGGGCGATGATTAGTCCTGCGAGCCGCTGCACTTCTACCGCTGTTGTCGGGGGCTCCATGTCCAGGATGGCCCGGATTTTTTCGGGGTTGGCCTCGATGCCTCTCTGGCTAACCATGAACCCTAAGAACCTCCCGGAAGTCACCCCGAAGGCGCATTTTGCGGGATTCAGCTTCATCCGGGCTCGTCGCAGGGTGTCAAAGGTTTCTTGAAGGTCAGAGATGTGTGTGGAGGCTTCCAAACGTTTTACCAGCATGTCATCAACATACACCTCCACGTTCCTTCCGATCTGTTCCCGGAATAGCTTGTTCACGAGCCGCTGGTATGTGGCCCCCGCGTTTTTCAACCTGAAGGGCATCACAGTATAGCAGTAGACGCCTTGATCGATGATGAACGCAGTTTTCGGGATGTCCGGTTCGTGCATTTTTACCTGATTGTAACCGGAGAAGGCATCCAGGAAGGTGAGGAGCTCGTGCCTGGATGTGGCGTCGATGAGCTGGTCTATTCGCGGGAGAGGGTAGGGGTCTTTCGGGCAGGCTCGGTTTAGGTCTGTGAAGTCTATACAGGCCCGTCAGCCCCCACTGGCTTTCTTGACCATGACCACATTTGACAGCCACTCGGGGTACCGGATCTCTCTGATAAATCCGACTTGTAGCAGTTTCTCCACTTCGGCTTTTATGTGAGTTTGGCGCTCTACCGCGAAGTTCCTCTTTTTCTATCGGACGGGTTTGAGGGTTGGATTTACGTTTAACCTGTGAACGGCCAATTCCTTGGGTATCCCGGGCATGTCCTGAGAGGACCATGCGAACACGTCTTTGTTGGCTCTGAGGAAATTGATCATTTGGTCTCGCAAGGTGCCTTTCAGCAGGGAATAAATCCGGACTTGTTTCTCCGGCTGATCTTGGGCTATGGGGATGGAGTCTAGCTCCTCGGCGGGCTCTCCTCTGATCGTACGGGCCCACTCCAGGGGGTCTTCACTCCCGATCGTGCGGGCCCACTTGTCGCGTAGCATTGGCTTGCTATCATCTGCTGCTCCCGAACTTCCCCTACCCCGGTTTGAGTGGGGAATTTCATCTTGAGGTGGGGGGTGGAGACTACCGCTCCCAAGTCTCTCAGAGCGGGGCGCCCTATGATGGTGCTGTAGGTGAAAGGTATGTCTACGACCATGAAGGTGGTCAAGATGGTCTTTTGGAGGGGATACGTCCCAAAGGTTACGGGTAAGTTGATTTTGCCATTGACCCGCACCGACGCCCCGGAGAACCCGTAGATGGAGTACTCTGCGGCTCCCAGTCTCCCTTCGCCCTCGCCCAGTTTCATCTCTTCGAAGGTTCCAAGGTATAGCACATTGACGGAGCTTCCCGTGTCGACCAGAATTTTTCCTATGTCGAAGTTGGCGATGACTAGCCTGACGACCAGTGCGTCGTCATGAGGGACTTGTAGTCCGTTGAGGTCTTCAGAGGAGAATGTGATGACCTGATCCTCATGGAGGGGATCCGTCCGGGCCTTTTTGGAAGGTATTTCTAGGGAAAACACCCGCTCTGCATACGCTCGCCAGCCAGCCGTTGTTGGTCCCCCCCGCCGCCGGTCCGCCCGCGATGATGTTGATTTTTCCGATAATGGTAGGCGGTTGTTCGCTAGCCTGGGGCCGTTCAGGGGGCTCTTCTTTCTTGGGGCGCTGGTGGCGGCGTGTGTCGTGTCTACTGCGGGATCGGTGCCTGCTTCGGGAGCGATGCCTGCTCGGGGATCGGCGTCGGCTTGTGGATCGGAGTCGGCTACTGGACCGACGCCTGCTGTGTGACTGACGCCTGCCTCTGGGTTCGTCAGCGGGGTGATGGGCCTCGTGCGAGTTTTCGCCAGGGCTCCTGAGATATTGATTTATGTGCCCTTCCTCGGCCAGTTTTTCTAACTGGAGCCGGAGGTGGAAACAATGATCAGTTTCGTGGCCGTGGTCCCCGTGGAATTCGTAAAACTTTCTTGTGGACCGCTTCTTCGGGTCCGTGTCCATTCTCTTGGGGAGGTCAGGAGACCCTGATCTCTGATAGCTAGCAGGACATGGGAGAGGGGAACCTTCAGTGGGGCGCTTCCCAGTCTTTCGAAGACGGGGACGGGGTTCCGGCTCGCCTGTCTTTCCTCGGCCCGTGGCCTCATGGCCCTTCGGCCGTCGTTGTTTTTTCTTTCATCGGGGCCGGGCCGGCTCTGCTCTTGGGCGCAGGCTTCTTCTGCTCGTACAAATTTGTCAGCCTTGGATTCAAGCTCCTGCAGGTCTCGCGGTGGCTTGAGGGTAAGATGCAGCTTGAGAGTCAGGTCAGTGGTGGCATGCTTCAGTGTTGCGACCGCTATTTGGACGTCCATGTTAGAAAGTTGGGCCAATTCGGCGTTGAATTTCAACATGAAGTCTCTTAGGGTCTCGTTTCTTCATTGTCGGAGGGCTAAGAGGGCGTCCGCTGGATCGTGGCAGAGGCGGTTGTTGGCAAATCTTGCGCTGAACTTCCTTCCGAATTCATGGAAGGATGCGATGGAGTCGGGCTCCAATCTCATGTACCAGTCGTTAGCGGTCTTTCTTAACATGGAGGCAAAGGCTCTGCACATAAATCCGTCCGACGTGCCTCGGAGCGTCATTACCCTTTTGAAAGTTTGGAGGAACTCAAGAGGGTCTGTGCTCCCGTCGTACAGACCTAAACGGGAGAGATCTATTCCTGCTTCCACTGGGGTCTTTAGGACCTCCGAGGTGAACGGGGATGCTGTTTCCCTCTCCCATTCGTCGAGGATGCCGTGGGCGTAAGGCTTTTTCATTTTCAGTTTTACTTCTCGGATTTGCCTCTGTAGGTTGGCTATCGGGTCCATGCCGGGGGGTTGCGCTGAGGTCTTTACCTCCTCCGTCCCAGCTGGGGGCGGTTCCTAGAAACTAGCAGTCCGGGCAGGGGGAGCGCGGCTTAGCGTAGCTTGCTTCCCGTCGTTTCGCTGGTGTCCCCTAGCTGTGGGAGGCAAAGGGCTATTTGCCGATGGGGATGGCGTCCGGCGGGTCGGTACTAGCCTTCGCCGGGGATGACGCTCCCCGGCTGTTCCTCGTCACCTTCGTCGTACGCTTCCGTCTGGTCATGTGTTGCCAGGGGCCTCCCCGGGGCCGGAGGTTCCGGCTGAGGCAAGCATTGGAGTAGCTCTTGGCGGAGTTCGTTGAACATTTCCATGGTGGGGACCATTTGCGGTGCGCTGGAGGAGGGCTGGTGTCGGCCCGAGAGACGTGAGTTTGGCTCCCGGGAACTTGAGGCGTGGGTTTGTGCGTGTTGAGACTGGCTCTGGGTCATTACCCCTATTTCTTGCTGTTGGGTGTGATTTCTCATCGCCGTAAGGCGTTCAGTACTCGACGAGTCCCACGGATGATGCCAATATGATGGCGTCTGAATCCGAGTCTGCGATCGCGCGGTCAGTAGAGGGCCTCCGTGGGGTCTGCAATCACAAACAAAGGGGGTCAGGGGGTCCGGGGTGGGTCCCGGACGACCACCTCGACACCCAAGTCAGATCCTTCGACCAATCAATATAAAGGACATCGAGAAGAGGAGAGGGTTCGATCAAGTTTACCAGGACCAAGGCGCAGGTTCTTTTCTGGGTGTACGGATGGATGGGTCGAAGGGGACTAACAGGGAGACTGGGATTAAGTTCCTAGTCTCCTCTGTTGTTGCCTTGCCTCTTTTTCCGATTGTTTTGTGGGAGCTGAGAAAAAAAGATCCTTCTCTTCTTCCCCTCTCTTGCTTTTTAAAGGGTGGCGCGCGGACCTTTTCATCATTATGGAGAGAAGACCTTCCTTGGCGGGATTGGGCCGTTCCCCTGTCTGGATGGCGCGCGCAGTTTCGCTGGATAATCCCTTTCATAATTTGTGATGATGAGGTTTGGACAGCGAGAAGGTGATACATGTCGTAATCGTACGGTCTTGCCATTTCCCAACGTCTTTCTTCATGATGGTTAGGCACTATTGGTGCATGGACGACACGTTGCTTAGTTCTCTCTAAATCCTTTCTAGTGATTTCTGTCCCATCGTCATATTTGAACTGCCTTATGAATTGCTCACCGATGTCTTTCCATGTCCTATAACGAGTCTTGTCTAGGACCATGAACCACCTTCTAGCGACTTTGGTTAGGGAAACCGGGAACAATTGAGCCATTTGCTCAGGAGATAAGCCTTGAGGCTGACACATGATGGTAAACATCTGTAAATGGGTGATTGGACAACCCACACCATCATATTTGTCGAAATCTGGCATTTGAAAATTGGCAGGGAGACGGATTTCAGGAAACAGTGTAAGATCGCTTGGATTGAAACCACCCTGGTCTTGAAACTGGATGTCTTGAACCTTCCTGGTAAGTCTTTCTAATTTCTCCATAACTGTCTTATCAGCCATTGACTGAGAAGGCCTACTGCGATCCTCACTGTACTGCTCTTTTTCCAAATCTTCTTTGATTTTATCAGGGATGGGAATGAATACTGGCTGGACAGGTGCGGCTGAAGTAGCTGTATGGTGCATGGGCCCTTTATCTTTGGACAACGACGGTCCCAACTTCTCAGAAAGCTGAGCCTTGATAACTCGGTTTTCTTCTTTGAGTTCTTGAAGTTGCTGGAGAATCAAAGTGAGAGTATCGGAAATAGCAGCGGGTGGAAGACCATCTTGGTTGTCTGCCATTGGTGAGGATGAGGTTGAGAAAGAAGGAGATGCTGGGGTTCTCAGAGAAGGTGGCGGGGAGACAGATTTCCTCTCTAATCGTGAAGAGATCCGAACCCAAGGAGTAGTAGGGTTAGCTATGATGTTTACTGCCCTGAAATATTTGAAAAACATATTTTAAGATCACAGAGAAAAACAGACGATGATACACACATAAACGAAGATAATGAAAGAGAAAGATGGACTTTATTGATTAATCATTAAAGCTTGAGTACATGGTTCACTCTTTCAAAGATAAACTGATAAGATTAAACATGACATTAAGCACTCTTTCTAGACTTATTCTTTGGACGACAATCTCCCTCAGCTGACTCTTTTAAAGGTTTGATGATTCTGACATCCCAAGCAGATGAAACGGCTTTGACAATCTTGGACTTGAGATCCTCAGGCGGATAGAAATGACGAAGGGGATGCACAATAGATTGCTCCCTTCCATACTGACGCAGGATCCTGGCAGGAACATAAAAGGAAGTCTTTTTGAGACCAAGAAGGCGAACGTAATTAGCTTCTCCGGTGTTGAAGACAGCTTCTTGGATTCCAAGAATTTTCCAATAAATCTGATCTTGTTGGCTTCAGCCCAATCGCTTTTATGATCGAAAGAAACATCATGACGCCATTCACTGAAGGTGTATAACGTATAATCGAAATGCACAGGAGCTGCGATTTTTAGCTTGTGGCATAACCACACCTGAAGTAAAGCAGGACATCCTGAGAAGAACCCAACGAAGGAGCGAACATAAGAGCCTGGACCTGAGCTGGCAAGAAGGCGAGCCATATCATCCAATCCATTGAAGGTTTTTGCAAGTATAGTAGGAATTGGATTGGCGCCACGATCCATTTGATCAACGAGATCTAAAAGAATAGCTGACGCAAAGCGAGAAGGCTGGACAGTGAGGAACCTAGCAAAGGAGCAGAATCTCAGAGCGCGACGTCGGGCTTTCTGAATATCAACAGCACCAATGTGTCCAACAGGAGGGTAAATGTCAATCAGTTGTTGCATGGACACTTCTTGGCCTTTCATGAAAGAGTTCATGGATTCATCTGGATTATTCATCAAGCGAAGGAACAAAGGACGATAATCTGGTACACAGGATGGCTTCACCAGAGGGCCATCCACAGGATATTCCAATAAGGCACACCATTCTTCAAAGATGGGACACATTTCTTGGTTGCCAAAACGGAAGACATGATGATCGGGAGCCCAACATTCTGATGCAGCATAGAGTAATCCCCAATCGAGCTTAATGGTTGCCACGTAGCCGAAGAGATTTTTCTCTTGCTCACTTATGGCATAGATGTAAGATTCTCTTAATGTACCACAGATCCAATCAAGAATTGTACGAGTAGACATGGTGCCTGTAAGCCAAGAGAGGGGATACAAGAATGATCAAGACTACATGAACATGAGATTGCGATAAGTTCCTGTAGACACCCCATTTTGCTCTGCTTTGATTAAAAAAGAAATTAGGGTTTCGCTGTCAATTTTTCAGTGTTTTCTATTCCGGTGTTCGTCCCTTACGCTTTCTCAAATCTTTCTGGTCATTTCTGCAATGTTCTGATTTTTTCCGCTAAAGTGCGGAGAAGGGTTATTCGTGAGAATCCGAGCAAGGGAGAATTTGTACCCGTTTGGTGGGCCCGCATTGAACATTTGTTTAAAATTGAATCAACCGGGGGCCCACGTTGTGGGGCCCACGTTGTGGGGCCCGCGTTGTGGGGCCTCAATGGGGCCTCTTGTGAGGCCTCTTATGAAGAGCAATGATGGTAGCTCTCCACTAAGACAACATGATGGGCCCTCCACTAAGAACAATAATGATGGATTCTCCACTAAGAAACATGATGGGCCCTCCACTAAGAACAATAATGATGGATTCTCCACTAAGAAACATGATGGGCCCTCCACTAAGAACAATAATGATGGATTCTCCACTAAGAAACATGATGGGCCCTCCACTAAGAACAATAATGATGGATTCTCCACTAAGAGGGACAACATGATGAGCTCTCCACCAACATATCTCTCTCTCTCTCTTTCTCTCCCTATATATATCTTCCTTCCCATCCATAAAAAAAAGGAGAAATTTATCTTCCATTATCTCTTTCTCTTCCATTATCTCTTCTAATCACTCCCTCCAATCCCTTTCCTTAATATATTCTTCCATCCCTCTCCCTAATATTCTTCTTCCATTATCTCTTCACTCCCTCAATCACTCCCTCTAAACACTCCAGAGAAAGCGAAAGACGGCGGAGCGGATCGGCGGCGGCAGGATTTTTTATATTTTTTTGGATTGGGCGGAGATCTTCACCACAGGTAGGTGCATTGTTCTCAAAATATTTCTGTATTTTTCCGAATTTTTCTGATTTTTTCCGCAAATTGTGTTTTAAAAATGGAAAACTCTTCAAAAAAAAAACATCTTTTGACGAAGAAAAATTAAATTATATACCAAACAGATTCTAAAATTAATGAAATTTCGTGGGAAAATAATATGTTACTGATTCATTTTACCATGAATTTATAAAGATTTTTGGAGTTTATTTGGTATATTATTTAATATTTTCTTTGAAACTTATCAGATTTTAGGAGAATTGTTACTAACATCAGATCATCATTAAAATTCATAAATTTTTTACAGTAGTCTTATCTTCCATATTACTTGTTACTGTAAAATTTTCGTGTTATTTGGATCTGTTTTAATATGGGATGTAGTGTTAATTTATAATCTGGTCTGGAAATTGTAAAATCCGAAATTGGTAGTAAATAATTTCTAAAATTCATGAAAATCTCACTGCATGCTATTTTGATTCATATAGTATTTCTGTAGAAATTTCATAGAATGTAGAGTTATATTTCTACTAGTTTATGTGTTAATTGTGCAATCTGGACATTTAATGGTTTAATCAAGATTAAATGTGAATTTAATGTAAAAATATGCAAAACTCATCCTGTAAGCTACATACATTTTCATCTTGCTGCTGTAGAAATTTCAAATCATTTCGAATTTATTTGCAACAATTTCACTTGTAAAACCGCTCATATGCTTAAAATTGATAAAATCCATGGAAAATTCGAAATTAATTGAAAATCATATAAAAATTCCTAAAGAACTTTAAAATTCTGTCACATGTTCACTCCTTAATCCATTGAAACAGAAATTTTAGGATCTTTAGATTTTCCTGGAAAAATGGCCAGTGCATCCATAATCGTATCCCAATTGCAACTTGATCTTTGACAATTTGAATATTTAAGTTATAGCATGTTGTTGGCTCCGAGGTTAGTGTCCACGGAAATCCTGAGATTCTGCCAGGCAATAAGATGCTATAACCTAAGTATTAAATTGCACAAGGAAAGAGCGCACGATTCCCTCCTTTGGATGCCATTCAAGGCCGAAATTGGTGAACCCTAGAACCATTGGTAATCCTTAAATGTCTAGAAACTGAAAATCTTCGAAATCTGAAACTCATTAACCTCGAGAACTTAAATCGATTTATCTTGTGTCTTTCGGAACCATTGGATTATGGTTTCCAATCTAAGAACCATTAGAGCCCAATTTAGGAACACTGGTGTCGTGCCGTGTCCTAGGTTTTAGGGAGTCCTAGAGTTAGGAGTCCAGCCTCATCACGGACGCTTGCTATGAATAGCAACCGTACCATAGGTCTAGTTACACTAGTCACCCGATCTTTCCCTAGGACAAGCCTAGTAAACTAGGATGTAGGCAAAACCTGCATTAGTCTAAGGGACAACTTGCATTCAGATAAGAATCATATAGCATCTTAGATGAAATCCTAAGATAATAAAATCCTCAACTTGAATTAAATAATTCCTCTTAAAACTGTTGAAACAGTCAAATCCGTCTAAGTCGGTGTCCTAGTTGAGTTAGGCATATGTAGCTTAGCTTAGGTGCACCGAACTACGTCGACTCTGATCCCAGTGAGGCTTGGGTACGTAGGCAGCTTGGATGTCTGATGGCATACCACCCGCGAGTCGGCACCACAACAAATTGTGGTGTTTTGTATATTAATTTTCTTGTAAATACTTAATCAAATCAGTTAGGGTTTTCCATGAAATTAGAATTCTAGGAGAACTTTCACTTAGAATGAATCCAGACAAATTAATAAATCAAGATACACATCTAGGATTCACATTGAAATTAGATTCTAGGATGCATGTCACTTAGTTCGCACATTAACATAGAGTTGAATGAGCCATTTAAAATAAATTTAAAAGAGTTAGCTTTTGGAATCGAAGACCGATTATCGGGTAGGAATGGTGCATGTGGTGGATAAATCCCCATACCTTCCATTCTTGTAACCAGGTAGCGAGTCTAGATTTCTGGTTAATTATGGGTCCTAGATCTCACATCTAGGTGGCGACTCTGTCAGTCTCTTTCGTGTGGAATTCGGATTGCCTTAGTGATCCCAAGTCCACAGGAAAGACGAATTCAAATCAATAATTAAATGCACACGCCAATCGCGTGGGTACAAGAGACCAAGAGAGAGAGCGCGGCGGCTCGCGCCCCACGCCCCTCTCGCGGGATCTGGCTCCCACAGTCTGGCGACTCTGCTGGGGACCACCTAACTTCATTAAAATTCCAAAAGATAATTCATTTGAATTTAATTTAACTGGCTCATAAAAACTTTATGCTTGTTAGATTAGTTTGTATGCTTTATTTTCTCATCACATATACTCAAACTTAATCTAACAAAACCTGAAGGCATCATAGATTGCGCGAACTTATTGCACACACTTACATCACTTTCATCTAAACCCCTGCATCTCACATGCACACACGTCCTATTTTAGGAACCCGGAGTGTTATCTACCATGGTTGACTGGGATTTCATCACCTGGTGCCTCTGTGCTAGAGAAGCATTCCACCCTTAGCCTAGTACCTTTATGGTACGTAAACGGATCTCTTGTTCACGTACTGATACGCCGGACACTGGTACAGTATATCGAACAGGGATTCGCGCTAAGGGAACTCTTGGCCTTACCCCTAGATTAACCCACACATGCATGTAGTATACGAACACATGTGCATCACGTGTGTGAGCCTAGTTTAGGATATCCTACCTATTTGTGTCTAGATTAGGCCGTAGACCATCTTCTAATGGCTACGATCGGTCCTAGGTACACAAACAAAGTCATGAGTCGAGATCCTCTCTCCACTCCGCTAGATTAGGATTAGGGTTGATGCCTTCAGGTAACACTGATAAAATGTGCAAAGATTAAAAAACTTTCCCTTTGGGGTTAGGATTTAAATCCCATTCATTTCCAAAGATCTCATAGGATTAGTCATTCATGATCCATCCGTTGAAAGCAATCTTATGCTATCTCATCTCATCTCGATCGTACGATTTTTAATCTTATATTATCTGATTCGATCGAGTATCCATACTTCCTTTATATTGGTAGGAACTCATCCTAATCTCATGTTCATGTAATCCTGATTATCCCTGTATCCTTTCTCCTGGCTCACAGACACCATGTCTACTCGTACAATTCTTGATTGGATCCGTGGTACATTAAGAGAATCCCATATCTATGCCATAAGTGAGCAAGAGAAAAATCTCTTCGGTTACGTGGCCACCATCAAGCTCGATTGGGGATTACTCTATGCTGCATCAGAGTGTTGGGATCCCGATCATCATGTCTTCCGTTTTGGCAACCAAGAAATGTGTCCCACCTTTGAAGAATGGTGTGCCTTATTGGAATATCCTGTAGATGGCCCTCTGGTGAAGCCATCTTACGTGTCGGATTATCGTCCTTTGTTCCTTCGCTTGATGAATAATCCAGATGAATCCATGAACTCTTTCATCAAAGACCAGGAAGTGTCCATGCAACAACTGATTGACATTTACCCTCCTGTTGGGCATATTGGTGCTGTTGATATTCAAAAAGCCCGAGGTCGCGCTCTGAGATTCTGCTCCTTTGCTAGGTTCCTCACTGTCCAGCCTTCTCGCTGTGCGTCAGCTGTTCTCTTGGACCTCGTTGATCAGATGGATCGTGGCGCCAATCCAATTCCTACTATGCTTGCAGAAACCTTTAATGGATTGGATGAGATGGCTCGTCTTCGTGCCAGCTCAGGTCCAGGCTCTTATGTTCGATCTTTTGTTGGGTCCTTCTCAGGATGTCCTGCATTACTTCAGGTGTGGTTATGCCACAAGCTAAAAATTGCAGCTCCTGTGCATTTTGATCATACGTTATACACCTTCAGTGAATGGCGTCATGATGTTTCTTTCGATCATAAAAGCGATTGGGTTGAATGGTTAAATTCTCGCCAACAAGATCAGATTTATTGGCAAATCCCTGGAATCGAAGAAGCTGTCTTCAACACTGGAGAAGCTAACTACGTTCGCCTTCTTGGTCTCAAAAAGACTTCCTTTTATGTTCCTGCCAGGATTCAGCGTCAGTATGGAAGGGAGCAATCCATTGTGCCTCCCCTTCGTCATTTCTATCCGCCTGAGGATCTTAAGCCCAAAATTGTCAAAGCTGTTTCATCTGCTTGGGATGCCAGAATCATCAAATCTTTAAAGGAGTCAGTTGAGAAGGATTGTCGTCCGAAGAAGAAGTCTAAAAAGAGTGCTTAGTTCCATGTTTAATCTTATCCGTTTATCTTCGAAAGAATGAATCATGTACTCAAACTTTAATGATTGATCAATAAAGTTCATCTTTCTTTCTCATTATCTTGGTCTATGCGTATATCCTCGTCTACTCCTTTCTGATTTTAAAATATGTCTTTCAAATATTGCAGGGCCGAAGACACCATAGCTAACCCTACTACTCCTTGGGTTCGGGTCTCTTCTCGATTGCAGAGGAAATCTGTATCCCCGCCACCTTCTCTAAGAACCCCAGCATCTCCTTCTTTCCCGTCCTCATCCTCACCAATGGCAAACAACCAAGATGGTCTTCCACCCACTGCTATTACCGATACTCTTACCTTGATTCTCCAACAGCTTCAAGAACTCAAAGAAGAAAACCGAGTTATCAAGGCTCAGCTTTCTGAAAAGTTGAGACCTTCGTTGTCCAAGGATAAAGGGCCTGTGCACCAAGCAGCTACTTCAGCAGCACCTGTCCAGCCAGTGTTCATCAATATCCATGATAAAACCGAAGAAGATTTGGAAAAAGAGCAGTATAGCGAGAATCGCAGTAGACCTTCTCAGTCCATGGTTGATAAGTCTGTTATGGAGAAATTAGAGACTCTTACCAGAAAAGTTCAAGACATTCAGTTTCAAGACCAGGGTAGTTTCAATCCCAGTGATCTTACTCTATTTCCCGAAATCCGCCTTCCTGCTAATTTTCAAATGCCCGATTTCGACAAATATGATGGTGTGGGTTGTCCAATCACACATTTACAAATGTTCACCATCATGTGTCAGCCTCAAGGCTTATCTCCTGAGCAAATGGCTCAATTGTTCCCAGTTTCCCTAACCAAGGTTGCTAGGAGATGGTTCATGGTCTTGGACAAGACTCGTTACAGGACATGGAAGGATATCGGCGAGCAATTCATCAGGCAGTTCAAATATGATGATGGGACAGAAATCACCAGAAAGGATTTAGAGAGAACAAAACAAGACTCGAGAGAATCCTTTCTGATTTTTGTGAAAAGATGGAGGAGAATAGCAGCTCAGATGATGGAGCGCCCGTCTGAGGAGGAGCAAGTCCAGATAATCATGAAAAATATTTCCCCCCAGCTCCAGTATCACATGTCATTGCAATACTATCCAGACTTCAAACACTTCATTGTGGCTGGCACCCAGATAGAGGAGGCTATGGCTCAAGGTGTATTCAACCGTAGCAACCCAAATCCTAGAGATTTCAAAAAATCCCCACCAGCCCAAGTCAGTAGTATCTCCCATTCCAATGCTCAATCCTCTAAATCCCAGGAACCTCTAGTAATGGACTATGCTCAACCTGCGACCGCACCTCGGCAACAAGCCCGGGTAGAATTTACTCCTCTTCCCATTCCATCTTCGGAGGTGCTTAAGCAGTGTCTGGCTTCAGGTCGCATAACCCTACCTGCCACCCGGCCTCCCCCCAATCCTTTACCTGCCAATTGGCGAGCCGACCTACACTGTGAGTATCACAGGGGTCCTGGTCATCTTACAGACAATTGCATCGCCTTGAAATTCAGAATCCAGAAACTTATTGATGAGAAAGTCATTGCATTCCAACCAAGACCCAATGTTACCCAAAACCCGCTACCTGGTCATGCTAATCCTCCCGCTGCCGTTAATGCCATAACCATAGGAGATCCTGAGTTTGACCCTCTCACCCTCATATGTGCTTTAGAACCCATTTCTGAACCCGAAATCATCTTCTGTGATGAATCATACCTGAGGGAGTCTGTACCTCCCTTGGTAATCACCTATGAGCCACAAGTCCCTCAAATTATCACCTATGGTGAGCCAGAATTGGATGAAGTCAGACATGTGACAAGGGGTGGAAGAATTTTCAAACCTGCTGAATTAAGAGTCGAAAATCCAGGGGCATTGGCTCGAGGAGAGGAGCCGCAATACGTGAAGGACCCAGATGATGAAGTTGTTCAGCAGTTGAAGAAAACTCAGGCTGTCATATCTGTTTGGGGGTTGTTGATAGCATCGAAGAAACACAGAGAGGCTGTGTTGAAAGAACTGAATACCACACAGGTGTCCTCAGAAATATCTCCAGAGCAACTAGCTGAAGTTGTCGCTCTGACACACGCCACCAGGGCCATTAGTTTCTCAGACCAGGAGCTGCCTCCTCAAGGTCGGAATCATGCTAGAGCTCTTCATGTCACTGTTGTTTGCGAAGGCAAGAAAGTACCGTCTGTGCTGGTAGATAATGGATCCGCGTTGAATGTATGTCCATTAAGAACTGCCATTACCTTGGGTTTCGGTCCCACTGATTTTGCCGAATCAACCCTTGGTATCCTCGCATATGACAATACCCGCAGAAATGTGGTCGGAGTCCTTACCACCAGGATCGTTATAGGCGGTCAAGAATTTGAGGTGGAATTTCAAGTTATTGATATCAAGGCCTCGTTCAATATACTTCTGGGACGACCCTGGTTGCATAAGGAAGGTGTTGTTGCCTCAACCCTTCATCAAAAACTGAAGTTCATTAAAGAAGGAAAATTGATCACTGTCAGAGGCGACGAAGAGCCAGAAATAGGGCAGATAACAGGAGAAACTCGGATTCTTCCAGTTACAAAAGCAGATGATTACAACTTGAATGGTTTCGCATTCGATGTTACTGCTATTTCCTATGAAGATGCCTCTCGGGAGGAGTTGTATTTGCCTTTTGCCATCAGTCCTGTGGTTGCCAAGATGATGAGAAAAATGAACTACTTTCCGGGTATGAATTTAGGCCGTGATCCAAGCAAAGCGTCTCACTGGCGCCCAATCAAAGCAAACTCTGGAGCTTTCGGTCTTGGGTATATACCTACTGAGGAGGAGGAGGAATCCATGAAAGAATTGTTGAAATTGAAGGAAGAAATCCGCCGCACTGGAAGGATACTCCCGATGACTCCATATTCCTTATCAATGAATGGTCACTTTATCAAAGAAGGTGAGACTTCTCCATACTATGGGTTTTCTGAACCATGGTATGACTCAGTAACAGGGATCATGATACCGGGTTTTGAAATATTCAGTGGCCTTGCTCTCCCAGAAACAGAACCGCCGGTATATTGTGTTGAAAAAACTGTTGAGGATTGGATAGTCTGCCTTGAGCCAGATATGTTGGGGTCTTTGTTCGAAGAAGATGTGCCTGATGTTGTTTGTCAGGAGTTGCCCGTTTTAGATCATTTTAAAAAGCAAGAAGAGACTGACTGTGAAGATGTGCTAGTGGCGGTTATTCAGGGCGATGCTACCTTTACTGAACCTCAGAGTCAGATTGCACCTGCAACAGAAAATCTTTCCAACTGGAGTTCTGATATTTTTCCATCTTATTTTACGGCTAAGTCAAGTCTAGTCAAGCCAACTGAATCAGTGTCAGTGCCTAGTCCAGGCGAGTCGTTTTCTGAGTTTATTTACTATATGAATCCTGAGCCTGTTCAGGATGAGTCCAAGAATAATGATGTAATTTCTTTCAATTCAATGAAATCCGATTCTCAGTATGTCTCTGTGTTTGCTTCTGACTTTAATAATGATAACACTCCCTCCTCAGACGAGGAAGAAGGGATCGACGAAACTCCCTTTGAATTGCAGCATATGCTCAAACAAGAGGAGGAGCGCCGAGCCCAGCCTCTTAAAGATGAAATCAAAATTATAAACATCGGAACAGAAGATTTAATACAGGAAATACGAATTGGAAATACTCTATCCTCTGAAGAGCGCGATGAATTAATAAACCTACTTAAGGAATATAAGGAAGTTTTTGCCTGGTCCTACAAAGATATGCCCGGGTTGAGCGAAGACATTGTTCAGCACAAGCTACCTTTGTTGCCAGGAATTAAACCTAAAAAGCAGAAGCTAAGGAGAATGAAGCCCGAGTGGGTCTTGAAAGTAGAAGAAGAGGTTACTAAGCAGTTGAATGCTGGGTTCCTGCAAGTGGTGGAATATCCGGAATGGCTTGCAAATATAGTACCTGTACCGAAGAAAGATGGAAAGGTGAGAATGTGTGTAGATTTCAGAGATCTGAACAGGGCAAGTCCGAAAGACGATTTCCCTCTACCACATATCGATATCCTGGTAGACAATACGGCCGGGCATGAATTACTATCCTTCATGGATGGTTTCTCGGGCTACAATCAAATTAAGATGGCACCCGAAGACATGGCTAAAACCTCGTTCATTACACAATGGGGGACATATTGCTATCGGGTAATGCCATTTGGTCTTAAGAATGCTGGCGCAACATATCAAAGAGCAGCTACAGCCTTACTCCATGACATGATACATCGAGAAGTCGAAGTTTATGTCGATGATATGATTGTAAAAGCCAAGGAAAGGAGAGATCACATCCCGAACCTCAAGAAGTTCTTTGAAAGAATACTCAAATACCAGCTTCGCTTGAATCCTAGCAAGTGTGTATTCGGGGTTACCTCTGGTAAGTTGCTTGGATTCATGGTGAGTCAAAGGGGCATAGAGGTGGATCCTCAGAAAATTAAGGCTATCCAGGAGATGCCGCCGCCTAGAACCGAGAAGGAAATACGGGGATTCCTAGGAAGGATACAGTTCCTAAGACGATTCATCGCTCATCTGACTTCAACTTGTGAACCTATCTTCAAGCTATTAAAGAAAAACTCTTCCAAAGAGTGGACGGAGGAATGTCAACAGGCCTTCGAGAAAATAAAGCAAAGTTTGTCTGAACCACCGATAGTAGCACCAGTAATACCGGGGCATCCATTGCTACTTTACTTGTCAGTAACAGAAACCACAATGGGCTGTATGTTAGCACAGCAAGATCCAGAAACCAAGCATGAAAAGGCTGTATACTATCTTAGTAAGAAGATGTTGGAGTACGAACAGAAGTATACTGTCCTAGAAAAAACCTGCTTAGCTTTGGTTTGGGCTACTCAGCGACTCAGGCATTACCTTTTATCACATAAGGTCTTGCTCCTATCAAGGATGGATCCTCTGAAATATCTCTTTGAAAAACCAGCCCTGACAGGTAGGACTGCCAGATGGTTGTTATTGTTGTCTGAATTTGACATCACCCATGTAACCCAAAAATCAGTAAAGGGCCGAGCCATTGCTGAACAATTGGCAGAAGCACCCCAAGAAGAAAATCAGCCTTTCAAGACGATGTTCCCAGATGAAGAGATCATGATGGTAGAAGATGAATATCCAGAAACTGGTTGGACCCTCTATTTTGATGGAGCAGCAAACCAAACAGGACAGGGAGTAGGGGCATTGCTTGTGTCACCTCGAAATGAGCATGTTCCCCTTGCCGTTAAGTTACAATTCAATTGCACCAACAATATGGCAGAGTATGAAGCATGCATTGTTGGGCTTGGGGCTGCGTTGGCCTTAGGCATAGAGAATCTTGACGTATATGGAGATTCAATGTTAATCATTTGCCAAACCCAAGGAGAATGGAGAACCAAAGAAGAAAAGTTGCTGCCATATCATGAATACTTGGATGTTCTCGCTAAGCAATTCCAGCACATCACTTTCAGTTATTTGCCAAGGTTGAAGAATAGATTCGCCGATGCCTTAGCGACGTTAGCTTCTATGATTGACATACCTCACAATATGAAGATGAGGCCCATCACGGTTCAAGAGCAATGGGCTCCTGCATATGTTGATGCTATAGAGATAGCTGCAAGATGTCCCGATGGTAAACCATGGTATACGGACATAAAGAACTACATCTCGGGCCAGGGGCATCCCAATGAGGCGTCGAATAAGGAGATAAGGACTTTGCAGAGATTGGCAGTTAACTTTGTCATTTGTGGAGGAGAGCTGTATCGACGGTCCTTCGACGGAATCCAACTCTTATGTGTCACTGAAGATCAGGCAGAAGAAATTCTCGCAGATGTTCATGAAGGGGTGTGTGGACCTCATATGAATGGGAGGATGTTGTCAAAGAAGATCCTACGTCTGGGGTACTATTGGCCAACATTGGAAGCAGATTGTCACACATTTGTGAAGAAATGCTATAAATGTCAGATACATGCGAATCTCATTCATGTACCACCTACCGAATTGCATTCTCTTACTTCTCCTTGGCCGTTTTCGGTATGGGGAATTGACATAATTGGCAAGATTTCCCCTAAGTCATCTAGTGGTCACGAGTACATACTCGTTGCAATTGACTACTTCACTAAGTGGGTTGAGGCCGCTTCTTATGCAAAGCTTACATCCGCATCAGTTGCTAAATTCATACGAACCAACATCATATGCAGATATGGAATTCCCCATGAACTTATCTCAGATAACGGATCTCATTTCAAGAAAGAAGTTATCACTCTTTGCGAAGAGTTCAAGATTAAGCATCATAAATCTTCACCTTATCGGCCGCAGACAAATGGAGCGGTGGAAGCTGCAAACAAAAATGTCAAGACTATCATTAGCAAGATGTCAGAAACTTATAAGGATTGGTCGAATAAGTTGCCGTACGCATTGTGGGCTTACAGAACATCAATTAGAGCTTCAACTGGGGCAACCCCTTACTCTCTTGTTTATGGTATGGAAGCAGTGCTACCTGTGGAGATCCGTGTACCTTCGCTCCGAGTATTGACTGAAGTCAAGTTGCCAGAAAATGAATGGGGAGACGCCAGATATAAAGAGCTGAACATGCTAGATGAAAAGAGGTTAAAAGCACTTTACCATGTGCAGGGTTATCAGCGCAGAATAGCCCGGGCTTTTAATAAAAAGGTTAAAATCAGAGATCTCGAAGAAGGCAATCTTGTTCTAAAAGAAAATCGAGCACCAGTGCTTGACCCAAGAGGCAAATTCAAGCCTAATTGGTCAGGGCCATACATCGTGGACCAAATCTTACCCGGAAAAGCCGTCAAGCTCCGTAATTTAAATGGAGAAATATTGCCGGAACCAACAAATCTTGATCAACTCAAGAGGTTCTATGCTTGAACACCAGAAGGCCGTCTTTTGGCCGAATAAAACCCAAATTCATAACCCAAAATCAAAAAATATATAACCTTTTGCAAACCCTTTCGAGCCTACATAAAATTTTCCTTCAAAACCCAATGTACTAGGGGCATTCCCCTGAACTACGCATGACCTGATTCCTACACTGGGATACGTAGGCAACCTGTTCACAGGTTCGGTCGAAACTCTTGCAAAACCTTAAGCCATTCTTTGAAAAGCTCTACCTCACCTGTAAAGTCCTTTTGGTGTTCAAAAAAAATAAAAAAATAAAAAAAATGGAGCTTGAAAATCCGCTAGATTGAAAACCTGAAAAGGCGATCTAGGCAAAATTCAGGATCATTCCTCTGCTAAGTTGAAAACCTGAAAAGGCAGCTTAGGCAAAAGTTAAGGGGGTAGCCTGCTGAGTTGAAAACCTAAAAGGCGATTCAGGCAAAAGTTAAGGTTGAACGGTCCGCCAAGTTGAAAATCTAAAAAGGAATACTTGGTCGTGGTAAGATGGGGTTCACGCCAGAAGAATTACATCGACCTCTGAACTCTCAGTAGGTCAGGCAAAAATAACAATGATTCCCGAAACTAAGGGCATTAATTTCAAAACAATCCGAAAGTTGATAGAAGGATATATGAAGTATCACTGTCTTAAAAAATAAGTGAAGATGTTTATCAGTGGAGAAACATTCTTTAAAAGAGGCTAACCTAACCCAAAAGAAAATACTGATAAGTCAGAAGCATCACGAGATCACTTGAGTAATCTTTCTTATTTTGTCTTTTTATTACCAATGTCTGTAGTTCTATTTTTAGAAAAATTTACAAATGCTATTTTAAAGAATTGTTGTAGGGTGCAATCACTCTGAAGGCAGGTTCATTAACGGATTCCGAGAAACTTGGAAAAGGTGCGACTGTCACGAATGGTGAAAAATCGTTGCAAGAATGATCTCTGGTCAATGAATAGAAGAAGGTTAGAAGGCCTTAAACTGGGGCAGGTTGCTAATAAAGTGGCATCTCATATTCAAGCCTTGAAAGACCTTTGCTGCATGGTGGTATTGAATCATTTGCTTCCAAAATTGTTAATTGGAGATTCCAGTTCCCCCTTTCCTGATAATCTCTGTTATCATATACTCTCTGAGTCCATTTGAAAGTGGTCTTCTTTCTTTGAACATCATACAAATATGATATCTCATTTCCTTGGAACTCCGTAAAAATACGGTATTCCATTTTCTTCTGAGTCCATTCAAAAATGTTCTCTTATTCTCTTTGAGCATCATACAAATATGATACCTCATTTCCTTGGAATTCCGTAATTCATCAAATCCAATTCTACGTTAAATTCAAATTCCCAAAATTCATCAAGTCCAATTCTACGTCAAAATTCAAAATCCCAAAATTCATCAACTCCAATCCTACGTCAAATTCAAATTCCCCAAATTCATCAAATCCAATTCTACGTCAAATTCAAATTCATAAAAAAAACCTCCAAATTCATTAATCTCAACCGAAGATTGAAGCCGTAAAAATACGGTATTTCATTCTGAGTCCATTAAAAAATGTTCTCTTATTCCCTTTGAGCATCATACAAATATGATACCTCATTTCCTTGGAACTCCGTAAAAATACGGTATTCCATTCTCTTCTGAGTCCATTCAAAAATGTTCTCTTATTCTCTTTGAGCATCATACAAATATGATACCTCATTTCCTTGGAACTCCGTAAAAAATACGGTATTCCATTCTCTTCTGAGTCCATTCAAAAATGTTCTCTTATTCTCTTTGAGCATCATACAAATATGATACCTCATTTCCTTGGAACTCCGTAAAAAATACGGTATTCCATTCTCTTCTGAGTCCATTCAAAAATGTTCTCTTATTCTCTTTGAGCATCATACAAATATGATACCTCATTTCTTTGGAACTCCGTAAAAATACGGTATTCCATTCTCTTCTGAGTCCATTCAAAAATGTTCTCTTATTCTCTTTGAGCATCATACAAATATGATACCTCATTTCCTTGGAACTCCGTAAAAAATACGGTGTTCCATTCTCTTCGAGTCCATACAACTACGTTCTCTTATTCTCTTTGAGCATCATACAAATATGATACCTCATTTCTTTGGAACTCCGTAAAAATACGGTATTCCATTCTCTTCAGGTCCATACAACTATGGTCTCTTACTCTCTTTGAGCATCATACAAATGTGATGTCTCATTTCCTTGGAAGCCGTAAAAATATGGTATTTCATTCTGAGTCCATTCAAAAATGGTCTTTTCTCTTTGAACATCATATAAATGTGATGTCGAGCGGCACCGCAGCAGGATTTTTTTACTACATTCCAATTCTAGGACTTCGTTTTGGGTTTTACATTAGGTAGTAAATGCTTGCGTCTAGGTTCCGTAGAGTCTTTTGTCGATTAAAGCTACGCAAAATGGTTCTGTCATTTTGACTTTGGTATTCGATGGCTACGTCATCTCTACCAAAGAGGGGCATCTGTAGACACCCCATTTTGCTCTGCTTTGATTAAAAAAGAAATTAGGGTTTCGCTGTCAATTTTTCAGTGTTTTCTATTCCGGTGTTCGTCCCTTACGCTTTCTCAAATCTTTCTGGTCATTTCTGCAATGTTCTGATTTTTTCCGCTAAAGTGCGGAGAAGGGTTATTCGTGAGAATCCGAGCAAGGGAGAATTTGTACCCGTTTGGTGGGCCCGCATTGAACATTTGTTTAAAATTGAATCAACCGGGGGCCCACGTTGTGGGGCCCACGTTGTGGGGCCCGCGTTGTGGGGCCTCAATGGGGCCTCTTGTGAGGCCTCTTATGAAGAGCAATGATGGTAGCTCTCCACTAAGACAACATGATGGGCCCTCCACTAAGAACAATAATGATGGATTCTCCACTAAGAAACATGATGGGCCCTCCACTAAGAACAATAATGATGGATTCTCCACTAAGAAACATGATGGGCCCTCCACTAAGAACAATAATGATGGATTCTCCACTAAGAAACATGATGGGCCCTCCACTAAGAACAATAATGATGGATTCTCCACTAAGAGGGACAACATGATGAGCTCTCCACCAACATATCTCTCTCTCTCTCTTTCTCTCCCTATATATATCTTCCTTCCCATCCATAAAAAAAAGGAGAAATTTATCTTCCATTATCTCTTTCTCTTCCATTATCTCTTCTAATCACTCCCTCCAATCCCTTTCCTTAATATATTCTTCCATCCCTCTCCCTAATATTCTTCTTCCATTATCTCTTCACTCCCTCAATCACTCCCTCTAAACACTCCAGAGAAAGCGAAAGACGGCGGAGCGGATCGGCGGCGGCAGGATTTTTTATATTTTTTTGGATTGGGCGGAGATCTTCACCACAGGTAGGTGCATTGTTCTCAAAATATTTCTGTATTTTTCCGAATTTTTCTGATTTTTTCCGCAAATTGTGTTTTAAAAATGGAAAACTCTTCAAAAAAAAAACATCTTTTGACGAAGAAAAATTAAATTATATACCAAACAGATTCTAAAATTAATGAAATTTCGTGGGAAAATAATATGTTACTGATTCATTTTACCATGAATTTATAAAGATTTTTGGAGTTTATTTGGTATATTATTTAATATTTTCTTTGAAACTTATCAGATTTTAGGAGAATTGTTACTAACATCAGATCATCATTAAAATTCATAAATTTTTTACAGTAGTCTTATCTTCCATATTACTTGTTACTGTAAAATTTTCGTGTTATTTGGATCTGTTTTAATATGGGATGTAGTGTTAATTTATAATCTGGTCTGGAAATTGTAAAATCCGAAATTGGTAGTAAATAATTTCTAAAATTCATGAAAATCTCACTGCATGCTATTTTGATTCATATAGTATTTCTGTAGAAATTTCATAGAATGTAGAGTTATATTTCTACTAGTTTATGTGTTAATTGTGCAATCTGGACATTTAATGGTTTAATCAAGATTAAATGTGAATTTAATGTAAAAATATGCAAAACTCATCCTGTAAGCTACATACATTTTCATCTTGCTGCTGTAGAAATTTCAAATCATTTCGAATTTATTTGCAACAATTTCACTTGTAAAACCGCTCATATGCTTAAAATTGATAAAATCCATGGAAAATTCGAAATTAATTGAAAATCATATAAAAATTCCTAAAGAACTTTAAAATTCTGTCACATGTTCACTCCTTAATCCATTGAAACAGAAATTTTAGGATCTTTAGATTTTCCTGGAAAAATGGCCAGTGCATCCATAATCGTATCCCAATTGCAACTTGATCTTTGACAATTTGAATATTTAAGTTATAGCATGTTGTTGGCTCCGAGGTTAGTGTCCACGGAAATCCTGAGATTCTGCCAGGCAATAAGATGCTATAACCTAAGTATTAAATTGCACAAGGAAAGAGCGCACGATTCCCTCCTTTGGATGCCATTCAAGGCCGAAATTGGTGAACCCTAGAACCATTGGTAATCCTTAAATGTCTAGAAACTGAAAATCTTCGAAATCTGAAACTCATTAACCTCGAGAACTTAAATCGATTTATCTTGTGTCTTTCGGAACCATTGGATTATGGTTTCCAATCTAAGAACCATTAGAGCCCAATTTAGGAACACTGGTGTCGTGCCGTGTCCTAGGTTTTAGGGAGTCCTAGAGTTAGGAGTCCAGCCTCATCACGGACGCTTGCTATGAATAGCAACCGTACCATAGGTCTAGTTACACTAGTCACCCGATCTTTCCCTAGGACAAGCCTAGTAAACTAGGATGTAGGCAAAACCTGCATTAGTCTAAGGGACAACTTGCATTCAGATAAGAATCATATAGCATCTTAGATGAAATCCTAAGATAATAAAATCCTCAACTTGAATTAAATAATTCCTCTTAAAACTGTTGAAACAGTCAAATCCGTCTAAGTCGGTGTCCTAGTTGAGTTAGGCATATGTAGCTTAGCTTAGGTGCACCGAACTACGTCGACTCTGATCCCAGTGAGGCTTGGGTACGTAGGCAGCTTGGATGTCTGATGGCATACCACCCGCGAGTCGGCACCACAACAAATTGTGGTGTTTTGTATATTAATTTTCTTGTAAATACTTAATCAAATCAGTTAGGGTTTTCCATGAAATTAGAATTCTAGGAGAACTTTCACTTAGAATGAATCCAGACAAATTAATAAATCAAGATACACATCTAGGATTCACATTGAAATTAGATTCTAGGATGCATGTCACTTAGTTCGCACATTAACATAGAGTTGAATGAGCCATTTAAAATAAATTTAAAAGAGTTAGCTTTTGGAATCGAAGACCGATTATCGGGTAGGAATGGTGCATGTGGTGGATAAATCCCCATACCTTCCATTCTTGTAACCAGGTAGCGAGTCTAGATTTCTGGTTAATTATGGGTCCTAGATCTCACATCTAGGTGGCGACTCTGTCAGTCTCTTTCGTGTGGAATTCGGATTGCCTTAGTGATCCCAAGTCCACAGGAAAGACGAATTCAAATCAATAATTAAATGCACACGCCAATCGCGTGGGTACAAGAGACCAAGAGAGAGAGCGCGGCGGCTCGCGCCCCACGCCCCTCTCGCGGGATCTGGCTCCCACAGTTCCTGCCAGTACAAAGAAAGTATGAATACATGATCGAATCACATGATAGAAGAATGAAAGGCGTACGATCAAGAGATGAGATGAGATAGCATAAGATTGCTTTCAACGGATAGATCATGAATGACTAATCCTATGAGATCTTTGGAAATGATAGGATTTATATCCTAACCCCAAAGGGAAAGCTTTTAATCTTCGCACATTTTAACAGTGTTACTTGAAGGCATCAAACCCTAATCCTAATCTAGCGGAGTGGAGAGAGGGTCTCGACTCATGACTTTGTTTGTGTACCTAAGGACCGATCGTAGCCATTGGAAGATGGACTACGGTCTAATCTAGACACAAATGGGTAGGATATCCTAAACTAGGCTCACACACGTGATGCACATGTGTTCGTATACTACATGCATGTGTGGGTTAATCTAGGGGTAAGGCCAAGAGTTCCCTTAGCGCGAATCCATGTTCGATATACTGTACCAGTGTCCGGCGTATCAGTACGTGAACAAGAGATCCGTTTACGCACCATAAGGTGCTAGGCTAAAGGTGGAATGCTTCTCTAGCACAGAGGCACCAGGTGATGAAATCCCAGTCAACCATGCTAGATAACACTCCGGGTTCCTAAAATAGGACGTGTGTGCATGTGAGATGCAAGGGTCTAGATGCAAGTGATGTAAGTGTGTGCAATAAGTTCGCGCAATCCATGATGCCTTCAGGTTTTGTTAGATTAAGTTTGAGTACGATGTGATGAGAAAATAAAACAAGACAAACAAACTAATCTAGCAAACATAAAAGAGATAGAGTTTTTATGAGCCAGTTAAATTAACTTCAAATGAGTTATCTTTTGAAATTTTAATGAAGTTAGGTGATCCCCAGCAGAGTCGCCAAACTGTGGGACCCGATCCCGCGAGAGGGGTTGGGCGCGAGCTGCCGTGCCTTCTCTTGGTCTCTCGTACCCACGCGATTGGCGTGTGCTATTTTATTATTGATTTTAATTCATCTTTTATGTGAACTTGGGATCACTAAGGCAGTCCGAATTCCACACAAAAGAGAGTTACAGAGTCGCCACCTAGATGTGTGATCTTGGACCCATAATTAACCAGAAATCTAGACTCGTTACCTGGTTATAAGAATGGAAGGTATGGTGAGTTATCCACCACATGCACCATTCCTGCCCGATAATCGGTCTTCAATTCCAAAAGTCAACTCTTTTAAATTTATTTTAAATGGCTCATTCAACTCTTTGTCAATGTGTGAACTATGTAACATGCATCCTGTGATCTAATTTCAATGATCCTAGATGTGTATCTTGATTTCTTAATTTGTTTGAATTCAATCTAAGTGAAAGTTCTCCTAAAATTCTAATTTCATGAAAAATCCTAAGTGAATTAATTAAGAATTTACAAAAAAATTAATGTACAAAACCTCACAATTTGTTGTGGAGCCGACTCGCGGTTGGTATGCCATCAAGCATCCAAGCTGCCTACGTACCCAAGCCTCACTGGGATCAGAGTCGACGTAGTTCGGTGCACCTAAGCTAAGCTACTTATGCCTAACTCATCTAAGACACCGATCTAGACTGGATTGACTGTTTCAACAGTTTTAAGAGAAGTTATTTAATTCAAGTTGAAGATTTTATTATCCTAGAATTTCATCTAAGATGCTATATGATCCTATCTAAGTGCAAGTTGTCCTTTAGACTAATGCATGTTAACCTACATCCTAGGTAACTAGGCTTGTCCTAGGGAAAATTTGGGTGACTAGTGTAACTAGATCTATGGCACGATTGCTATCTATGACACGATTGCTATCCATAGCAAACGTACGTGATGAGGCTGGACTCCTAACTCTAGGACTCCCTAAAACCTAAGACTCCCTAAAACCTAGGACACGACATGACGTAAGTGTTCCTAAATTAGTCTCTAATGGTTCTTATGACGGAAACCGTAATCCAACGGTTCCGAGAGACACAAGACAAATCAATTTAAGTTCTTGAAGTTAATGAATTTCAGATTTCAAGGATTTTCGGTTTCTGGACATTTAAGGAATACCAAAGGTTATAGGGTTCACCAATTTCGGCCTAGAATAGCATCCACGGAAGGGAATTGCGCGCTCTTTCCTTGTGCAATTTAATAATTAGGTTATAGCACCTTATTGCCTGGCATATCTCAGGATTTCCGTGGACAGTAACCTCGGAGCCAATAACATGATATAGCTTAAATATTCAAATTGTCAACGATCGATTGCAATTGAGATACGATTATGGACACACTGGTCATTTTGCCTGGGAAATCTAAAGATCCTAAGATTTCTGTTTTCAATGGATTGAGGAGTGAACATGTGACAGAAATTTAAGGTTCTCTAGGAATTTTCATAATGATTTTTAATTAACGCCAATTTTTAGTGGATTTTATCAATTTCAGACTACTTGAGTGATTTTACAAGTGAAATTATTGCAAACGAATTCGAAATGAATTGAAATTTCTATAGAAACAAGATGTGAAGGTATGTAGCTTATTAGAAGAGTTTTGCAGATTTTTACATTAAGGTCCTATTTATTTCTGATTTAATAACCATATGACCAGATTGTAAAAATAACACAGAAATTACTAGAAACAGGAATCTAAATTCGTTGAAATTTCTACAGTAGTAAGATATGAGTAAACATTGCATGCTATGAGATGTCATGAATTTTTGAGAATATTTACTACCAATTTCGGATTTTTCAATTTTAAGACCAAATTATGAATTTACACTACATCCCTTAGGTAACAAAATCCAAATCAATTGAAAATTTTACAGAAGCAAGAAATATGAAATATAAGACTACTGTAAAAATTTTGTGAATTTAAATTGTTATCTGATGTTAGTAAAAATCTCACAAAATCTGATTGTTTTCAAAGAAAGCATCAAATAATATACCAAAAAAAATCCAAAAATTCTTAAAAATTCATGGTAGAATGTATCAGTATCATATTATTGTCCCACGAAATTTCATTAATTTTAGAATCTATTTAGTATATATTTTATTTTTCTTCGTCAAACAGACATTTTTGAAGAGCTTTCTTTTTTTAAAACATGCTTTTTGAGAAAATTACGACTCCGAAAAATATCTTTTAATCTTGTCCTGATGTGATGAACCTAAGAAAAATTTAAAATTCCACAAAATCAATCATACTAAGATAGCTATTTTTTCAAATTTTGTAATTTCTCAGCCATTATTTTAAATGAAATTCAATTCTGCACTCAAATTTTTGAAATCCTTTGATCCAATGTCCGATCCGATCCAATGGTTATTTTAGTCTATTTAAATAGATCAGTGTATTAAATTTTGGGACGAATCGGAATTGAAACACTCATGTAGATCATGATTTTTAGCACACACATATAATATTGAATTAAATTCAATTAAATGCTAAAATCATGCAAAGATATAAAAAAATACCAAATAATCCTGGAAAAATCTGAGAACAGTGCACCTACCTTTGATCGAGATCCTCGCCGAATCCGAGAGCTTGATAATCCAAAAAATCTCGCCGACGCCCGATCCGATGTCCGCTTTCTTTCTTTCTTTCTTTCTTTTTTTGTTTTTTTTTGTTTTTGTGGAGAGAGAGAGAGAGGGAGAAACTGAGGGAGATAAGGAGAGTTCGAGAGGGTGATCAAGAATAAGAAAAACAGAGGGTGTGAGAGTGAGAATGAGAAAGCGAGATCGAAAATAAGAAAAACAGAGGGCGTTGAGAGTGCGGGAAAAACAGAGGGTGGTGAGAGTGTGGGAAAAACTGAGGGTAAGTGAGAGTGTGGGAAAAACCAAGTGATGGAGAGGGTGAGGGATAAACAGAGGGTGGTAAAATGATCGAGAAAAACAGAGTGATAGAGGGAGAGGGAGTGAACGTGAGAAGATGAGAGAGAGCTACTGCCAGGGCAGGGAAACTGAGGGACAGAGAGGAGAGTGATGGAGGGTTGCTCTTGGAGTAGGGAAAAAACAGAGAATGCTTCCGGCTCCCCTACCTCGTTTCCTTCTTTTTTCCTTTATAACAGATCTGTTGAGGAAAAGTTGCCGAGTTCTTCTTCTTCTTTTTCACGAACTATGCTCCTCTTCCTTAAAACAGATTCTTTCCTCCTCCTTTCTTTCTTTTTTTCGATGGATTCTTCTTATAATAGAAAGACGAGGGAGCTCTTTTTTTTTTTTGGGAGGGAGAGTGCCCAAGATAGTAATCTCTTTCACCACAAAGGAATGGCCGAATATATGGGGAGAAAAAATCTGTTTTTCTAAAAATTAGCAGGATCCTTAAGTGGCAATGCAAACGTAGTCCAACCTCATTAAAAATTAGCCGAAATTCCCATGAAATAAAAAATTAAATTAATATAGGGGCCCCACAATGATAATGACCCTACCAGTGTTTAAACTTTTTATCATGGCGGTCCCACTCCAATTTGTCTGGATGTTTTACAAATATGGTGATGGGTCCACACCATGTTGGGCACATGGTGGGCCCCATCCCATGGCTTAAAACACATGGGCACCCTCTCATAGAAATTAATGTTTCAGTGTTAATTCCAAATAAAGCCGAAATGCATTTTCCATGGAAAAAGGTATAGTTTCGTTGCTTGACATAAGTTTAAGCAAGATGATAATGCAGGCCCCACTTGCTTGATCCTATTCCATCGACATGTTCAAGGCGGGCCCACCGAATGGGTCCAAATTCTCTCTGGTTTTGATTTTTGTGAATAACCTTTCTCAATACTTGGCGGAAAAATGCAAAATACGGCAGAAATAATCGAAAAGATCGAGAAAACATAAGAGGCGGACACGGGAATGGAAAACACCGAAGAACCGATAGAAAAACACTAACTTCTTTGTTGACTAAGGCGGAGCAAAATGGGGGTGTCTACAGATGCCCCTCTTTGGTGGAGATGACGTAGTCTTCGAATACCAAAGCAAAAGTGGCACAGCCATTTTGCGTAGCTTTAATCGACAAAGGACTCCCTAGACACAATGCAACCTAATATAATACAAGACCCTAGATGAAATTCTAGAATTTGAACATATATAAAAAATCATTTACTCTAAACACCATGAGATGGCAGTTTAGAGTGACGGAAAATCAGCTTTACTCTGGGTGCAAAAATCTTGCCATCCAGAACGAAAGACGATTATGATGCGGCGCCGTTTTCGAACGGGCAATGAAGGAATGGGATATCGTTTTCAAACGGATTTTCGGAGGGAAAGGAATACCGTTTTTAAACGGTTTCAGAGGAAATGAGACGCCATTTTCAAACGGTCTTAGAGAGAATAATTGATGACTTTCGAAAGATTTTTAACGAAAACGAAGGATCATTTTTGAATGAGCTCAGACATATTTATATGGATTCAAAGGACACGAGATATCATTTCGAATGGATTCAACAAGAATGAGGCCTTGCATTTGTACGGGGTCTAAGGGCTAAGAGACCGTATTTGTACGGACTCAATAAGAATGAGACACCGTAGTTGTACAGGCCCGCAAGGAACGGGATATCAGAATGAGACACCGTGTTTGTACGGTTTCCCAAAGAATGAGCAACCCTATTTGTATGGATCCCAAAGAAGAATAAGAGGCTAGACTGAAAAAGGATGAGATACCGTATTTATACGACTCTCAAGAAAGTAAGAGACCATTTTCGAGTGGGCCTGGAGAGGATGAATCAACGTATTTATACGAATTCCACGGAAATGAGACATCACATTTATACGCTGCTCAAAGAGAATAAAAGACCATAGTTGTACGGACTCGGAGAGAATGAAATAACGTATTTATACTGATTTCAAGGAAAATGAGACACCATATTCATACGATGCTCAAAGATAACTCAGAGATAATGGAATATCGTATTTATACGAATTCCAAGGAAATGAGACATCATATTCGTATGATGTTCAAAGATAAGAGATCATTTTCAAATGGACTCAGAGAGAATGAAATAACGTATTTATACGGATTTCAAGGAAAATGAGACACCATATTCATACGATGCTCAAAGATAACTCAGAGATAATGGAATATCGTATTTATGCGAATTCCAAGAAAATGAGACATCATATTCGTATGATGTTCAAAGAGAAGAGACCATTTTCAAATGGACTCAGAGAGAATGAAATAACGTATTTATACGGATTTCAATGGAAATGAGACATCACATTTGTATGATGTTCAAAGAGAATCGAGAGACCATTTCTGAATGGACTCAGAGAGATATGATAGTTTGAGTTTTGACAGAGATTATCAGAAAAAAGAAAATGAAAATCCGATATAGGGGGTCCCAAGTTGAATTATAAATGGCAACTATGAGGAGGGAGAATACGGTTGTTTAAGAAAACTAGAATTTACCAATTGGAAAGACTTAAACCGATTAAGAGATCAAAAACAATATTTTAAGCATACAAGTTAAATCTAATGGTGCAATGCAAATGAAAGAGCAAAGAGATAGAAAGAGTGCACCCGAGATTTAAAGTGGTTCGGTCCTCAAACCCGAGGCCTACTCCACTCCACCAACCAAACCCGTTGATGGCTTCACTATTTGATCTTCTTAACCTTGGCGAAGATCGGTGCCAATTACAATTGCTTTAACCTTGGTGGCAATCCTCACCACGGAGAAAAAGGGCTCCGCTTCTCCGAATACAAATCTTGAAAGATGAAAGAAAGAACTAAAAGATCCCTTCACAAGGGTTACAAAAGATGTACAATTGAGAGCCTATGATCCAAATCCTAGAGTTGGTGATGAGAGGCACAATTGAAGCTTGATTCACTCTTGGGTATTCAAATGAAGTTTAAGAGTGTTAGGATTGATTGTTTGTATGATTAGAACACCCATATTTATAGGAAAAACAAAATATGACCGTTCAGTGGCATTACGGTAATTCCAGCAAAATTCCAAACGGCTCTTTTTCAGACCGTTGGAGTGTTCTCGGAGTTCCGAGAAAAAATCTCGGAGTTCCGAGAAGCCTCACAGAAATTGGAAAAAGTCTACTGGACCATTTCTCGGAGTTCCGAGAATAATTCTCGGAGTTCCGAGAATTCTCGGAGTTCCGAGAAAAACTCTCGGAGTTCCGAGAAGCCTATGCAGAGCAGATTTTCAATTCTGTTTTTGGGCTTCCAGTTCTCAACCAAGATGGGATTGCTATGAGGGTTCCAAGGTGTTGGAACTCCACAAATACAATCACTTGTTTATTTAGGGTGTGTGAGATTACTTTAATTATGCCTCTAAAAACCTAATCTAGGTTTGGATCAATTACATTTAAGAAATGGTCTTCAATATTAATTTCTTCATGTCTTCAAGTCTTCATGACTTCTTGCTTGATGACTTTGGCCTTCCAATTAGTGGTCCAATGTGGGCTTCTTGGCCTTCAATCCAAGCATCCTTGATCTTACTTTATCAAGATCTACAACTTAGACAATCAAACACATTAGTGATAAATGATCACTTGTGTATTGGAATCATCAAAACAAGATGGGAATGCCAAGGTAAAAACCATTGGGCTTACAATCTCCCCCTTTTTGATGATGACAAGCACAAGAGATTTACAAATCAAAGCATATACTCTTTTCATATTTTTCTTACACTAGAGACTTTACTCTAGATTCTTCTCCCCCTTTGTCATCAACAAAAAGAAGGGGTAAGAAAAACAAGGGTTTAAAATTTACAATTTTAAAGCTCCCCCTTTTTCAAAGAAAAATTCAATTTTAACTCCCCCTAGTTAAAATAATTTTACAATACAAGAGGGGTTATCAAACAAAACATACAAATGAAATATATTCAATTTTAAGTTCAAAAACCCCTAATCTACACAATATGAATATCATCATATGGGGGTTTTGGGAACCCAAGATTTCTTGGTCCCACATCTAGCCCTACTCTTGGATGCACATTGGAATTGGTAATGACCATTTATTCCACAAAAATGGCATCTAACAAGAGGGTTAGATACACTAGTCCTATCATGATAAGCATGTTGAGGTCTAAGACTAGTTTTACTTAGGATTATGTCAATAATTTTATTTCCATTTAGAAATCTATGTAAGCATAATCTAAGTCTTTCATTTTCATTATGAAGATGGGATGTTTGAACTAAAAGCTCATTTCTTTCATCTTCATAAGAATTGGAGGAGCTTGCCATATTTTGAAATTTTAAAAGTTGGCAAGTTTTCTCATCCAAGCTACCCTTAAGGGTATTAATCTCAAGTTTATGATTTTCAAGTGTAACTTGTTCTTGAGATATGGAAGAAGATAAATCACTTTTCAAAAATTCAAGTTCTTTTTCTAACTTTAAAATGGATTTTTTAAGAACTTTGTTTTTGGAAATTTGGGTATGCAAGGTTTCACATAATTCATCATAAGGTATGCTATCACTTTTACTACTAGATGAAGAATATGAGGGGTTAGAGTTTACCTCAACTTCATGGGTGATTGTCATGAAGCAAAGATCATCTTTTTTATTTTCTTCCCCTTCACTTGAGCTTTTGCCCGATGTGCTTAACGCATCCCAACCGGCGGCAAGAGCCTTATGCTTCTTCCAATCCTTCTTACCCTTGTACTTAGAGGAAGTTGATTTTAGAAGTGGACAATCCGGTCTTTTGTGTCCAATCTTCTTGCAATTGAAGCATCTTAAGGCTCTTTCAACATCACTTTCCTCTTTCTTCTTCTTATCTTTCTTATGCTTCTTTCTCCACAAGCTCTTGAATCTTCGTAAGGCTTCTTCTTCGTCACTATCCGCTTCACTTGATGAGTCTTCCTTGGAAGCCTTGAGTGCTAGGGATCTAAATTCCCTCTCCTTCTCCTTTGGCTTCTTTTCCTCTTGTCGGCTAGTAAGGAGCATCTCATGGGTGATGAGAGATCCTACAAGCTCCTCTATGGTTAGAGTCTTGAGATTTTTTGACTCTTGAATCGCGGTCACCTTTGAATCCCAATGGGGAGGAAGAGACCTAAGTAACTTACTCACAAGCTCATCGTTAGGATAAGATTTACCAAGATTAGCTAGTTCGTTAGAAATAATAGAAAAACGAGTATACATTTCCGAAATACTCTCGTTCGGACTCATTCTAAACATTTCATACTTGCTCTTTAACAAGTTTATTTTGGAATCCTTGACTTGTGAAGTTCCCTCATGGGTAGTTGCAAGGGTATCCCAAATAGTCTTGGCGGAATCAAAAAGAGCAACTCTATTAAACTCCTCGGTAGCTAAGGCACAAAACAAGGAATTTATTGCTTTGTAGTTCAAATTAGCTTGCCTTTTCTCTACCACATTCCATTCTTCAAAAGGATTGGAAGGTACATTGTATCCATTTTCAACAATGTACCAAAGTTCCACATCTATCGAAAGAAGATAGATGCGCATCCTTGTTTTCCAATGTCCATAGTTTGACCCATTGAAGAAAGGAGGTCTAGTTGTGGAATGGCCTTCCGGAAGTCCGGTTCCAATTTGGTGTGCCATTAGAAGTTGCCAAATAAGATCTTTCCCTAGTTAGATTTTGAAATAACTTTCACAAAAAATTTTAAAATCTTTTAAGAGCCAAGGCTCTGATACCAAGTGAAAATCCGATATAGGGGGTCCCAAGTTGAATTATAAATGGCAACTATGAGGAGGGAGAATACGGTTGTTTAAGAAAACTAGAATTTACCAATTGGAAAGACTTAAACCGATTAAGAGATCAAAAACAATATTTTAAGCATACAAGTTAAATCTAATGGTGCAATGCAAATGAAAGAGCAAAGAGATAGAAAGAGTGCACCCGAGATTTAAAGTGGTTCGGTCCTCAAACCCGAGGCCTACTCCACTCCACCAACCAAACCCGTTGATGGCTTCACTATTTGATCTTCTTAACCTTGGCGAAGATCGGTGCCAATTACAATTGCTTTAACCTTGGTGGCAATCCTCACCACGGAGAAAAAGGGCTCCGCTTCTCCGAATACAAATCTTGAAAGATGAAAGAAAGAACTAAAAGATCCCTTCACAAGGGTTACAAAAGATGTACAATTGAGAGCCTATGATCCAAATCCTAGAGTTGGTGATGAGAGGCACAATTGAAGCTTGATTCACTCTTGGGTATTCAAATGAAGTTTAAGAGTGTTAGGATTGATTGTTTGTATGATTAGAACACCCATATTTATAGGAAAAACAAAATATGACCGTTCAGTGGCATTACGGTAATTCCAGCAAAATTCCAAACGGCTCTTTTTCAGACCGTTGGAGTGTTCTCGGAGTTCCGAGAATAATTCTCGGAGTTCCGAGAAAAAATCTCGGAGTTCCGAGAAAAAATCTCGGAGTTCCGAGAAGCCTCACAGAAATTGGAAAAAGTCTACTGGACCATTTCTCGGAGTTCCGAGAATAATTCTCGGAGTTCCGAGAAAAACTCTCGGAGTTCCGAGAAGCCTATGCAGAGCAGATTTTCAATTCTGTTTTTGGGCTTCCAGTTCTCAACCAAGATGGGATTGCTATGAGGGTTCCAAGGTGTTGGAACTCCACAAATACAATCACTTGTTTATTTAGGGTGTGTGAGATTACTTTAATTATGCCTCTAAAAACCTAATCTAGGTTTGGATCAATTACATTTAAGAAATGGTCTTCAATATTAATTTCTTCATGTCTTCAAGTCTTCATGACTTCTTGCTTGATGACTTTGGCCTTCCAATTAGTGGTCCAATGTGGGCTTCTTGGCCTTCAATCCAAGCATCCTTGATCTTACTTTATCAAGATCTACAACTTAGACAATCAAACACATTAGTGATAAATGATCACTTGTGTATTGGAATCATCAAAACAAGATGGGAATGCCAAGGTAAAAACCATTGGGCTTACAGAAAATCAAAATCTCCAATTAACAATTTTGGAAGCAAAGGATTTAATAACACCGTGCAGCAAAGGACTTTCAGGGCTTGAATATGAGATGCCCCTTCATTAGCAACCTGCCCCAGTTTGAGATATTCTAACCTTCTTCTATTCATTGACCAGAGATCATTCTTCAAAGATTTTTCACCATTCATGACAGTCTTGCCTTTTCCAAATTTCTCAGAACCTGTTAATAAACCTGCCTTCGGAGTGATTGCACCCTACAACAATTCTTTAAGATAGAATTCGTAAAAAAATTTCTAACCAATTGAAAAACTACAAGTACTGGCAATAAAATGACGAAATAAGAACTATTACTCAAGTAATCCTGTGATGCTTCTGACTTATCAGTATTTTCATTTGGGTTAGGTTGGCCTCTTTTAAAGAATGTTTCTCCATTGATAAACATCTTCACTTATTTTTAAGACAGTGATACTTCATATATCTTTCTATCAACTTTCCGATTGCTAAAAATTAATGCCCCTAGTTTCGGGAATCATTGTTATTTTTGTCTGACCTACTGCGATTTCAGAGATTGATGTAATTCTTCTGGTGGGAACCCAATCTTACCACGACCAAGTCCCCCTTTTTTGGATTTTCGACTTGGCGGACCGCTCGGCCTTAACTTTTGCCTGAATCGCCTTTTCAGGTTTTCGACTCAGCAGGCCACTCTCTTAACTTTTGCCTAAGTCGCCTTTTCAGGTTTTCAACTTAGCAGGGAAATGATCCTAAATTTTGCCTAGATTGCGTTTTCAGGTTTTCAATCTAGCGGATCTTCAAGCTCCATTTCTTTTTTTTTCTTTTTTTTTTCTTTTTTTATTTTTTTTTCTTTTTACTTGAACACCAAAAGGACTTTATAGGTGAGGTAGGATTTTTCAAAGAATGGCTCAAGGTTTTGCAATAATTTCGACCAAACCTGTGAACAGGTTGCCTACGTATCCCAGTGTAGGAATCAGGTCATGCGTAGTTCAGGGCGAATGCCCTTAGTTTGAAGGTATTTTAATTTTTCTTTTTCTTTTTGCATGGATTTTTTCTTTTTCTTCTTTTTTTTTCTTTTCAACTTTTTTTTTTTTGGAATGATTGATTTTCTTCTTTTGAAACAACCGAACTCGGTTTGACCGAGCTGCCTACGTACCCCAGTGTAGGGATCAGGTCATGCGTAGTTCAGGGCGAATGCCCCTAGTATATTGGGTTTTTGAAGGAAAATTTTATTTAGGCTCAAAAGGGTTTGCAAAAGGTTATATATTTTCTAATTTTGGGCAATGAATTTGAGATTTATTCGGCCAAAAGACGGCCTTCTGGTGTTTAAGCATAGAACCTCTTGAGTTGATCAAGATTTGTTGGTTCTGGCAATATTTCTCCATTTAAATTACGGAGCTTGACGGCTTTTCCGGGTAAGATTTGGTCCACAATGTATGGTCCTGACCAATTTGGTTTGAACTTGCCCCTTGGGTCAAACAGTGGTGCTCGATTCTCTTTCAGAACAAGATTGCCTTCTTCTAAATCTCTGACCTTAACCTTTTTATTAAAAGCCCGGGCTATTCTGCGCTGGTAACCTTGCACATGGTAAAGCGTCTTTAACCTCTTCTCATCTAGCACGTTCAACTCTTTATATCTAGCATCTACCCATTCATTTTCTGGCAACTTAGCCTCAGTCAATACTCGGAGTGAAGGTACACGGATCTCAACAGGTAACACTGCTTCCATCCCATAAACAAGAGAGTAAGGGGTTGCCCCAGTTGAAGCTCTAATTGATGTTTTGTAAGCCCACAAGGCGTACGGTAAGTTATTCAACCAATCCTTATAAGTTTCTGACATCTTGCTAATGATCGTCTTGACATTTTTGTTTGCAGCTTCCACCGCTCCATTCGTCTGCGGCCGATAAGGTGAGGATTTATGATGCTTAATCTTGAACTCTTCGCAAAGAGTGATTACTTCCTTCTTGAAATGAGATCTGTTATCTGAGATAAGTTCATGGGGAATTCCATATCTGCATATGATATTGGTGCGTATGAATTTAGCAACTGATGCGGATGTAAGCTTTGCGTAAGAAGCGGCCTCAACCCACTTGGTGAAGTAGTCAATTGCAATGAGTATGTACTCGTGACCATTAGACGACCTAGGAGAAATCTTGCCAATGATGTCAATTCCCCCATACCGAAAACGGCCAAGGAGAGGTAAGAGAATGCAATTCTGTGGGTGGTACATGGATGAGATTCGCATGTATCTGACATTTATAGCATTTCTTCACAAATGTGTGACAATCTGCTTCCAATGTTGGCCAATAGTACCCCAGACGTAGGATCTTCCTTGCCAACATCTTCCCATTCATATGAGGCCCACACACCCCTTCATGAATATCTGCGAGAATTTCTTCTGCCTGATCTTCAGTGACACACAAGAGTTGAATTTCGTCGAAAGACCGTCGATACAACTCCCCTCCACAAATGACAAAATTAGCTGCCAATCTCTGCAAAGTCCTTATTTCTTTATTCGATGCCTCATTGGGATGCCCCTGGCCTGAGATGAAGTTCTTTATGTCCATATATCATGGCTTACCATCGGGACATCTTGCAATTATTTCTATAGCATCAACATATGCAGGAGCCCATTGCTCCTGAATCGTGATGGGCCTCATCTTCATATTGTGAGGTATGTCAATCATAGAAGCTAACGTCGCTAAGGCATCGGCGAATCTATTCTTCAACCTTGGTAAATAACTGAAAGTGATGCACCGAAATTGTTGGGCGAGAGCATCTAGGTATTCATGTATGGCTGTAGCTTTTCTTCTTTGGTTCTCCACTCTCCTTGAGTTTGGCAAATGATTAACTTCGAATCTCCATATACGTCAAGATTCTCTATGCCTAAAGCCAATGCGGCCTCAAGCCCAACAATGCATGCTTCATACTCTGCCATATTGTTGGTGCAATTAAATTGTAACTTAACGGCAAGGGGAACATGCTCATTTTGGGGTGACACAAGCAATGCCCCTACTCCCTGCCCTGTTTGGTTTGCTGCTCCATCAAAATAGAGGGTCCAACCAGTTTCTGGATATTCATCTTCTACCATCATGATCTCTTCATCTGGGAACATCGGTTTGAAAGGCTGATTTTCTTCTCGGGGTGCTTCTGCCAATTGCTCAGCAATGGCTCGGCCCTTTACTGATTTTTAGGTTACATGGGAGATGTCAAACTCCGACAACAACAATAACCATCTGGCGGTCCTGTAGACACCCCATTTTGACCGTCCCCTAAATCTCTCTTGTTTGAGCAAAGTCTCATCAAATGAATGAGATAGGATACCAAATTTCACCTCAAGGTAGATTAAGGTCTCACCAAGCTCCCCGCAAAATTTCATCGCGATCCGTGCACGTTTGCCTAGCGAACGAGCTGGGAGAGTGTGCGCAGTGTAAACATTAAAGGGGAGTGGATTATCCGAAATGTGGCTGTCCAAGTAAGAAAAGAAGTCGAATTTGTCACGCTCTTATAAAAAGAATCCGTCGGTCAATGGCAAAAGAGAGAACTCATTTTCCAGATCAAAAGAAAAACAGAGAGATTTTTCTAACCCTAGCAGAGAGAAAATCTCCAAATCCCAAATCCTTCTTCTCCATTTTCTCCGGCCAGCCGCACGCCTTCCTCATCTCCGATTGCCATTTTTCGGCAAAACTCTAGCTCCGGCCAACCTCAATCAAAGCTCAAGCTCTTTTCTCTTTCTTAGAAATTAGATCTCCAAGAAGCAGCAGCGAGAGAGAGAGAAAGAGAGAGAGAGAAAGCTCTGGTCATCCTCTCCAATCAACCTTTTCCGGTGAGATTGCCGAAGCTCCGGCAAGCTCGATTCTCTACTACTGGATCTACAGCTTCCGGATCTATGATTTCTGCTGACGAGCTCTTCTTAAAGAGAAAATCCGTGAGAAGAGAGAAGAGAGAGAAAAACAGATCTCAACCAAGCTTCATCTTCTCCGATCGAGATCCGGTCATTGTCTGTTTTCTTCAGCTATTAGTCTTCTCCTTTGATCCTCTTCTTCCTTTTCTATCCTCATCAAGCTTTATTTTGCCCTTTAAATACCCTAATACAAACCCTAGTTTTTCCCCTTCTTCTCTAGCAAACCCTAACCCATTTTCCGAACGGAAACCCTGAGATCCGATCGCTCTTCTTCTCCGATCAACCTTTTGCGGTGGGATCACTGAAGCTTCGACAAGGTCAAAGCTCATCTTCTCCGAGATCTGATCTTCAATCGGAGAGCCGCAATCCGAAGCTCTAATGGCGGCAACGCTAAGCTCGATAATCTGAAGAATTGCAGAGAGAGATCTGCGATCTGAGGCAAAGGGTAGGAGACCGGAGAGGAGACTCATTTTCAGATCTGAAGATTTAGAGAAAAATTAGAGAGATTTTCCCCCAAATCCAAATCCTAGCTTCGTACACCTTCTTCTCCACCCGTAATCTCTTCTTCTCCGAGGAGTCCGATCAGATTCCGGCAAGCTTCATAGCTGGATTGATTTCTCCGGTCACCTTGAGTGCCCGCAAATCGTTTTTTTTTTTTTTTTGATCTGCTATTCTGCTTGCCAGAAACTCTATTTTCCCCCTTTTCTTCTACCTTTTAGATTAGATTTTCTCTTCGTCCTTTCTATTAGATTTGAGCTTGAACGCGTGATTTGTGTTGAGAATCTTAGATCAGAGTCATGGCCTTGATTTCTGCTTACAGACCTTAAAATTCAACTCATCAACTTCAGAGGGATTCAGGTAATCTGCTTTTAATTTCATAATGAGGATTGAAATGATCAGGCATGCTTGATGTGGAAGTTAGTATTGATTTCATTTGCTAAATGTCTGGATATTTTATTTTATTGCATTATAAGGTGTTAGGTCTGTTTATGGTCTTGTTGTGAGTTAATGGAGAAATAAGGTAGGTCAAAATCATTATCAAAATAGGTTGGTGCCTGTAACTATGCATTTTTAAGTTAAGAGTAACACTATCTTGCTTTAATAGTGAGAAGAGATTGGGAGCTGTAACTAAAGAAGCATGATATGTCAATGCTATTTTCTCAGGGTATAAGAAGCCATTTATTCATATGATGTGTTAGGTGAATCCTGTTTCGATGAGAGCTACAAATTCGTCTCATGCTACCCTTGTTTGGATAAGTGTACCAAATCCACTTGTTTTCTGTTGGAGTATCCATGATCCATTTACCTTGTTTTGGGTTCTATATATATGATCCTCGCTCGAATATCAGTCAATGAATTTCAATTTCTAATGTCCCAAGACTTGTCATCTTCATTTATACTAGACATCTCAATATGTTGGTAAATGTTTTGAAAATGATAAGAGCATGATAGTAGTAGTTTAAATCATCATTTTGATAGTTTAAGAAAGAGAGTTTCAGCTGTGGGTCTGTAATTTAGAGATGGATTCATTGATGTTCTTTGGGTGCTATTCCATGATTTAATCGTGGTGATAGACTCATCTCTTATATTTTCCAAAGAATAATAAAGAGTACTTTGAAATAAAATTTGAGAAGATTTCGATAAGGATTTCCAAAATTAAGCCTATAGTCCAGTATTTATAAATTTAATACTTTTCTTTCATACTAAGCTTTGAGTTAGGGTTCTGAAGACAATAATGAATGGACTGCTCAGGTGAGACAACCTTGAAAACTTATTATATTTGTCTTTTCTTTATTTAAATAAACTGTTTTAGGAAAGAAGGAGATCAGATGACTACTCTATTCGATATTATCGACATGAGTACTGTCTGATCTCAAGGCAGGCTTAGAAATATTATCATGTGTATTTGTGATATCAGATGATTACTTTAGCATCATCTGATTTCACCCCCATATTGGGGCAGCGCTTGTGGTTGGGCATAGAAGTGTTTGATGTTGTTTTTACTTTATTAGGCTATCCAGCGGCTGGTCTGGACTAATTAATGTTATTTATCATTTTATGATTATTACAGGTTGTGCACTCTTTAGTTATAATTTCTTCTTTGCTTAAATATTTGATTTGAGTTTACTCGGTAATTAATTTTTTATTTTTTTTTCTCTTTGATAGACTAACACAGTCCTATAGATTTCTGTTAATTTTCTTTAGATATTAGAATCCCCTCTCTTTGCAAGGGCGATGAAGGCGCTAGCCTAAGCCCATCCTTAGGGGACTCTCTTAGTCCGAGTAGCCCTCCCCTCGTTTGTTTTTAAGACGTGCCCAGTCTTTTGAGATACCCTTAAACATTGTCATTTAAAGCCCCAATTTAGGGAGGCAGGCTATGTCTCAGACAGAGAAAGTTGTATCCTTTAGAGACAAGCTTTGTCTCATTAATGAATCCATCCTTAGGAGACATGCCATGTCTCATCAGCACCTCTCTTGGAGTTCATCTTTGTGATTAGGAGTCTCACCCAATCTCATTCTCTTGCTAAACCCCCTCTTTGTGCGTCTTTTGGTTTTGGGAGAACACCTTACTCGGCTTGGCATCATACCCCGAACCTTATGGGTATTGGGTTGCACATTTGTTGCACCCTAGGGCGAGGTAGCTGTCCGGCCCGGCTGGGTGTTTTACCTTTGCCAAATATGCACAAGATCTCTTTTTCCTTGTTAACATTTTTCTCTATCCTACCTATGTGTCTAAGAGACTTACCCAGTCTCATTCTCTTACTAAACCTCCTCTTTGTGCATCATTTGGTTTTGGGAGAACATCCTACTCAGCTTGGCATCATACCCTTACCCTTATGGGTATTGGGTTGCACATTTGTTGCACCCTAGGGCTAGGTAGCTGTCCGGCCCGGCTGGTTGTTTTACCTTTGCCAAATATGCACAAGGTCTCTTTTTCCTTATTACTTATGAGTTTTATCTTAGCTTGATAGTCCACTAGCATAGGAATCCGTCCTTAGTCTAGAAAGTCAGTCCTCTTGTTCAGGAATCAAGGTCTATCATCATAAGGGTTATGATTCTATCCTACCTTTCGTCAAACCATGTGTTTTTTCTATCCACTCTTGCAAGGTATAGGATGATGTCCAACCCTTGCAGAGTTGTGTTTCTGTTCTTTTCCCCCGCAAAGCATAGGATGCTGTCCAACCTTTGCGGGATGTCAGGAGTCTATCCTCCCCTTATGATGATAGGATTCAGTCCTCTTGTGTCAAAAACTCAAAAAACACTATAAAACAACCAAAATATCAAAAACATCTGGAAAACCAAAAATCTCAAAAATCTTGAGTCATAGGAGAGTAGTTAGGAAATCTGTTCCGAACTACGTTGGCTTGATCCCTTTCAACAGGGTACGTAGTGCAGCTTGGGATCCACATCCCAAGTCCAGCCAAACCTTTAAAAATAAGCATTTTAAATCTTTCAAAATTACAAAAATCTTTCAAAATATTGTTTTTTCGAAAGGATCTTTCTCTAGAGTTAGGAGGTTGTCCTAGTTAGAGAGTTTTTGAGTCGGGAGTTGCTCCCTCGTTCGTTGTTTGTTTGTTGTGTGTTTTATTTGTTTGTGTTAGAGTTAGGAGTGAGTCCTAGCTAGGAGTTTTACGCCTCCGTCCGGTCAGTTGGCGATCCACATTGCCAATTGATGACTAGGTCTAAGATGCGATAGATCCTACTGTTTTTCTTAGGATATACAGCCTAGCTACACATAGATTATAGGAACCACCTGCATTAGCTTAAGGCTAACATATATTTAGTTAGGGCATATAGGGTGTCCTAAAATCTACAATCCATTGGAATTTAAATAATCACACAAGAAGCTTTAAGAACTAGTCCGGTCTTTTAGATCGAGTCTAGGATAGAGGTCTAGATGTCTTAGGCATCATAGCTTAGAATAGGTGTGAAGAACTACGTTGCCTTGATTCTCGTGGAGGCGGGGATACGTAGGCTTCTTTGGATGAACATCAGATCATCTAAAGACTCGGGCCTAGGTATAGATTAGAGTCTTAAGGTTGTATGGTATAGAGTCATTTTCTATGTTTTGCAGTGTTTTCTTACTTTATTGCGCAGACCTTATACTTTTTTGGTGTGTCATGCATGTGTTTGTTCATTAGAACTTAGACACCCATTAGGCATGTCACTTATAACCTAGCTATGCTTAGGTGACACATGTTTCTTTTATTTTATCTTGTGTGCCTTTGATTTCCTCTCCGAGACATGCATGATTAGATAGACGTCTTCTTGGAGATATTCATTCCCATTTCATATGACTTTCGCTCAAAATTCTTTAAAATCAATAACAAATGGCATAAGAGACCAGGTGCTTGCACTTGGGCGGATGAGGTGCTCTTCAGACCTTCCGAATTCGTAACCAGGCACGAACCCTATTTTATATCTCTGGTTATCCGTTGCAACAGAGCATAGTATGGGATCCTTGGCCCACTTTCCTTGGATGGCGACTCTTCTTTGTTTAAGGTACGCCTCGAATCTGGACTAGTCCCCGAATCGAGAGGTATCTCACCTTTTTATCGCCACTCATGCTGTGAGAGGCACTTTCTTTCGAGAGTTCCTTGGTAGAGCTCTCCATTCACGTGGATGATCCTGAGACTATTAGCGCGTGGGGCCCGATGCTATTCTGCTTGTCAGAAACTCTATTTTTTCCCTTTTCTTCTACCTTTTAGATTAGATTTTCTCTTCGTCCTTTCTATTAGATTTGACCTTGAACGCGTGATTTGTGTTGAGAATCTTAGATCAGAGTCATGGCCTTGATTTCTGCTTACAGACCTTAAAATTCAACTCATCAACTTCAGAGGGATTCAGGTAATCTGCTTTTAATTTCATAATGAGGATTGAAATGATCAGGCATGCTTGATGTGGAAGTTAGTATTGATTTCATTTGCTAAATGTCTGGATATTTTATTTTATTGCATTATAAGGTGTTAGGTCTGTTTATGGTCTTGTTGTGAGTTAATGGAGAAATAAGGCAAGTCAAAATCATTATCAAAATAGGTTGGTGCCTGTAACTATGCATTTTTAAGTTAAGAGTAACACTATCTTGCTTTAATAATGAGAAGAGATTGGGAGCTGTAACTAAAGAAGCATGATATGTCAATGCTATTTTCTCAGGGTATAAGAAGCCATTTATTCATATGATGTGTTAGGTGAATCCTGTTTCGATGAGAGCTACAAATTCGTCTCATGCTACCCTTGTTTGGATAAGTGTACCAAATCCACTTGTTTTCTGTTGGAGTATCCATGATCCATTTACCTTGTTTTGGGTTCTATATATATGATCCTCGCTCGAATATCAGTCAATGAATTTCAATTTCTAGTGTCCCAAGACTTGTCATCTTCATTTATACTAGACATCTCAATATGTTGGTAAATGTTTTGAAAATGATAAGAGCATGATAGTAGTAGTTTAAATCATCATTTTGATAGTTTAAGAAAGAGAGTTTCAGCTGTGGGTCTGTAATTTAGAGATGGATTCATTGATGTTCTTTGGGTGCTATTCCATGATTTAATCGTGGTGATAGACTCATCTCTTATATTTTCCAAAGAATAATAAAGAGTACTTTGAAATAAAATTTGAGAAGATTTCGATAAGGATTTCCAAAATTAAGCCTATAGTCCAGTATTTATAAATTTAATACTTTTCTTTCATACTAAGCTTTGAGTTAGGATTCTGAAGACAATAATGAATGGACTGCTCAGGTGAGACAACCTTGAAAACTTATTATATTTGTCTTTTCTTTATTTAAATAAACTGTTTTAGGAAAGAAGGAGATCAGATGACTACTCTATTCAATATTATCGACATGAGTACTGTCTGATCTCAAGGCGGGCTTAGAAATATTATCATGTGTATTTGTGATATCAGATGATTACTTTAGCATCATCTGATTTCACCCCCATATTGGGGCAGCGCTTGTGGTTGGGCATAGAAGTGTTTGATGTTGTTTTTACTTTATTAGGCTATCCAGCGGCTGGTCTGGACTAATTAATGTTATTTATCATTTTATGATTATTACAGGTTGTGCACTCTTTAGTTATAATTTCTTCTTTGCTTAAATATTTGATTTGAGTTTACTCGGTAATTAATTTTTTATTTTTTTTTCTCTTTGATAGACTAACACAGTCTTATAGATTTCTGTTAATTTTCTTTAGATATTAGAATCCCCTCTCTTTGCAAGGGCGATGAAGGCGCTAGCCTAAGCCCATCCTTGGGGGACTCTCTTAGTCCGAGTAGCCCTCCCCTCGTTTGTTTTTAAGACGTGCCCAGTCTTTTGAGATACCCTTAAACATTGTCATTTAAAGCCCCAATTTAGGGAGGCAGGCTATGTCTCAGACAGAGAAAGTTGTATCCTTTAGAGACAAGCTTTGTCTCATTAGTGAATCCATCCTTAGGAGACATGCCATGTCTCGTCAGCACCTCTCTTGGAGTTCATCTTTGTGTTTAGGAGTCTCACCCAATCTCATTCTCTTGCTAAACCCCCTCTTTGTGCGTCTTTTGGTTTTGGGAGAACACCTTACTCGGCTTGGCATCATACCCCGACCCTTATGGGTATTGGGTTGCACATTTGTTGCACCCTAGGGCTAGGTAGCTGTCCGGCCCGGCTGGGTGTTTTACCTTTGCCAAATATGCACAAGATCTCTTTTTCCTTGTTAACATTTTTCTCTATCCTACCTATGTGTCTAAGAGACTTACCCAGTCTCATTCTCTTACTAAACCTCCTCTTTGTGCATCATTTGGTTTTGGGAGAACATCCTACTCGGCTTGGCATCATACCCTTACCCTTATGGGTATTGGGTTGCACATTTGTTGCACCCTAGGGCTAGGTAGCTGTCCGGCCCGACTGGTTGTTTTACCTTTGCCAAATATGCACAAGGTCTCTTTTTCCTTATTACTTATGAGTTTTATCTTAGCTTGATAGTCCACTAGCATAGGAATCCGTCCTTAGTCTAGAAAGTCAGTCCTCTTGTTCAGGAATCAAGGTCTATCATCATAGGGGTTAGGATTCTATCATACCTTTCGTCAAATCATGTGTTTTTTCTATCCACTCTTGCAAGGTATAGGATGATGTCCAACCCTTGCAGAGTTGTGTTTCTGTTCTTTTTCCCCGCAAAGCATAGGATGCTGTCCAACCTTTGCGGGATGTCAGGAGTCTATCCTCCCCTTATGATGATAGGATTCAGTCCTCTTGTGTCAAAAACTCAAAAAACACTATAAAACAACCAAAATATCAAAAACATCTGGAAAACCAAAAATCTCAAAAATCTTGAGTCATAGGAGAGTAGTTAGGAAATCTGTTCCGAACTACGTTGGCTTGATCCCTTTCAACAGGGTACGTAGTGCAGCTTGGGATCCACATCCCAAGTCCAGCCAAACCTTTAAAAATAAGCATTTTAAATCTTTCAAAATTACAAAAATCTTTCAAAATATTGTTTTTTCGAAAGGATCTTTCTCTAGAGTTAGGAGGTTGTCCTAGTTAGAGAGTTTTTGAGTCGGGAGTTGCTCCCTCGTTCGTTGTTTGTTTGTTGTGTGTTTTATTTGTTTGTGTTAGAGTTAGGAGTGAGTCCTAGCTAGGAGTTTTACGCCTCCGTCCGGTCAGTTGGCGATCCACATCGCCAATTGATGACTAGGTCTAAGATGCGATAGATCCTACTGTTTTTCTTAGGATATACAGCCTAGCTACACATAGATTATAGGAACCACCTGCATTAGCTTAAGGCTAACATGTATTTAGTTAGGGCATATAGGGTGTCCTAAAATCTACAATCCATTGGAATTTAAATAATCACACAAGAAGCTTTAAGAACTAGTCCGGTCTTTTAGATCGAGTCTAGGATAGAGGTCTAGATGTCTTAGGCATCATAGCTTAGAATAGGTGCGAAGAACTACGTTGCCTTGATTCTCGTGGAGGCGGGGATACGTAGGCTTCTTTGGATGAACATCAGATCATCTAAAGACTCGGGCCTAGGTATAGATTAGAGTCTTAGGGTTGTATGGTATAGAGTCATTTTCTATGTTTTGCAGTGTTTTCTTACTTTATTGCGCAGACCTTATACTTTTTTGGTGTGTCATGCATGTGTTTGTTCATTAGAACTTAAACACCCATTAGGCATGTCACTTATAACCTAGCTATGCTTAGGTGACACATGTTTCTTTTATTTTATCTTGTGTGCCTTTGATTTCCTCTCCGAGACATGCATGATTAGATAGACATCTTCTCGGAGATATTCATTCCCATTTCATATGACTTTCGCTCAAAATTCTTTAAAATCAATAACAAATGGCATAAGAGACCAGGTGCTTGCACTTGGGCGGATGAGGTGCTCTTCAGACCTTCCGAATTCGTAACCAGGCACGAACCCTATTTTATATCTCTGGTTATCCGTTGCAACAGAGCATAGTATGGGATCCTTGGCCCACTTTCCTTGGATGGTGACTCTTCTTTGTTTAAGGTACGCCTCGAATCTGGGCTAGTCCCCGAATCGAGAGGTATCTCACCTTTTTATCGCCACTCATGCTGTGAGAGGCACTTTCTTTCGAGAGTTCCTTGGTAGAGCTCTCCATTCACGTGGATGATCCTGAGACTATTAGCGCGTGGGGCCCGTTCCCCGCCTCTCTCTCTGATCGGGGTCCACAGTCCTACCTGTCAGGGCTGGTTTTTCAAAGAGATACTTCAGAGGATCCATCCTTGACAAAAGCAGGAGCTTATGTGATAAAAGGTAATGCCTGAGTCGCTGAGTAGCCCAAACCAAGGCTAAGCAGGTTTTTTCTAGGACAGTATACTTCTGTTCATACTTCAACATCTTCCTGCTAAGATAATATACAGCCTTTTCATGCTTAGTTTCTGGATCTTGCTGTGCTAACATACAACCCATGGTGGTTTCTGTTACTGACAAGTAAAGCAGCAATGGATGCCCCGGTATTACTGGTGCTACTATCGGTGGTTCAGCCAAACTTTGTTTTATCTTCTCAAAGGCCTGTTGACATTCCTTCGTCCATTCTTTGGAAGTATTTTTCTTTAGGAGCTTAAAGATAGGTTCACAAGTTGATGTAAGATGAGCAATGAATCGTCTTAGGAACTGTATCCTTCCTAGGAATCCCCGAATTTCTTTCTCGGTTTTAGGCGGCGGCATCTCCTGGATAGCCTTAATCTTCTGAGGATCTACTTCTATGCCACTTTGACTCGCCATGAATCCAAGCAACTTACCAGAGGTAACCCCGAATACACACTTGCTAGGATTCAGGCGAAGCTGGTATTTGAGTATTCTTTTAAAGAACTTCTTAAGGTTCGGGATATGATCTCTCCTTTCCTTGGCTTTTACAATCATATCATCGACATAAACTTCGACTTCTCTATGTATCATGTCATGGAGTAAAGCTGTAGCTGCTCTTTGGTATGTCGCACCATCATTCTTAAGACCAAATGGCATTACCCGATAGCAATATGTCCCCCATTGTGTAATGAATGAGGTTTTAGCCATATCCTCGGGTGCCATCTTAATTTGATTGTAGCCCGAGAAACCATCCATGAAAGATAGTAATTCATGCCCGGCCGTATTGTCTACCAGGATATCGATATGTGGTAGAGGGAAATCATCTTTTGGACTTGTCTTGTTCAAATCCCTGAAATCTACACACATTCTCACCTTTCCAACTTTCTTTGGTACAGGTACTATATTTGCGAGCCACTCCGGATATTCTACTACTTGCAGAAATCCAGCATTCAACTGCTTAGTAACCTCTTCCTCTACTTTCAAGACCTATTCGGGCTTCATTCTTCTTAGCTTCTGCTTTTTAGGTTTGATTCCTGGTAACAAAGGTAGCTTGTGCTGAACAATGTCTTCACTTAACCCGGGCATATCTTTGTAGGACCAGGCAAAAACTTCTTTATATTCGTTAAGTAGGTTTATTAATTCATCACGCACTTCAGGAGATAGAGTATTTCCAATTCGTATTTCCTGTATTAAATCTTCTGTTCCGATGTTTATAATTTCGATTTCATCTTTAAGAGGCTGGGCTCGGTGCTCCTCCTCTTGTTTGAGCATATGCTGCAATTCAAGGGGAGTTTCGTCGATCCCTTCTTCCTCGTCTGAGGAGGGAGTGTTATCATTATTAAAGTCAAAAGCAAACACAGAGACATACTGAGAATCAGATTTCATTGAATTGAAAGAAATTACATCATTATCATTGGACTCACCCTGAACAGGCTCAGGATTCACATTGTAAATAAAATCAGAAAATGACTCGCCTCGCCTGGACTAGGCACTGACTCGGATTCAATCGACTTGACAGGACTTGACTTAATAAAATAAGTAGGAAAAACACTAAAACTCCAGTTTGAAAGATTTTCTGTTGTAGGTGCAATCTGACTCTGAGGTTCAGTAGATGTATCATTGCTTTGAATAACTGCTACTAGCACATCTTCACAGTCTGTCTCTTCTTTCTCTTCAGAATGGTCTAAAACTGATAACTCCTGCCAAGCAACATCAGGCTCATCTTCTTCAAACAAGGATCCCAACATATCTGGTTCAAGGTAGACTAACCAGTCCTCAACAGTTTTCTCAACATAATATACTGGCGGTTCTGCTTCTGGGAGAGCAAGGCCACTGAATATTTCAAAACCAGGTATCATGATCCCTGTCACTGAGTCGTACCATGGTTCAGAAAACCCATAATATGGAGAAGTCTCGCCTGCTTTGATAAAGTTACCGTTCATTGATAAGGAGTATGGAGCCATTGGGAGTACCCCTCTGGTACGGCAGATTTCTTCCCTTAGTTTCAACAATTCCTCCATGGCTTCTTCCTCTTCCTCAGTAGGTACATATCCAAGACCGAAAGTTCCATGGTTTGCTTTGATTGGGCGCCAGTGAGACGCTTTGCTTGGATCAAGGCCCAAATTCATACCAGGAAAATAATTCATTTTTCTCATCATCTTGGCAACCACAGGACTGATGGCAAAAGGTAAATACAACTCCTCTTGAGAGGCCTCTTCATAGAAAATAGCAGCAACGTCGAATGCGAAACCATTCAAGTTATAATCTTCTGCTTCTGCAACTGGAAGGATCAGAGTTTCTCCTGTTATCTGTCCTATTTCTGGCTCTTCATCACCTCTGACAGTGATCAATTTTCCATCTTTAATGAACTTTAGTTTTTGATGAAGGGTCGAAGCGACAGCGCCCTCCTTATGCAACCAGGGACGTCCCAGAAGCATATTGAACGAGGCCTTGATATCAATAACTTGAAACTCAACCTCAAATTCCTGACCGCCTATAACGATTCTGGTGGTGAGGACCCCGACTACACTTCTGCGGGTGTTGTCATATGCGAGGATTCCAAGGGTTGATTCGGCAAAATCAGTGGGACCGAAACCCAAGGTAATGGCAGTTCTCAATGGACATACATTCAACGCGAATCTGTTATCTACCAACACAGACGGTACTTTCTTGCCTTCACAAACAATAGTGACATGAAGAGCTCTAGCATGATTCCGACCTTGGGGAGGCAGCTCCTAATCTGAGAAACTGATGACCCTGGTGGCCTGGGTTAGAGCAACAACTTCAGCTAGTTGCTCTGGAGATGTTTCTGAGGATACCTGTGTGGTATTCAATTCTTTTAACACGGCTTCTCTGTGTTTCTTTGATGGTATCAACAATCCCCAAACAGATATAACGGCCTGAGTTTTCTTCAGTTGCTGTACAACTTCATCATCTGGGTCTTTCACATATTGTGGCTCCTCTCCTCGAGCCAATGCCCCTGGATTTTCGACTCTCAATTCAGCAGGTTTGAAAATTCTTCCACCCCTTGTAACATGTCTGACTTCATCCAATTCTGGCTCATCGTAAGTAATAACTTGAGGGACTTGTGGCTCATAGGTGATTACCAAGGGAGGTATTGACTCTCTTAGGTATGATTCATCACAGAAGATGATTTGGGGTTCGAAAATGGGAACTAAGGCACATATGAGGGTGAGAGGGTCAAACTCGGAATCTCCTATGGTTATGGCATTAACGGCAGCAGGAGGGTTAGCATGACCAGGTAGCGGGTTTTGGGTAACATTGGGTCTTGGCTGGAATGCAATGACTTTCTCATCAATAAGCTTATGGATTCTAAATTTCAAGGCAATGCAGTTGTCAGTAAGATGACCAGGACCCCTGTGATACTCACAGTGTAGGTCAGCTCGCCAATTTGCAGGTAAAGGATTGGGGGGAGGACGGATGGCAGATAGGGTTATACGACCTGAAACAAGACACTGCTTAAGCACCTCGGAAGATGGAATGGGAAGAGGGGTAAATTCTACTCGGGTTTGTTGCCGAGGTGCGGTCGCGGTTTGAGCATAATCCATTACTAGAGGTTCTTGGGACTTAGAGGATTGAGCATTGGAACGGGAAATGCTATTGACTTGGGCTGGAGGGGACTTTTTGAAATCTCTGGGGTTTGGGTTGCTACGGTTGAATACACCTTGAGCCATAGCCTCCTCTATTTGGGTGCCTGCCACGATGAAATACTTGAAGTCTGGATAATATTGCAATGACATGTGATACTGGAGTTGAGGAGAAATGTTTTTCATGATTATTTGGACCTGCTCTTCCTCAGAAGGGCGCTCCATCATCTGGGCTGCTAGCCTCCTCCATCTTTTCACAAAAATTAGAAAGGATTCCCTCGAGTCTTGCTTAGTTCTCTCTAAATCCTTTCTAGTAATTTCTGTCCCATCGTCATATTTGAACTGCCTGATGAATTGCTCACTGATGTCTTTCCATGTCCTATAACGAGTCTTGTCTAGGACTATGAACCACCTTCTAGCGACCTTGGTTAGGAAAACCGGGAACAATTGAGCCATTTGCTCAGGAGATAAGCCTTGAGGCTGACACATGATGGTAAACATCTGTAAATGGGTGATTGGACAACCCACACCATCATATTTGTCGAAATCTGGCATTTGAAAATTGGCAGGGAGACGGATTTCAGGAAACAGTGTAAGATCGCTTGGATTGAAACCACCTTGGTCTTGAAACTGGATGTCTTGAACCTTCCTGGTAAGACTTTCTAATTTCTCCATAACTGTCTTATCAACCATGGACTGAGAAGGCCTACTGCGATCCTCGCTGTACTGCTCTTTTTCCAAATCTTCTTCGGTTTTATCAGGGATGGGAATGAATACTGGCTGGACAGGTGCGGCTGAAGTAGCTGTATGGTGCATGGGCCATTTATCTTTGGACAACGACGGTCCCAACTCCTCAGAAAGCTGAGCCTTGATAACTCGGTTTTCTTCTTTGAGTTCTTGAAGTTGCTGGAGAATCAAAGTGAGAGTATCGGTAATAGCAGCGGGTGGAAGACCATCTTGGTTGTCTGCCATTGGTGAGGATGAGGTTGAGAAAGAAGGAGATGCTGGGGTTCTCAGAGAAGGTGGCGGGGAGACAGATTTCCTCTCTAATCGTGAAGAGATCCGAACCCAAGGAGTAGTAGGGTTAGCTATGGTGTTTACTGCCCTGAAATATTTGAAAAACATATTTTAAGATCACAGAGAAAAACAGACGATGATACACACATAGACGAAGATAATGAAAGAGAAAGATGGACTTTATTGATTAATCATTAAAGCTTGAGTACATGGTTCACTCTTTCAAAAATAAACTGATAAGATTAAACATGACATTAAGCACTCTTTCTAGACTTCTTCTTTGGACGACAATCTCCCTCAGCTGACTCTTTGAAAGGTTTGATGATTCTGACATCCCAAGCAGATGAAACGGCTTTGACAATCTTGGACTTGAGATCCTCAGGCGGATAGAAATGACGAAGGGGAGGCACAATAGATTGCTCCCTTCCATACTGAAGCAGGATCCTGGCAGGAACATAAAAGGAAGTCTTTTTGAGACCAAGAAGGCGAACGTAATTAGCTTCTCCGGTGTTAAAGACAGCTTCTTGGATTCCAGGAATTTCCCAATAAATCTGATCTTGTTGGCGAGAATTTAACCATTCAACCCAATCGCTTTTATGATCGAAAGAAACATCATGACGCCATTCACTGAAGGTGTATAACGTATGATCGAAATGCACAGGAGCTGGGATTTTTAGCTTGTGGCATAACCACACCTGAAGTAAAGCAGGACATCCTGAGAAGGACCCAATGAAGGAGCGAACATAAGAGCCTCGACCTGAGCTGGCACGAAGGCGAGCCATATCATCCAATCCATTGAAGGTTTCTGCAAGTATAGTAGGAATTGGATTGGCGCCACGATCCATTTGATCAACGAGGTCTAAAAGGACAGCTGACGCAAAGCGAGAAGGCTGGACAGTGAGGAACCTAGCAAAGGAGCAGAATCTCAGATTGCGACGTCGGGCTTTCTGAATATCAACAGCACCAATGTGTCCAACAGGAGGGTAAATGTCAATCAGTTGTTGCATGGACACTTCTTGGCCTTTCATGAAAGAGTTCATGGATTCATCTGGATTATTCATCAAGCGAAGGAACAAATGACGATAATCTGGTACACAGGATGGCTTCACCAGAAGGCCATCCACAGGATATTCCAATAAGGCACACCATTCTTCAAAGATGGGACACATTTCTTGGTTGCCAAAACGGAAGACATGATGATCGGGAGCCCAACATTCTGATGCAGCATAGAGTAATCCCCAATCGAGCTTAATGGTTGCCACGTAGCCGAAGAGATTTTTCTCTTGCTCACTTATGGCATAGATGTAAGATTCTCTTAATGTACCACAGATCCAATCAAGAATTGTACGAGTAGACATGGTGCCTGTAAGCCAAGAGAGGGGATACAAGAATGATCAAGACTACATGAACATGAGATTGGGATAAGTTCCTGCCAGTACAAAGAAAGTATGAATACATGATCGAATCACATGATAGAAGAATGAAAGGCGTACGATCAAGAGATGAGATGAGATAGCATAAGATTGCTTTCAACGGATAGATCATGAATGACTAATCCTATGAGATCTTTAGAAATGATGGGATTTATATCCTAACCCCAAAGGGAAAGTTTTTAATCTTCGCACATTTTAACAGTGTTACCTGAAGGCATCAAACCCTAATCCTAATCTAGCGGAGTGGAGAGAGGGTCTCGACTCATGACTTTGTTTGTGTACCTAAGGACCGATCGTAGCCATTGGAAGATGGACTACGGCCTAATCTAGACACAAATGGGTAGGATATCCTAAACTAGGCTCACACACGTGATGCATATGTGTTCGTATACTACATGCATGTGTGGGTTAATCTAGGGGTAAGGCCAAGAGTTCCCTTAGCGCGAATCCATGTTCGATATACTGTACCAGTGTCTGGCGTATCAGTACGTGAACAAGAGATCCGTTTACGCACCATAAGGTGCTAGGCTAAAGGTGGAATGCTTCTCTAGCACAGAGGCACCAGGTGATGAAATCCCAGTCAACCATGCTAGATAACACTCCGGGTTCCTAAAATAGGACGTGTGTGCATGTGAGATGCAAGGGTCTAGATGCAAGTGATGTAAGTGTGTGCAATAAGTTCGCGCAATCCATGATGCCTTCAGGTTTTGTTAGATTAAGTTTGAGTACGATGTGATGAGAAAATAAAATAAGACAAACAAACTAATCTAGCAAACATAAAAGAGATAGAGTTTTTATGAGCCAGTTAAATTAACTTCAAATGAGTTATCTTTTGAAATTTTAATGAAGTTAGGTGATCCCCAGCAGAGTCGCCAAACTGTGGGATCCGATCCCGCGAGAGGGGTTGGGCGCGAGCCGCCGTGCCTTCTCTTGGTCTCTCGTACCCACGCGATTGGCATGTGCTCTTTTATTATTGATTTTAATTCATCTTTTATGTGAACTTGGGATCACTAAGGCAGTCCGAATTCCACACAAAAGAGAGTTACAGAGTCGCCACCTAGATGTGGGATCTTGGACCCATAATTAACCAGAAATCTAGACTTGTTACCTGGTTACAATAATGGAAGGTATGGTGAGTTATCCACCACATGCACCATTCCTGCCCAATAATCGGTCTTCAATTCCAAAAGTCAACTCTTTTAAATTTATTTTAAATGGCTCATTCAACTCTTTGTCAATGTGTGAACTATGTAACATGCATCCTGTGATCTAATTTCAATGATCCTAGATGTATATCTTGATTTCTTAATTTGTTTGAATTCAATCTAAGTGAAAGTTCTCCTAAAATTCTAATTTCATAAAAAATCCTAAGTGAATTAATTAAGAATTTACAAGAAAATTAATGTACAAAACCCCACAATTTGTTGTGGAGCCGACTCGCGGTTGGTATGCCATCAAGCATCCAAGCTGCCTACGTACCCAAGCCTCACTGGGATCAGAGTCGACGTAGTTCGGTGCACCTAAGCTAAGCTACTTATGCCTAACTCATCTAAGACACCGATCTAGACTGGATTGACTGTTTCAACAGTTTTAAGAGAAGTTATTTAATTCAAGTTGAAGATTTTATTATCCTAGGATTTCATCTAAGATGCTATATGATCCTATCTAAGTGCAAGTTGTCCTTTAGACTAATGCAGGTTAACCTACATCCTACGTAACTAGGCTTATCCTACGGAAAATTTGGGTGACTAGTGTAACTAGATCTATGGCACGATTGCTATCCATAGCAAATGTACGTGATGAGGCTGGACTCCTAACTCTAGGACTCCCTAAAACCTAAGACTCCCTAAAACCTAGGACACGACATGACGTAAGGGTTCCTAAATTTGTCTCTAATGGTTCTTATGACGGAAACCGTAATCCAACGGTTCCGAGAGACACAAGACAAATCGATTTAAGTTCTTGAAGTTAATGAATTTCAGATTTCAAGGATTTTCGGTTTCTAGACATTTAAGGAATACCAAAGGTTCTATGGTTCACCAATTTCAGCCTAGAATAGCATCCACGGAAGGGAATCGCGCGCTCTTTCCTTGTGCAATTTAATAATTAGGTTATAGCACCTTATTGCCTGGCATATCTCAAGATTTCCGTGGACAGTAACCTCGGAGCCAATAACATGCTATAGCTTAAATATTCAAATTGTCAATGATCGATTGCAATTGAGATACGATTATGGACACACTGGCCATTTTGCCTGGGACATCTAAAGATCCTAAGATTTTTGTTTTCAATGGATTGAGGAGTGAACATGTGACAGAAATTTAAGGTTCTTTAGGAATTTTCATAATGATTTTTAATTAACCTCAATTTTTAGTGGATTTTATCAATTTCAGACTACTTGAGTGATTTTACAAGTGAAATTATTGCAAACGAATTCGAAATGAATTGAAATTTCTACAACAACAAGATGTGAAGGTATGTAGCTTATTAGAAGAGTTTTACAGATTTTTACATTAAGCTCCTGTTTATTTCTGATTTAATAACCATATGACCAGATTGTAAAAATAACACAGAAACTACTAGAAAGAGGAATCTAAATTCATTGAAATTTCTACAGTAGTAAGATATGAGTAAACATTGCATGTTGTGAGATTTTCATGAATTTTTAAGACTAGTTACTACCAATTGCGGATTTTTCAATTTTAAGACCAGATTATGAATTTACACTACATCCCTTAGGCAACAAGATCCAAATCAAATGAAAATTTTACAAAATTAAGAAATAAGAAATATAAGACTACTGTAAAAAATTTGTGAATTTTAATTGTGATCTGATGTCAGTAAAAAATCTCACAAAATCTGATTATTTTCAAAGAAAGCATCAAATAATATACCAAACAAAATCCAAAAATTCTTAAAAATTCATGGTAGAATGTATCAGTGTCATATTATTGTCCCACGAAATTTTATTAATTTTGGAATCTATTTAGTATATATTTTATTTTTCTTCGTCAAACAGACATTTTTGAAGAGTTTTCTATTTTTAAAATATGCTTTTTGAGAAAATTACGATTCCGGAAAATGTCCTTTAATCTTGTTCTGATGTGATGAACCTAAGAAAAATTTAAAATTCCACAAAATCAATCATCCTGAGATAGCTATTTTTTCGAATTTTATAATTTCTCAGCCATTATTTTAAATGAAATTCCATTCTTCACTCAAATTTTCGAAATCCTTTGATCCAATGTCCGATCCGATCCGATGGTTATTTTAGTCTATTTAAATAGATCACTGTATTAAATTTCAGGACGAATCGGAATTGAAACACTCATGTAGATCATGATTTTTAGCACACACATATAATATTGAATTAAATTCAATTAAATGCTAAAAACCATGCAAAAATATAAAAAATACCAAATAATCCTGGAAAAATCTGAGAACAGTGCACCTACCTTTGATCGAGATCCTCGCCGAATCCGAGAGCTTGATAATCCAAAAAATCTCGCCGACGCCCGATCCGATGTCCGCTTTCTTTCTTTCTTTTTTTGTTTTTTGGTTTTTTTTTTTGTGGAGAGAGAGAGAGAGAGAGAGAGAGAGAGGTAGAAACTGAGGGAGATAAGGAGAGTTCGAGAGGGTGATCAAGAGTAAGAAAAACAGAGGGTGTGAGAGTGAGAATGAGAAAGCGAGATCGAAAATAAGAAAAACAGTGGGCGTTGAGAGTGCGGGAAAAACAGAGGGTGGTGAGAGTGTGGGAAAAACCGAGGGTGAGTGAGAGTGTGGGAAAAACCAAGTGATGGAGAGGGTGAGGGATAAACAGAGGGTGGTAAAAATGATCGAGAAAAACAGAGTGATAGAGGGAGAGGGAGTGAACGTGAGAAGATGAGGGAGAGCTACTGCCAGGGTAGGGAAACTGAGGGAGAGAGAGGAGAGTGATGGAGGGTTGCTCTTGGAGTATGGAAAAACAGAGAATGCTTCCGGCTCCCCTACCTCGTTTCCTTCTTTTTTCCTTTATAACAGATCTGTTGAGGGAAAGTTGCCGAGTTCTTCTTCTTTTTTTTCACGAACTATGCTCCTCTTCTTTAAAATAGATTCTTTCCTCCTCCTTTCTTTCTTTTTTTCGAGGGATTCTTCTTATAATAGAAAGACGAGGGAGCTCTTTCTTTTTTTTGGGAGGGAGAGTGCCCAAGATAGTAATCTCTTTCACCACAAAGGAATGGCCGAATATATGGGGAGAAAAAATCTGTTTTTCTAAAAATTAGCAGGATCCTTAAGTGGCAATGCAAACGTAGTCCAACCTCATTAAAAATTAGTCGAAATTCCTATGAAATAAAAAATTAAATTAATATAGCGGCCCCACAATGATAATGACCCTACCAGTGTTTAAACTTTTTATCATGGCGGTCCCACTCCAATTTGTCTGGATGTTTTACAAATATGGTGATGGGTCCACACCATGTTGGGCACATGGTGGGCCCCATCCCATGGCTTAAAACACATGGGCACCCTCTCATAGAAATTAATGTTTCAGTGTTAATTCTAAATAAAGCCGAAATGCATTTTCCATGGAAAAAGGTATAGTTTCGTTGCTTGACATAAGTTTAAGCAAGATGATAATGCGGGCCCCACTTGCTTGATCCTATTCCATCGACATGTTCAAGGCGGGCCCACCGAATGGGTCCAAATTCTCTCTGGTTTCGATTTTTGTGAATAACCTTTCTCAATACTTGGCAGAAAAATGCAAAATACGGCAGAAATAATCGAAAAGATCGAGAAAACATAAGAGGCGGACACGGGAATGGAAACACCGAAGAACCGATAGAAAAACACTAACTTCTTTGTTGACTAAGGCGGAGCAAAATGGGGGTGTCTACAAGATGGAAATGCAATAAATGAAGATAGCTCAGCGGACGAAACTGCATGGCTGACAGAGGAGGGTACCGCGATGGAACAACGGCCTCAGGAACCTAAAATATAAAATGTAATATAATACGATACTTAAGGGCCCGTTTGGATGCCGAGAAGATTTTGATTTGGATTTCTCACATTTGCAGCCCTTTTTGCATTGTAATTTGGATCGGATCAAATTCTTGAATTTCTAATTCAGCAGCTGATAGTGAAAACAATCAAATTTCTAAGTTTACTGTGGAAATAAGAAATTGGAAATCCACAAATCTGGCACCCTCTTTGCTCCTCAACCTCTCCCTTCACTAGCTTTGCTAGCTTTTATAAGTTGATTAGTCAAGTAGTTAATCACTTATTTATTTAATTTACTAAAACTAGGGTTAGGATAGTATTAAGATCCAAGAGCCTTGGCCCACTCAAGGGTTTGGGCCCACCAGTGGTCTAAATCCCAGGATCCAAGCCCACATCAAGCGGACCATATATCCTTTAGTTATGTTTAATTAGGCCGTAGTTGGGGTAAGAATAAGCTAATAACTAGGGTTATTAAGAGGCAAATAGGTGATAAAAGGGGGCCAGTCTATTGCCCAGCTCCTTAGCCAACAGGCTACATCTCCCTCTTCTCTCTCCCTCCACCCTCTTTTTTCTTCTTGTCTCCCCCTTCTTTTGAACTTAATTAAAAGGGGCATATGTAACAAGGGATTCTTAATAAATTCAAGCAAGAAAGGATGGAGGAAGGAGGGTGAAGCAGTCTCTCAGTTTCTTTTCTCTCCCTCTTCCTAATGACTAATATTATCAAGGGTTCATCTCCCTTGGCTTGCAAGTGATTCCCATTCTGTAATTTCCCCACATATTCATTAGAGACAAACGTAAGTTGGGCGGAGTTGGTGCCTAACACCTTCCAACTTTGTAACCGGAATGCGGACCCTCCTTTGGGAAAGCAAGATAGTGCTAATATAGTCATTATGGGTCATATGCCCTAACCTATGCGGAGACTCAATCCCATTTTACTAAGGAATCCAGTGCGCCCGATTTCATGGGGAAATCTATGTTAAGGCCTTGTCGGCCCCTTCGTTGAGAGGGTTCAAGCTAGTAAGGATTGTTGTGGAAAGTAAGGAATTGATGGACCCAGTATTAAGAACAAAATGTAAAAATAAAGGGAATTGATATTTCCGCTCCCCTTTTAGACCAATCCACTCCAAGTTGGAGTGGATTGGTCTAAAAGGAGAGTGGAAATATCAACTCCCCTATGTTTGGATATTTCCACTCCACTTTTAGACCAATCCACTCCAAGTTGGAGTGGATTAGTCTATAAGTGGAGCGGAAATATCAGCTCCCAAAATAAAAGAACCCAACCAAAACCGTGGGAGAGAACCGGCACCACATGGTCGGCCTAAGGGACCTACGTCTGGCTGTGGCCCCACATCCAGCCTTAATAACAGAGGACGGGGGAAATGGGATACATAACTCAACTACTAGTCCAAAATCCCTACAGACTAACCAACTATTCGCTCCCCCTAGTCCCTTTATAAGGAAGGGGAACCAGGCAAGACAACAACAAACACATAAACAACTAACCGATACCATTCCGATTGGACAGAACAACCTGACTAAAAGCCGTTTCACCCCCATTACCTCTAAAGCCCCTCAAATGAAAGGAGGGGGCTTAAGAAGGTGCAAGTTGTATTCCCATCACATTTGATTTATATTATAGTGTGGGTATTTCCAATTGGTAGATTCTCATCATGACAGATATCCTTATCTCATGGAAAAATAGAAAAATCCTAGAAAGGAAAAATCCTAAAATATCCTTATGTCATAGAAAATGACCAAAATACCCTTATCTCATGAAAATAACAAAAGTACCTATTAGAAGGTGTATGTATACGCCTAAGGGCATTATGGTCTTTGTACTTCTTTTTCTCTCTTAATATAAACACATAAGTGAGGGGGAGCAAGTCTCCAACTCACTATTTCTCTTCTATTTTCTTCCTCAACATGGTATCAGAGCCCTAGGGTTGTGTTACCCTAGGGACCACCCTTGAAGCCTCCTTCTTCTTCCCCTCTCCTCTCTCCATCCTTGGCCTCCATCCTCAACCCTAACCTAACCCTCACCTCCCACCCTCTCCGTCGCACGACTCCCACCCTCCCTGTTGCATGCCACCCTACACCCACTCTCACCGGAATCACACCTCTCTTCCCAAAACCCTGGTCGGACTTCCCACACCTTGCCGGAACATATCCTCCCACCTTCCCCTCTTGCCGGAAATCCCCTCCCTTCACCAAACCCTCGCTGGAATCTCCTTCCCTGACCTGACCAGACCCCCCATCCCTTCCCTCTCGCCGGAACAGACCCCTCATTCCTTCCCTCCCGTAACCTCTAAACCAAAAAACCCTAATTTCTTTTCCTTAACCCTTACTTTATGATATCCCCTTGCTTTTAAACCCTCACATTCTCTCTCTTTTTCATGGTTTAAATCCCCTTGATCTCTCTTTTCCTTAGTCTCCGCAGCTCCGGTTTTGTCCCTTAACCTCCATTCTCATCTTTAGCTCGTCATCATATGTCTTTTTTTTGTTCTCTTCATTAGAGCCGCGGTATCAGAGGTGCACGACACGTGTTTGCTGAAATGTCTGAGTGTGTTATTGTGCCTCCAGCTTCATCTCCTAGCCTCTATTCTCCTCTTCGTTAGTGATCCTATGTCTTCTTCTATTTTGTCTCTTCATCGGAGCTACGGTATCATTGCTGGGCCCGTCATGTGATTCTACACCTCTCTCTTGTTTATGCTCTACCGTAGTTGTGGTTGAGAGTGTCTCTATATTTCTGTCATCATGGATCCTCATGTTAGTTCCTCTCATACTATCGGATCGACTCCTCCACCTTCGGCTACTTTATCTAGTTATTCTACTTCGGTGGAGGCTGCTTTCCCACAGATGACGTTTGTCCCTCTTGACGGGTCTATTCCTTCCCTCACGGGGATCCTTCCTCGCGTGTCGTGTTGTATGTGGCCTCATGGGCCTAGTGCTCCTTCTATTAATACTTCTATTCTTGGCGAGTATGATGGTGGTGACCATTCTGGCCGTGGCGGTGGTCGCTTTGTTAGAGGTCAGTGCCGTCGAGGTTGTGATTCTGTGGGCGACTGTGTCACTGGTGGGCATGAGCGCTCTTACTGCACTCCTTATTTTTTCTTGAGATCACTAAGACAAGTTCACATAGAAAGATATCCTAACCCCAGTCCCTTAGGACCTAAAGGTAAACCCATTGGGATGAGATCTTTTATTTAATTAGGGCACATAAGCTAGCCTTAGCCCTGTAGTCGAATGGTCAATGGCTTCTCCTTTGCCTTGCATAGACGTTTATACCGGAAGGAAGATGGTCGAGGGAATAAGTAGCTAGAAAGCTCCTTTGGGAGAGCAAGCATCGACATTCAATCGGCTATATATCCACAGGACCTGCTCGTGATGTTGACTTAGGAACGAATTTTCCAAGTGCACCCTCTGATCCGTCACTTCGTAACCTCAAAGAGTTGTGTAGTCTGCCGGGCCGGCTCCAGCCTTTGATCTCAAAAGCTAGAACTCGATGTCAATACTTTTCTCGTCAAGGAGTGAACTTCATTTACACTATATGGGATACGCAGAAGGATGTAGAAACTATTGGAAGCGAAAGAAAGTGAGCCGCACTTTCCGAGAAAGTGGTCCCAATTCGATAGATCAACTCCCTTTCCCATATGAAAAATGGTGTTGCAACCTACTCCGCGGGGTTGGAGGCCTATTGTAAAAACACAGACAACTCTCTTTACTAAGCGACACTATCTAGATCTAACTAGGAGAGTTAGCAAGCTACCAGAAGCAAAGCTTCTGGCTCCCCCCTTTGAATTTCCAATTCCTCCTTTTCGTTCTACTTAGGTGGAGCAATCCGAACTCTCGACAGAATATCCACAAGATACCTACTACTAAGGATTGAAGTCAAAGAAATAGCCCATACAATTGAACAAAGGAGATCTGAATAGCTCTGAAAAATATAAGAGAAAGAAAATACGTATAGAAGCATATGAGAACGTTCGACCAATAATTTGTAGACAAAATCCCAGTCTTTTTCCTCATCAAACATTGAGCAAACAAAGTCAAATCATCTTGCTTCAAAACATTATGTGGCTAAGCGCTATGCCTCTACATCCTCCTCCGTTGGACCAGTAACACATGATGATTGTTTCCTTATCTTCAAGGCCGGCAATGATGAGTTTTTACGCCTTCGTGCGCACCGCTGAGAACCTACTGCGCCTTTTGCAAAGCCCAGTAGTTCTCCAGCTTCGCTTCTTACTACATCTGGCTACTGCATTATTGATTCCGAAGCCTCTAACCATCTGACGGGTAATTCTTCTTCCCTTAGTTCATTTCAGCCTCTGCTGTTACTCTGGCTGATGGGACCACTGCACCCATATCTGGTATTGGTACTAGTTCCCCTCATTCTGGTCTTACATTTTCATCGATACTCGTGTTCCTAAGTCACCCTTTAATTTACTTTCTATTACCAAGAGTCTGAACTGTTTTGTCTCTTTCTTCCCCTCTCATTGTGTTTTTCAAGATCTTTCGATTGGGAAGAGGATTGCTTCGGGTCGTGTGGTAAATGGTCTCTATCACATTAACTGTGACCCTCCTCGTGTCATATTGCATACTTCAGTTGATGTCTATCGGTGGCATTGCCTTCTCGGCCATCCCTTCCTTCAGTGACTTCAGCACTCCTATGTTGTTTCTGGCCCTCTTCAACTCTTTCAACTCTTTCAGCTCCGAAAACACCATCGTGTGTCCTTCCTATCCCGGGTCGTTAGTCGCGTCTTGAGTCCATGTGAGCTAGTAAATTCTGATGTCGGGATCCCTCCCAGGCTCAGTCCCTTCTTGGCAAGGTTTTAAATTTTGGTTTCGGCCACTACCGTTTTGGGCCAAAATTTCGACCGAAATCATGTAAAAATATGTTTTTGATTTCGTTTATTTTTTTAATTTCGACCGAAATGTCTAAAATTTCGATGTCAATTCCAGCGATTTTGGTTGAAATTTCTGCTATTTCGGTTGAAATTATAACATTTCGGTGAAAATTTCGTACGTCTTCATTCCAGGTGTGGCTATTCAAGCATACTACCCTGTGGGAACCTTCAGTTCCAGATGCGCGTCCACGCCTATTGAAGTGGACCGCGAGGATCGATACACGGATGAAGGAGCAGACAACCCTCATTACCCTGCTCCGTGATAGGAAGCTAAAGAAGAAGGAGGTGAGACCTAAGCTTTTCATAACTTCCATCCAAGATAACCCAATACAATTGTCGTCTTTAATGCTTGCGCATCGACAATGCTCGGGACTACTTCTTTGCCTCTAATGGCTTTCATGATTTCTTATCCACTCATGGTATTGTCCATCAGTCATCGTGTGCCTACACCTCTCAGCAAAATGGTGTTGCCGAGAGGAAACATAGGTATTTGCTTGATATGACCCATACACTTCTCTTTCAAATGCGGGTCCCTAAAGCCTATTGGAGCGATGCCGTGCTTACCGCTTATTTCTTGGCTAATAGGCTTCCCTCCTTGTATCTTCCTAGGCTACTCTCCTACCCATTTCTCTTTCATGAGAATGATGAAGAAAATCCCTTTAGAATCTCTTCCAGAGACTTTCTAAAGGTCCCTTTAGGATCTCTTCTCAGAGACTCCCTAAAGGGAGAAGACCTTTCTCCTCCAGGAGAAAGATGGTAAAGATGAAGGTTCCCCAATGTTGAATAACATGTAGTAGGATAGTTTAGTCATTACTTGTAGACTTAGGGGTATTGTAGTCCTTGTACACATGATGCCCTATTTGGGCCTATATATACATCATTTAAATGAGGAGCTCCCCAGTGGAGACTCTCCATCCTCTTCACTCCTCTTCTTCTCTCTCTAACCCGAATCTCATTTCTAACATGGTATCAAAGCAAAGATCCATGGGAAAGAAGAAAGAAGAAGAGTCTATCCTCCTTCCACGCCATTCCGTCTCTCTCTTCTCATTTTTTATTTATGTTTCTTTTTGGGTTTGTCGCAATCCATAAACCCTCAAATCTCTCGGTATTTTCTCCACCCTAAAATCTCTCATCCCTTGTTTTTCTCCCTGATTTATCTCCCTCTCTTTTATGTGCACACCTCTTTCTCTGTTTTCTATTTACGACAACACTAGCAAATCCCTATTTTCTCTCCACTCTCTCTCGGCTATCTCTCTCTCAAATCTCTATCATGCGTCTATCTCTCTCGTGTTTTCCTTCTTTGACGAGACCACATCTTCCCTAAAATCTCTCCCTGTGATGTTTACTCTCTCTCTCTCTCTCTATTACTTTGGGTTTATCGTGACCTCCTAAAATCTCTCTCCCTCTCGTATACTCTCTCTTTCTATTTACGGCAAATCTCTCTCTCTCTCTCTCGCCGTAAATCACAGTAACAACTTCAACTAAAAAACCCTTTATTTTCTTTTTTCTATATTTTTTGTTTTTCGGCCTCTTTAGCTCTCCACTCAAAACTCCCACTCTCAACTCACAATACCAAATCCCCATTTTGGACCATACTTTCTCACCACCATCCCATTTGGGGAAGCCAAATGGCTCCCAATACACCCAAACTACCTCTTAAATCTTTTTATTTTCTCTTCTTTTGGGTTGTTATTAAGGCGCACACCAAGTGTTCGATGAAATGTTCGAGAGAGGTGTGGTGCCTTGTCTTTCTCCATTCCTTTGTGTTCTTGTCCAAGGTGCCTATTAAGTGTTCGATGAAATGTCTGAGAGAGGTGTGGTGCTTTGTTTGACTTCGTTTCATGGCAAGTTGAAGGCATCTGGCCTTCAACAGATGCCTTCAACTTGAGGGGAGTGTTCTCATGTAGTTTTTTGTACCTTTTGTTTAGGGGAGTGTTGTTCTTTTTCTTGATTTTGTCCTTTTATTTGTCTTTTCTTGAGGGAGTGTTGTCTTGGTGTTGCCTTCTTTATGTCTTTCCTTGCCTTTTCATCTCCGAGCTCATGTAGTCTCGCCCTAGGAGGAGTGTTGTTGTGATTCCCTTATGTTCTTGTTCGGTGATCTACCCATTTAGTCTTGTTGTCTTCTCTTGGCGTAGTTTTACGGATTAGTCTCCGGCTTTATGCCTTATCTCTCTTTTCCGGGCGATGACTTCCATATCCATCGTTGGTCTGCTTTCTTACAGGCAACGGTCTTTTCCCGTCGACCTCTCTTTTTCTAGACGATGGAGTCCCCATCATTGGTCGGCTCCTTTTCTAGCGACGATGTTCATGCCGTCGACCTTATCTCCAGACAATGGTGTCCCCATCGTTAGTTGGTTATCTTCTCCTTCCTTTTCTTCCTATTTTCAGGCGAAGATGTTCATACCGTCGAACTTGTTATCAGACGATGGTTTTCCCATCGTTGGTTGGTTATCCTCTTCTTCTCTTCTTCTTATCTTCAGGCGATGATTTTCCCGTCGACCTTGTCTCCGATGGTTTCTCCATCAGTGGTTCTCTTCTATTGGCATGGAGCAACTTAGCTAGTGTTCTGCTCGTCATGCTTTGCCGTTACTCATGTACGCACCTTTGGTGTGCCTTTTTTGCTCGATAGATCGTTGTTATTCCCTTGCCGAAGTGCACGGTTCGATCCTTCATAGTTCTGGACTTATTTGCCGAGTTCTCATTCAGGAGGAGACCTGGTTGTGACTACTCTCGACGTAGTACAACTTCAGGGGGGAGCTGTTCCTTTTTTGTGGCCACTGATCTCGACAACCGCACTCTCATGGTGGCCTTTATCTTTTGTGATGATTTTCATTATGTATTCACCGCCGGCTTGAGGAGTGTTACCAAGCTGTGTGTATGAGCTTATTGTACTTTTATTGTATGGTCTCTTTTTGTTGTACCTTTTTTGTTGTTGTAATCTCTTTTGTAGCAAGCTGAAGTTCCATAGTATATACACTCCAGCTTAAGGGGGAGTGTTTAATAACATGTATTAGGGTAGTTTAGTAATTACTTGTAGACTTCGAGGTATTATAGTCATTGTACACATGATGCCCTATTTGGGCCTATATATACATTACATGAGGAACTCCCCAGTAGAGACTCTCCATCCTATTCACCCTTCTTCTCTCTCTAAGCCTAAGCTCATTTCTAACACCCAAAAAAGGAAGACGAAATAAAATCTCTTTAGAATCTCTTTCGAGAGAATCTCTAAAGGATCATTTATCTCTTCTCAGAGACTCCCTAAAGGGAGACCTTTCTCCTCTAGGAGAAAGATGATAAAGATGAATATTCCCCAAAAGGAAGATGAAAGAAAATCCCTTTAGAATCTCTTTCCAGATAGGTCCCTTTAGGATCTCTTCTCAGAGACTCCCTAAAGTGAGAAAACCTTTCTCACGAGAGAAAATCCCATTAGAATATCTTTCTAGAGAGTCCCTAAAAGTCCCTTTAGGATCTCTTCCCAGACACTCTAAAGTGAATGTCTTTCCTAGTATTTACATGTCCTAAACGATGATGCCATAAAGATAAAGAATAATCCAAAACATAAGCAAAGACATTCACTTTAGATTTGATCTGCACTTTAGATTAAGATGAAGGTGGACCGGTTGGATGGGTGTGGGCCAAATGGTTCGTAGGCCCATCAAGCCGACCGGTTGCGTTGGGCTTCGGTTCGGGCCTAACGGTCGGCCCAACGGGCCCATAACTCCAACGGTCAAAGGGTGTGATCAAATGGGTTGTGTCCCTTCCCCCAACGGTCAAGTGCCAAGGGGGTGCGATCCACACCATAGATGGTTGATCTAACGATGACTGGGTTGGAGAGAGGTTTTACTCAAACCAACAGTCACATCTAGGATCGATCAGGACCGTTCAATATCAATGGGTGCGATCTAACGGTCATATTTCAAACATTCTGGAAAGGTGCCCTGTAGAGGTGTTTTTCACACTGAAAAGACACCAGGTGGTCTACAAAATGTGCAAAATTCGGTCATTTCATATAGAAAAACGAATTGGAAATTCTGACAGACTTTACACTCTCTTCTACACTCCTACAAAATCCCCAAGTATTTCTACATACTGTGTTTCTTTTGTTTACTGTTCTAGATACTGTTTTTCTGCAGAAACATTATCTAGAAATTTCTCTAAGGCTTGAAATTTCGGAAGGGCATTTCGGGTTTGATTCCGCTAGTGCTACGCGTCATCAAACATTAGTAGGGCTTCCCTACTAGGCTTCATTGTATCTTGGAGGCCATTCGCGGATCCCCTTTGCACACTACTAGTGGGGGCGAATCTTGTCTTAAAAAAAGTGATATCACGCCTTGAAGCAACAAGTTTCTGTTTTCTATCAACAACAGTACCCTCAATTTTTCAACAATCTTAAGACAAGATTTTCTACTATTGTTTCAATGGCACTTTATTCGGTTCGTCAAATGACCCAAGACTTTGTCAAACTCGAACGTTTCGACAAAGGAAATTTCAAGCGCTGGCAGAAGAAGTTGCACTTCATTTTGACATCACTCAAAGTGGTCCGGGTTCTCACTACTCTAAAGCCGTCAGCAAATGAAAATGAAACTTTGGCGGAGGCTCGTGCAAGGATGAAGTGGGAACAGGATGACTACATTTGCAAATGGCACATCCTAAACGCTATGTCAGATACACTATTTGACATATATCAAGGCATGGGATCAGCAAGTGAAATCTGGAATGCACTTGAAGCCAAATACTTGGCGGAAGATGCCAGTAGCAAGAAATTCACCGTGAGTCAATTTTTAAATTTTTAAATGGTAGATGATAAGTCTGTTATTGATCAATTACATGAAATACAACATGTAATTAGTCAAATTCATTTGCAAGGCATCCTTCTTGATGATTCCTTCATTGTCCCTTCAATTATTGACAAACTTCCACCAACTTGGAAAGACTTTAGAAAAAGTCTAAAACACAAGAAAGAGGAAATGTCTATTGAAGACTTGGCTCAATGCCTCAGGATTGAGGAAGAGTCAAGAATCAGAGACAAGAAAGAAAATGAAACTGTATCCTCTAAGATCCATTTGGTGGAAAATGTCAAGAATTCGAACCAACAAGGAAAAGGCAATTGGAAGAGAAACAAACACCCTGAAAAGAAGACTAATAAGAATAAGAAAAGAAAGGGTGCTTGTTTCAACTGTGGCAAACCAGGTCATTACAAGAGTGAGTGCCGACTTCTTAAGGATAAGAAGTCGGGTGCACCAACAGACAAAGAAAAGTTTATCGCCATGATTTCAGAGGCAAATATGCTTGAAGATGGCAATGATTGGTGGATTGACTCTGGTGCGACGATGCATGTCTGTAAAGACAGGAACCTGTTTTCAACTTATGAAATAGTTGAAGATGGAAGCGTGTTATGCATGGGAAATTCGTCGACAGCAGAAGTCAAAGGGAAGGGCAAGGTGGAACTTGAGTTCACATCCGGCAAGCGACTCACTCTAACCGATGTCTACCATGTACCAGAAGTTAGAAAGAACTTAGTGTCTGGAAGCATTCTCAACAAGAATGGCTTCAAACTTGTATTTGAATCTGACAAGTTCATTCTTTCTAAGGGGGGTACTTTTGTTGGGAAGGGATATATGTATGAAGGGATGTTCAAACTTAATATCAATAAAGTGAATGTCTTTGCTTATGTTTTGGATTCTTCTTTATCTTTATGGCATAATCGTTTAGGACATGTAAATACTAGGAAAATGAATGATATGGTTAAGTTAACCTTAATTCCTAAATATGAAAATGATTTAGTAGATAGATGTAAAACATGCATGCAAACCAAGATAATCACTAAGTCATTTCCTAAAGTAGATAGAACTTCTAACTTGTTAGATTTAATTCATAGTGATGTATGTGACATACATAGTGTTCCCACAAAGGGAGGTAAAAAGTACTTTGTTACATTTATTGATGATTATTCTAAGTACTGTTATGTTTATCTACTTAGTCATAAAGATAAGGTTTTAGAAAAATTTAAGATTTATAAAACTGAAGTCGAAAACCAATGTATAACAAGCATTAAATGTCTCAGATCAGATAGAGGTGGTGAATATCACTTTCCTCATTTCTGTGAATCAGTAGGCATAGTCCATGAAACTTCTGCCCCTTATACACCACAACAAAATGATGTAGTAGAAAGGAAGAATAGGACACTTACTGAAATGATTAATGCTATGCTTGCTAATTCTGGTTTAAATAAGAGTTTTTGGGGTGAAGCCTTACTTACGGCTTGTCACATTTTGAATAGGGTACCTAGTAAGAAATCTAATATAACCCCTTATGAATTGTGGAAGAAAAGAAAACTAAACTTAAGTTACCTTAAAGTTTGGGGTTGTAGATCTATAGTTAAAGTCCCTAAACCTAAGTTAAGAAAATTAGGTGAAAAGGGTATTGAGTGTATCTTTTTGGGATATGCTAGTCACAGTAAGGCCTATAGGTTCTTAGTTATAGAACCTAATGATTTCATAGATGTCAATATCATAATTGAGTCTAGCGATTGGAGCCTTTATTTTTTCCAGATTTGATCTGCACCGTTGGATCAAGATGAAGGTGGACCGGTTGGATGGGTGTGGGCCAAATGGTTCATAGGCCCATCAAGCCGACCGGTTGGGTTGGGCTTCGGTTCGGGCCTAACGGTCGGCCCAACGGGCCCATAACTCCAACGGTCAAAGGGTGTGATCAAATGGGTTGTGTCCCTTCCCCCAATGGTCAAGTGCCAAGGGGGTGCGATCCACACCATAGATGGTTGATCTAACGATGACTGGGTTGGAGAGAGGTTTTACTCAAACCAACAGTCACATCTAGGATCGATCAGGACCGTTCAATATCAATGGGTGCGATCTAACGGTCATATTTCAAACATTCTGGAAAGGTGCCCTGTAGAGGTGATTTTCACACTGAAAAGACACCAGGTGGTCTACAAAATGTGCAGAATTCGGTCATTTCATATAGAAAAACGAATTGGAAATTCTGACAGACTTTACACTCTCTTCTACACTCCTACAAAATCCCCAAGTATTTCTACATACTGTGTTTCTTTTGTTTACTGTTCTAGATATTGTTTTTCTGCAGAAACATTATCTAGAAATTTCTCTAAGGCTTGAAATTTCGGAAGGGCATTTCGGGTTTGATTCCGCTAGTGCTACGCGTCATCAAACATTAGTAGGGCTTCCCTACTAGGCTTCATTGTATCTTGGAGGCAATTCGCGGATCCCCTTTGCCCACTACTTGTGGGGGCGAATCTTGTCTTAAGGAAAGTGATATCACGCCTTGAAGCAACAAGTTTCTGTTTTCTATCAACAACAGTACCCTCAATTTTTCAACAGTTCTTTGGTTGTAGTCTTCATATTCTTTGTCGATCCTTTTAATAAAATGCAATTGTTCGCACTAAAAATATTAAATACCGACCTCTTCTGCAACTCCATATTAAATCCTACATACAAACACTTCCATGTGTACAGAAGCACCACCAATATCTGAGAAAAAATTACATCCAACATAAGTTTGTGCCATCCATAGCAATACATGTCTTTTGGGCAATGGTTATCAACTTCTCCAATCAACTAGCCTATATTAGATTTTCTACAAAGAGAAGGTGAAGGATTTATTATGAGGATGAGGCTAGCAATGCTCAACAGGGAATAGAACCAAATGTCATTTTCTTCGTGGTACTGCAAAATTGTACTTACATAATGCACACACCCATTACAAATATTAAACAAGCATTTTCTGCTTCAAGGGAAGAGAGAGTTTCGTATCTGCATTTTCTCTGCCGAGAAAAATGAGTTACCTCTCCCTCCATAGCTTCTGTAAATTTTATTCTTGTACCGCTTCCAAAGCTGTTGCAGTCGGTGTTGCCACCGCTCAGCATTGACGTATTCTGGCAACTCTCAGCTATTAAGGTCATTCATGCAGTACAACATCTTCAAGCTCTTCGGCATATGGATCATGGAAACACTGTGGCGATCAGAGATATAATACCACTGTCTCATCAGGAGACATTTAATGATGGTGACAATGCTATGAGCCAATGATACTGACCTTCATCAAATAATTTGCTCCAACCAAGTTTTATCAGAGTAGCACTGTCAATATTTCCAGTATCAGATCCTCTGAGGATTGAAATATATACATTCTGCAAATGTTCTTCACAGGGACTTAAAGCCAAGCAACCTCCTCCTGAATACAAATTGTGATTCGAAGAACTGTGATTTTGGACTTTCTCGTAGTACCTCTAAATTGGATTTCATGACAGAGTATGTTGTTACTAGATGGTATTGAGCTCAGAGATGTTGCTTAACTCGTCAGAGTATACCTCAGCATTTGATATATGGTTTGTGGGCTGTATTTTCATGGAGTTGATGGTTCAGAAGCCTTTATTTCCTAGGAGAGATCATGTGCATCAGTTGTAATTACTAATGGAGCATATTGACATGCCGATGAAGACTGATTTGGGTTTCTTGAATGAAAAAGCAAGAAGATACATTTGGCAATTTCCTCGCCGTGCTCAACAATCATTTATTGAGATGTTTCCAAATGTTCACCTGTAGCTATTGTTCTTGTTGAGAAGGTATCAACATTTGATCCTAGGCAAAGAATTACTGCCGAAGAAGCCCAATACTTCCCTACCAGTCTCTCTACATGATATTAGTGACGAGCCAATCTGCTTGACACCCTTTAGCTTTGACTTTGAGCAGCATGCATTGACAGAGGAATAGATAAAAGACCTGATCTATTGACAGGCAATGGCATTTAACCATAAGTATCACCAGTAAAGGTTTGTGGTTATCTTCTCGTTGGCTTCTTGACTCGTGCAATGCATGTCGTGTATGTTGCAGTAAATGGTAATTTATTTGTCAAGTAAATAGTTTTTTTTTTTAAAAGCCAGGTCTGGTAAATCTAAATTTGTATGATTTGAAGGGTATGGGGACCCTAGGTGGATTGTATGGGTGGTTGATGAATTTGAATTTTCAGCAACACTTCAAAATTTGAAGTTCAATTGAAGGAAATAAGTTCTGTTCAAAAAAGCATTTTTTGCTTCAAAAACATGAAATCTAGAAAAGTAAATATAGCATATATCACTGACAATGAAAATGTATTGAAGGCATGGCATGGATGTAGCAGAAGTTTGCCTAAGATATGGATTCTACAGTTGGAAAAGGAACACTTGGATGCGGGTACAACATCCATCTTGAAGTCCGAGGCTGATGTACATAGGATTTTACACAATTAGCTTTGTAACACTAAATTTATGGTAAATGGTAATCCTCACTTCAAAAGATTGGGCCTAAGTAGTTTAGGAAAGAGTTGAAATGCATACAAGCACATTAATGCCAAATATGAGGTAACATGCAATTTGTTGCAGGCTCCAGAGAATTCAAGTGGATCCAAGATGATTCTTCTTGAATTCCAGTACTGGATGCTTCACCATAATAGCTTAAAATGGGGTTACAATTGGCTCTTCATTCAACACAACGCCTTTCCCTTTGCCTGTTGGCATGAACTTACGAATCAATTCTAGAATTTCATGATCTTGGCCACCTGACTTGATCAAACCCAATAACATAGATAAAGTGCAGTCATGTGCTGCAAAGCCTCTCCTAACCATTTCACCGAGAAGCTGCACTGCCTTAAGGGTTTCATTTTTACGAAGAAGCCCACGAACTATGATATTAAACGTGAAGTCATCTGGCGAGTGACCCTTTTCTTCCATTTGCAAAAACAGTACATTAGCTTCCTGCAACATCCCCTCTTTACAAAGACCATTAATCATATTGTTATATGTCCTAACATCAAGCAACAAACCTTTAGCTGGAATGGCATTAAAAAGATCTGTTGCATCTTTAATTTTACCAGATCTACACATTCCGTCAATAAGGATGTTCAAAATTTGGGTATCAGGATCAACTCCTCTGCTTTCCATGCCGTGAAAAAGCTCCATCGCCTCATCAAGACACTGGTTTTTGCACAGACCATCCAAAAGTACGATGTATGTGACGATATTAGGGCTTTGACCATGACTTTGCATATCATTGAAGAGACACCTGGCACAATCCATCTATAAGAGTGTTGTAAATAGCTATATTGGGTGTCAATCCCTTGCGAAGCATTTCTCCAAGGAGCCGCAGAGCCTCATCAACCCTAAACTTCTTGCAATAGCCATTGACCAACACTAAGTAGGTAACAACACTAGGCTCATGACCGCTATTCACCATGAAATCAAAGAGGTTCAGTGCCATGTCAATTTGGCCTATCAAGCAGTATCCATCCATCAATGTATTGTATGTGATAATGTTGGGGTTCTCACATCTCTGAATCATCACTTCCAATAGTCCATGTGCTTTTGTGACCATTCCTTGTTTGCAAATAGCATTCACAAGTATGTTGAAAGTTATCACATCTGGAGAAACATCTCGATCCACCATTTCATTGAACAACCCCACGGCTTCTTCCCATCTGTTTGAATTGCAGAGGCCATGAATCAGGGAACTATAAGTGATAACATCTGGAGAAATGCCCTTACAAATCATTTCTGAAAAGAGGGACATTGCTTCGTCCACTTGGCCCACCAAACAGTATCCATCCATCAATGTGCTATATGTGACAATGTCAGGCTTCTCACCTCTTTGAATCATCAATTCCAATAGTCCATGTGCTTTTGTTATCATTCCTTGTTTGCAAATAGCATTCACAAGTATGCTGAAGGCTATCACATCTGGAGAAATATCTCGATCCACCATTTCATTGAACAACCCCACGGCTTCTTCCCACTTGTCTGAATTGCAGAGCCCATGAATCAAGGAACTATAAGTGATAACATTCGGAGAAATGCCCTTACTAATCATTTCTGAAAAGAGAGTCATTGCCTCGTCCACTTGGCCCACCAAACAGTATCCATCCATCAATGTGTTGTAAGTGACAATGTTAGGCTTCTCACCTCTCTGAATCATCACTTCCAATAGTCCATGTGCTTTTGTTATCATTCCTTGTTTGCAAATAGCATTCACAAGTATGTTGAAGGTTATCACATCTGGAGAAATGTCTCGATCCACCATTTCATTGAACAACCCCACAGCTTCTTCCCACTTGTCTGAATTGTAGAGGCCATGAATCAAGGAATTATAAGTGATAACATCCGGAGAAATGCCCTTACAAATCATTTCTGAAAAGAGGGTCATTGCCTCGTCCACTTGGCCCACCAAACAGTATCCATCCATCAATGTGCTGTATGTGACAATGTTAGGCTTCTCACCTCTTTGAATCATCACTTGAAATAGTCCATGTGCTTGTGTGACCATTCTTTGTTTACAAAGGCCATGAATCAAGGAAGTATATGTGAAAACATCTGGTGAGATGCCCTTACAAAGCATTTCTGAAAAGTGATTCAGGGCCTCTTTAATCAGTCTCTCTTTGCAGAGACTATCAATGATTGGGCTATACACAAAGTTGTCAGGCTTATATCTTCCCTTCTCCATTTCTCTTAGCAACCTAATTGCCGAACCAGTATCTCCCATCTTGCAAAGACTGCCCACCAGAGTGCCGAATGTGACAGCATTTGGTTCATGACCGGATTTCAGGATGCTACCAAGAGAAGCGAAACCCAAGTCTACTCTATTCATACAGCAATAAGAATTAATTAAAATGTTCAGTATGTAAATATCAGGATCCATTCCTAGCGAATTCATCTTTCCACACAGAGAAACAACAGCAGAATAATGTTTCATTCTGGCAAGAGCCCCCAGCAAGTGATTAAAAGTCAAAATCGATGGGAAGGGTTTGGTGGCAACCAAACGATCAAAGAAACCCAATGCATCCTTCAAACTAATACCAGACCTTGATTTACACTGCTTCTCCACGAAAGTTGCGAACTGGGTTGGGCTCCAGATTTCCGATTTTGATTTCTCATTGTGTAAAATCTCAGAATCAGATAGAGTAGAAAGAGGAGGTGATGGTGGAGAAAGCATACCCTTTTGATGAATCAGAGCACCAAAACTCCTCCTTGCAGATTTTGTGAATGAGGAGGAAAAAGCAGCAGCAGAGGCAGCTCCCATCCCCATTAATTGTTATCTGAACTGTGAAGACGAAGGTCTATCTTTTTTGTAATAAACCCTAAACCCACACGCGCGCGCACACACAGAGAGAGGAGTGCTGACTCGTCCCATTATCAAATCGCATATAACTTCTTTTTTTTTCTGGAAAAAGGAAAAATTGTCGATCGGTGACACAAAAATGCTAAAAAAGTGGATGGGTGACACCATTTTGAAAGCTTGTGAACGGAGGTCGAAACACCTTTTTCTTACGTGACCTTTTACCCAAATACTCCTCATGGCAAAAAGAACACGTTAGAGTAGATTTTTCTCCCTCTTACTTTTCACCTACCAAAATGTACTGCCAACCTCTTGCAGAATTGTCCATTAACGCCTGAAACCCACGAAGTGTAAGTGAAGGTTAGTAGCTTATCTACTCTTAGGATTTGTGCTTCCATTAATGCGTTTGAACCATGTCTTTAGTATGTGATGATAACCCTGTTTTTATTGTGATTGATAACCCTATCTTATAACCCTTTTAAAATGGTGACTTAGGGCTTGTGCTTCTATTATCTCTGAAACTGTTCTTATAGAGTTGCTACAAGTGAGTTGAATCACTTCTAGAGTTGGTACCCTACTAATAAAGTTGGTACTAGTGTTTGATGACCCGAATATAGATGGTTTATGTAAACCCTTTTGTACATGAATCACAATTTTTTGTACTTGATAATCCCTTATTTGTTGTTGGTAAGTCCCATATATTTACCTAATAAACCTGTTTTGACACTTGATACACCTCGGAGAGACTTGGTAATCCCATTGGAGGGGGTTGAAAAGCCCTTGTACATTCTTGATAATTCCCCTTTTACTTACTTGGTAATCCCTTTAGGTACTTGAAAACCCCCTTGTGTAGAGAATTGAAAACCCCTGATTGACTACTTGAAACCCCCCTTAGGGACGTGATAATTCCCTTAGAACACCTTATATATTGACTTGCAAACCCCCCTTTAGAGTTCATAACCCCATTTATGAACTTGGTAACCCATTGTGTACACTTTAATAGCCTTCAAAGAGAGATGAGAAGGCCATTTAGCAACAACTTGATAACCCCTTTCAGAGGCTTGATAAACTCTGTTTAGAACCCCTGTTTACAATTTTAGAAAAATGTCCAAAACATTGGTCTATCTTCTTTCACACTTTGAGAGGGATTTGAAGGATGATGTTTCATGGGAATATGTCGGGGGGAAGAAGACATTGTTATCGGTCAACCGTAGAATCAATTTCGACGAATTTAAAGCTGCAATCCAAAGAAGAATTAGTGTTACACAAAGACAGGTTTCACTATCGATAAAATGTCGATATGTTGTTGATCCATATATAGTCACTTTAATTGACGTCGATGACGATGATGTCCTCCAAACAATATTTGTACTAGTAGACCCTCTCTTAATCGTAGCATTCATTCTACTTCAATTCCATCCCAAAAATGTCCGCGTTTTGAAGTGGACTTGCAAAAAGACTACGAAAGTGAATTTGATGGGAGATATGTAAGTGAAAATATGGGAGGTGCTCCAGCAGAACCCGGCATAAGGTATTGTAGTTATTTGGCAATCTTTCAAGACTTCCACATTTCGATTTATAAATTAATCATATAGATTGAAACTGATTATATATTGTCGAACTATGCAGGTCTCAAATTGACTTAAATGAAACATTGGCAAGTGGTTTGCATGCCAACCATGTTACTGGAGGTATCGATGACTTCCAAAATGTGGAAGATGTTGAAGTGGACTTCAGTAATATTTTTAAAGATGGTTTCTGTGTGAGGGGTTTAGATTTAGAAGAAGAAAGAAATGATGATGATAAAGATGATGGTAGTGATGATGATTACGATGATGATGATGAGGAGGAGGATGACGATCATGGAAAGATCGGTGTTAGTCCATGCGCTCAGCCTATCAGTGCAGATTCTCCTATCAGAGGGGTTCTCAACCGGTTCCGACTGACAGTAGTTGGCCAATGGAAGGAGATGGGATGTTTGTTGGGATCTCATTGCCAATTACATGAATTGGAAAGTGGCGGTGGAAGTTTATCTCATTGCTAAAAGGAAGGTCTACACCATTCGTCGTGACCCTCCTATGGCTTCGGATCCCGCCTATGAGCAGTGGAAAACGGATGATGCTCATATCCATAGTTTACTCTGACAGAGTATGATTCCACAGATTTCCGGGACTATGATGCAGCTTCCTACTGCAAAGAGGATTTGGGATCATACTGCGGTTTTGTTTTCAGGTGTGAGTAACCTCCCCGTATTTGTGCCACATATTCTGAATAGATGCATCTTCGGCGTGGTGACACCCCTCTTTCTACATAATATGGCCAGTTCGTCTCTCACTGTCAGCAGCTCGACGTTTTCATGCCCTTGGGCTCTGTTCACTTGTTTTCCCGCTGTAGCAAAGGAAAGGAATCTGACGTGGCAAAATGGAAAGGAAAGGAAAAGAAACTGTGATAAACATAAGTTATAACATTTCCACCTAACTCATACACCCAAAATATAGATAAACATCACATAGTTCATATATAAACGGTTCAACGAAAAATAGATAAACATCACATAGCCAAACAGTGCAGAATGCGCCCCAACATCTCCACTCAGTCCATCTCGTCCAGCGAAAGGAAGGCCTTAGCTTCATTGTGATGCCCGTGCAGGTACACATAAGCAGGCGAAACCATAAATGTTCATCACGGCATCTTTGAGGTCAGGGAGGCTGTGTACCTCACTAGTAGTAATTTTGACATCAGCAACCATTTTAATGCCCATTCTGCATATAAAATCATAATGTGAGTCAACATACCTCATAAACAAGTGAAAAAAAGTCTAAAATGCTACTTTCATATGTACTAACCCCACACCAATGGCTAACCCCAAAAACCACGAAACACTATGGATGTCCTCACGCTTGTATTTTAAATGCTCCTCATAGCGCCCATCATATGCATTTAAGGCTGCTTCTGCCTCCTTCCTTGTGGCATAGGAGCGATAGGATGCTCTACTACAGGGGCGATGCCAGAAATTTTGCACAAGGGGGGCAAAAATTATAGTAAGTATTAATTTTAACTTATTTTCTATCTTAGGGATGATTGGCAAGCGGGACATATTTTTCTTTAAAAGGGGGTAAGTATAAAAAAATACTAAAAAATAAAGGTATATTTTTTTTTGAGGAAGTCTAGCGTCAAGCGGTTAAAAACCGCTTGAAGCTACTCGGGACTCTATTGGCCATAAAACACCTTGCTGGCATTAACTATGGTTTATACAACGGCAGAATAATCGCCCACTTCCTCTTACTATAAAACTGACAGGCTGGCATTAATTTAGAAATAAAATCTTTCTTTAAAATACCATCAATAGAATCCCTAAAATGTCGGCAATTTTCTCTTAATGAGTTACGGTAAACCACTGGGCTTCTTTCAATCTGTGGCCTTCTTTAACTGAGATTTTATAAGGTGTAAGCCCTTACAGTCCCTTATTTTTCATGAAGTATTGTACATACCACACTATAGGATGATCCAAACCGTCCATATGATGTGCCATAACGTAAATAGTAGTGCATAAAAACCATTTCCATATGATGATCCTAGCCCTCCGATCAATAGATGAATTGCATATTCTGGAAACTCTATCGATCGGAGGGCTAGGATCATCCTATGGAAATGACTTTTTTGGGCACAACCAATTAACATTATGGCCCATCATATGGACGGTTTGGATCATCCTATAGTGTCGTCCGTACAATACTTCTTGAAAAATAAGGGACTGTAAGGGCGTACACCATATAAAATCTCTCTTTAACTATCCTCAAAATGAGATTTTATATGGTGTAAGCCCTTATGGTCCCTTATTTTTCTTAAAGTAATGTACGGCCTACACCACAGGATGATACAAACTGTCCAATTGATGGGCCATAACATAAATAGGTTGTGCCTGAAATTATATGGTGGCCGGCCATGTATGCACGCGCAGCCCAAAATTACTGTGGGCCCACATTTTTTGGGTGATCTAAATCGTTCATTTGTTGGGCCCTAATGTAGATAGCGTGTGCCCCAAAAATCTTTTCCATAGGATGAACCTAACCCTCCAATTTATGTAGGTTTAAAATTGACGGTACAGTACATAAATCCCCATAGAACATAGGGTTATGATTAACTGTTTGGAGAAGATTTTTTGGGCACACGCTATCTACATTAGGGCCCAACAAATGAACGGTTTAGATCACCCAAACCACCATATATAATCTCGTTTGATGGTTTTTTTGGTTGACTGAAATAGCCCCCAACAAACTGATCAGACGCGATATACTTACTCCATCAGTGGGTACCGTCAAGAATATCACTTTAACGAGAAAATTAAAACGCATTAAACAAGGGAATGACAGCACTATTTTGACGGATTATTATGCCGATTTATTAATCGTAGTGAAAGAAGGGAGTGCCAACAAGGCAATTTATGGCCAATAGAATCCTGAGTACGTTCAAGTGGATATTTATTTACCCGCTTGACGCTAGTGTTCCACATTTTTTTTTCCCAAAATATTAAGGGGGGCAATTGCCCCCCTTCCCTTTCAAGTGCTGTCGCCCCTGCTCTACTATACATGTTCACTTGAAGGTGACAGTCTACCCAACTGTTGAATATGCCCACCTGTCGTCCCTTGAAAACCACATAAAAATTATCCTTCGCCAATACCTGGTACCATATCAACAACACATACATAGTTCCATAAAATCCATCCATTAAAAAGAGATAGAATGATGCACTAACAAACCCATACACCAAAAAATATAGATATAATAATTGTATCAAACCCATACATAAGTTAGTTCCTCAAACCCATACTAACAAACCCATCAAACATCACATAGTTATAACAATTCCATTAAACCCATGCTAACAAACCCATAAAACCCATCCATAAGTTACAACAATTCTATCAAACCCATACACCCAAAATATAAATAAACATCACAAAAGTAGTTCATATATAAACGGTTCAACAAAAATACCCAATAACCCAAAAAAAAAACCATCCAACCATAAAAGGTACTCATAACTGCATAGCCAAGCGCTGTATAATGCGCCCCAACATCTCCAATTGGTCCATCTGGTCCAGAGAAAGAAACGCTTCAACTTCCTTGTGATGCCCGTGCAGGTTCACATAAGCATCAATGAGCTCACCTCTGGAATTGAAAAACCGGGTTATTGACTCCTAATTTTTTGGGTTATCAACCATTCAGTGGGTATTAAAGCTACTGGAATGAGTGATTCTTGGTTATCGACTGCCTCAAAACGAGGTTACTGTGGGACATGATCCCGCGAGAGGGGCGGGGCGCGAGCCGCCGCGCTCTCTCTCTTGGTCTCTCGTACCCACGCGATTGGCGTGTGCATTTTAATTATTGATTTGAATTCGTCTTTCCTGTGGACTTGGGATCACTAAGGCAATCCGAATTCCACACGAAAGAGACTGACAGAGTCGCCACCTAGATGTGGGATCTAGGACCCGTAATTAACCAGAAATCTAGACTCGCTACCTGGTTACGAGAATGGAAGGTATGGGGAGTTATCCGCCACATGCACCATTCCTGCCCGATAATCGGTCTTCGATTCCAAAAGTTAACTCTTTTAAATTTATTTTAAATGGCTCATTCAACTCTATGTTAATGTGCGAACTAAGTGACATGCATCCTAGAATCTAATTTCAATGTGAATCCTAGATGTGTATCTTGATTTATTAATTTGTCTGGATTCATTCTAAGTGAAAGTTCTCATAGAATTCTAATTTCATGGAAAACCCTAACTGATTTGATTAAGTATTTACAAGAAAATTAATATACAAAACACCACAATTTGTTGTGGTGCCGACTCGCGGGTGGTATGCCATCAGACATCCAAGCTGCCTACGTACCCAAGCCTCACTGGGATCAGAGTCGACGTAGTTCGGTGCACCTAAGCTAAGCTACATATGCCTAACTCAACTAGGACACCGACTTAGACGGATTTGACTGTTTCAACAGTTTTAAGAGGAATTATTTAATTCAAGTTGAGGATTTTATTATCTTAGGATTTCATCTAAGATGCTATATGATTCTTATCTGAATGCAAGTTGTCCCTTAGACTAATGCAGGTTTGCCTACATCCTAGTTTACTAGGCTTGTCTTAAGGAAAGATTGGGTGACTAGTGTAACTAGACCTATGGTACGGTTGCTATACATAGCAAGCGTCCGTGATGAGGCTGGACTCCTAACTCTAGGACTCCCTAAAACTTAGGACACGGCACGACACCAGTGTTCCTAAATTGGGCTCTAATGGTTCTTAGATTGGAAACCATAATCCAATGGTTCCGAAAGACACAAGATAAATCGATTTAAGTTCTCGAGGTTAATGAGCTTCAGATTTCGAAGATTTTCAGTTTCTAGACATTTAAGGATTACCAATGGTTCTAGGGTTCACCAATTTCGGCCTTGAATGGCATCCAAAGGAGGGAATCGTGCGCTCTTTCCTTGTGCAATTTAATACTTAGGTTATAGCATCTTATTGCCTGGCAGAATCTCAGGATTTCCGTGGACACTAACCTCGGAGCCAACAACATGCTATAACTTAAATATTCAAATTGTCAAAGATCAAGTTGCAATTGGGATACGATTATGGATGCACGGGCCATTTTTCCAGGAAAATCTAAAGATCCTAAAATTTCTGTTTCAATGGATTAAGGAGTGAACATGTGACAGAATTTTAAAGTTCTTTAGGAATTTTTATATGATTTTCAATTAATTTCGAATTTTCCATGGATTTTATCAATTTTAAGCATATGAGCGGTTTTACAAGTGAAATTGTTGCAAATAAATTCGAAATGATTTGAAATTTCTACAGCAGCAAGATGAAAATGTATGTAGCTTACAGGATGAGTTTTGCATATTTTTACATTAAATTCACATTTAATCTTGATTAAACCATTAAATGTCCAGATTGCACAATTAACACATAAACTAGTAGAAATATAACTCTAAATTCTATTAAATTTCAACAGAAATACTATATGAATCAAAATAGCATGCAGTGAGATTTTCATGAATTTTAGAAATTATTTACTACCAATTTCGGATTTTACAATTTCCAGACCAGATTATAAATTAACACTACATCCCATATTAAAACAGATCCAAATCACACGAAAATTTTACAGTAACAAGTAATATGGAAGATAAGACTACTGTAAAAATTTTATGAATTTTAATGATGATCTGATGTTAGTAAAAAGTCTCCTAAAATCTGATAAGTTTCAAAGAAAATATTAAATAATATACCAAATAAAATCCAAAAATCTTTACAAATTCATGGTAAAATGAATCAGTAACATATTATTTTCCCACGAAATTTCATTAATTTTAGAATCTGTTTGGTATATAATTTAATTTTTCTTCGTCAAAAGATGTTTTTTTGAAGAGTTTTCCATTTTTAAAACACGATTTTTGATAAAATTACGATTCTGGAAAACATCTTCCAACCTTGTTCTGATGTGATGAACACAAGAAAAATTTAAAATTCCGAAAAATAGATCATCCCGAGATGGCTATTTTTCGAATTTCATAATTTCTCAGCCCATATTTTAAATAAAATACCACTCTTCACTCAAATTCTAAAGAACCGTTGATCCAATGTCCGATCCGATCCGATAGTTATTTTACTCTATTGAAGTAGAACATCGTATTAAATTTCGGGACTAAACGGATTTGAAACACTTATACAGATCGTGAGTTTTAGCACAAACAATTAATATTGAATTTAAGTCATTTAAATGCTAAAAAACCATGCAAAAATCTAGAAAAATACCAAATAATTTCAAAAAAATTCAAGAACAGTAGACTTACCTATGGTGGAGTTCCTCGACGAATCTGAGAGCAAAAAAATTCCAAAATATCGCCTATGTGCGATCCGCTTTTGCTTTCCTCTTCTTCTTTTTTTTTTACTGTTTTCTCAAGTGGATATGAAGAGAGGTTGAAAGGGAAAATATGAGAGTGAAAATGATTGAGAGAGAAAGATAGAGAGAGTGGGAGTTAAAAGGATAGAGAGAGAGAGAGAGAGAGATATCGAGGCTTCTCCCTTTTTTTCTTTTTTTTGAGAGAGAGAGCTTGCTCTCTTTTTTATAAGCCTTGTTTTGAGGAATCCACCTCAAATACCCATCTTGGAGTTTCTTTAATAGAATAGGAATTCTAAATGATCAATATTTCTAATCAAAAGGGAATCCAAGAATAGATTAATGTGAACCCTTCCAATAACAACCGAAACCCATTTGAATGCATTCAATGGTGTTCTCCTTTATTTGTAGCAACAATGATGCCTTTTATATAAAAATTCTAATAATTGAGCAACAACATCACCACCTTTCCATAATAAAAACCATGTGGGGTCCTTATTAAGATGCCTTGTTCAAAATATGAGAAAAATTCAACCTTGCATGCCTTTTAGCATCTTTTTTGAATAATGGTAAGAGCATCTTTTTTCTTTTTTTTGAATAATGGTAAGAGATAATCCCAAGTGGGTCCCATGTGTATTTCTCACAAATTTTCTTCAACACCAACCGAATCATATGTATGGATTTTTCATTTTTATAGAAACCACTCATGGTTTGGAATCATTACCATACATAAAACCAAAACACCTCCTCAAAAAGTAAGCAATTTTTATTCTCAACAACCCAACGAATATAATTTTTGTAGCTTTGAAGGACCCACTTATTCCCATGCGCATATATGTTTTTCCCTATGAATTCCCAAAAGCTAATGCTTACCTCACAACATGCACACTAAGCATTAATAAGCTCATTTCAAATCAACCGAATTTCCATCTTGTATTATGGCTTAAAAAAATGAATGGGGTCTACACCATAGGATGATCTAAACCATCCAATTTCCCAGCCACATCGTATATTGGTTGTCCCCCTTGCATAATACCCATAAGATGATCCCAACCGTCCAAATAATAGCCACAATGTAAATCGGTTGTGTGACCAAAATACAATTTCCGCAGATTAATCCAAACCATCCATTAAGTTGTGCCTAAAAATCATTTTCGAGAATTATCCGAATAATTCATCTTGATGATCGCAACAAAATTTGTTTGTTAAGGTAACCTCCCTGAACTCCTGGATTCTCATGAATAACTCAACATTTTAGCAGAAAAATCAGAACATTACAGAAATGACCAGAAAGATTTGAGAAAGTGTAAGGGACGAACACGGGAATGGAAAATACTGAAAAATTGACAGCGAAACCCTAATTTCTTTGTTGATCAAAGCAGAGCAAAATGGGGGTGTCTACAGATGCCCCTCTTTGGTAAAGATGACGTAGTCATCAAATACCAAAGTTAAAATGACAGAACCATTTTGCGTAGCTTTAATCGACAAAAGACTCTACACAAAACGGAACTTAGACGCAAACATTTACTACCTAATGCAAGACCCTAAACGAAGTCCTAGAATTGGAATGCAATAATAATAAAAAACAAAATCCCGCTGCGGTGCCGCTCGACATCACATTTATATGATGTTCAAAGAGAAAAGACCATTTTTGAATGGACTCAGAATGAAATACCATATTTTTACGGTTTCCAAGGAAATGAAACATCACATTTGTATGATGCTCAAAGAGAGTAAGAAACCATAGTTGTATGGATTTGAAGAGAATGGAATACCGTATTTTTATGGAGTTCCAAGCAAATGAGGTATCATATTTGTATGATGCTCAAAGAGAATAAGAGAACGTAGTTGTATGGACTCGAAGAGAATGGAACACCGTATTTTTACGGAGTTCCAAGGAAATGAGGTATCATATTTGTATGATGCTCAAAGGGAATAAGAGAACATTTTTGAATGGACTCAGAATGAAATACCGTATTTTTACGGCTTCAATCTTCGGTTGAGATGAATTAATGAATTTGACAATGAAGAATTTGGAGATTTTTTCATGAATTTGAATTTGACGTAGAATTGGATTTGATGAATTTGGGGAATTTGAATTTGACGTAGAATTGGATTTGATGAATTACGGGATTTTGAATTTTGACGTAGAATTGGACTTGATGAATTTTGGGAATTTGAATTTGACGTAGAATTGGACTTGATGAATTTTGGGAATTTGAATTTAACGTAGAATTGGATTTGATGAATTACGGAATTCCAAGGAAATGAGGTATCATATTTGTATGATGCTCAAAGAGAACATTTTTGAATGGACTCAGAAGGGAATGGAATACCGTATTTTTATGGAGTTCCAAGGAAATGAGGTATCATATTTGTATGATGCTCAAAGAGAATAAGAGAACATTTTTTAATGGACTCAGAAGATAATGGAATACCGTATTTTTACGGAGTTCCAAGGAAATGAGGTATCCTATTTGTATGATGCTCAAAGAGAATAAGAGAACATTTTTGAATGGACTCAGAAGAGAATGGAATACCGTAATTTTACGGAGTTCCAAGGAAATGAGGTATCATATTTGTATGATGCTCAAAGAATAAGAGAACATTTTGGAATGAACTCAGAATGAAATACCGTATTTTTACGGTTCTCGAGGAAATGAGATATCACATTTGTATGATGCTCAAAGAGAATAAGAGGACATTTTTGAATGGACTCAGAATGAATGAAATAACGTATTTATACGGATTTCAAACAAATGAGACACCATATTTATATGATGCTCAAAGTTAACTCAAGGACAATGGACTATCGTATTTATACGAATTCCAAGAAATGAGACATCACATTTATATGATGCTTAAAGAGAAGAGACCATTTTCAAATGAATTCAGAGATAATTTGAGCTTTGACATAGATTATCAGAGAAAAGGAACTGAAATCTCTAATTAACAACTTTGGAAGCAAATGATTCCATACCACCATGCAGCAAAGGTCTTTCAAGGCTTGAACATGAGATGCCACTTCATTAGCAACCTGCCCCAGTTTAAGGCCTTCTAACCTTCTTCTATTCATTGACCAGAGATCATTCTTGCAACGATTTTTCACCATTCATGACAGTCGCACCTTTTCCAAGTTTCTCGGAATCTGTTAATGAACCTGCCTTCAGAGTGATTGCACCCTACAACAATTCTTTAAAATAGCATTTGTAAATTTTTCTAAAAATAGAACCACAGACATTGGTAATAAAAAGACAAAATAAGAAAGATTACTCAAGTGATCTCGTGATGCTTCTGACTTATCAGTATTTTCTTTTGGGTTAGGTTAGCCTCTTTTAAAGAATGTTTCTCCACTGATAAACATCTTAACTTATTTTTTAAGACAGTGATACTTCATATATCCTTCTATCAACTTTCGGATTGTTTTGAAATTAATGCCCTTAGTTTCGGGAATCATTGTTATTTTTGCCTGACCTACTGAGAGTTCAGAGGTCGATGTAATTCTTCTGGCGTGAACCCCATCTTACCACGACCAAGTATTCCTTTTTAGATTTTCAACTTGGCGGACCGTTCAACCTTAACTTTTGCCTGAATCGCCTTTTCAGGTTTTTGACTCAGCAGGCTACCCCCTTAACTTTTGCCTAAGCTGCTTTTTCAGGTTTTCAACTTAGCAGGGGAATGATCCTAAATTTTGCCTAGATCGCCTTTTCAGGTTTTCAATCTAGCGGATCTTCAAGCTCCATTCTCTTTTTTTTTTTTTTTTTTTTTTTTTTTTTTTTTACTTGAACACCAAAAGGACTTTACAGGTGAGGTAGAGCTTTTCAAAAAATGGCTTAAGGTTTTGCAAGAGTTTCAACCGAACCTGTGAACAGGTTGCCTACGTATCCCAGTGTAGGAGTTCAGGGGAATGCCCCTAGTACATTGGGTTTTGAAGGAAAATTTTATGTAGGCTCAAAAGGGTTTGCAAAAGGTTATATATTTTTTGATTTTGGGTTATGAATTTGGGTTTTATTCGGCCAAAAGACGGCCTTCTGGTGTTCAAGCATAGAACCTCTTGAGTTGATCAAGATTTGTTGGTTCCGGCAATATTTCTCCATTTAAATTACGGAGCTTGACGGCTTTTCCAGGTAAGATTTGGTCCACGATGTATGGCCCTGACCAATTAGGCTTGAATTTGCCTCTTGGGTCAAACACTGGTGCTCGGTTTTCTTTTAGAACAAGGTTGCCTTCTTCGAGATCTCTGATTTTAACCTTTTTATTAAAAGCCCGGGCTATTCTGCGCTGATAACCCTGCACATGGTAAAGCGCTTTTAACCTCTTTTCATCTAGCATATTCAGCTCTTTATATCTGGCGTCTGCCCATTCATTTTCTGGCAACTTGACTTCAGCCAATACTCGGAGCGAAGGTACACGAATCTCTACAGGTAGCACTGCTTCCATACCATAAACAAGAGAGTAAGGGGTTGCCCCAGTTGAAGCTCTAATTGATGTTCTGTAAGCCCACAAGGCGTACGGCAACTTATTCGACCAATCCTTATAAGTTTCTGACATCTTGCTAATGATAGTCTTGACATTTTTGTTTGCAGCTTCCACTGCTCCATTTGTCTGCGGCCGATAAGGTGAGGATTTGTGATGCTTAATCTTGAACTCTTCGCAAAGAATGATAACTTCTTTCTTGAAATGAGATCCGTTATCTGAGATAAGTTCATGGGGAATCCCATATCTGCATATGATGTTGGTTCGTATGAATTTAGCAACTGATGCGGATGTAAGCTTTGCATAAGAAGCGGCCTCGACCCACTTAGTGAAGTAGTCAATTGCAACGAGTATGTACTCGTGACCACTGGATGACTTAGGGGAAATTTTGCCAATAATGTCAATTCCCCAAACCGAAAACGGCCAAGGAGAAGTAAGAGAATGCAATTCGGTAGGTGGTACATGGATGAGATTCGCATGTATCTGACATTTATAGCATTTCTTCACAAATGTGTGACAATCTGCTTCCAATGTTGGCCAATAGTACCCCAGACGTAGGATCTTCTTTGACAACATCTTCCCATTCATATGAGGTCCACACACCCCTTCATGAACATCTGCGAGAATTTCTTCTGCCTGATCTTCAGTGACACATAAGAGTTGAATTCCGTCGAAGGACCGTCGATACAGCTCTCCTCCACAAATGACAAAGTTAGCCGCCAATCTCTGCAAAGTCCTTATCTCCTTATTCGACGCCTCATTGGGATGCCCCTGGCCCGAGATGTAGTTCTTTATGTCCGTATACCATGGTTTACCATCGGGACATCTTGCAGCTATCTCTATAGCATCAACATATGCAGGAGCCCATTGCTCTTGAACCGTGATGGGCCTCATTTTCATATTGTGAGGTATGTCAATCATAGAAGCTAACGTCGCTAAGGCATCGGCGAATCTATTCTTCAACCTTGGCAAATAACTGAAAGTGATGTGCTGGAATTGCTTAGCGAGAATATCCAAGTATTCATGATATGGCAGCAACTTTTCTTCTTTGGTTCTCCATTCTCCTTGGGTTTGGCAAATGATTAACATTGAATCTCCATATACGTCAAGATTCTCTATGCCTAAGGCCAATGCTGCCTCAAGCCCAACAATGCATGCTTCATACTCTGCCATATTGTTGGTGCAATTGAATTGTAACTTAACTGCAAGGGGAACATGCTCATTTCGGGGTGACACAAGCAATGCCCCTACTCCTTGCCCTGTTTGGTTTGCTGCTCCATCAAAATAGAGGGTCCAACCAGTTTCTGGATATTCATCTTCTACCATCATGATCTCTTCATCTGGGAACATCGTCTTGAAAGGCTGATTTTCTTCTCGGGGTGCTTCTGCCAATTGTTCAGCAATGGCTCGGCCCTTTACTGATTTTTGGGTTACATGAGTGATGTCAAATTCAGACAACAACAATAACCATCTGGCAGTCCTGCCTGTTAGGGCTGGTTTTTCAAATAGATACTTCAAAGGATCCATCCTTGACAAAAGCAAGACCTTATGTGATAAAAGGTAATGCCTGAGTCGTTGAGTAGCCCAAACCAAGGCTAAGCAGGTTTTTTCCAGGACAGTGTACTTCTGTTCATACTCCAACATTTTCTTACTAAGATAATACACAGCCTTTTCATGCTTAGTTTCTGGGTCTTGTTGCGCTAGCATACACCCCATGGTGGTTTCTGTTACTGACAAGTAAAGCAGCAATGGATGCCCCGGTATCACTGGTGCTACTATCGGTGGTTCAGACAAACTTTGCTTTATCTTTTCAAAGGCCTGCTGACATTCCTCTGTCCATTCTTTGGAAGAGTTCTTCTTTAAGAGCTTAAAGATAGGTTCACAAGTTGATGTCAGATGAGCGATGAATCGCCTTAGGAACTGTATCCTTCCTAGGAATCCCCGAATTTCCTTCTCGGTTCTAGGCGGCGGCATCTCCTGGATAGCCTTAATCTTCTGAGGATCCACCTCTATACCCCTTTGACTCACCATGAATCCTAACAACTTACCAGAGGTAACCCCGAATACACACTTGCTAGGATTCAGGCGAAGCTGGTATTTGAGTATTCTTTCAAAGAACTTCTTGAGGTTCGGGATGTGATCCCTCCTTTCCCTGGCCTTTACAATCATATCATCAACATAAACTTCGACTTCTCTATGTATCATGTCATGGAGTAAGGCTGTAGCTGCTCTTTGATATGTCGCACCAGCATTCTTAAGACCAAATGGCATTACCCGATAGCAATATGTCCCCCATTGTGTAATGAACGAGGTCTTAGCCATGTCCTCGGGTGCCATCTTAATTTGATTGTAGCCCGAGAAACCATCCATGAAAGATAGTAATTCATGCCCGGCCGTATTGTCCACCAAGATATCGATATGTGGTAGAGGGAAATCATCTTTTGGACTTGCCTTGTTCAAATCCCTAAAATCTACACACATTCTCACCTTTCCATCTTTCTTCGGTACAGGTACTATATTTGCGAGCCATTCTGGATATTCCACCACTTGCAGAAATCCAGCATTCAACTGCTTAGTAACCTCTTCTTCTACTTTCAGGACCCACTCAGGCTTCATTCTCCTTAGCTTCTGCTTTTTAGGTTTAATCCCAGGCAACAAAGGTAGCTTGTGTTGAACAATGTCTTCGCTCAACCCGGGCATATCTTTGTAGGACCAGGCAAAAACTTCTTTATATTCCTTAAGTAGGTTTATTAATTCATCGCGCTCTTCAGATGATAGAGTATTTCCAATTCGTATTTCCTGTATTAAATCTTCTGTTCCGATGTTTATAATTTCGATTTCATCTTTAAGAGGCTGGGCTCGGCGCTCCTCCTCTTGTTTGAGCATATGCTGTAATTCAAAGGGAGTTTCGTCGATCCCCTCTTCCTCGTCTGAGGAGGGAGTGTTATCATTATTATTAAAGTCAGAAGCAAACACAGAGACATACTGAGAATCAGATTTCATTGAATTGAAAGAAGTTACATCATTATCATTGGACTCATCCTGAACAGGCTCAGGATTCACATAGTAAATAAACTCAGAAAATGACTCGCCTGGACTAGGCACTGACACCGATTCACTCGACTTGACTAGACTTGACTTAGCAATATAATAAGGTGGAAAAACATCAGAACTCCAGTTTGAAAGATTTTCTGTTGCAGGTGCAATCTGACTCTGAGGTTCAGTAAAGGTATCATTACTCTGAATAACTGCCACCAGCACATCTTCACAATCTGTCTCTTCTTGTTCTTCAGAATAGTAATCAACATCAGGCACATTTTCTTCAAACAAAGATTCCAGCACATCTGGCTCAAGGTAGACTAACCAGTCCTCAACAGCTTTCTCAACATAATATATCGGCGGTTCTGTTTCTGGGGAAGCAAGGCCACTGAATATTTCAAAACCGGGTATCATGATCCCTGTCACTGAGTCATACCATGGTTCAGAAAACCCATAGTAAGGAAAGGTCTCACCTTCTTTGATAAAATGACCATTCATTGATAAGGGATATGGAGCCATTAGGAGTACCCTTCCGGTGCGGCGGATTTCTTCCTTCAATTTCAACAATTCTTCCATGGCTTCCTCCTCCTCCTCAGTAGGTACATATCCAAGACCGAAAATTCCATGGTTTGCTTTGATTGGGCGCCAATGAGATGCCTTGCTTGGATCACGGCCCAAATTCATACCAGGGAAGTAGTTCATTTTTCTCATCATCTTGGCCACCACAGGACTGATGGCAAAAGGCAAATACAACTCCTCCCGAGAGGCATCTTCATAGGAAATAGCAGTAACATCGAATGCGAAACCATTCAAGTTGTAATCATCTGCTTTTGTAACTGGAAGAATCCGAGTTTCTCCTGTTATCTGCCCTATTTCTGGCTCTTCGTCGCCTCTGACAGTGATCAATTTTCCTTCTTTAATGAACTTCAGTTTTTGATGAAGGGTTGAGGCAACAACACCTTCCTTATGCAACCAGGGTCGTCCTAGAAGTATATTGAACGATGCCTTGATATCAATAACTTGAAATTCCACCTCAAATTCTTGACCGCCTATAACGATCCTGGTGGTAAGGACTCCGACCACATTTCTGCGGGTATTGTCATATGCGAGGATACCAAGGGTTGATTCGGCAAAATCAGTGGGACCGAAACCCAAGGTAATGGCAGTTCTTAATGGACATACATTCAACGCGGATCCATTATCTACCAGCACAGACGGTACTTTCTTGCCTTCGCAAACAACAGTGACATGAAGAGCTCTAGCATGATTCCGACCTTGAGGAGGCAGCTCCTGGTCTGAGAAACTAATGGCCCTGGTGGCGTGTGTCAGAGCGACAACTTCAGCTAGTTGCTCTGGAGATATTTCTGAGGACACCTGTCTGGTATTCAGTTCTTTCAACACAGCCTCTCTGTGTTTCTTCGATGCTATCAACAACCCCCAAACAGATATGACAGCCTGAGTTTTCTTCAACTGCTGAACAACTTCATCATCTGGGTCCTTCACGTATTGCGGCTCCTCTCCTCGAGCCAATGCCCCTGGATTTTCGACTCTTAATTCAGCAGGTTTGAAAATTCTTCCACCCCTTGTCACATGTCTGACTTCATCCAATTCTGGCTCACCATGGGTGATAATTTGAGGGACTTGTGGCTCATAGGTGATTACCAAGGGAGGTACAGACTCCCTCAGGTATGATTCATCACAGAAGATGATTTCGGGTTCAGAAATGGGTTCTAAAGCACATATGAGGGTGAGAGGGTCAAACTCAGGATCTCCTATGGTTATGGCATTAACGGCAGCGGGAGGATTAGCATGACCAGGTAGCGGGTTTTGGGTAACATTGGGTCTTGGTTGGAATGCAATGACTTTCTCATCAATAAGTTTCTGGATTCTGAATTTCAAGGCGATGCAATTGTCTGTAAGATGACCAGGACCCCTGTGATACTCACAGTGTAGGTCGGCTCGCCAATTGGCAGGTAAAGGATTGGGGGGAGGCCGGGTGGCAGGTAGGGTTATGCGACCTGAAGCCAGACATTGCTTAAGCACCTCTGAAGATGGAATGGGAAGAGGAGTAAATTCTACCCGGGCTTGTTGCCGAGGTGCGGTCGCGGGTTGAACATAGTCCATTACTAGAGGTTCCTGGGATTTAGAGGATTGAGCATTAGAACGGGAGATACTACTGACTTGGGCTGGTGGGGATTTTTTGAAATCTCTGGGGTTTGGGTTGCTACGGTTGAATACACCTTGAGCCATAGCCTCCTCTATTTGGGTGCCAGCTACGATGAAGTGCTTGAAGTCCGGGTAATATTGTAATGACATGTGATATTGGAGCTGGGGGGAAATATTTTTCATGATTATCTGGACCTGCTCCTCCTCAGACGGGCGCTCCATCATCTGAGCTGCTATTCTCCTCCATCTTTTCACAAAAATCAGAAAAGATTCTCTTGAATCTTGCTTGGTTCTTTCCAAATCCTTTCTAGTGATTTCTGTCCCGTCATCATATTTGAACTGCCTGATGAATTGCTCACCGATATCCTTCCATGTCCTGTAACGAGTCTTGTCCAATACCATGAACCACCTCCTGGCAACCTTGGTCAGGGAAACCGGGAACAATTGAGCCATTTGCTCAGAAGATAAGCCTTGAGGCTGACACATGATGGTGAACATTTGCAAATGTGTAATTGGACAACCCACACCATCATATTTATCAAAGTCCGGCATTTGAAAATTGGCTGGGAGACGGATTTCTGGGAACAGTGTGAGATCACTCGGATTGAAACCACCTTGGTCTTGAAATTGGATGTCTTGTACCTTCCTGGTAAGACTTTCTAATTTCTCCATAACAGACTTATCCACCATGAACTGAGAATGGTTACTGTGGTCCTGACTGTACTGCTCTTTTTCCAGATCTTCTTCAATTTTATCAGTAATGGGGATAAACGCCGGCTGGGCAGGTGCGACTGAAGTAGCTGTATGGTGCATGGGCCTTTTATCTTTGGACAACGATGGCCCCAACTTTTCAGAAAGCTGGGCCTTGATAACTTGGTTCTCTTCTTTGAGTTCTTGAAGCTGCCGGAGAATCAAGGTGAGAGTATCGGTAATAGCAGCGGGTGGAAGACTACTGTTCTGGTTTTCTGCCATTGGGGAGGATGAGGATGGGAAAGAAGGAGATGCTGGGGTCCTCAGAGAAGGTGGCGGGGAGACAGATTTCCTCTGCAATCGAGAAGAGATCCGAACCCAAGGAATGGTGTTAGCCACGGGTTATGGTGTTTAGTGCCCTGTCATGGAAATAATGAACACGAGGTATATGAGCTTGACATTCATGGAGTGTTTCTTCTCAATGACTGAAAAATATTACACATTTAAGCAAGTAATTGGGACAATAGAATGAATCCAAATGATGAGGGGAATGCCCTTAGTTCAAGGATTATGAGAGTAAACTCTGAAGGATTTAGCAGAAATATTCTTGAAAAAGGTAGCCCCTAGAGGAGGAAGAGATCAAGGGTACAGGCAAGATTGGATCATCAAGATTGCACGATCAAATGATTGAGACACAATTTCCACCAATGAAGACATAATCGAATCCCACAAGAGACGAATGATAGACACATGATCAAAATGTGAGATTGCATAGGATTACTTTCAACGGGTAGATCAAGAATAACTAATCCTATGAGATCTTTAGAAATGATGGGATTTATATCCTAACCCCAAAGGAAAAGTTTTTAGTCGTCGCAAATTTTAACAGTGTTACCTGAAGGCATCAACCCTAATCCTAATCTAGCGGAGTGGAGAGAGGATCTCGACTCATGACTTTGTTTGTGTACCTAGGACCGATCGTAGCCATTGGAAGATGGACTACGGCCTAATCTAGACACAAATGGGTAGGATATCCTAAACTAGGTTCACACATGTGGTGCTGTGGACCCCGATCCGGAGAGGACGAGTGCGGCGAGGGACGCGAGGTCCCCACAGCAATCCTCTAAGATCTCCACAATGTGAAGGAGAGCTCTGCCAAGGAACTCTCGAAACGGATGCCACCCTCATAGCATAGCACGAGTGGCGATACAAAACGAATGAGATACATCCTGATCAGGAGCCAGGGCTCGAAACCGAGATGTACCTAAAAAGAACTCAGAGTCGCCATCCATGGATAGGCCATGGAACCCTAAAATCAAATCCTCTGTGCAATGGATAACCAGAAATATATATGGGTTCGTGCCTGGTTACGAATGGGGAAGGTCTGAGAGCACCCCCAATTCGCCCGAGTGCAAGCACTTGGTCTCTTATGCCATTTTCATTAATTCCAAAGAAGTTTGAGTAAAAATCATGTGAAATGGGAACAATCCTCAGGAATCGTCTACCTAAGCATGCATTTCCTGAGAATGGAGAAATAAACACGTAAAATGAAATGAAAAATGTGTCACCTAAGCAAAGCTAGGTTATGAGTGACATGCCTAATGGGTGTCTAAGTTTCTGGTGGACACGCACATGCAAGCTACAACCAAAGGTATAGTATCAGTACAAGAAAGTAAGAAAACATATCAAAACATGAGACACAAATCCATGCTATGTATGACGGGACAAGACAAGTCCTAACTCTAATGCAGGACTGGACTCGGACCAGAATGGCCATCCATCCTAGCTGCGCTACGTATCCCGGCCTCGGGAAGAATCGGAGCCCACGTAGTTCGATGCCCTATTCTAAATTATGATGCCTAAGACATCTAGCCCTCTATCCTAAACTCGATCTAAAAGACCGAACCAGTTATTAAAGCTTCTTGTATGATTATTAAAATTCCAGTGAATTGTGGATTTTAGGACACCCTATATGCCCTAACTAATGCAAGTTGATTAGCCTTAGGCTAATGCAGGTGGTTCCTACAATCCTATGTGTAACTAGGCTGTGCAACCTAATGAAAACCACGGGCTGACTATATGCCTAGTCTAGCCATCGGTTCGACTAAATGTCTAACCGATCGACTCGAGGCCTCCTAACTCTAGGGACACTCACACGACAGGACATACCATATCAATACAAATCAAGACAAACTCCTAACTCTAGAACACAACCTAAACAGCTAGGACATACTCCTAACTCTAGAGGAAGATCTTTTTGAAAATGGTTTGAATATTTTTGTAACTTTGAAAGATTTAAAATTTTTATTTTTAAAGGTTTGGCTGGACTTGGGATGTGGATCCCAAGCTGCACTACGTACCTCGTGGAAGAGGATCAAGCCAACGTAGTTCGAAACGAACTCTCAAACTACGCTTATAAAAGAAAACACTCAACACTTTAGATTTTTTTTAAGGTTTTTGATGTTTTCAAATGTTTTTTGAGTTTTAAATTTCTAATTTTTTTTGGATTTTAAAGCTTTTCCAATGCTCAGGACCTTAAAATATTTTCAATCTTAAAGGGAACACGCAAGTAATACCATAAACTAGGGCAAAGCCCTAAAGCAAAAGGGGAAACCCCGAATAAGCAACTAGCGTCTCAAAGAGACAAACCACAACAAGAAAGATAGCGTCCCAAGAAGAGAGAAAACGATCCAAGATCCCAAGCAAGCAAAGCTCTAATAAGACTGAGTTAGCCTCTAATCAAAAGCGAAGTAATCAACAACTCTAAAGGAGAAACTCCGAACTAACAACACTAAAGAGGGGAACAAATGAGTCAGAGACTCTCTAATAGTACAACTTAGAGGAGGAATGAGTCAAAGACTCTCTAAAAGAGATGAAAATACGAGTCAAAGACTCCACTAACACCAACTAAAGGATATATGAGTCAAAGACTCTCTAAAGGAAAAGAAATACGAGTCAAAGACTCCACTAACACCAACTAAAGGATAAATGAGTCAAAGACTCTCTAAAAGAGATGAAAATACGAGTCAAAGACTCCACTAACACCAACTAAAGGATATATGAGTCAAAGACTCTCTAAAGGAAAAGAAACACGAGTCAAAGACTCTACTAACACCAACTAAAGGCTAAATGAGTCAAAGACTCTCTAAAGGAAAAGAAACATGAGTCAAAGACTCTACTAACACCAACTAAAGGATAAATGAGTCGAAGACTCTCTAAAAGAGGTGAAAACACGAGTCAAAGACTCTACTAACACCAACTAAAGGATATATGAGTCAAAGACTCTCTAAAGGAAAAGAAACACGAGTCAAAGACTCCACTAACACCAACTAAAGGATAAATGAGTCAAAGACTCTCTAAAGGAAATGAAAACACGAGTCAAATCAGATAATATAAGATTGAAAATCTGTGATCAAGATGAAATGAGATAGCATAAGATTGCTTTCAACGGGTGGATCATGAATGACTAATCCTATGAGATCTTTGGAAATGAATGGGATTTACATCCTAACCCCAAAGGAAAAGTTTTTTAATCTTCGCACATTTTATCAGTGTTACCTGAAGGCATCAACCCTAACCATAATCTAGCGGAGTGGAGAGAGGATCTCGACTCATGACTTTGTTTGTGTACCTAGGACCGATCGTAGCCATTGGAAGATGGACTACGGCCTAATCTAGACACAAATGGGTAGGATATCTTAAACTAGGCTCACACACGTGATGCACATGTGTTCGTATACTACATGCATGTGTGGGTTAATCTAGGGGTAAGGCCAAGAGTTCCCTTAGCGCGAATCCATGTTCGATATACTGTACCAGTGTCCGGCGTATCAGTACGTGAACAAGAGATCCGTTTACGTACCATAAAGGTACTAGGCTAAGGGTGGAATGCTTCTCTAGCACAGAGGCACCAGGTGATGAAATCCCAGTCAATCATGCTAGATAACACTCCGGGTTCCTAAAATAGGACGTGTGTGCATGTGAGATGCAGGGGTTTAGATGCAAGTGATGTAAGTGTGTGCAATAAGTTCGCGCAATCTATGATGCCTTCAGGTTTTGTTAGATTAAGTTTGAGTAAATGTGATTTTATCAATGGATTTTATCAATTTTAATTTCGAATTTCGAATGTTGAAAATCACTTGGTAGTAATTAATTTCGAATTTTCAATGGATTGTATCAATTTTAAGCATATGAATGATTTTACAAGTGAAATTATTGCAAACGAATTCGAAATGAGTTGAAATTTCTACAGCAGCAAGATGGGAATGTATGTAGCTTAATAGATGAGTTTTGCAGATTTTTACATTAAATTCATATTTAATCTTGATTTAACAATTAAATGACCAGATTGCCAAATTAACACAGAAACTACAAGAAATAGACATATAAATTCTATGAAATTTCTACAGAAATAAGATATCAATAAAATGAGCATGCGGTGAGAATTTCATAAATTATAAAGACTATTTACTACCGATTTCGGATTTTACAATTTTCAGACCAGATTAAGAATTAACACTACATCCCATATGAAAACAGATCTAAATCACTCGAAAATTTTACAGTAACAAGAAATATGGAAGATAAGACTACTGTAAAAATTTTAAGAATTTTAAGGGTGATTTGATGTCAGTAACAAGTCTCACAAAATCTGATAATTTTCAAAGAAAGCATTAAATAATATACCAAATAAACTCCAAAAATCCTTAAAAATTCATGGTAAAATGAATCAGTACCATATTAATTTCCCACGAAATTGCATTAAATTTGGAATCTGTTTGGTATATAATTTAATTTTTCTTCGTCAAAAGATGTTTTTTTGAAGAGTTTTCTATTTTTAAAACACAATTTGCGGAAAAAATCAGAAAAATTCGGAAAAATACAGAAATATTTTGAGAAAAATGCACCTACCTGTGGTGAAGATCTTGCCGCCGCCGATCCGATCCACCGTCTTTCGCTTTCTCTTAGAGGGAAGGATTGGGAGGTGATTGGGAGAGATAATGGAAGAAGAATATAGGGAAAGGGATTTGAGGGAGTGATTGGAAGAGATAATGGAAGAGAAAGAGATAATGGAAGGTAAATCTCCTTTTTTTCTCCTCCTTTTTTATGGATGGGAAGGAAGATATATATAGGGAGAGAAAGAGAGAGAGAGAGATGTGTTGGTGGAGAGCTCATCATGTTGTCCCTCTTAGTGGAGAATCCATCATCATTCTTCTTAGTGGAGGGCCCATCATGTTTCTTAGTGGAGAATCCATCATCATTCTTCTTAGTGGAGGGCCCATCATGTTTCTTAGTGGAGAATCCATCATCATTCTTCTTAGTGGAGGGCCCATCATGTTTCTTAGTGGAGAATCTATCATCATTCTTCTTAGTGGAGGGCTCATCATGTTTCTTAGTGGAGAATCCATCATCATTCTTCTTAGTGGAGGGCCCATCATGTTTCTTAGTGGAGAATCCATCATTATTGTTCTTAGTGGAGGGCCCATCATGTTTCTTTAGTGGAGAATCCATCATTATTGTTCTTCATAAGAGGCCTCACAAGAGGCCCTACTGAGGCCCCACAATGTGGGCCCCACAACGCGGGCCCCACAACGTGGGCCCCACAATGTGGGCCCTCGGTTGATTCGAATTTTAAACAAATGTTCAATGCGGGCCCACCAAACGGGTCCAAATTCTCCCTCGCTTGGATTCTTATGAATAATCTCTCTCAACCTCTCACGGAAAAATGCGAAACATGGCGGAAATGATCGGATGGGGTTTCTCCCAAGCATAGCGAACTTGGGTCCGGTCAAAATGGGGTGTCTACAGATGCCCCTCTTTGGCAGAGCGTGTGTAACACGCGAATGGAAAAGCTGAACAGACGACACATTTTGACTGACCCGAAAGCAAAGCAAATTTTTGGGTTTTCAGTTTTAAAACGATATTCACAAAGATAAAACTCTACCAACAATAGGGAGATAGCCTCTCACCGACTCTTAACTCGGCAACTAAGACATCTCAAAGAGATAGTCTCTCCCTAATACTCATGACTCAACTATCTAAACTAGATAACAAAAACGAACGAACAATTATAAAAACACAAACACACATACATTGTTTTTATTAGGCTAAACCAAAGTAGACATAACCTCTGCTCAAAGAGCAGAAACCAAACAGACAAACCAATTACTTCAGTCGCTCAAAGAGTTTTCATTTTTCATTTTTTTTTTTTTTTTAAATTTTTTAGAAACCTGCAAAATAGGCCAAAGACCAATGTATTGAAACTTGTCCAAAACAAGTTCAAAACCAAACACTCAAAGAGTTTTTTTTTTTTTTTTTTTATCAGGCTAAGTCAAAGTACACATAACAATTGCTCAAAGAGCACAAACCAAACAAACAAACCAATCACTTCAATTACTCAAAGAGCTTTCATTTTTTTTTTTCTTAGAAACCACGTTGCAATTTGTCTAAGACAAGCACAAACTCAAACACTTAAAGAGTTTTTCCTTTTTAGAAACCTGCAAAAATAGGCCAAAGACCAATGTATTGAAACTCGTCCAAAACAAGTTCAAAACCAAACACTCAAAGAGTTTTTCCTTTTTAGAAACCTGCAAAAATAGGCCAAAGACCAATGTATTGAAACTCGTCCAAAACAAGTTCAAAACCAAATACTCAAAGAGTTTTTCCTTTTTAGAAACCTGCAAAAATAGGCCAAAGACCAATGTATTGAAACTCGTCCAAAACAAGTTCAAAACCAAACACTCAAAGAGTTTTTTTCTTTTTAGAAACCTGCAAAAACAGGCCAAAGACCAATGTATTGAAACTCGTCCAAAACAAGTTCAAAACCAAACACTCAAAGAGTTTTTTTTTTTTTTTTTTTTTTTTAAATCATGCCGATCAGTCAAAGACTCGACCAATTATTAGGGTAATCGAATATTCAAGCTAAACTCAAACTTCTAATACCCGAGGCGAGACTAAGTCTCAAGCCCAGCGATAGTTATACAGATCATTGCTGAAAATAAATCTGTGTAACTATCCGAGTAACTCTGACTCCTCTCTTTCAAGGTAGCGAATCACTCCGGATCATGCGGTTCTGCTAAACAGTTCCACGTAAATCCAAATTCGTAGGTCATGCTAAACAGTCCCCTACAAACCTCTTCGCAGATACACATGACTCCTAACACGTTAGGAAGCTGCACATTGCGGGACGATGATTAGGTAAGTCACCACTTGACATTACACTACTAATCATCTGGGTACTAAGTACCAGAGGCGAGACTAAGTCTCAAGCCTAGCGATAGTTATACAGATCATTACTGAAAATAAATCTGTTTAACTATCCGAGTAACTCTGACTCCTCTCTTTCAAGGTAGCGAATCACTCTGGATCACGCGGTTCTGCTAAACAGTTCCACATAAACCCAAATTCGTAGGTCCTGCTAAACAGTCCCCTACAAACCTCTTCGCAGATACACATGACTCCTAACTCGTTAAGAAGCTGCACATTGCGGAACGATGATTAGGTAAGTCACTACTTGACATTACACTACTAATCATCGGGGTACTAAATACCCGGGAGAAGGAAGAAAAGACCAATCCGTGTAACACAGGATCGGAAATATTTTCCTTATTAAAACATTTCAAAAAGACCAAACCGTGTAACACAGGTTCGATAATTTCCATCTCTATTAAAATCTTTCAAAAGGACCAAACCGTGTAACACAGGTTCGGTAATTTCTATCTCTGTTAAAAACTTTCAAAACGACCAAACTGTGTAACACAGGTTCGGTAATTTCAAACTCTGTTAAAATCTTTCAAAAAGACCAAACCGCGTAACGCAAGTTCGGTAATTTCAAACTCTGTTAAAATCTTTCAAAAGGAATGAAGAATTTACCATCTTTGATCGATTTCACTAATGGGCCAGTCATCTCTTACCAAGAATAACTAGGAGCGCATGATCTTTGCTGAAAGCAAAACTCAAATAGATTGATGAGATTTTCAGGTGCTGACTCTCTTTAACAGGTGAGAAGCATTTTGATGAGGTTTGAAGGATGCAGGAGTAGATTTTATACTCCGCTGGGAATTAAAGTTTCTGAAACTGACTCCAAAAGAAACAATTGGATCAAGGAATTCAACTCAAAGAGCATGTTCAAGCTTCTCTGCTTTCTATTTGCTAAGAATAGATATCCCAGTTATCATTGTGTAATATCTTTTATGACGTAAGTCATAAAAGATGCCCCTAGTATGATGTGCTTCCATGACAAAGTCTTAAGAAGGCAGAACCAAGGTAAGTAGAAAAAATTTGAGTTTGCATGGGTTCTTTCTTTGGTATAGTGGTAAAACCAACTCTACAAAGGCTGAACGTAAGAATTCTTCATTTTGCTCAGTGTTTGAGGCTTTGATGTTTCAGGCAGGTCAGAATAAAAAATCTCTTGCCCTTCTTTGATTCTTAAACCAGGATCTACTCTAGATTTTTCTTTACATTTTGGAAGGTGTACACCCATTCTCTTCAGTGCCAAACACTTTTGATTCTAAAAGAAAATAATGATAAACAAGGAACAGACTCCTGAGGACTCTTTCAAAGAAGACTTACAATATTAAAGGGACTTGACTAAATTCTGATTCATCCTTAGATAAAATGTGTTATTTTTTAAATGGTAAGGTCAGCCACTCTTAGAGTAGTCTCAAAAACCATGCCAAGAGGCTCTAGTTTCCTCCATCGGGATCTCCGTCATGGTTATTACCACCTTCGGATTGCTCGGTTTCAATGCCCCTAGTTTAAAAAGATATTAAAGTAAGTCTTGTTGACACTACTCGGATTCCAGGATCTTACCCTATGTAGAGGTTGCTTCTCCGCCTCCTTGATTTCTCTTTTCGGAAGAAGTCAAAATTAATGTCTTCCAAGTTTTCAGTCTAAAAGACCACTTATCTCAACTTTTGCTTTCCAAGCTTTCAGTCTAAAAGACTACTTATCTCAACTTTTGCTTGTACTCAAACTTGGGAATTCTACGTAACTGATGAACTCCTTCTGCTTCTATTCAACTCAACTTTTCATGGGAAGTATTTGCCTCTGACTAGATTGTCTTTTCAAGTTTTCAATCCAGCAGACCACTACCCTTACTTTTTGGTAAGTCAATCCCTTTACTTGTTGACTTAGCAAGAAAAATGACTTTCACCTTTCTCTAGGCCGCCCTTTCGGGTTTTCAACCTAGCGGGTCTTCAGACTCTCATTCTTTTCTTTCTGTTTTTCTTTTCATTCGCCTCGAACCTTTGCTTGTTTCACCAGAAGGACTTTCTAGGTGAGCTTGGGTTCCAAAGGGTTGAATACCTAAGGTTCTAAAGATTTGAACCGAATCTGGTCTAGCCAGACTACATACGTACCCCAAAAATGGAGGATCAGGTCCGCGTAGTTCGCTTTGGGATTTTTCAAAGAATGGTTTAGCATTTAGCTTCAAAATTTTGAAAAGGAATTTTATCCCAAGGTTTGACCGAACTTGAATTAATCAAGTTGCCTACGTACCCCTGAAGAAATGGGGATCAGGTCCGACGTAGTTCGGGTGCATAAATGCCCCGGGTTTATAATGTGTTTGAAAAGAAGTTGTTTTAATTTTGCTTTTGGCCCAAAGGGTTTACAAATGGATTTTAAAACATTAGGATTTTGGCTATAAAAGCTCAAACGATCAAGGATGGCCTCCTGATGTATTTGATGTACAAGCCCTTTTGTTTAAGGTTCAAAGCCTTTGAAATTTTTTTTTTTTTTTTTTTTGAGGAGTCTGGTGGTTTTCTGGCAAAACTTCAACCACTGTGCTCCACTCCCGTCTCAAAGATCTTGAATTTATGCTCAAGATTCCACAACTCTGTCTGAAAATCTTCTCTCAATATCTCATCAGCTCCACAGGATGCCTGACGCTTATCTCTTTAAAATTTTATTCCTCAACTGGATGTCTAAAGCAGATGAAGTCTTGCTTTGATCAACGACAGGGCATTCCCCTGGTTTATCCTTATAGGATCAAGCAAAACTACCTCAAACCCCTCTAAACAGGTTTATCAATTCTTTGCGCTCCTTAGGAGATAAAGTTTTTCCAATCCATCCATCCCGAGTTTCGGATTTCGATACCACTATCAATGGATTTGATTTCTTCTTTAAGTGGCTATGCTCGACGCTCTTCCTCTCGTTCGACCATCTTTCAGATCTCGAGGTGAATTTCGTCTGCATTCTCATCCGAGAAGGGGGTCTTTAGTTGTTTAAACATTAGATCTAAGAGTGAATCATAGAGTATCAAAGATACGAAATCAACAATTTTATTGAATTGAAGACTGTAAGTACATTGATGATTTTTGACACACCTCAATGGGCTCTTCAACAGTTCTGATAGAAAACAGAATACTGACTCTGTATAAGAAAGATTGACAGACATGACTTCATTTTTTTTTTTTTAACATCTACGTAACTGAACTTTTTCAACTTAGAGAGAAGAAAGTTGATGTACACTCAATGAAAGACAAATCTAAAGATACAGGACACTTCTTCAAAGGTAGTGAACTGACACTGAAAGCTTATAGGTGATACACCTTTCCTCATGATAATGATAACTATAAAGTTCAATCCCGGAGTAGAAATCACAGAAAAGGCAACTCCACAAGGTCTAGGTTAAATGGGGCAACAAAAGGCTTATGTTGACAATGTGGGTAAAACAATAGACTGCCTGGATCAAGTATGATTAGAAATGGTCAGTCTTTAGAAAGAATGGTCTTTCGCTAAACACAGACTCTTGACTTGGAAGCACACACACTAGATCAATAGTCATGGGATAAAGATTCTGAACAAATAGAGAAAAGAGTAATCTTGAAATACACCAAAGGGTATTTTATTCTGAAAATCAAAGAAATACTGTCTATGAAGGTCAAGGAAAAATAGACAGTGATAATATGACCTACATCAACGGGGTTTCAATGAATTCTCAATCCACACCTTGAAGTCTCATTTGAGTATAACTGCTCTTCTTTTTGGGAATGAAAGAGTCAGGAACGATAAACATCCCTAATCAAAATAAATTTCGATCTCAGCAATGATCATGCACTCAAAGAATACAGGTAAGATCAAATTTTTCCATTAATGATTTCGATATGATCCAAAGGTAAAAGATATATGATAGGTAAACATGGATCAATGAAAATCAATGGCTCAGATAATAGACCATGGCCATAAGAATGACAAAAGTAGGGTCAAAGACCAGATCTAAAATCTGAATGATGGATATCAACAACTGTACGATCAATATGATCAGAAATGGTAGATCATGGTCATAAGGACAGCAAACGAGCTATCGGCCAGATCTCAAGACAAAACGGGTAAGGATTTAATCCTACTGAATGATGTATACATGAAAATCAAGACAAGGCAGACTGACTCCAAAGGATAGCAATCATGCTTAACATGCTTTTGGATAAAATCCAGCAGCATAACGGCTATACGAGGAGGTCAAGGTCCAGACTAAGTAAACAGACTCTAAAGAGTAGCCGTCATGCTCAAAATGTTCTGGATAAAATCCGGCAGTATAACGACTATACAAGGGATCACCCTAGCTCAATCGAAAGGTATGAATAACGGTTACTAGAGAAGGGTGATCAACAGATGGACTAACCAAAGGTGAGAATATACAACAATGGGTCAAACCCTATAATCAACAGATCAAGGGCTAAACTCGGCCAAGGTAATGACGGTCAAAATCCACTGACTAGATCTAGATCTAAATTCGGAATGGATATAACCGACTGAAAGGAATAAGGAATCTCTGACTAAGAGGAGAACCATAATATACATAATCAGTATATATAAGTAAATACACATACACACAAATCCTAACCAGGGGCACCAGCCCTAATTCTAATCTAACGGAGTCAAGGAAGTCTCGACTCAAGACAGACTGGTGAGTGTACTAGGACAATGTTGTAGCAATGTAAAAATGAGCTACCCTAGTCTACAAATGGGGCAAAGCTCCTCTAGGCTCCACATGTGTAAGCAACAGATGTTCGACCCTATATGAATGCAATATACACACGGGTACTCCCTAGTTGGGCTTCACTAGGTCAGTAAGTATATATATAATATATATAAAACAAAGTAGGGCTCCGGACTCAATCTAATGGGTACTATGCGTATGAAACATACTTAATATGCTGCAGCGCTGGCGCATAGCTTGGAAATAGATTCAACAGTACCATCAGGATGTAATAACATCCCAGTCAGGCACGCATTGAATCTATCCCATGGAGCCAATAATGAAAAACAATGAAAAATAAAAAATAAAAAAAAAATAAAAATAAAAAATATGACAATGCATGATGTGCAGTGTGTGAATCCTTTGTTTTAATTACGCACCTACCTGGTGCCCCTGGATTCTAACGATAGAGTTCCCATTTAAAATGATTTTAGCTCAAATTTCTCCAAAGTTAATAAAAATGGCATTTTTAAAGAGTTAGGCAATGTTTCAAGAACTCCCCAGCAGAGTCGCCAGCCTGTGGACCCCGATCCGGAGAGGACGAGTGCGGCGAGGGACGCGAGGTCCCCACAGCAATCCTCTAAGATCTCCACAATGTGAAGGAGAGCTCTGCCAAGGAACTCTCGAAACGGATGCCACCCTCATAGCATAGCACGAGTGGCGATACAAAACGAATGAGATACATCCTGATCAGGAGCCAGGGCTCGAAACCGAGATGTACCTAAAAAGAACTCAGAGTCGCCATCCATGGATAGGCCATGGAACCCTAAAATCAAATCCTCTGTGCAATGGATAACCAGAAATATATATGGGTTCGTGCCTGGTTACGAATGGGGAAGGTCTGAGAGCACCCCCAATTCGCCCGAGTGCAAGCACTTGGTCTCTTATGCCATTTTCATTAATTCCAAAGAAGTTTGAGTAAAAATCATGTGAAATGGGAACAATCCTCAGGAATCGTCTACCTAAGCATGCATTTCCTGAGAATGGAGAAATAAACACGTAAAATGAAATGAAAAATGTGTCACCTAAGCAAAGCTAGGTTATGAGTGACATGCCTAATGGGTGTCTAAGTTTCTGGTGGACACGCACATGCAAGCTACAACCAAAGGTATAGTATCAGTACAAGAAAGTAAGAAAACATATCAAAACATGAGACACAAATCCATGCTATGTATGACGGGACAAGACAAGTCCTAACTCTAATGCAGGACTGGACTCGGACCAGAATGGCCATCCATCCTAGCTGCGCTACGTATCCCGGCCTCGGGAAGAATCGGAGCCCACGTAGTTCGATGCCCTATTCTAAATTATGATGCCTAAGACATCTAGCCCTCTATCCTAAACTCGATCTAAAAGACCGAACCAGTTATTAAAGCTTCTTGTATGATTATTAAAATTCCAGTGAATTGTGGATTTTAGGACACCCTATATGCCCTAACTAATGCAAGTTGATTAGCCTTAGGCTAATGCAGGTGGTTCCTACAATCCTATGTGTAACTAGGCTGTGCAACCTAATGAAAACCACGGGCTGACTATATGCCTAGTCTAGCCATCGGTTCGACTAAATGTCTAACCGATCGACTCAAGGCCTCCTAACTCTAGGGACACTCACACGACAGGACATACCATATCAATACAAATCAAGACAAACTCCTAACTCTAGAACACAACCTAAACAGCTAGGACATACTCCTAACTCTAGAGGAAGATCTTTTTGAAAATGGTTTGAATATTTTTGTAACTTTGAAAGATTTAAAATTTTTATTTTTAAAGGTTTGGCTGGACTTGGGATGTGGATCCCAAGCTGCACTACGTACCTCGTGGAAGAGGATCAAGCCAACGTAGTTCGAAACGAACTCTCAAACTACGCTTATAAAAGAAAACACTCAACACTTTAGATTTTTTTTAAGGTTTTTGATGTTTTCAAATGTTTTTTGAGTTTTAAATTTCTAATTTTTTTTGGATTTTAAAGCTTTTCCAATGCTCAGGACCTTAAAATATTTTCAATCTTAAAGGGAACACGCAAGTAATACCATAAACTAGGGCAAAGCCCTAAAGCAAAAGGGGAAACCCCGAATAAGCAACTAGCGTCTCAAAGAGACAAACCACAACAAGAAAGATAGCGTCCCAAGAAGAGAGAAAACGATCCAAGATCCCAAGCAAGCAAAGCTCTAATAAGACTGAGTTAGCCTCTAATCAAAAGCGAAGTAATCAACAACTCTAAAGGAGAAACTCCGAACTAACAACACTAAAGAGGGGAACAAATGAGTCAGAGACTCTCTAATAGTACAACTTAGAGGAGGAATGAGTCAAAGACTCTCTAAAAGAGATGAAAATACGAGTCAAAGACTCCACTAACACCAACTAAAGGATATATGAGTCAAAGACTCTCTAAAGGAAAAGAAATACGAGTCAAAGACTCCACTAACACCAACTAAAGGATAAATGAGTCAAAGACTCTCTAAAAGAGATGAAAATACGAGTCAAAGACTCCACTAACACCAACTAAAGGATATATGAGTCAAAGACTCTCTAAAGGAAAAGAAACACGAGTCAAAGACTCTACTAACACCAACTAAAGGCTAAATGAGTCAAAGACTCTCTAAAGGAAAAGAAACATGAGTCAAAGACTCTACTAACACCAACTAAAGGATAAATGAGTCGAAGACTCTCTAAAAGAGGTGAAAACACGAGTCAAAGACTCTACTAACACCAACTAAAGGATATATGAGTCAAAGACTCTCTAAAGGAAAAGAAACACGAGTCAAAGACTCCACTAACACCAACTAAAGGATAAATGAGTCAAAGACTCTCTAAAGGAAATGAAAACACGAGTCAAATCAGATAATATAAGATTGAAAATCTGTGATCAAGATGAAATGAGATAGCATAAGATTGCTTTCAACGGGTGGATCATGAATGACTAATCCTATGAGATCTTTGGAAATGAATGGGATTTACATCCTAACCCCAAAGGAAAAGTTTTTTAATCTTCGCACATTTTATCAGTGTTACCTGAAGGCATCAACCCTAACCATAATCTAGCGGAGTGGAGAGAGGATCTCGACTCATGACTTTGTTTGTGTACCTAGGACCGATCGTAGCCATTGGAAGATGGACTACGGCCTAATCTAGACACAAATGGGTAGGATATCTTAAACTAGGCTCACACACGTGATGCACATGTGTTCGTATACTACATGCATGTGTGGGTTAATCTAGGGGTAAGGCCAAGAGTTCCCTTAGCGCGAATCCATGTTCGATATACTGTACCAGTGTCCGGCGTATCAGTACGTGAACAAGAGATCCGTTTACGTACCATAAAGGTACTAGGCTAAGGGTGGAATGCTTCTCTAGCACAGAGGCACCAGGTGATGAAATCCCAGTCAATCATGCTAGATAACACTCCGGGTTCCTAAAATAGGACGTGTGTGCATGTGAGATGCAGGGGTTTAGATGCAAGTGATGTAAGTGTGTGCAATAAGTTCGCGCAATCTATGATGCCTTCAGGTTTTGTTAGATTAAGTTTGAGTAAATGTGATTTTATCAATGGATTTTATCAATTTTAATTTCGAATTTCGAATGTTGAAAATCACTTGGTAGTAATTAATTTCGAATTTTCAATGGATTGTATCAATTTTAAGCATATGAATGATTTTACAAGTGAAATTATTGCAAACGAATTCGAAATGAGTTGAAATTTCTACAGCAGCAAGATGGGAATGTATGTAGCTTAATAGATGAGTTTTGCAGATTTTTACATTAAATTCATATTTAATCTTGATTTAACAATTAAATGACCAGATTGCCAAATTAACACAGAAACTACAAGAAATAGACATATAAATTCTATGAAATTTCTACAGAAATAAGATATCAATAAAATGAGCATGCGGTGAGAATTTCATAAATTATAAAGACTATTTACTACCGATTTCGGATTTTACAATTTTCAGACCAGATTAAGAATTAACACTACATCCCATATGAAAACAGATCTAAATCACTCGAAAATTTTACAGTAACAAGAAATATGGAAGATAAGACTACTGTAAAAATTTTAAGAATTTTAAGGGTGATTTGATGTCAGTAACAAGTCTCACAAAATCTGATAATTTTCAAAGAAAGCATTAAATAATATACCAAATAAACTCCAAAAATCCTTAAAAATTCATGGTAAAATGAATCAGTACCATATTAATTTCCCACGAAATTGCATTAAATTTGGAATCTGTTTGGTATATAATTTAATTTTTCTTCGTCAAAAGATGTTTTTTTGAAGAGTTTTCTATTTTTAAAACACAATTTGCGGAAAAAATCAGAAAAATTCGGAAAAATACAGAAATATTTTGAGAAAAATGCACCTACCTGTGGTGAAGATCTTGCCGCCGCCGATCCGATCCACCGTCTTTCGCTTTCTCTTAGAGGGAAGGATTGGGAGGTGATTGGGAGAGATAATGGAAGAAGAATATAGGGAAAGGGATTTGAGGGAGTGATTGGAAGAGATAATGGAAGAGAAAGAGATAATGGAAGGTAAATCTCCTTTTTTTCTCCTCCTTTTTTATGGATGGGAAGGAAGATATATATAGGGAGAGAAAGAGAGAGAGAGAGATGTGTTGGTGGAGAGCTCATCATGTTGTCCCTCTTAGTGGAGAATCCATCATCATTCTTCTTAGTGGAGGGCCCATCATGTTTCTTAGTGGAGAATCCATCATCATTCTTCTTAGTGGAGGGCCCATCATGTTTCTTAGTGGAGAATCCATCATCATTCTTCTTAGTGGAGGGCCCATCATGTTTCTTAGTGGAGAATCTATCATCATTCTTCTTAGTGGAGGGCTCATCATGTTTCTTAGTGGAGAATCCATCATCATTCTTCTTAGTGGAGGGCCCATCATGTTTCTTAGTGGAGAATCCATCATTATTGTTCTTAGTGGAGGGCCCATCATGTTTCTTTAGTGGAGAATCCATCATTATTGTTCTTCATAAGAGGCCTCACAAGAGGCCCTACTGAGGCCCCACAATGTGGGCCCCACAACGCGGGCCCCACAACGTGGGCCCCACAATGTGGGCCCTCGGTTGATTCGAATTTTAAACAAATGTTCAATGCGGGCCCACCAAACGGGTCCAAATTCTCCCTCGCTTGGATTCTTATGAATAATCTCTCTCAACCTCTCACGGAAAAATGCGAAACATGGCGGAAATGATCGGATGGGGTTTCTCCCAAGCATAGCGAACTTGGGTCCGGTCAAAATGGGGTGTCTACAGGTGCACATGTGTTCGTATACTGCATGCATGTGTGGGTTAATCTAGGGGTAAGGCCAAGAGTCCCCTTAGCGCGAATCCATGTTCGATATACTGTACCAGTGTCCGGCGTATCAGTACGTGAACAAGAGATCCGTTTACGCACCATAAGGTGCTAGGCTAAGGGTGGAATGCTTCTCTAGCACAGAGGCACCAGGTGATGAAATCCCAGTCAACCATGCTAGATAACACTCCGGGTTCCTAAAATAGGATGTGTGTGCATGTGAAATGCAAGGGTTTAGATGCAAGTGATATAAGTGTGTGCAATAAGTTTACGCAATCTATGATGCCTTCAGGTTTTGTTAGATTGAGTTTAAGTAAAATGTGATGAGAAAATAAAACAAGACAAACTAATCTAACAAGTATAGAGTTTTTATGAGCCAGTTAAATTAAATTCAAATGAATTATCTTTTGGAATTTTAATGAAGTTAGGTGGTCCCCAGCAGAGTCGCCAGACTGTGGTACCCTGATCCCGCGAGAGGGGCGGGGCGCGAGCCGCCGCGCTCTCTCTCTTGGTCTCTCGTACCCACGCGATTGGCGTGTGCATTTTAATTATTGATTTGAATTCGTCTTTCCTGTGGACTTGGGATCACTAAGGCAATCCGAATTCCACACGAAAGAGACTGACAGAGTCGCCACCTAGATGTGGGATCTAGGACCCGTAATTAACCAGAAATCTAGACTCGCTACCTGGTTACGAGAATGGAAGGTATGGGGAGTTATCCGCCACATGCACCATTCCTGCCCGATAATCGGTCTTCGATTCCAAAAGTTAACTCTTTTAAATTTATTTTAAATGGCTCATTCAACTCTATGTTAATGTGCGAACTAAGTGACATGCATCCTAGAATCTAATTTCAATGTGAATCCTAGATGTGTATCTTGATTTATTAATTTGTCTGGATTCATTCTAAGTGAAAGTTCTCATAGAATTCTAATTTCATGGAAAACCCTAACTGATTTGATTAAGTATTTACAAGAAAATTAATATACAAAACACCACAATTTGTTGTGGTGCCGACTCGCGGGTGGTATGCCATCAGACATCCAAGCTGCCTACGTACCCAAGCCTCACTGGGATCAGAGTCGACGTAGTTCGGTGCACCTAAGCTAAGCTACATATGCCTAACTCAACTAGGACACCGACTTAGACGGATTTGACTGTTTCAACAGTTTTAAGAGGAATTATTTAATTCAAGTTGAGGATTTTATTATCTTAGGATTTCATCTAAGATGCTATATGATTCTTATCTGAATGCAAGTTGTCCCTTAGACTAATGCAGGTTTGCCTACATCCTAGTTTACTAGGCTTGTCTTAAGGAAAGATTGGGTGACTAGTGTAACTAGACCTATGGTACGGTTGCTATACATAGCAAGCGTCCGTGATGAGGCTGGACTCCTAACTCTAGGACTCCCTAAAACTTAGGACACGGCACGACACCAGTGTTCCTAAATTGGGCTCTAATGGTTCTTAGATTGGAAACCATAATCCAATGGTTCCGAAAGACACAAGATAAATCGATTTAAGTTCTCGAGGTTAATGAGCTTCAGATTTCGAAGATTTTCAGTTTCTAGACATTTAAGGATTACCAATGGTTCTAGGGTTCACCAATTTCGGCCTTGAATGGCATCCAAAGGAGGGAATCGTGCGCTCTTTCCTTGTGCAATTTAATACTTAGGTTATAACATCTTATTGCCTGGCAGAATCTCAGGATTTCCGTGGACACTAATCTCGGAGCCAACAACATGCTATAACTTAAATATTCAAATTGTCAAAGATCAAGTTGCAATTGGGATACGATTATGGATGCACGGGCCATTTTTCCAGGAAAATCTAAAGATCCTAAAATTTCTGTTTCAATGGATTAAGGAGTGAACATGTGACAGAATTTTAAAGTTCTTTAGGAATTTTTATATGATTTTCAATTAATTTCGAATTTTCCATGGATTTTATCAATTTTAAGCATATGAGCGGTTTTACAAGTGAAATTGTTGCAAATAAATTCGAAATGATTTGAAATTTCTACAGCAGCAAGATGAAAATGTATGTAGCTTACAGGATGAGTTTTGCATATTTTTACATTAAATTCACATTTAATCTTGATTAAACCATTAAATGTCCAGATTGCACAATTAACACATAAACTAGTAGAAATATAACTCTAAATTCTATTAAATTTCAACAGAAATACTATATGAATCAAAATAGCATGCAGTGAGATTTTCATGAATTTTAGAAATTATTTACTACCAATTTCGGATTTTACAATTTCCAGACCAGATTATAAATTAACACTACATCCCATATTAAAACAGATCCAAATCACACGAAAATTTTACAGTAACAAGTAATATGGAAGATAAGACTACTGTAAAAATTTTATGAATTTTAATGATGATCTGATGTTAGTAAAAAGTCTCCTAAAATCTGATAAGTTTCAAAGAAAATATTAAATAATATACCAAATAAAATCCAAAAATCTTTACAAATTCATGGTAAAATGAATCAGTAACATATTATTTTCCCACGAAATTTCATTAATTTTAGAATCTGTTTGGTATATAATTTAATTTTTCTTCGTCAAAAGATGTTTTTTTGAAGAGTTTTCCATTTTTAAAACACGATTTTTGATAAAATTACGATTCTGGAAAACATCTTCCAACCTTGTTCTGATATGATGAACACAAGAAAAATTTAAAATTCCGAAAAATAGATCATCCCGAGATGGCTATTTTTCGAATTTCATAATTTCTCAGCCCATATTTTAAATAAAATACCACTCTTCACTCAAATTCTAAAGAACCGTTGATCCAATGTCCGATCCGATCCGATAGTTATTTTACTCTATTGAAGTAGAACATCGTATTAAATTTCGGGACTAAACGGATTTGAAACACTTATACAGATCGTGAGTTTTAGCACAAACAATTAATATTGAATTTAAGTCATTTAAATGCTAAAAAACCATGCAAAAATCTAGAAAAATACCAAATAATTTCAAAAAAATTCAAGAACAGTAGACTTACCTATGGTGGAGTTCCTCGACGAATCTGAGAGCAAAAAAATTCCAAAATATCGCCTATGTGCGATCCGCTTTTGCTTTCCTCTTCTTCTTTTTTTTTTACTGTTTTCTCAAGTGGATATGAAGAGAGGTTGAAAGGGAAAATATGAGAGTGAAAATGATTGAGAGAGAAAGATAGAGAGAGTGGGAGTTAAAAGGATAGAGAGAGAGAGAGAGAGAGATATCGAGGCTTCTCCCTTTTTTTCTTTTTTTTGAGAGAGAGAGCTTGCTCTCTTTTTTATAAGCCTTGTTTTGAGGAATCCACCTCAAATACCCATCTTGGAGTTTCTTTAATAGAATAGGAATTCTAAATGATCAATATTTCTAATCAAAAGGGAATCCAAGAATAGATTAATGTGAACCCTTCCAATAACAACCGAAACCCATTTGAATGCATTCAATGGTGTTCTCCTTTATTTGTAGCAACAATGATGCCTTTTATATAAAAATTCTAATAATTGAGCAACAACATCACCACCTTTCCATAATAAAAACCATGTGGGGTCCTTATTAAGATGCCTTGTTCAAAATATGAGAAAAATTCAACCTTGCATGCCTTTTAGCATCTTTTTTGAATAATGGTAAGAGCATCTTTTTTCTTTTTTTTGAATAATGGTAAGAGATAATCCCAAGTGGGTCCCATGTGTATTTCTCACAAATTTTCTTCAACACCAACCGAATCATATGTATGGATTTTTCATTTTTATAGAAACCACTCATGGTTTGGAATCATTACCATACATAAAACCAAAACACCTCCTCAAAAAGTAAGCAATTTTTATTCTCAACAACCCAACGAATATAATTTTTGTAGCTTTGAAGGACCCACTTATTCCCATGCGCATATATGTTTTTCCCTATGAATTCCCAAAAGCTAATGCTTACCTCACAACATGCACACTAAGCATTAATAAGCTCATTTCAAATCAACCGAATTTCCATCTTGTATTATGGCTTAAAAAAATGAATGGGGTCTACACCATAGGATGATCTAAACCATCCAATTTCCCAGCCACATCGTATATTGGTTGTCCCCCTTGCATAATACCCATAAGATGATCCCAACCGTCCAAATAATAGCCACAATGTAAATCGGTTGTGTGACCAAAATACAATTTCCGCAGATTAATCCAAACCATCCATTAAGTTGTGCCTAAAAATCATTTTCGAGAATTATCCGAATAATTCATCTTGATGATCGCAACAAAATTTGTTTGTTAAGGTAACCTCCCTGAACTCCTGGATTCTCATGAATAACTCAACATTTTAGCAGAAAAATCAGAACATTACAGAAATGACCAGAAAGATTTGAGAAAGTGTAAGGGACGAACACGGGAATGGAAAATACTGAAAAATTGACAGCGAAACCCTAATTTCTTTGTTGATCAAAGCAGAGCAAAATGGGGGTGTCTACAGTTACCAATATTCGGAAGTGGGTCACCGACCAATAAAATGGGTTATCAACCAATTTCCAGTGTTGATAAAGCTACTGGAATTTGGCAACCATATTATCAACCTCTCACCTTATGTGGTGACTGACAATGCAAAGTGGGTTATCAACCTAAAAATTGGGTTACCAACAAATTACCTGCGTAGATAAAGTTATTGGAATTGAAAATTAGGCTTACCAACCTCCCAATTTTTGGGGGGGATTGACATTGTAAAGTGGGTTATAAACCCAAAAAAGAGTCACCGACCAATTTACCAGGTAGATAAAGCTATTGCAATTGGAAATTAGGCTGACCAACCTACCAATTTTTGGGGTGATTGACATTGTAAAGTGGGTTATTAACCCAATAAATGGGTCACCAACCATTTTATCAGGTAGATAAAGTGGGGTTATCAACCCAAAAAATGGGCCACCGACCATTTAAATTAACAAGTTCTTGAGCCATTCACAAATAAGTTCCCATGTTCAACTTCAAACACAAACACAAACACACATCATAACCTATTTTAATTTACAAGTTCCCTAGCCATTAAGAAACAAGTTCCGCTGTTCAACTTGAAACACAAACACACTTGAAACGCAAACACACAAACAGACACCATAAAACCTATTTAAATTTACAAGTTTTCCAACATTCACAAACAAGTTCCCTCATTCAAATTGAAACACAAACACAAACAGACACCATAAAACCTGTTTAATTTTACAAATTTTCCAACATTCACAAACAAGTTCCCAACACTGGAAATGGAGGATTATCAACTACCTAGAGGGGGTTCTCAACACTGGAAATGGGGGATTATCAATCTGAAAAGAGGGTTCAAAACACTGGAAATGGAGGATTATCAATCTACCTAGGGGGCTCTCAACACTGGAAGTGGGGGGTTAACAATCTCAAAAGGGGGTTCCCAGCCCTGGAAATGTGGGATTATCAATCTCAAAAAGGGGTTCTCAACACTGCAAAAGGGAGATTATCAATCTCAAGTGGGGGTTGTCAACAGTGAAAGGGGGTTATCAACAATGAAAGTGGGGGATTATTAATCTCAAAAGGGGGTTCTCAACACTGAAAATGAGAGATTATCAAAAGGAGGTTCTCCACGGTGAAAATGAAACTGTAGATGTTAACGGTTTCTCATCAAAGCCAACTTACTAGGGAAAAAATAAAAAATGAAACCCTAGATGTGTAAAGGCTTCCCAATAGTGAAAATGAAACCCTAAGCCACAAAGGCAACTTAATAGAAGGAAAAAAAAAGTAAAAAAAAGAAGAAAGAAACATGATACCCGATCATACCTGAGATGATGGGGAATATGCCAGAAAAAATGACGCCCTCGCCGAATTACAGTCCACTATGAAGAAGAGAGGTTCGGATTAGCGCAAGAAACCACCCCACTCCGGAGAAAATGAGTTGATCTTCACGACAGCCACCACCTCACCCCGAAGAAGATGGATTGCAGGTGGTTAAAAATGAAAAAGGAGAGAAAAAGTGAAAAAAGCTTCCAAACAGTTAAAAACGATGAGAAGTTAAAACGATTGGTTTTTTCTTCCTGAGGGGTATTTAGGTAAAAGGTCATGTACGTAAAAGGTGTTTTGACCTCCGTTCATGAGCTTTCAAAAGGGTGTCACCCATCCACTATTTTGTCTGGCAACCGAGGGTAAAGAGTAGAGAGTAGAGACCGAGTGCGCCATCTGTAGAAAAAAAATACTTTTTTTGTGAAAGTTTTCTAAACAAAAGGAAGAGTTGTACATAAATGTGATGTGGTGACTGGTGACATTACCTGATTTGTTTGGTTTCCTACATAGTTTTAAGGGAAAAATACACTTAGACCCCCTGTGGTTTCTTACACATTCAACTAAACCCCTAATGTTTAAAAAGTTACAAGTAGACCCCTGTGGTTTCAATTTGTGTAAGGTAGACCCCCTCAGTTGACGGTTCGTCCACAGATTGAAGGGTTAGGATGATCTGATGGAGCTGATTTTTTAGTCACACCATATTTATGTCAGGGCCCAACAAATGAACGCTTTGGATCATCCAAAGGGCCTCAAATCCCCTATAAATAGGGATTTGCTAGTGTCCATCACAGAAGGCATTTCGCGTCATGTGAGAGCAGCCACATCATGAATGAAGACAAAATCTGCTGAAAACTGAGCCTATGTGGCTGCTCTCACATGCAACAGTCCATCCGCGAAATGCCTTATGCAATGGACGCTAGCAAATCCCCCATAATAACATAAAGTAAATGGAACTATTCCTTTGTCATTTTCTATGAAAACTTTTTATTTGGGAATTTTTTTCATATTTTTTCATGGAATTTTTTTCACAGACCCACCTGGTATTTCAAAATCAATTTTTTTTTTTTTCAAGGAAAATTGTAAACCTATTGGGGCTGTTTGGATTCGTGGATTTTAGAAACCAGGTTTTAATTTGAAAGCAGTGTAAAATTATGGATTTTCACCGTCCATTATTGTGGATTTTAAGTAAGAAATCCAAGTTTTAGAAATCTCTCCCCCATCCTGAGATTTCTACCCCTAGAAACACGGGACGTTCTCCTACTCTCTCCCACAACGGTGTCCACACAAACAATGCACAGGGTTATAGTTTACATCTCATCTATTGATGCGTGGGTCCAACAATCTCAACCCAAAACCATGCATAGGGTGTTTACCATTTTACAGCTCAAGTTTTTTTGAGGTGGATCCCACCATTTTACTCCTCATTTTAATCTCTTCTTTTCTTTCTCTGTTCCATTCCCTAGTCTTATGAAGCAATGATGGTACTGCATAACCATTCACACGGTCACCCGCATGGAGAGAGAGAGAGAGAGAGAGGGGGGATTCTTTCCTTTAATACAACTAAGTGAAATCTATATAAAGACATCCTTATTAGATATAGGTTCCAATCTACTATTGTATGACACCTATAAGATTAGAGGAATGCTAAACTGAAGGATGCCCTTGCAAAAACCAGCAACAAGGATGCATCAACTCCACCGGAAGCATTTATTATTTCTTTACTTTTACATTTTTCCATACTGTCATAAATGCCCTTTGGTGATGTGGATCCAATGGGGTGCCCTTGTGGATGGTTTTTTTACAAATGCACCCTTCAGTTTTGCATTCCTCATATGATACTATCAAATTGAAACCATGTGAAGATAATATTAGGAATAAATCCTAGCCTATTGTAGCCATGGCGAAAATCAATGGCTTAGATCTAATTTCAGCTTATGAAACGATTAAATTGTTTAAAAGAGAGAAAAAGAAAAACTCTCTTTGAGCTTAGCTTAAGGAAACATGAATGAGATTTGGGTGATCTGATAAGCGTGATGAGGAGCTGTATTCCTACCCCAAAATCTCTACTCGAGGACGTATTGTGATTGCTTTTCTCTCTCTCCTTGTAATCCCCGGCAAGCAGAACCGAAAGAAAACATTAAGCTAAGTCTTCTCTAAAGTTTAATCGTTGAAGATCAAGGGCAAAGATCTAGTCTCTGTCACGAGAGATTAGTAGACATGTTTGTGCCAATGTTGTCCTCATACCTCTCTTAATATATCCAATGGAAAGTATATGAAGACATTCATCTTTCTTAATAACTGTCATGCAAACCAAATAGGGGATATGTTTCTAATTTAATTACAGATACAATTGTATTTTTAATAAAAATAGGGAAATGATAAATGTCTTTTCAAGGTGGGTTTTTTTTTTTTTTTTTTTTTTTTTTTTTTTTTTTTTTTATGGGTCTTTTCAAGGTGAGTTAGTGCAGAGGGGGCTGTCCAAAGTAAAAATAAGGGCAAATATATCACTTCCCTATAAAAAATATTGTCATTAATTCATTCTTATGCAAGAGTCGTTATGGGGAGGTTTGTGAATAAGTTTTGTGACAACCTAAGGATTTCAAGTAGAAATGAAAGCAGACTTTGTATGAGCATTGGGCAATGATGGGGAAAGTGAATCGACTCAGAGTCGCTCACCGTGCTATTTTCAGAAAAAGATGAAACCCAGTTGCTTAAGAATGCCTCCCTAAAGGATTTAAAGAGTAGAAATGAAACCAGAGTTCGTATGTAAACTTAGCTAACTATACCCATATAGCAGTTTGTAACCAAATAAGGTGACGCATGGTGAAATCAATAATGAAATCGAAATCATTAATGAAACATAAAGAAAGAAATTTGAGCTTCCTACAACACTTTCATCTACCATCCTTTTTCCCTGTTTAATCGCCGCATGACGAAATCCTGTCGAAGCAACGATAGCATCATCAGAAATCAAAATCAATAATGAAAACATAAAGAAAGAAATCCGATCTTTCCACAACAAATTAAAGAATAATTACAAAATCAAATAGGACTCAATTGATCCAGCATAACTTCATTAACTAAACCGGGGCAAAAGTGCAGCGAAAGAAAAACTCTCTTAACTCGAAAAATGGGGATGAAAAAGTCCCAAAAACATTGAAAATTATTCTGACCTTTTTCTCTGTACATGTTCCTAAGCCTTCCAGCATGCTCTTCCATGGGCTGATCAAGCGTCTGCATGCCAATTTTTTCCTCCATTCTGTTATGTTTTCTTAGGATCATAATGAGAACTCAACTCAACTACGCCTTTGTCCCAAACTAGTTGGGGTCGGCTAATGAATCCTTTAGAAAATTTTCATGAAGAAGGTGAAAGAATCTACGCGGCTCAAATTGACTAAGTCTAATCCTGACACTAGTTTGGGACAAATAATGCAGCTGAAGTACTCTTATGAACAATAGGCGTGCACATGCACTTGCAATACAATGACTGCAGTTGGAATGTGGTGACTCATCTTGATTAGTTGAAGTTAAAGAAATTGTTTTAACTCACAATCTAAACTCACTATAGTTGAGTTCATTCGGGAGTTCTATGAACCTTGCTCAAAAAGAAAAATAATATCACGCGGGATAGCACATTCTAGAGTGCATGCATCCATAGGGATTAGTACTGCCCTAAAATGGAGTCGGGTTACCCTATGTCATAAAAAAACTATTCTGAAATTTCGGAATCATAATGAACTGCACAAAGGTGAAAGGATTATTTACATTAATCAAATTGATTATTATGATAGGAAACCTACGAAAGGAATATAATACAATAGTACATAGAAGCACGTTCCACAATGCAGTTATTATGAAATTTCTAAACCAAAATTAGACACATGTAAATCAAATGATCAGAACATGATTCCTTACAAACATAGAAATAGCAGTTGAAACATAATCAGCTTTCTTCCCCGTCTCTTCAAGCTTTTAGAAAGAATAACACCAAACGGACCATAAATCAAATAAGAGAGCAGAATAAATTTAATTGAAACCAAGACAACATGGAAAACAAGAAAGAAAATGCTGGAAACCTAACGACATGGAAACAACCTTGCCATCTACCCATAGGTTCATCATGCCAACTTGCAAACACAAATTGACTAAACCAGCTGTGTGACAGATACAAGAAAAAAAAAGAAAAGAAAATACAGCACTTAACAGCATCACAATTAACAAAAAGGGAATCGGGACTCACCGACGCCTTGTTTTGGGTTTGGTTTGCCTGTAGGACGCCTTTGGAAAGGCAAGCTAATTGGACTTTCCATTAGCTTGCACCTAACTTTGATGTGTCTCTCTGGAGAACTTTCTGAACAAAAAAGACCCCAAGAATAGACTGTTAAAGAGGAGAAGTTATACAGATAAGTATCAATCGAGATCATGCACTTTGGTAAATCAAGTAGATAGTGGCACAGATGCATATAGAAATTAAAAAGCAAGTAAAAGATACCTATCAAAATTTACATATATTGTATGGGAAATGCTAAGAAGATGTGATTCTAGGCTGCTTATTGAGCTCCTCTTGTGATATATGAGTCTGTTGTGTTTTAATAAAAAGGGACTTGAAATAGGTGTCAGTGTTTTATAGTAAGGAAAGAAACCCCAACATGATTTTTTTTTTGAATGGTGGTAATTATATTAAAGATAAGGGAGACCGAGTTGGTCAAATCAGATACAACCAGAATCGAAAAATAAAATTACAGACAAATGGAAAACAAGCTCAAGGGGTTAAAGAATCGAACAATTCTGGCGATACCTTATCCACTCCAACCCTAGCGAGAGAATCAGCAACATCATTTGCTGACCTTCTAACATGGTGAAAAAAAATAGATGAGGCACCCGTGCTATCTTGAATCCCATCAAAGAAACGGTCAAACCTCCAAGGATGATTATGAGAACCCTTGAGCCAACAGATGGCATTAAGGGAATCTCCTTCAACCACAGCTTTATCCGTGCATTCTTTATCCAAAAGTATAATGCCTTGGTTCACAACGCGCACCTCCGCCTCACTTGCATTTGCAATGCCTATTCGGACCCGCAAAAGCCCAAAGGGCATGCTTGATGCAGCAAATTCGCTTGACTTATGGCAGATCTTGCTTCTTTTTGATTCTTTTTGAAAAACCATGATGTAGACTCAGCGATGTGACGCCAAATTGATGAATCTTGATAGAAATCCTTGCAAACAAGGGAGAAAGGCTGGGATTTGAGAAGAAAACTGAAAATTCAGCTTATAATCTCTCAAAATCCAAAGATAGATGTGGCAAAATCCTTCTTCTATCAATGAAGAGGAAATAATTCCCTCCAAAACCTAGATCTAGATCTAAGAACAAACTCCAATTCGAATTCAAATCTCCAAACTTCTTACAAATGAGAGGGGAAATGGCCTTTTATAGGCTTCACATACATGTAAAAGACAAGTATACCCCTCCTATAGCTAAAATGACCAAAAGGTACAAGAAAACCACAAAATAACGAAACTACCCCTACTAATGGCAAAGCCTACTAAAGACACAAGCAACTAAGGGTGTCAATTTTGGCTCGGGCTCGGAAGCTCGCTCGAGCTCGGCTCGAATCCTTAACGAGCCGAGCCGAGCCGGCTTGCTAGGCTCGTTAAGCTTAACGAGCCGAGCCCGAATTAGGCCAGGCTCGGCTCGGCTCGGCTCGTTAAGGCTCGTTAAGAAAAACAGTCATATATATATAATATATATATATAAATATAATACAGTATATATATATATAAATAAATATAATACAGTAGCAACCGGCGAGGCGTAATCATGACTTTTTTTCAAGCGTAATCATGACTTTTTTGAGTAATTGTCATAACTTCGTACCCTTTGATTGTATTTTTTCGGTAAATGTCATAATTTCCTACTCTTTTTTGGTAATTTTTCATCTAAAACTATAAACGCATTCAGATATTTTACTTTTTCGTAATGATGACTTCTTTTTTATTATTTCCTTTTTGCTAGCAACCTTTGCGACCCACTTGGCATGTGCGAATCTCGCACATATATTTTAATTTTTCGTAATGATGACTTCTTTTTTATTATTTCCTTTTGCTAGCAACCTTTGCTACCCACATTAGCATGTGCGAATCTCGCACATTGATAATCCAAACCGTGATAATCCACTGTGATAATCCAAACCGTCCATTTGATACGGATATTCCAGAATATAACCCAAGCTCGATAGGCTCGCGAGCGGCTCGTGAGCCTAGCCGAGCCTGACCGAGCCGAGCCGAGCCGAGCCGAGCCTGGTTCGAGCCCGAGCCGAGCCCGAGCCTAGCCTTTGAGCTTAACGAGCCGAGCCGAGCCTGGCTCGGCTCGGCTCGTTTACACCCCTACAAGCAACAAACAAAATTACAAGCATACCACGACATGAAACAAAAGCAAAAAGGCCGATGTAGAAAATCCTACTAAGGAGATATAAAGGCCGATGTAGAAAATCCAAGGGAATGCTCATGCATCAAACTCCCCTTCTTAAAAGAAGTCGTCCTCGAGTTCCCCATCGGCCCCGCCTGGGTCAAATAAGTAAATGATCCACTCTCGCAGTAGGAGTAGAAGGCCGTCAAAGTCAATCCACCATGCGTAACTCATGAAGAGTAAACCATCCCAGTGGTAGAATGGAGGAGTAACCTAGCACAATCCAACCATCAACTGAAAATGGCAACTCGCGATAAGCGTATCAAAGATCTCTTCTATGTCGGGTGAAAAGTCTATGGGCAGCACCATATCTATATGAATAACATCTGTCAATATCTCCTCTATGACTATGGAACCATATGCAACAACGGTATCCTCATGGTTGTCATCTGCATCTACATGTGCCAACAAATCCTCTGCACCCTCAGTCATAATACTCCGCAAAGCCTCTGTGTTTGCAATCTCTGCAATAGTCCCATCAATGCCGGCCTCATCACTAAGAACAACTGGTCCACCACTAGCATCGCCAGTCTCTCTAGTGCTAATCTCATCACCGTCTGTGTCTGGCTCTAGAAAATGGCCTCCTCAACTGCATCTTGATACTCTGTCTGTCGTCATCAACATCGGTAGTAGTCGCAATAGGTATAGGTGGAGGTGGACATCGAGTCGGACAGCTCCACATGTCATGATCAAGCATACCACACCAAATGCATCTCACCAGTGCTATGAAAGTAGTAAACGGAGTGACAACGTGTCATGGTGGTGATGGTGATGGAATAGACTCAGACATCCTAGATCTCCGTAGCCTCAAACGCGGATAATAGTACGGAATCAACTCAAGATCAAGTACCTTCCTCATCTCTTCCCATGTCTGAATCGGAGAGCCGTCAATCTCTCATCGACGACGTAGTAAGCTGCACCACCATGAACAACCTCGCCTCGGAATCTAGAAGCGGCCAAAGGTACATGATGATCTGGATGGACTCTCTGGACACGGAGAACCTCCTTAACAATGTTCATCCAGTCAATTAACTCGTCATCTGGCATTCCCCAATGTAACTCAGGAATCTCCATCCGTCTCTCAACGTATGAGCGTGAAGAGTGCCTAGGGCTCGCACTATGTGTGAAATCATGCTCAAAGTCATCTCCCATATACCTATCCCACTCCCCTTCTTGAAAACCATGCAAGGGATAGCCCACAGTTTGCCAATTGCACAAACAGGAACTGGATATGTTGTTCTGATTTGTGATGGAGCAGACCTTTAGTTGCTTAATAGCTATGCCAAAGTTCAGAAAATTCTAAACTTATATTGTGCTGGTATCTTTTTGAGTTCTGTGAACGAGCAATAGCCTTTGACAGCAAAATGTAAACTTCTGTTGTCCCTGTAGTGCACAAACAACTTGTGGATGGGAAAGTTTGCTGCAAATGGAACAGACCTGTTGTAGTGTTGATCCTCTTGATGTCCAAATAGAAATCAGGATCAAAATTCAACTAAAAATAAGTAGGAGTTGAAGTCTAGTGGCTCAAGATAATTGTTTTAGGATCAAATTTCTAAACTAAAACTTCTGACTATTTGAAGCTAGGTCTGCTATGTACAGAAATTGAGATGATCTGTTCTTGGCAGCTACTGGATGTACCTTTCAAAGGTTGGTTCAGAGGAACCGAGAGGTCAAAGATTAGGGAAAGTATCTGTCCATATTCTCTTCAGAAAAATTTCTCCAAGGTTTCTTTATTGCTTGTGATACTACTCAGAGAAGATGGCCTAAGCTATCTTTGGATGCAGCAGAATTCACGTGACTTCTTGCACTGTTTCTGTCCTTCTAATAGCTGCAAGAAAAATTGCTACTGTTGGAAACGGCCAACACTTTCTGGTGGTGTTGCTGTTCTAATGAGTGGAGGAGCTAGTGATGTAGAAGTGTGAATCTGTCAATTGCTGTCTCTGTCAATTGCTGTAAAATGTCACTAGGTTTGAAGTAAAACAGACACTCCAAAATGCGTCTTTTACTTCTATAGCAACATCAGGTAACCAAGAGAACACAGCTCCACAACCAGTTAATCCACCAAACCGGAAACCGAATATGAAAGATCCCACATCGGAAAGGGAGGAAAAGTTACTGGGCTATATAGGTGGATTTCTCCTCTCCCTATGTAGACGCGTTTTCAGCATCTCCAAGGGGCGGACCCCGCAGAGTGGATCGGGCACGGTTAGTGCTGCTGGAAAACAAAACCGGGGAGGGTAGATGACCCAGAACCGGACAATATCTACACAGCAGGGTCGGGGCGTGACATAATGGTATCAGAGCGGGACCTCCCATCCAGTACGGTGTGCCAGCGAGGACGCTGGGCCCCAAGGGGGTTGGATTGAAAGATCCCACATCGAAAAGGCGGGAAAAGTTACTGGGCTATATATGTGGATTTCTCCTCTCCCTATGTAGACGCGTTTTTAGCATCTCCAAGGGGCAGGCCCTGCGGAGTGGGTTGGGCACGGTTAGTGCTGCTGGAAAACAAAACAGGGGAGGGTAGATGACCCAGAACTGGACAATATCTACACAGTGGGGTCGGGGCGTGACATAAAATTGAAAGATCCCACAACGGAAAGGGAGGAAAAGTTACTGGGCTATATATGTGGATTTTTCCTCTCCCTATGTAGACGCGTTTTCAGCATCTCCAAGGGGCGGGCCCCGCGGAGTGGGTCGGGCATGGTTAGTGCTGCTGGAAAACAAAACCGGGGAGGGTAGATGACCCAGAACCGGACAATATCTACACAGTGGGGCCGGGGCGTGACAGTATAAGCCTATGGTAGTGTATCAATTGGCAATAGCTTGGCAAACACAAATGTTAAAGGCTCCAACATTCAGAAATTAATCCGACTACACTATGCCAATTTATCTATAGATATTAAGGCCAACAATCGATCAAACACAAGCCATATAAGAATATTTGAAAATGACAGTTGTCTTTGAGACATTATCTCAGGCACCATGCATATATGATTTTTCTTTGAAAATGGCAATCTCAAACTGAAATTCGAGACATTAAACTCCTTGCTAGTATTGATACCCTTTCAACCTTTGACTATGACATTCACTAAAACCCAAAGTTCTTGGATATCATCTTGTTCAGACAAAACAACTAGAATGCCACTTGTAGGAAATGATACTAAGAGGCAAAGTTCAACTCCAATTGAACTAACAGCATAGCTACACATGCAGCTCTAATTTTTAAGCCATATAGGAGAATTTCAACTCAAGCATTACATAAAGTAATCAACTGTCACTTCCTATTAATGCTTTCGGCTAGTAAAATTCCCAAAGGGCAGTAACTCAATGAATAAGAACCAAAATCTGGAGTAAACTTATCTTCCACTAGAAGCATGCAATTGTAACCAAAATACCCATAGCAGGTGTCTCCTATATTAAGACAAGGAAAATTCCTAATTCCTCTGAAGTTGCTCGTTTAGGTCTGCTAGGTGATCGTCCACACGAGCAGATTCTCAGATGAAGCTTTACAATTTCGTTTGGATTTGGTTCAACGATTACCAAGAGGACCTAGAAAAGACTAAAGAAATGTTCCTAGATATGGAAGCCAGAGCTGCGAGGGAGAAAAAAGAAAGAGCCAAGGAGGTTGAAATGGAATCCGGAATATGACTTTAAGAGACCTTAGCTCAAGTGGTTAGTTATTTGAATCGCATTAGTGAGGCTTTGTTTACTGATTTCCTAGGTACCTGGGTAACCTGAGTTCATTAGATGTGGAGCATTGTAATTGTCTATTAGTGGAGTCTTCTTAGATATGGTTATGTTTGCTGTTTTTAATTATTAATAGAGGCAAGAAGGAAAATGGGATGTTCAAATAGGAAGTTGGGTATTTTGTTAGTTAGTTTGTGGAACCCAGGAAGTTGGCCTCAGTTCTGTTGGTTGGTGTCAAGGGGATACTTTAGAATGGTGGATTAGAGAGACGGCAGGAGTAAGTAATTGTCCCATATAACATTAGATTCCAGGCGCGCCGAGGAAAGTATTAGATTCTCAATATAGCTTGAGAGACCATGGTCTTTCGCTTGTCGAGGCAGTATTGCCTGGATGCTCTTCTTCGCTGCTATTAGTTAAGGAATGTGGTGGATGTAGTTGGAGGAAGATGATGGGTGTAGGTTGAAATGATCGTAATGCAGGGCAGTTGGCTCGGCACGGTCGGGGAAAGCTTCTTTTTGAATTGATTGGAGTGTAAGACTTGCATACGACATGGTTCGGAAAGATAGGGCCCGGTTTTTGTTGTTTATACTTAGTCTTTCTGGCTCAGGGGATGCCCTGGCCAGTTTTATTTGAAACTATGTAATGCCAGGTGGGACCCCTGGTCCCCAATGTAATTATTATAGTATCAATGAAAATATGTTAACTTTCAAAAAAAGAAGAAGATAAGAACAGATCTTGGCAAAAAGAGATGTAGCAGATCTCACCTTCTTCAAATTGGGAACCGAGCTCACCAAGGACGCTTTAAAGTAGGAAAATTCAAGTTTTAAACTCAACTCAACAAAGCCTTTGTCCCAAACTAGTTGTGGTCGGCTAAATGAATCCTTTTAGAAAAATTTCATGAAGAAGATGAAAGGAATCTACCCGGCTCTAATCATGGCTCTAGTTGGGTTCTTCTACGTGGATCATTTTCTTCCATTCTATCCTATCCAAGGTCATGTTTTTTGTCATGTTCCTAGCTATCAAGTCTTTCCTCATTGTTTCTACCCAAGTTGTTATCGGTCTGCCCCTACCTCTTTTTACTCCATCAATTTGGCACGAGTCGCCTCTTCTCACCGGGGCATCCAAAGGCCTACGTTGGATGTGTCCAAACCATCTTAAGCGGTGCTCTCTCATCTTCTCCTCAATTGGTGCCACCCCCACCTTTTTATGAATGTCTTCATTTTTAATTATATCTAACCTTGTGTGGCCGCACATTCATCTAAGCATTCGCATCTCCGCTACACTCTTCTTATGCACATGCTGCTTCTTGGTGGCCCAACATTATGAGCCGTACAACATGGCTGGCCTCACAATTGCCTTATAAAACTTTCCCTTCAACTTGGTAGGGATTTTACGGTCGTATAGAACTCCTGAGGCAAGCTTCCACTTCAACCAACTTGCTATTATTCTATGGTTAACATCCTCTTCAATCTCTCCTTCCTTATGTAGAATTGAACCAACATAGCGAAAGATATCCCTCTTAGGTACCTCCTGTCCAGTCAGGCAGTCATATTTACTACATCCCCATCCCGCCTCCTTATATTACTAAAGTTGCATTCCATATATTCTGTCTTAGTCCTACTCAATCTAAAACATTTGGATACTAAAGTAGTTCTCCATAACTCTAACTTAGCATTTACTCTTGCTTTGGTTTCGTCGATTAATACTATGTCATCTGCAAAAACCATACACCATGGCACCTCATCCTGGATACCCTCCGTAAGCTTATCCATAACTAGTGTAAAAAGATAAGGGCTTAGAGCTGATCCTTGGTCCAGTTCTATTGTAATTAGAAACTCACTAGACATGCCATCCGTGGTTCTGACACTAGTTACTGCTCCATCGTACATATCCTTAATCACATCTACATATTTAGTAGGCACTTTTTTTCCTTTCAAGGACCCACCACATAACACTCCTGGGAACCCTAGTTCCATACATGAGAGTTGTTCCAGGAGCAGCAGTTCGATAGCTCGTTGCCCGTTGAATAACCCATTACAGTGGCCGGTAGCGGGGGCAACAAAGGCATAGGATCCTATCATGTTGATTCCGCAGTCGATTATGTTGCTTACGAGTTAGATTATGCCGTTGATTCCGCTCTGGAGTCTTCATGGTTAAGCCACTGATGAAGCCATGTCATGCAATTGTTTCTTATGTTTTTCTGTTGATTTCCGGAGGGAGCGGTTGGTTTCCCCTGATCTTTGACTTTCTTTCTAGTTGTGCACCAGATCCTTGTGCACTCTAACGCTGTCATCTACCTCCGTTTGTCTCTACCTCTAGGTACGAGAGCCTAGCGCCCAAGCTTGATTCAAGAAATAAGACAGTTGGTGGCTTGTAGATGCGGTTCCGGTAATCGTTACATCGACTAGGAGAAGCCATTCCACGATGGTGATATCTGGACTCCTGTGATTGGGTTCCTATCATACGCTTTCTCCAAATCAATGAAAACCATATGAAGCTCCTTTTTATTTTCTCTAAATCTCTCCATTAACCGCCTAGTCAAGAAGATAGCTTTCATAGTCGATCGTCCGGGCCTGAAGCCAAATTGATATTCCGACACCTTAGTCTCTCCATTAACCGCCTAATCAAATTTTAAATGTAGAAAAAAAAAATTGCGCCCCAAATATTAATGAGCATTGTAATTTTTTTTAATCTGGACTCTAATCTACAAGGACTTCAAGATATCAACCCGAGGGCATTGTTGGATCTAATTTTGCACAGCTCGAACAAATCACACATAGAACCTTATTGAGGATTGAAAGGCAGAATATTAATATGAGATGCACTTACAGATCTAGGCAGATCCATAACCAAATCAAGTAACGTTGTTCGAACAAGGAGGAAAATATGAAAATCTTTCTTCCTGAGCTTGCAGACATCAAAGCATCAATCAAACAATGGCAGCTGGAGTGTAAAAAAAATTCTCAAGGAAAATTCCAGCAATTGTGCTGATCGAGATATTGAGAAACTTCCGAGATCCTTAAATGTGGAGCACGAGCTTATGGATCTAATTCCAATGCAGGGGACTTCGTTTAAAAAATCCCTGGATCTTTCCACATTCATCCCAGATCTAAAGATAAAACTGAAAATTCTAGAAGATCAGCTTCCACATGACTTCTGATCAATCACATGAAACAGAGAACACGAATTTGCCACCTTTTCCAAGATTCAATCAACTTTCTTACAGATTATCTTGCAGGAACTGATAGTAGAGGTAAGAAGCACGTACAGAGATGTGATTAGAGAGAGATTCGGTGCAAAATCAAATGAATTCCACACATATTATAGAAGCTCTTTACGTAGGAACCCGTAATATGACAGATTTGTCATTTCTTGCCACTTTCTTCCTTTCCTTCACAGAACTAAGTCTGATTTTCATTTTCTTCTTCCAGGAACAGCAAAGGCTGAGAAGCTTTGCTTTAATGCTCTGATACCACTTTGATGCAATGCAATTCGCTTTAATTATGGCCGATCTTGCTTCTTTTTGAATTTTTTTGAAAAAACTTGATGTAGATTCAGCGATGATATGCCAAATTGATAAATCTTGATAGAAATCCTTGCAAATAAGGAAGAAAGGCTGGGATGTGAGAAGAAAACTGAAAATTCAGCTTGTAATCTCCCAAAATCCAAAGACAGATGTGGCAAAATCCTTCTTGTATCAAAGAAGAGGAAATTCCCTCCAAAACTTAGATCTAGATCTAAGAACAAACTCCAATTCCAATTCAAATCTCCAAACTTCTTACAAATGAGAGGGGAAATGGCCTTTTATAGGCTACACATACATGTAAAAGACAAGTATACCCCTCTATAGCTAAAATGACCAAAAGGTGCAAGAAAACCACAAAATAACGAAACTACCCCTACTAATGGCAAAGCCTACTAAAGACACAAGCAACAAACAAAATTACAAACATAGCACGACATGAAACAAAAGCAAAAATACCCTAACGAGATATAAAGACCGATGTAGAAAATCCAAGGGGATGCTCCTGCATCAATGCCACACCTCATTCCCTAAAACACCCCAATGCCAACAGGGCTAGGATTACCAAAACTAGAGCCATCGAAATTGAGCTTTAAACAACCATAAGGTGGCGATTCCCAACTCTACTGGTTTCTGCTTGTGCTCTACACTATGACAAATTTCCTTCCAACCACTCCAAAGATCATAAGCTAAAACAAATTTAAAGCAAGAAAGGCTATTGGCCTAAGATATGGACAGAGCCACCACCTTAAAGCAAAGATAAGAACTCTTGTCTTGGTTCTTAAAAACTCTAGCAATCCTTTCTTTCCAAAGGACCCAAACGGTCGCTAGATGATGTAGACAACCCAAGATTTAGGCTCCAAAATAGCAAAAATACTAAAATAGAAAGTGTCTTCCAAAGAAAAATAGAACTACAAGAAAAAATGCCCCGAAAGATGTAAAATCATCAAGCCCGTATTACATGAGAGAGAGAGAGAGAGAGAGAGAGAGAGAGAGAAGGGGGAGGAAAAAAGGAGAGAGAAAGGGGCGACTCCAAGACGTCTTCTTTGCTGTTTTTCTTCTTGGGAACACTCGAGAGTTATTACAAGTTTTGGAGCTGTAGAGTGAATCACTGTCCATTTGAACTTTTATCTCTTTTTGGAAGTGTAGTGTTGTACAGAGAATAGAAAAGAAGAAATTTAATGTTTTTTATTTTAGTTTTGAGCCTAAACTGTTTATCAGACTCATGGTTGTATTTCTTTTTAATTCTCCTCTAAATCAATTATATGGTTTGTTTAATGAAAATTAGATCTCCGCTAATAATGCAACCATAATTGATCGACTATGGTAGTCGTACTCCAAGAATCCGAAAGATTCGGGTTCGGTCGTGACACTAGATGGATTGTGAGGGTGGTTAATGAAATTAAATTTTCAGCGAGACTACAAGTATGAAATTCAATTAGAGGAAGTAAGCTTTGTTCCTTGACTTTAAAAAAAAAAAAAAGCATTATGCTTCAACAACATGAAATCTAGAAAAGTAAATATGGTATATATCATTGGCAATGAACTATGTGATTAAAGCATGGCATGGGTGTAGCATAAATTTGTCTAAGGTATGGACTCTAAGTTAGAAAATGAATACTTGGATGTAGCTATAGCATCCATCTTGAAGTGTCAGGAATCGGGATAATATAAATGGGATTTTACACAATTGGCTTTGCACCTCAAAATTTATGGCAAAAGGTAATCCTCACTTCAAAAGATTAGGCTTGTTAAAGTATAAAATATAAAATACTGCCCATATCCAACAGCTTAAGTTTTTGGAGAAATCAGTAAGTTTCTAACATGGTATCAGAGCCAAAGGTCTCCAGCTCAAACCTCCCCGATGTCCCCAAAAAAAAATCCACACGCAATGGTCAGCCCAAGGTGGGACCACATGTTCCACGAGTTTGCCTAGCGGGCCACACGTGAGGGGGAGTGTTAGAGTATAAAAGATTAAATACTGCCATTCTCCAACAGCTTAAGCTTTTGGAGAAGTTGGTAAGTTTCTAACAAGGCCGCAGTGGTTTGGGAAAGTGTGAAAATGCTTACAAGCACATTAATACCAAATATGAGGTAACTTGCAGTTTGCTGCATGCTCCAAAGAATTCAAGTGGATCCAAGATGATCCTTCAAGAATAACAGTACAGGATGCAACACTATAATAGTTTAGAAAGGGGTTACTATTGGGTCCGCATTTAATACAATGCCTTTCCCTTTGCTTTCTGGCAAAAACTTACGAATCATTTCAAGAATTTCATTATCCTGTTCACCTGACTTGACTAAGTCCAATAACATACATATAGTGTTGCCATGTGCTGCAAAGCTTCTTTCAACCATTTCACCTAGAAGCTGCACTGCCTTGACGGTTTCATTTTTACGAAGAAGCCCACATACTATGATATTAAACGTAAAGTCATCTGGTGAGCAATCATTTTCTTCCATTTGCAAAAACAGTTCAGTAGCTTCTGCCAGCATCCCCTCTTTACAAAGACCATTGATCATATTGTTATATGTCCTAACATTCTGCAACAAACCTTTGGCAGGAATGCCACAAAAAAGATCTGTTGCAGCTTTAAGTTTACCCGACCTACACATCCCATCAATAAGGATGTTGAAAATTTCAATATCAGGTTCCAATCCACTGCTTTGCATGCCATGAAAAAGATTCATCGCCTCATCCAGACACTGGTTTTTGCACAGTCCATACAAAACCACTTTGTATGTGACGATATCTAAGCTTTGACCATGACTTTGCATCTCGTTGAAGAGATTCGTGCAGCCATAACTCTCCCCACTTTGAACAATCCATCTATAATAGTGTTATAAATAGCTATTGCGGGTTTCAATCCCTTGCGAAGCATTTCTCCAAGGAGCCGCAGAGCCTCATCAACCCTAAACGTCTTGCAATAGCCCTTGATCAACACTAGGTAGGTAACAACACTAGGCTCATGACCACTGTTCACTATGAAATCAAAGAGGCTCATTGCCACGTCAATTTGGCCTATCAAGCAGTATCCGTCCATCAATGTACTGTATGTGATAATGTCGGGGTTCTCACCTCTTTGAATTATCACTTCCAATAGTCCATGTGCTTTTGTGACCATTCCTTGTTTGCAAAGAGCATTCACTAGTATGTTGAAAGTTATCACATTTGGAGAAATATCTCGATCCACCATTTCATTAAACAACCCTACGGCTTCTTCCCACCTGTCCGAATTGCTTAGGCCATGAATCAAGGAACTATATGTGACAACATTCGGAGAAATGCCCTTGCTAAGCATTTCTGAAAAGAGGCTCATTGCCATATCCATTTGGCCCATCAAGCAGTATCCATCCATCAATGTGGTGTATGTGACAATGTCAGGCTTCTCACCTCTTTGAATCATCAATTCCAATAGTCCATGTGCTTTTGTTATCATTCCTTGTTTGCAAATAGCATTGACAAGTATGGTGAAGGTTATCACATCTGGAGAAATATCTCGATCCACCATTTCATTGAACAACCCCACGGCTTCTTCCCACCTGTCTGAATTGCAGAGTCCATGAATCAAGGAATTATAAGTGATAACATTTGGAGAAATGCCCTTACAAATCATTTCTGAAAAGAGGGACATTGCCTCGTCCACTTGGCCCACCAAACAGTATCCATCCATCAATGTGGTGTATGTGACAATGTTAGGCTTCTCACCTCTCTGAATCATCACTTCCAATAGTCCATGTGCTTTTGTTATCTTTCCTTGTTTGCAAATAGCATTCACAAGTATGTTGAAGGTTATCACATCTGGAGAAATATCTCGATCCACCATTTCATTGAACAACCCCACGGCTTCTTCCCACCTGTCTGAATTGCAGAGTCCATGAATCAAGGAATTATAAGTGATAACATTCGGAGAAATGCCCTTACAAATCATTTCTGAAAGGAGGGACATTGCCTCGTCCACTTGGCCCACCAAACAGTATCCATCCATCAATGTGTTGTATGTGACAATGTTAGGCTTCTCACCTCTCTGAATCATCACTTCCAATAGTCCATGTGCTTGTGTGACCATTCTTTGTTTGCAAAGAGTATCAACTAGTATGCTGAAAGTTATCACATTTGGAGAAATATCCCGATGCACCATTTCATTGAACAATCCTATGGCTTCTTTCCTCCGGCCCGAATTACAGAGGCCATGAATCAAGGAAGTATATGTGAAAACATCTGGTGAGATGCCCTTACTAAGCATTTCTGAAAAGTGATTCAGGGCCTCTTTAATCAGTCTCTCTTTGCAGAGACTATCAATATTTGGGTTATACACAAATTTGTCAGGCTTATATCTTCCCTTCTCCATTTCTCTGAGCAACCTATTTGCCGAACCAGTATCTCCCATCTTGCAAAAACCACCCACCAGAGTGCTGAATGTGAAAGTATCCGGTTCATGACCGCATTTCAGGAGGCAACCGAGAGTAGTGAAACCCAAGTCTACTCTATTCAAACAGCAATAACAATTAATTAAAATGTTCAAAGTATATATATTGGGATCCATGCCTACCGAATTCATCTTTCTGCACAGAGAAACCACAGTTGAATAATGTTTCATTCTGGCAAGAGCACCCAACAGGTGATTAAAAGTGAAAATAGATGGGAAGGGTTTGATGGCAACCAAACGATCAAAGAAACCCAATGCATCCTTCAAACTAATACCTGACCTTGATTTACACTGCTTCTCCACGAAAGTTGCGAAATGGGTTCGGCTCCAGATTTCCGATTTTGATTTCTCATCGTGTAAAATCTCAGAATCAGAATCAGATAGAGTAGAAAGAGAAAGCGTACCCTTCTGATTAATCTTAGAAGCAAAACTTCTCCGTGCCGTTTTTGTGGAGGAGGAAAAAGCAGCAGCAACACTTCCCATCCCCACTAACTGCACAACAGATTATTGGGTTATTTCATAGTAAACCCTAATATAGAGAGCGAGAGACATAGAGATAGAGAGAGAGTGGGTTGATCTTTTACCATAAAATGGGGTCGGGTTCGAGATGATCCGAATTCATTGTTTAACCAAAAGCTTTACAGGTGCTCCTACCATTTCGTAGGTAGACCTGGCAAACGGGTGGGCCCGGCCGGGTTTCACTCGTACGGGCCGGATAAAAAATGACCTGTAATCTTACGGGTCACTAATTGGTGGACCTGGACCCCACCTGTACTGGCCGGTGGACCCGCGGGTCACCTGTTTTTTTCTTTTATTTTTTGTTTTCTGTTTTTTTGCCAACTCTCCATGACAAAAGGGGGCCATACCCCTTTGTATTATTTTATTTTTTTGCTCGGTAAATTAGGGTTAGGCAGACCCCGACCAGAATATATTAAATAGAAAAAGAATTACAATCTAGGATAGAGGGTCCCACAGGAATCCTACCCCTTTGTATTATTGATTTATTGGTCACACTTGTGCTCCTTTTTAAAACATTACATTAAAAGTAATAAATAAAATGTTATAGAAAATCTGCAACAATATACTATCAAGCAGAAACAGAAATATAGGGCCTTCTTAAAATTTGCAGCAAAACATAAGCAAAGCTGCAATTTGGGCCTTTTTAGAATACATCCTATGTGTAAACTACATTCTAAGAAGTCTCAATGTTGAACTCAAATTGAAATTCGGACGTGCATCTGACTCTACTGATAAATCGTTACAACACTCTCCCTGCATGCCCTGTTTACATTACGAAATAAAACCTAGATTCAAGATCAAGTTAATCATGTAAGGGGAAAAAAAGAAGAAGCCTACACAGACCTCAAAACCCTAGCTTCATAGAGACAGGAGAGAGAGAGAGACAGAGAGAGATGGCCGGAGTCACGGGAGGCCGTCGGACGAAGGCTTCAAGGTTTTAGCTGAGTTATTTTCCTTTTAGGGGCTGTTTGGATACGCGGATTTTAGAATCCAATTTTTTAGTTTGAAGACAGTGTAAAAGAGAGTTCATGATCAAGCTGTTGTACAGTGTCCTGACAACGTTTCTTAGATTTTAAGCGAAAAATTTAGGTTTTAAAAATCTCTCCTGCATACTAAGATTTCTAAACCTTGGAAATATGGGTGTATCTGCTACTCTCTTGTTGATGAGAAGAAGGGCGAGAAGTAAAAAAGGAGTCAAAGCGACGGCTGGTACGCTTCTTCTCTTGTCTCTTAGCTACAATTTTAAAGAAATCCTGGATTCTAAAATCCGCGTATCCAAACGGCCCCTTAGGGTTTTAGGCCTTTTGGCTTTAGAGAAGACAAAAGTCGAGACACAAAATACGGGATTTATTTCTGGCAAAAGTCTAAAAACTACAGAAAAAGTCTAGAAGTCGAAAAAAAAAATTTTGCTGTGTATTTTTTATTGACACCCGCAGGTCCACCCGACCTGAGCCATTTTTCCCATGACCCGTACGGCCGGGGTGAAAAGACAACAGGTCATTAATATGTGACCCGGACCAGTAAATTACTGGCGGGCCTGGTCGACCTGCGGGTTCGGGTCAATTTTTGCCATGTCTATTTGTAGGGGTGCAACTCGGGTCGGGTTAGATCAGGTCGAGGCCAACCCTGATCCAACCCGAGATAGCATTCCCTCAATCCTAACCCAACCCAACCCGAGCCTCGGGTTGAGAACGGTCAGCCCTAACCCAACCCGCCTCTAAATCTCTCATCCCTAACTAGACCCATCTAACCTAAAACTAGGTGGGGTTGAATCAGGTTGGTTCGGGTTCACATTGGGGCAAACAGAAAAATACAATATCCCAAAGAAAATCAAGATTAAATTAGAGGACGGAGGTCAGGCTCGGGTCGGGTCAGGTTGGGTTGTGAAGGCCTCAACCCTAGCCCAACCCAAAATTATATTGGGTTGGCTTTTCCCAACCCTAATCCAATCAAACCCAACGCGAGCCAAAATCGGGTTGAATCCCAGGGTTGAACCTGTCAGGTTCGAGTTGAGCTTGACCCAAGTTGCACCCCTACCAATTCGCCCCACTTTGTCCTTTTTATTGGTTGTGAAGTCCACAATGGATATATATGTACTCTTTTACACCCCTCAACACAAACACACAAAGCTCAACAACTGAATGGTCTAAATCTTTGAGATTTGCTAGGGACCATCGCTGAAGGCATTTCATGGACAGTCTGTTGCATGGGAGAGCAGCCACATAGGATGAATTAGATGGAGAAGATAAAAAGTGAGCCTATGTGGCTATTCTCTTATGCAAGGGCCTATCTGCGAAATGCCTTCTGCAATTCTTCATCACATTCCATTCCCATTCTTATTCCCTCGGTAAAGGGAATCCCAATTCCAATGTTTGGTTGGGCGCTGGAATTCATTAATGAATCCAACGAGAGAGGAGCTTCATCATCGAAAAAAACAATTAAAAATCCCAAATCTAAATCTTTAAAAATCAGATGAACCAGCCCCATCTGGACAGTGGTTCCACAGAAAATGAGGGACTGAAGATCTTGGGAAATGATATATGCGCCAAAGTGTTTTGATAAACATGCGCTCCACTTGTCTGTCGTGTATTTAAAGAGATGGCAGAGGATATTACGGTTCTCAAAAGCTCTTAAACCCCTTTAAATACTACACGACAAACAAGTGGAGGACATGTTTATCAAAACACTTTGGCGCAGATATCGTTTCCCAAGATCATATCAAAACAAAAGAACCCAGATCCATCGACAACCCTCATAAAAAATGGAAACATAGACACTGCTTCTCTTTTTCTTCATCTACTAATACCATGTGCTAAAAAAGAAGGGAACTCAAATTAATAGAAACCCATTAGAAAAAGAGAGCTTTTGAGAGATTTTAGTAAAGATCTCTAATTTTTTTTCGCATGATTGAACAGAGGGAGAGAGATTTTCTAGATATAAGAGAGAGAGAGAGAGAGAGAGAGAGAGAGAGAGAGACCTTGAGTAGGGGTGCAACTCGGGTCGGGTTGGGTCTGGTTGAGGCCAACCCGACCCAACCCGAAAACCTCAGACTCCAACCCTAACCCAACCTGTCTCTTAATCCGGTTTGGTTAACCCGACCCAACCCGAATTTGTTTTTCCCTAACCCAAACACAACCTGATTTCCTAAGTCGGGTTGGGTCAGGTTGACTCGCTGAGGCAGGCTCCACCATTTTACAGTACACATTGTGATGAGAGGCAGGAATGCTGTTGCTACAGGTTTCTACCCAAAAGCTAGTGTATATCTAGACAACCCCACCTCAATGTACATAATCCATGGAATGCTGTTGCTACAAGTTTCCACCCTTAAACCAATTACCTTCAAAAACTCCAAAAAAATCATTTTTAAATCTCCCAAGGGAAACATTTGGCATTTAATTCTTTACTAAATACTAAACAACAGAAACAATGAAATATATAAAATGTTAAACCCAGAAAATTCATGTCTACAACCTCACCCCAAAAAAAAGCAATGCATGGTTAAAATAAGGTGAAGGACCACAAAACTACAAAGAGGTAATTGGCATTACAATACAGTTATACATGTGGTATGAAGGGTAACCTTAGCATCCAAGGCAGGATAACTTCATGTGATAACAATCCGAGCAAATTACAGGAAAATGAAAAGAAGAAAAGAAGCCAATGGGCAATGGTGCTAGAGTTGAATCCAATAATAAGTTTTCCACTCAAAACCAAATAAACAGGGCCTTAATTATGACTTCAGCAATCTATTTTGAGCTCAAAATTAATTCTCAAATCCAAAACAAACATGCGGAATGACCATGAGAGAACCACGGTAAGCTCATTTACGTTTTAGAGTTTTAGCCTTTAGACTTTTTGGAAAGTTAAATACCGTGATTAATACTTTAGTCCGTAAGTGACGCCTTTGAGGGAAAGTGGAAACTTAAAAGTCGAGAAAAAAAATAAAAAACGTAAAAGCTCAATACATATTACTATTTAAGTCAGGTTGACAATTCCCAACCTAACCCAACCCTATTTTCAGTCGGGTTGACAATTCCCAACCCAAACCCGACCCGGAAAAGTTCAACCCAACCTGCCCAAAAGTTCGGGTTGAGCCCGACCCAAGTTGCACCCCTAATCTTGGGCTGGATTTAGGAGATTTTTTTGGGAGATTTTAGCAAAGATCTCTCCTCTTTCTTATTGGGCTGGGTTTTGGCGGGACAGAAAGAGATTTTTGAAAGATAAGGTGAGAGAGAGAGAGAGAGAGTTTCCTGGAATCATAATACCACCTCTTGCGGCGGGTATTAAGTTCTGTATTCCTCCAAACATTCCACCGACAGTACTCCTATTCCCATGCATGTTACATCCAAATGCCTTAATTGACGAAAAAGAAATCAGATACCGATTCTTATTGCTATTCCCACGTACCAAAAGCACTCTTAGGCTAGCATCATCGAGTAGAGATAAATTGTTGGGGCGCAACTTAATTACAACGAGGCCAAACATATGTCTGGATCTAAGAACAACGTGGGCCCTAATAAATTTTCTAATAAATATGCTTTATATTGAATGGGGGGCAGCTTGTTCAAAGATCTAAACCATTTGGTTGTGTGGGACCAAACGTAAATAGTCCGTACCCCAAAAATCATCTCCACAGGAGGATCCTGACCTTCCGACTTGTACAGATTTCTACGTAGTGTAGTTTGTCAAAAGATTAGAGGATTAGGATCATCTTATGGATATGAATTTTGGAGCATGTACATTGGCGCCTAACAGCTGAATGGTTTGGATCTTTGAACAAGTTGGATACGAGTACATTTAAAAAAAATATGTGAACCTGCTGTGCAAACACTCCTTAAAAATACAGTATAGCCCATAAAAGTTTTATATACCCATGGACCTTTCATCCACTTTCCAATGTTGGGACTATTCACTATGTGAGGAAATGAAAACTCACGTATTAAAAGCAAGGTGGCAGATTTGTAAAACAACAAAATTTTAGAAATACAAGTAAATGCAACTTCTTCTTTTTTTTTTTTTAAATCCACAAGATTTCATTTTTGTATTAAAATACCAACATATCGCATAAGTCAACTATTTATTCAAATTCTCTAGAGATCGGATTAGATGATGGTTAGGAATGATCACTTACATAAGGGAAGTGATATATCCGCCCCTCTTTTTACTAGGGGCAGCCCTCTCTAGTGTAGACTTTTATTTACACTAGAGGGGCAGTAACAAGTTTTAAAAAAAGGTGCACTAGAGGGGATGTCCCAAGTAAAAAAGGGGACAATGTATCATTGGAAATGATATAACCACTTCCATGTTTCGATATTTCAACTAAAGCATCTTGTCTTTTAGGGGCTGTTTGGATATGCGGATTTTAGAATCCAGGTTTTAGTTGAAAGGAGCGTAAAAGAGGGCTCATGATCAAGCTGCTGTATGCTGTCTTGACAATGTTTCTTGGATTTTAAGTAAGAAATCTAGGTTTTAGAAATCCCTCCCCCATTCTGAGATTTTTAAACCCTAGAAACATGGGACAATCTCTAGCTCTCTTGTTATCCGAAAGAAGGGCGAAAAATAAGAAAATGACAGCTGGTCTCCTTTTTCTCGTCTCCCATTCATGATTTTGATGAAATACATGATTCTAAAATCCGTGTATCCAAACGGCACTTAGTATTTAAAGAGCTGTCAAAAGTGTATTACAGTTCCCAAAAAGCTCTCACAAGCCCATTAAAAAAGAAAGGGTTAACGAGTGCCCTTACGGCACTGGTTAAGGCGCATTGGGAAAGGAATTCTACACATGTTTTGATAAAAGTGACTCAAAACATTTGTAAAATTCTCAAAGGATGTGAAAAATGATTGGAAAATTCCTTTCCCAATGCACCTTAACGAGGGCCCTAAGGAGAAAACCCAAAACGAAACGACAAGCTGGACCGTGCAACTACTAAATGGTTGTGCTAATATCATTTCCCTATAACATTTCCCCTTAAAATACAAATACAAATACAAATACAAATACAAATGAAAATCCAAATGACCCTAAAATACAATTAATCCATCCTGTCCATCCAATCTGTACACTAACAAAAATGTAAAAAAAGCAACCGTTCAGATTCAATGAACTAAAGACACTCTCCGTTCAGATTCAATGAACAAAACCCACCTGTCTCTCTCTCTCTCCCTCAAAACTTCGAGAGAGAAACAAACCTTCTAGACCCACTTCGATGAATGAATGGGGATGAGAAATGCTGCTTCTGTTGCTTCTTTTTCTTTCTCAATGAGAAGAAAATTAACTTCTCAAACTCAAAAGGGTAAGATTTTTCAACCTATTCCCACTTCTCCACCTGAAATTACTACTTTCTTACCCAATTCTAAGACTACCCATCACAGTCCTAATATCTCAAACCGAAAAAAATTCATAAAATTTGCTAGATATCACTCTATTAAATCAGACTTTGATCTTTTTAGTTTGGAGGATGCAACCCATCTCTTCGATCAATTGCTTCTCATCGAACCCTTACCTCCGATTTCAACTTTTTCCCATCTGATTAAGGCTGTCTACAAAATGGGACACTATGAAACTGTGTTTTCTTTCTATAGAAAAATGAATTCGTTTAGAATCCCACCCAATATGTATACATTCAACATTGTACTCAATTGTTTGTGCCATTTGAATAGGGTAGATTTAGGCTATGCCATTTTTGGGGAAATCATTAAGCGCGGTTTTGACCCAGATGCTGTAACTATGGCTACTTTGATAAAGGGTCTATTTATGGTGGATAAAATCGAAGAGGCGAAAAAATTATTTTTTAAGATGGTTGATATTGGATACCCATCTGATTTAATTACTTATGCAACTTTGGTCAGTGGGATTTGCAAATTTCAAAAAACTATTGAGCCAAATTCGCGAGCATCTGAAGTAATTTCAGGTGTTAGTTTAGGCGATGCATTGTATATCTTTGATCAATTGGTTCTCGCGCAACCCTTACCGTCAATTGTGACTTTTACTCAGCTGTTAGGGGCTGTTGCCAAAATGGAGCACCATTCAATTGTGTTATCACTCTATAAAAGGATGAATTTAGTTGGAATTGCTCCAAGTATGTGTACTTTGAACATTTTGGTCAATTGTTTCTGCCACTTGAATCAGATGAATTCTGGTTTTGCTGTTTTTGGAGACATCCTGAGACGTGGTTATGAGCCAAATGTGGTAACTGTAAACACTTTGATTAAGGGGCTTTTTATGGTGGATAAAACCATGGAGGCAACTGGGTTCTTTGCAAAGATGCTAGACAATGGATACCCATTTGACATAATTACATATGGAACTCTGGTGAATGGTCTTTGCAAATCAGGAAACACAGGGATGGCAGTTGGGTTGCTCAGAGTAATGGACAAGTGTAGGTGTAAGCCCGACATAAGGTTATATAGCACGATCATTGACGGTCTCTGCAAAGTCGGATTGATTGAGACAGCCATGGATCTGTTTTCCGAAATGGCCGGTAGAAGTATTCCGCCGAATATTTTCACTTACAATTCCTTAATCCATGGCCTATGCAACTTGGGTCGGTGGGAAGAAGCTACAAAACTGTTCGATGAAATGTCGGATCAGGACATCTCACCAGATGTTGTAACATTCAATATATTGGTAGATGCTCTCTGTAAAGAAGGAATGACCAGAGAAGCGCATGGGCTGTTAGCAGTGATGATTCAAAGAGGCGAGAAGCCTGATATAATCACATATAACACATTGATGGATGCATATTGTTTGACGGGCGAAATGAATGAGGCTGTACATCTCTTCGACTCCATGTTGAATAAAGGCATTGAGCCTGATGCTATTACATACTCTGCATTGATCAATGGCCATTGCCGAAATGGAAGGATAGATGAGGCTATTCGAATTTTTGGAGAAATGCCTCGCAAGGAATTAAAGACCAAAATTGTTAATTGCTTCAACAACCTTATTCGTGAATTATGCCAGGTAGGGAGAGTTTGGGATGCACAAGAGCTCTTCAATGAGATGCAAGCTTATAACCAAAGTCCTGACCTCATCACTGTAGGATGTTAGCATTGCCTTTCAGGTATTTTCTTGTGAGTATTTCATGTATTTTGAATTTTATCATTATATGCATGCAAACTTATATATGGGTTATGTTTATTCATGACACATTATATAATTTTTGTATTCAGGTGGAATGAATGATAATGTTCTGTGACATTATGCGGGCATGATTCATCCATGTCAATGGATCAGATCCACGACTGAGACAGCGTTGATCACTTCAGACCAGTGATATTTGGCTAGACTGCATTGGTGTATATCTCGGGTTAGTCAGCAGTGAAAGTTATTGACCAATTTCAGCCATGCAACCGCATCTAGGACACTCCTAAATCCATTGGATGACTACTTTCACAGTGTGGTTAGTTGATGACATTCCTAGCTCATGGATGTTATGTTTGCATATCTTCATGGCACACTGCAATGTGCATCATAACAAATATGCTAGAGATCATTTACCCACATGCAGGGTAGATCCTGATTCCTACTTTTTTTTGAAGAGCTTTCCTTTCACCCTCTTTACCAGTCTTGAACCCTACACCTCATGGCAACAGAGTACTTATTGCCTCAAACCACTAGAGAATGTAGGAGATTGGTTAGACCCTGATTCCTAATGCCAAACAAAATAGCATAATGTTGTTGTTTGTCAATTCTGGTGTTCATCTATTTGATCAAGTGACAACAGACACATTCTGAAGATCAGAGTATGCAGACACATTCAGTCTCAACCGCACATTTTTTGGAGGGGCAGCGCAAAACCAGTCTTGAAGATATGGAACATTTTCATGTTTACAAAGTAGTTGATTTGAATCTAGTACTAAAAATTTCAGCACCCTTGTAGACATCTTTTCCATGGTGCCTAATCTTAAAACATATACCATAATGACTGATAGCCATTGTAAAGAATGGAAGAAGCTTAAGAGTTGTTCTTGCAGATGGATAAATGTTCCATACCTAGTTTGGGGCATTTTTCAAAAGAATGAGACTTGTAAGCAACTTCTTAGTGAAATGATTGAGAGGTACTTTTATGTATCTATTTTCGTAGACTTTCTCGCAACAGACTGAAAATAGAATGAATCTTGGGAATTGCTTCAGTAGTTTTTGTTCAAGTGAAGAAGGAGAGGTGACTTTTTGAACAATGGATTTCTGCTGACGCATTTTAATTTGTTGAAATAAATGCAGCTAGTGGCATACCTTAAGGATCATCTTTATATGGTGGAAATATTTCCAGCATTTGTCGCTTTCTGAGAAGTTTATACCTTTAAAGGAAACTGGGTAAGTTTTTTCCTTCCTAAGTAACACATTGTTTTGTTGATTAAGAAAGTACTTTCATTTACTTTAAAATAACCGGATTCATCATTCATTAGCTTATTGGAAGGGTACTTTCATTGATATACTACTACTTTTTTTTATTTTGATCCTGAAAGAGAAAACTTAGAATTTCTACTGTAAATGGTTTCACTACATTTTGAAGTACTTTTTTTTTGCCTATGTGTGCATCTGATTAATAGGAATCTCTTCCTTTCTAGGAGGCAGAATTTGTGGGTAACTCATCTTACTAACTAGTGGGACCTTCTCAGTTTAGCTTCATCAGGGGTTCAACTGAGTCTATCAGTGAAAGCCAAATCATTGATTAATTGATTGGACAATAAGTTAATAACAAGTGGTGTATGACTTATTGACTTCTTTATGTTTTTTTTTGCTTTGATGGTGTTTGTGTATCCGCCAAAGGGTATATAATAGATCCAGAAGGTTAAGCTATTAAAAAGTGCAGAAATTCCGAGGCTGTCATTATAGTTAGTTGGGACTAGCAGTCGAACCAATGATATCGGCTGTAATTGTAATCCTCAATTGCCTACTTATGTATTGTTAGGAGTCTTACATCCTTCAGGTTTTCTGTAGTGTTCAGAGTCTTACATCCTGAAGTTTTCCCTGGAAGTGCTGAGGCAGAACATGATATTTTTGACATTCAGCCATTGGTGCCATAGCGAAGGCCTTTTAGACGGATTTGTTAACTAGAAGTATATTTATATAAAGGGCCAGGGTTGATTGTAAGGGTTTAGACTTGTTTCATGATCTTGTGTAGGATTTTGTGTTGATCTTTATGGACTTTATTTGTATGTTATTCATGTTACTGAGAAGCTTTTGACCTGTGTTCTGTTTACTCGACCTTTTTCAAGAGTATTTATACTGTTTTCTGTGGAGTTGTATTCGAGTCTCTCTGTGTTAAGATAACTATACACATGATGGAAACAAGACATAAACACAACCAGTGAACAGTTATTGTCAATTTGTCATTAACATGAGTCAAGTCACTTCTTATAAGAGAAAGAGTTCCCACATGTTGCATCGTATCTTTTTAGGATACATAGCAGAGTGATAGATCCTCTTTCACATGGGCAGGAACTTGTGTCACATTGAAGTGGGATTAAACTTCTGTATGTGTGACCAAAAACTTTTGTTGCACAAAGTGTGCAGGGCAGACGGAGCATATTTGGCTGCTGGAGGAGTGAGGTGGTAGTTCTCAAAATGTTTTTTTTTTTTAATAGTTGAGGTTCTCAAAATGTTAAGAATTCAGAATTACGTGGGAAGTTTCATAGGAAATATGGTGAAGAATTTAAAAGATGCATTTATACTTGTGGGGGGTCTATGTGCCTGTGTGCGCGCGCACGTGTTCATTGTAAATTCCATGCATGTTATTATGGCACTTCAAAATGGATGTTGTACCCACGGCCTAGTCTTCCTTTTCTAACTGTAGAATTCATATCTAAGACAAATTTCTTCTGCTCTCTTGCCATGCTTGCTTTTCATATTTCAATGTCAATGATATATATTCATTTTTGTTTTTCTTGATTTCAAGTTGAATAAAAAAACTTGTTTTTAATTTGTTATGGGTATGTGCATTATGAAGTACTGTTTTGCATAACTGCAAAACTGATTACTATAGACCTGTTTCATTTTTTAGGCTAAATTTCTTGTTTGCCTCATCCTGACGTTCTCACAATTAATGCTTCATTTGCTCTACATTGTTCATTATTGGGCTAGCTGATAGGATAAGGTGATAATCAATGTCCAAATGACATGTATTACTATGGATGACATTAATTTCTACTAGATATACATTTTTTCTTAGATATTGGTGTTTCTGTACACATGAAAGTGTTTGTATGTAGGATTTAACATGTAGTTGTAGACAAGGATCAACAGAGTATATGAAGACTACAACCAAAGAAGAGCTAGAGAGGTCTGAATTGTCCCCTGCTAATACTTATCAAGAGCATTTTTACCCTAACAACCGTAATCAAAATGCGTCTAATTACAATATCCAATCTTTCCATGCTGTCTCTTGCTAGTTCATCTAGACCTCGGTGTTTGTTTCAATGATCGGTTTATCTCCTTCACCCATCCAATAATTCTAATATGTTATTCACTGGTTGGCATGGTGATGTAGGTGCATCTCAGTCGATCGAAGGCCGGATGGTCAAGATTGGTTATTAGATGATCAGACCAAGGGCCGGCAGGTTCAAAGCCATGATCCGACTGTTCTAGACCATTGGATCGACGAACCAATTGTCCAAATCATCGATCAGGCCGAGATTGTACAAGAAGATTATCAATGGAAAGTCGATCATTACAAGAACGCTCAATAATCAAGGTGATCACAAATTTGATGGCCCTTGTCAATTCTAGGCTTCTTAGTTTAGTTTTTTTCTTTCATTATTTGTTATTTTTGGTTTGACCGAACACGAGAGTTTGATTTTAGTAGGTTTAGGACTTTGAATAGGAATTTGATCAGTTGGCCGATAAAGTGTCACATAGGAGTAGGTTGCTTTGAAGAATTTTAGGAGGTTAGTACATGATGGATGAAAAAAGAGAAATTCAAGGAAGTATTCGTGTGAGTTAGAGAAGTATTAGGAAACTTGAGAAGTCTTTGGAATAGAGATTTTTTTTTTTTGAATAATAGGAAAACAGAAATTTCAGGTAGTTTTTGTTGTTTATTTTTTGTTTACTCTTCCTAGTTCTATTGTTTTTTTTTTTTTTGAATGGCATAACCAAGTTTGGATGGAATTCTATCATGCAAACTCTATAAATATAAAATGAATGTAAAGCTCAAATCAGATGATTTTATTATTATGAACTAAATACGAAAGTTTCTGCTAAGAAAAAGACGAAAGTTTTGGCTAATATTGATGCTTTGTATTTTCTTTTTGTAAGAAGAAAGTCCTAGGTTTTATTTGATTAGTTAAATGAAGGTAGCTAGTGAGTCACACCATGAAGCTTTGGGAGAGGGTAATTGACCATAGACTAAGGAAAGAGATCAAAGAGTCAGAGAATCAGTTTGGCTTCATGCCCAGACGATCGACTATGAAAGCTATCTTATTGATTAGGCGGTTAATGGAATAAAAAGGACCCTCATATGATTTTCATTGATTTGGAGAAAGCGTATGATAGGGTTCCCATGAGTGTTATGTGGTGGGTCCTTGAAAGGAAAAAAGTGCCTACTAAATATGTTGATGTGATTAAGGATATGTACGATGAAGCAGTAACTAGTGTTAGAACCACGGATGGCACATCTAGTGAGTTTCCAATTACAATAGGACTGTACCAAGGATCAGCTCTAAGCCCTTATCTTTTTACGCTAGTTATGGATGAGCTTACCCCTAGGATGAGGTGTTGTGGTGTACGTTATTTGCAGATGACTAAGTATTATTCGACGAAACCAAAGCAGGAGTAAATGCTAAATTAGAGTTATGGAGAACTAATTTGGAATCTAAAGGTTTTAGACTGAGTAGGACTAAGACAGAATATATGGAATGCAACTTTAGTAATGTAAGGAGGCGGGACGAGGACGTAGTAAATATGACTGGACAGGAGGTACCTAAGAGGGATATCTTTCGCTATCTTTGTTCAATTCTACATAAGGAAGGAGATTGAAGAGGATGTTAACCATAGAATAAGAGCAGGTTGGTTGAAGTGGAAGCTTGCCTCAGGGGTTCTGTGCGACCGTAAAATCCCTACCAAGTTGAAGGGAAAGTTTTATAAAACAGCTGTGAGGCTAGCCATGCTGTACGGCTCAGAATGTTGGGCCACCAAGAAGCAGCATGTGCATAAGATGAGTGTAGCGGAGATGCGAATGCTCAGATGGATGTGCGGTCACACAAGGTTAGATAGAATTAAAAATGAAGACATTCGTAAAAAGGTGGGGCTGGCACCAATTGAGGAGAAGATGAGAGAGCAATGCTTAAGATGGTTTGGACATATCCAACGTTGGCCTTTGGATTTTCCGGTGAGAAGAGGCGACTCGTGCCAAATTGAGGGAGTAAAAAGAGGTAAGGGTAAACCAAAATTAACTTGCGTAGAAACAGTGAGGAAAGACTTGATAGCTAGGAACATAACAGAGAACATAACCTTGGATAGGATAGAATGGAAGAAAATGATCCACGTAGAAGAATCTAATTAGAACCAGGATTAGAGCCGCATAGATTCCTTTTACCTTCTTCATGAATTTTTTCTAAAGGATTCATTTAGCCGACCCCAACTAGTTTGGGACAGGCTTTGTTGAGTTGAGTTGAGATACTACCAAATCTGTTTAGAGCCAAAGTATCCAACAAGAAATGAATGATGATGTAAAAGTTGATGTGATGAAAAGAGCAATGAAATTAAGCAAATTGAAGGGAAATCAGAAATTTTGCAACAACCATAAAGACGGATGGAAACAATTATGGTGCATGCAACCACAAAAGTGCTTGTACAACCAAAAAATTGGCTGAGAGTGATGGTAGTGCAACAACCATCAAGGGTGGCTGAGTGCAAAGGGGAAAGAGGAAGAAAAGACAAAATTGAAGGAAAAAGAGGACAAAGGATGGATGGATGAGAATAGAAGTTGTTAACAGGTCTTTAGGTCTTTATTGTAATGCCCAAGGGCATACTTGTCTTTGTACTTCACTCTTTATTATTTATATTACATGAGTGAGGGGGAGAACCCTAACTCAATCTTTTCTCTCACTCTTTACTTTCTCTCTTTTCTCTACCTCTCTCAACATGGTATCAGAGCTCTAGGGCATGGATGCCTAGGGCCATTTTTTTTTCTTTTTCCTTCTTTTTTCCCTAACCCTAACCATAACCCCTCCATTCTTTGCTACAGTACCCGCTACAGTACTGCTACGGTGAATCGCTACAGTACTGCTACGGTGAATCGCTACAGTACTGCTACAGTAAATCGCTACAGTACATCGCTACCGGTCCTGCTACAGTACCCTCTTTTCCCCACTCTTGCCCCAATCTGATCCATCATAATCTCTTCTTCCTCTTTTGGGTCATAGCTATGCCCTAGATTTTCTTGTTCGGCTTGATCATTATCTTCATGGTGTTGTTCTGGATTTGTACTTACATCGTTGCGATGTTTGTGGCTTGGAGTTGTCTCGACTTTGTCTTTATGTCGTGAGGCTGTCTCATGCCTCCCTTATGCATATGTTGTCCTCACGAAGCCGCGGTCTATTAGCTTGCTTATAGTCTTCATCCTTGTCTCTACTTGCTCGTTGTTAGTCCTCTTCAGTCTTCTTCCCGGTCTCTTATGGAAGATACGCCTCGTATTGAGGACCCTATAATTCGTAGTCCAGCTATGGCTACTAGTTCCCAGCCGCGTCAGGCTGCGTCGTCGTCTTTGTCTTCGGTGGATGCGTCATTCCCACCGATTACCACTTCCCGTCTTGATGGATCCAACTATTTGACTTGGAAGATTGCTGTGGAGACATATCTGAAGGCCCGACGAAAGATTTCTATTATTCGTCGTGAGCCCCCTCCTGAGACTGACCCTACCTTTGATGATTGGGATGTAGATGATACCCTTGTTCGTACACTTCTATGGCAGAGTATGACCCCTGCCATTGCTAGCACCATGATGAATCTCCCTACTGCCAAAAAGGTATCGGAGCACACTGCGGCATTATATTCTGGTGAGGGGAATGTCGCCCGTCTCTGCGACACTTATTAGCGCTGGATGGGTCACAAGCGCGGTGATTCTACAGTCCATGATTACTACAGACAGTTTGTCTCCTATTGCCAGCAGCTGGATGCTCTTATGCCTCTCACCACTGATCTTACCACGGCAGCAGACAGCGGGATCAGCTCCGTGTTGTTCATTTCCATGAGGGTCTTGGATCAGAGTTCACTCATCTTCGACAACACATTCTTGGGTCTGGTACTGTACCCACTCTTCAGGAGGTATTTTTACGAGCTCAGCAGTGTGCACTTGGCATTACTGTTCCTACTCCCGTGGATGTCTCGACTACTGCTGCTTATGGAGTCGCTGACCGCCCTTCCCGAGGAGGAGGCACTTTTGGTCGCGGCCGTGGTCGCGATACTAGCCGAGGCGGACGTGGCGGCGGCCGAGAGGGTGGCCGTGGAGGTCGAGCTCGGCCCTATTGTACTCATTGTAGGCGTGAGGGTCACTATCACGAGACATGCTTTGATCTCCATCCTGAGCTGCGTCACACTTCAGATCCTCGTCAGGGCCGCGTACTGCACATCTTGCCCTTCCATATTCGCCTGCTCCTATTGACAACCCCTCACAGACACCATTGGCTACTCTGACCGATCAAATGGTCGTCTCTCGTGCCGACTATGATGAGCTACAGCGTTTCAGGTCTGCCAGCCGCCCTCCTACTGGTGGTCTTGTTCAGCCAAGTAGTTCTCCTGCTTCGTTCCTCTCTAGTTCTAGCTCATGTACTATTGATTCGGGAGCATCTCATCACATGACAGGTACCCAGTCATCCTTACATGATTTTCATCATGTTGTATCACGTTCTATTACTCTTGCTGATGGGAGTACCTCTCCTATCACTGGTGTTGGCAGTTGTTCCCCTTCACCAGGCATTACATTATCATCTGTGCTCTCTGTCCCCAAGTCACCTTTCAGTTTACTTTCTGTTAGTCAATTAACAAAGCATCTTCATTATTCTATCTCATTTTTTCCTTCATATTGTCTTTTTCAGGATCTCTCGACTGGGAGGATGATTGGCTCGGGCCGTGAGGTGGATGGCCTTTATCGTCTCGACTGCACTCCGTCCCATCCGATTCTACATGGCTCGGTCGATGCATACCAGTGGCATTGCCGTCTAGGTCACCCGTCTATGGAGCGTTTACGCAGGATTCCCTTCGTTCCTTCTTCATCTGTTAGGTCTTTTCAGTGTGAGGCCTGTGAACTTGGGAAGCATCATCGTGTGCCATTTCCCTCTAGGACTGTTAGTCCGGCTTCACACCCTTTCGCTCTTGTTCATTCTGATGTATGGGGTCCTGCGAGGACTACCTCTTTTTTTGGATTTCGCTATTTTGTGGTCTTTATTAATGACTATTCACGTATGACATGGACTTATTTAATAAAAGATTGTTTTGAAGTTTTTTCTGTGTTTCGTGATTTCTATGCTGAAGTTAGTAATCAATTCTCATGTGTTATCCAATGTCTTCGCACTGACAATGCAAAGGAATATTTCTCTTACTCAAATGGTTTTCAGGAATTCCTCTCTTCGCAAGGCATTCTTCATCAGTCCTCATGTGCTCATACCTCTCAGCAGAATGGAGTGGCTGAGAGGAAGCGTCTCTCCTTATTAGATGGGGCCCGGACACTACTCTTTCAGATACGGGTCCCTAAGACCTATCGGGCTGATGTTGTACTCACAGCATGCTACCTGGCGAATAGGCTTCCCTCTTCGGTCCTTGGTGGCACCTCTCCGTTCTCGATTCTCCATCCTACCTCTGACCCTTTCTCTCTTACACCTCGAGTTTTTGGCTGTCTCTGTTTTGTCCACGTTCTTGGGTCAGGATTAGATAAGTTGGATCCTCGGGCCGAACGGTGTATCTTTCTAGGTTACTCTCGGACCCAAAAGGGTTATCGTTGCTACAGCCCTCACCTGCGACGATCCTTTATCTCGGCGAATGTTACATTCTTTGGGACTCAATCATTTTTTAGTCCATCCATCTCGTTGGATCCCTCCCCCTCTACACTTCAGGAGGATTCCTTGCATACTCCTGTTCTTCCTCTTCCGGTTCTTCCTGATCCCATCCCTGTTTCTACACCTCTGGTGTCCAGTTCCTCCCCTATAGTTGATTCTATTGTTATGCCGACGTCAGCGCCTTGTGCAGCCCCTCTACCTCAACCATTGAAGCAATATCAGCGTCGGGCCAAATCTGCTGCTCATTCAGCCCCGCCCGAGCCATCATCATCTCAGCCGAAGATCCCCACTTCTGAGGTACATTCTGACTCTCCCATTGGCTCTCGCACTCGGTCTCGCAGTACTGCTCATCCCATTTCCTCTTTTGTGTCTTATGACTTTCTCACCCCTGTATTTCGTAGTTTTTTTTCATCTTTGTCCTCTAGTTCTCTACCTAAGACTCTATAGGAGGCACTTGATCATCAATGCTGGCGGGTGGCTATGGATCTTGAGATGCAGGCCCTTCAGGCCAATCAGACATGGGATTTGGTCCCTCTACCATATGGTGCTCGCCCCGTTGGTTGTCGTTGGGTTTATGCAGTCAAGCACCTTCTTGATGGCACAGTTGAGCGCCTTAAGGCTCGACTTGTTGCCAAAGGGTACACGCAGACATATGCGATTGATTATGGCGAGACTTTTTCACCAGTGCGAAAATTCCTTCTGTCCATGTCCTGCTATCCCTTGCTGTGAATCATGGCTGACATCTTCATCAGTTGGATGTAAAGAATGCCTTTCTTCATGGTGATTTGGAGGAAGAGGTTTATATGGAGCAACCTCCTGGATATGTTGCTCAGGGGGAGAGATCTTCTCTTGTTTGCCGTTTGAGGAAATCCATTTATGGTCTCAAACAATCTCCGAAAGCCTGGTTTGGGAAGTTCAGTGCTACACTTATTCGCTTTGGCATGAAGCAGTGCGCAGTTGATCACTCCGTCTTCAGTTTTCAGTCTCAGGCTGGTTGTGTTCTGTTGATAGTATATGTCGATGATATCATTATCACTGGTAGTGATACAGGTGGCATTCAGAGGTTCAAATCCTTCCTTCAGACAGAGTTCTCTACTAAGGATTTGGGTCGTCTTCGGTATTTCCTGGGCATTGAGGTTGCCTATTCGACTATGGGTATCTACCTCTCACAGAGGAAGTATGTTTTGGATCTTCTTGATGAGACAGGTTGTTTGGGAGTCAAGCCTGCCTCAACTCCTATGGACCAGAATATGAAATTACTCCCTGAGGAGAGAGTCCTGTTAGAAGATCCAGGGCGATACAGACGCTTAGTTGGTAAGCTCATTTATCTTACTGTTACACGTCCAAATATTACCTTTGCAGTTAGCTCTGTTAGCCAGCATATGAGCTCACCTCGCACTTCACACTGGGATGCTGTACTTCAGATATTGAGATATCTGAAGAGTTCGCCAGGTAAAGGGTTGTTATTTCAGAGGCATGGGCACCAGAGAATTGAAGGATACACTGATGCAGACTGGGCAGGATCTCCGGCCGATAGGCGGTCTACTACAGGATATTGCACCTTTATTGGAGGTAATCTTGTTTCATGGAGAAGTAAGAAACAAGATGTCATGTCTAAATCCAGTGCCGAGGCAGAATATAGAGCTATGTCTCATACGAGTGGCGAACTCATGTGGCTACGTTCCTTACTTTCAGAGATTGGATTTCCTCCTTCTTCTTCTCCAGCTCAGTTATACTGTGACAACAAATCCGCCATTTACATTGCCACGAATCCAATCTTCCATGAGAGGACCAAACATATTGAAGTGGATTGTCATTTCATTAGAGATTTGATTCAGCGAGGCTACATATCTCCTGTGTTTACCAGATCTACAGATCAATTAGCAGACATGTTCACGAAGCCTCTAAGTAGAGCTAAGTTAGTTGATAATTGTAACAAGCTAGGAATGTTAGATATCTACATTCCAGCTCGAGGGGGAGTGTTAACAGGTCTTTAGGTCTTTATTGTAATGCCCAAGGGCATACTTGTCTTTATACTTCACTCTTTATTATTTATATTACATGAGTGAGGGGGAGAACCCTAACTCAATCTTTTCTCTCACTCTTTACTTTCTCTCTTTTCTCTACCTCTCTCAACAGAAGCTGTTGAAGAGATTGAGTTATGGACTGGACATGATATGAATGAAAGGAGAAGGCCAAGTATACAAATAGGCATGTGTTGGATCTAGGTTTGCCAAAATTTCTTCTGTCAAAGTGTTTATCTCCCTCGCCGTCAATCGAGGATGGCCCCTATATCAGCTTGATGTCAAGAATGCCTTTCTCCATGGTGGCTCGACTGAGGAGTATGTTGCTAAGGGGAAGATGTCCTCCTCAGTATGCAGATGTCATTATCATTACAGGCAGTGACACAGTTGCAATACAGAGGTTGAAGGCCTTCCTGTTGAAAGATTTTTCCACAAAAGACCTTGGGCGCTTAAGATACTTTTTGGGGATTGAGGTAGCTTATTCTGGTAGTAGTCTCTCCCTCTCTCAGAGGAAGTATGTGCTAGATCTGTTGGATGAGACTGGTTCTATGGGGATGAAACCAGCTTATGTTCCCATGGACCCAAATACAAATCTACTTTCAGATGAGGGAGACTTAATGGATGACCCCAGCAGGTACCATCGGCTAGTTGGGAAGCTTATTTATCTCACTGTTACTTGCTCAGATATCTTATACGCAGTTGGCGTAGTTAGCCAATTTAAGAGTGCTCCACGTACCTCCCACCGGGCAGCAGTGGTTCAGATTTGTCACTATCTGAGGGGGGCACCAAGGAAAGGCTTGCTATTCAAAAAGCATGGGTTGGAAGGATTTCGATATGCAGATTGGGCGGGATCTCCAGCAGATAGGAGATCCACCACTGGCTATTGTACTTTTGTTGGGGGTAATTTGATATGGTGGCGAAGTAAAAAACAGGACATAGTTTCCAAGTCAAGCGCAAAAGCAGAATATCAAGCCATGTCACATACGAGTGGAGAGCTTATTTGGTTGTGCTCTCTCCTATCAGAGATTGGTTTCCCTTCCTCTTTTCCAACCCAACTTTACTGTAATAATAAGGCTGCTATTCACATTGCTACGAATCATATCTTCCATGAGAGAATCAAGCATATAGAGGTTGATTGCCATTTCATTCGCCAAAGAATACAATAGGGCGAGATACACGTTTCCTTCACCCAATCAGTTGACCAGCTAGCTAATCTCTTTACCAAGTCTCTGAGTAAAGCCAAACTAAATGACATTTGTAACAAGCTTGGAATGTATAATATCTACATTCCAGCTTGAGGGGGAGTGTTAGACGTGTATATATGCCTAAGGGGCCTAGTGATCACTGTACTCATGAGTCTTTCTTATATAAATACCTAAGTGGGGGAGCTAGGCTCTAACTCATACTTTCTTCTCTCAGTCTCATCTCTTCTTTCCTCACAACAAATGGGAATGGGTGTTTATAGGCGGGACTGTGGCTCTTTGTTCTTGCAGGTGTCATGGAGAAGGCATTGTTATTCAGAGCAGCATAGAGGCCCGCAATACAATGTGCAAGTTTTCTTCTATTCAATTCTATGTCAAGGGAAACATCTCTTATTCATATTTTCACTGGATGATTTGTTATGAATGGGATATCAACCTCTACAAGTCTACATATTATTTTTTATAGAGTGTGATCTGCTTAATTGTTGCTCTTGGTCATGCATCCTAAGCATAAATTATCCTCCTTACTTTAGCTATAGTTATGGCCGAAAGATTAGGGGAGGGAAGAGGAAAGAAACACCGAATTCTTTCATTCCCCCGCTAGATCATATTCTTCTTGGCAAAACTTCAAACAAAGAGGTTGGGATGTTCACTTCATTGATTTGACTTCACTTGACTTAAGATTCAATCAACTCTCAGATTCCCGGCTACCCACCACTTATCCTTGTTGAGGAAAGGTTCTCAAGGTACTTGAGAGAGGAGAATCGTCACCCAAACGACGAACAAATGAAGAGTTTGTCATTTTGAGTAGGGTTGTTGAATGTTACGAAAACACCCCTCGTGAATGAAACTATGAAGAATATTTTTGTTGGAAGTAGAGATTGTGTGTGTATTTTCCTAAGGGCATAGTTGTCTTTGTACTCTTCTCTCTTCTATAAATACATAAGTGAGGGGGAGTCTTCTCTAACTCACCGACTTTCTCTTCTCTATTTCCTCTCAACATGGTATCAGAGCCCTATGGTTTGGGTCCCTCAGGACCACCATTGTTATCCCTCTATTTTTTTCTTCTTCTTCTTCTTCCCCTCCATCTAAAACCCTAAACTACATCTAACCCTAACCTCACCATCTTCTTCCCTTATCCAGCCCTAACCCCACCATTAGCCCTCATCCTACCCCTCTCCGTCTTCTTCCCTGACCCTCGACACCTCCCCTCGCTAGCCCCAACACAGCCACACCCACGCCCCACCCTCGCCCCAACTTCCCGACCCCTCCCCATCTCTCAAACCCCTCTTGTCCCCCTGGAGACCCCCTTCCCCCCGCTACCCTCTTCTCCACTCACTCCACCTAGATAACACCCCCACCTCCCGCCTGCAACAAAACCCCACCCCACCCCGTCCCTTCTCCTCCTTCGCCCACCTCCCAATACCCCTTCACCCCTCCTCGCCCCCACCCAAACCCCTCTTCGACCTCCCTGTACTCAAATCCGACCCCCGTTCTGTTGTCCACCCCTTTCGCCCCTCCACCCACGCCTCCGATGGTTCCTTGAACCTCTCTCCCACCCTTCTTTCCATTCTCTTCTAGTTTTTTTTTCTAATATCCACCAAGGTTTTAAATTTCAGTTTCGGCCACCACCGAAACCGAAACGTTTCAGTTTCAGGCTGAAATTTTGGCCGAAATCATGTAAAAATATGATTAAGATTTTGTTTATTTTTTTAATTTCGACCGAAATGTCTAAAATTTCAGTGTCAATTTCGACGATTTTGGTTGAAATTTTGGCTATTTCATAAATTTCGATGGAAATTATAACATTTCGGTTTACATTTTTAAAATTTCGGTGGAAATTTTGTAAAAAGTCCAAAAATGGGAGACATTTCGGTGAAATTTCGGTTGAAATCTTGTAAAGAAACGACTTCATGTGAGTTTTGTTTCGGTTTGTGCCGAAACCGATGTATTTCGGCCGAAACAAAACGTTTCGGCTGAAATTTAAAACCATGCTCTCCACCCCTATCCTCATTTTCTAAACCCTTAAACCTCTTCTTCAATTCCCTTTTTTCTTTTCTTTCTTTCATTTCCTCACGGTCTAAATTACCTTTTTGAAGTCCTTCTCGCTAGGGTTGTGGTCATTCGGTTTAAACCGAACCGAACTGACCGAATAGTTGGAACCGAACGAATTTCGGTTACCCCAATTTTGGAACCGAAACTGAACCGATTATGAGTGCAACCGAACCGAACCGAAACCGAAAACCGAATTATGTTTTTCGGTTAAAACCGAATTCACTGAAAATCATCATATTTCGGTTTTTCGGTTTCGGTTTTGGTTCGGTTTTACTTCGACAAGACATGGAATTTCCCTAAGTAAAAGCCCAAATCGAGAGAGAGAGAGAGAGAGAGAGAGAGAGAGAGAGAGAGAGAGAGAGAGACTTGCACTGATGGTGGAGGTGGAGGATCTGAGAGAGATGGCAAGCCTCTTCTTCTATTTCTTCTTAACGAAATCGAGTGTGTGTGTGTGTGTGTGTGAGAGAGAGAGAGAGAGAGAGAGAGAGAGAGAGAGAGAGAGCATGAGAAACCCCCTTCTGGTTCTCTTTTCCCTTTTTTTTATACTCTTCAAACCCTAAAGAGCTTCTCCTCAAAACCCCATATGGATTTAATACTTGTGCTATTTCTTCCATATCTTTCAGATTGCCAAACACTGCATCACGAAGATGGAATAAAAATACTTGTGCTATTTCTGCCATATCTTCTCCTCCTGTAAAGAAGAAAATCCCAAGAACGAACCAGATGTTTGTGTATAGTGCAAATAGAGAAAATAAACTTTAATCAAAGCTCTTGCAACAAAAGTTTGGGTATTCTCAAAGGAGGTGATATTTCCACTCCCTTTTAGTTATTTTCATGCTTTTTTGCAAACAAAAAGGGGGTGGAGATATCATTTTTCCATAAATTGAAAAGTAATGGACAGTTAATAATGTGATGTAACTCCTTGCAGTCACTTTTGACTATCACAGCTTGTTGTCACTGATTTTTCAACTATGCATTAAAAAGCTGCTAATTATATGTTCGCCCCTTTTTCTACTTGGTACAAACCCTTTAGTGTAAAGAGATAGTAATATTAAATACATTAGAGGGGCTGTTCAAGTTAAAAATGAGTATATCACTTCCACCGAGCGTTCGTGACGTGAACCCACAATCTTTTTTTTTAATTAGTTGGACCCACAATCTTAGTGGTCAAAGAAAGGAAGTGCTATAGTTGCACCACGTGTTTTACCTGGCACAGACTCCTTTATAATATGACTACTCTTCTTAGGAGTGTAGAGCTTCGGTTTTCGATAAAACCGAAATATTTTTTGGGAAAACCGAAAACCGGATTTTGTATAATTTGAACACCGAAACCGAACCGATTAACCTGATAACCGAACTGAAATGACCAAACTATTTCGGTTCGGTCGGTTAAATCGGTTTTAACCGAATAATGCACACCCCTACTTCTCGCTCTGCGCAGCTTCGGTTATCTTCCTTGTCTCTCATTGTTTCTCTATGGCTTGCATTTCTCGCCCCTCTCTTCGAGTTCTCTCTCAGGGTCGCACTCTATTCTTTGGATCCCACATATGACTTCCTTTCCCTTTATTCCTCTATCTTACTTCTCCTCTTAGTTTGCTGGTGTGATTGAGAGCCTCTCCTATCCTTTGTCTCCCTCCCGTATTTTGGCATGGATCCCCTAGGTGTTACAGATCCCCCTCCTGTCAGCCAGCCCCTCTCTTGCTGACACCCTCTCCGCTCTGGCGCCAGCTTCATCTTTGAGTTATACTCCGTCATCTTACTCTCCATCGGTGGAATACTCTTTCCCACAGATGACATCAGAACGTCTTGATGGCTCCAACTACCTGAGTTGGAGTCTCGCTGTTGAGACCTACCTCCTCGCTCGAGGTAAGGTGTCTCTCATTGAGCGGGATCCTCCTCCTTCCTCTGATCCCTCCTATGATAGGTAGCGACAGGATGATGCCCTCATCCGCACTTTTCTGTGGCAGAGTATGACCCCCCAGGTGTATAGACCGCTGATGACCTTGTGGACCTCCAAGACCATCTGGGATCATGCTTCTCTCATTTACTCTGGGGTTGATAACCTCACTCGGCTCTGCTCCACGTATTCTGAGTGGATACGTCTTCAGTGTGGTGATGCCTCTCTATCTGATCACTACAGCCGATTTACCTCACTTTGTCACTAGCTCGACACCTACATGCCCCTGACCACCGATCTGACTGTTCTTACTCGTCAGCGTGACCAATTCCGTGCCGTTCACTTTCTAGAGTCTCTTGGGCCAGAGTTTTTACTGTTTCGTCAGCAGCTCCTTGGCTCCGGTTCGCTTCCATCACTCATAGAGATTTATTCCCGTACTCAGCAGTGTTTCTCGGGTGCCTCTTCTACTGTTCTTCCAGCCGAGGGCTCCGCCCTTGCCGCCTATGATGGTGGCTTATGTTCTGGCCGCGGCGGTAGTTCGCCCGGCCCTACCAGGGCCTGTGGTGGTCGTGGTGGTAGCGCCCGCGACTTTGGTGGTGGCCGCGATGAGGTGGGCGGGTCCGTTCCTACTTTACTCACTATCGGCGATAATATCATGTATTTATCTGTATTTTGTAATCTTGTAATATTGCTCTTTTATAAGGGCATTATTGTCTTGTAACTTATACTATTCAATATAAATAGCATACACAACCACAACAGACAGTTGGGTTGCTAATTATTCTCATTATTATCTTCTTTATGGTATCAGATAACCAATCCGATCCATGACAAAAAAAGAATTCGTTTAGATCTCTTTCTCCAAAATTCGTTTTATTATTTTCCTCCACAATTCTTATCTTTATCTTGTTTCTCTCCTTCTATAAATTTTGGTTTTCCTTTTTCCTATCCATTATGGCTTCTCCAACAATTCCTGAAACTCAAACTCCTCAACATACTGTTAACTCTCTTTCTTCTTCTGAAACAATGTTGTTGTCCTCTCCTCCAACCTTTTCTCATCCAGTTTTTGAAATCACTAACATCAAATCTCTTCTCTATCATTTGATAATGAAAACTTTATTCTATGGCAAACTCTTTTCATTCCAATACTTAACAGTCATGATGCTTTGGATCATGTTGATGGCTCTTCTCTACCTCCTCCTTCCTTTTTAATCAATGACTCAGGAATCTCTGTTGTCAATCCTGATTATCTTCAGTGGAAACGTGTAGATGATAGAGTAGTTTCTTGGCTTAATGTAACCCTCTCTACAGATGTTCTCAAACAAATTCTCAAACCCTATCAATCTCTCATTGCACGTGAAACCTAGACAGCAGTTGAAAAACTTTTCCATGATCAAGCAAATGCCCAATATCTTCAATTGAAAGTCGAATTCAGTGATCTTAAAAAGGGAACAAAAACTATGGATTTGTTTCTTCAAGAAATCAAGACTATTTCCGATTCTCTTAGTGCCATTGGCCATCCCTTAGAAGATGAAGATTTAGTGATGCAAACTCTAAGTGGTCTTCCATCCGAGTATGATAGTTTCGTCTTTGCCATAACTGTTAGACCTCCTCTTCCAAAATTTGATCAAATACGACCTATTCTTCTTGCTCAAGAACATCGTGTCGTTCAACATAATCCTTCATCTCCACAAATTGATAACGCCTTCTTCACAAACCGTGGTCATGGATATCGAGGTAGTTGTTTTAATCGTGGTCGTGGCGAACGAGGTAATTATTTTCCTAACAATAATTTCAACAGCAATCAATTTAATGGCCATGGCCGAGGCAATTTTAATCCGCGTCCCTCTATGCAACCACAGAATTTTCCTCCACCCCAACTCAATAATTCTACTGTAAGTATCCTTGGCTGTCCTCCCCAACCCATTCCCAAATCTGATATTTGTCAGATCTGTAGCAAACCAAATCATACTTATCTTGAATGTCTAAATCGCTTCAATCAAGCCTATACAGCTGATCAACTACCCATATCATTCACTGCAATGAATGTAAACGATACTTTCAATCAAACTTGGTATCCAGACACGGGTAGGGATGCAACTCGGGATGGGTTGGGTCGGGTTGAGGCCAACCCGACCCAACCCAAGGAAGCCATTTTTCCAACCCGAACTCGACCCGACCCGATTTCCATCTTGACGACGTTCAACCCGACCCGACTCGACCCGAGGAGCCCATTTTTCCAACCCGAACTCGACCCGACCCAACTTCAACCCGACCGAACCTGAGTTTTTAAGCTTAAAAAAATAAAAAAATTATAAAAAAGTCGGGTTGTCAAACCCTCAACCCGAACCCGACCTGAACCCAACCCGGGTTGGGAAAAGTCAAGCCGACCCCAAACCCGACCCGACCCGACCCTACCTTTTTTCGGGTTGAACCCGACCCGAGTTGTACCCCTAAACACGGGCACCACTTCTCATATGACACCTTCTGAAGGTATTGTTTTACCGAAAACTCCATATTTTTTATCAGATCGTATTTATGTGGGAAATCGTAATTTACTACCTATTTCGTATATCGAAAATTCGGTCTTAAATAGCACATACAACCACAACAAACAATTAGGTTGCTAATTATTCTCATTGTTATCTTCTTTAGGCGGGAGGGCCATCATGTTGATATTTGTTATACTCTTCACCTGGAGTTCCGTCCCTCCCGCGTTGCCCACCTTACTACTGCTGATCCTCTTGATGCCTACCAGCACCGTCCATTCTCGGCAGCGCTCCTTTCGCCCCTCAGAGTGATACTTTTACTATTTCCAGGGCAGAGTACGACGAGTTGCTGCGCCTTCGTCTCAGCAGCCGCCCGCCTACTGCAAGTTTTGCTCAGCCAGGTATTTCACCGGCCTCTCTCCTTACTAGCTCCAGCTCTTGGATTATTGATTCAAGGGCCTCGAACCATCTAACTGGTAATGCATCTTCCCTTGTTCTTTTTGCCCATTTCCTTCTGCTTCTCACTCTGTCACTTTAGCTGATGGCACCTCTACACCCATCACTGATATTGGTACTCTGTGTCCACACTCTGGTTTCACCCTATCATCTGTCCTCTGTGTCCCTAGGTCTCCTTTTAACTTAATTTCTGTTAGTCAAATTACTAAACATCTTAACTGCTCTGTCTCATTCTTTCCTTCATACTATGTTTTTCAGGATCTCACGACTGGGAGGGCGATTGGCTCGGGCCGTGAGGTGGATGGACTCTATCGCCTTGACTGTGCTTTGCCCCGTGTTGCTCTGCACAGCTCCGTCGACTTGTACATGTGGCATTGTCGTCTTGGCCACCCCCTCTCGAGAAGCTTCGGCATACACCTGCTGTGTCATCTCCTCTTCAACCTTTTGATTGTGAATCTTGTCAGCTTGGGAAACACCATCGTGTGCGTTTCCTCTCTAAGGTCCGTAGTCAAGTCTCGTGTCCTTTTGATTTAGTACATTCTGATGTGTGGGGTCCCTCGAGGACTATTTCTCTTTTTGGATACAGATATTTTATCATATTTGTGGATGATTTCTCTTGTGTGACTTGGTTATATTTATTAAAAGACTGCTCTCAAGTTTTTCATACATTTCGCACCTTTTATGCTGAGATCAATACCCAATATAACTGCACCCTTAAATGTCTACGCACTAATAACGCATGTGAATACTGAATTCAGCCAATTTTTCTCCCGTCACGGCACCATTCATCAGTCCTCCTGTGCCTACACCTCCCAGCATAATGGTGTAGCTGAGAGAAAGCTCTGTTATCTTCTTGACATTACCCGCTCTCTCCTCTTTCAGATGCACGTTCCTAAGTCTTATTGGAGTGATGCTGTTCTTACAGCCCGCTTCCTTGCCAATCACCTTCCATCCTCCGTGCTGTGCTAGATGGCTCCTCTCCGTTCTCGATTCTTTATCCTGAGGGTGATCCCTTCCTTCTTATCCCCGGGTTTTTGGTTGTGTCTGTTTTGTACACAACCTCTCTCCCGGCCAGGATAAGCTTGATCCTCGGGCGTAGATGTGTGTATTTCTAGGCTACTCTTGTACCCAGAAGGGTTATAGATGCTATAGCCCTCGGCTATGCCGGATCTTTACCTCGGCCGATGTCACCTTTGAGTTGGCTTCCTTCTTTTCGTCTCCTGCTGTGTGTGACTCCTTTTCATGACCCCTTTACCCCCCCTTCCTCTCCCTGATCCTGTTATTCCTTCTCCTGTTGAGTCTCCTTCTTTGTCTCCTCCTCCTATTCCTGTTATTCCTTCTATTGTTGAGTTTCCTTCTCTGCCTTCTACTCGTCCTCCTTCTCCTCCTGTTACACGGACATATCAGCGACGCGATGTTCATCCCCTGACGCTCGAGATAGCGACCTCATAGCCAGAGATCCCGGCCTCCTCTCAGGTACCTCCTTTACCTCCTTATAGTGAGTCAGTTGATTCCCTGATTGCATCACGTACCCGGTCTCGTACGACCACTCACTGTATTTCTTCTGTTGTTTCCTATGATCATCTCACTCCTATGTTTGTGGTTTTGTTTCTTCGTTGTCTTCTGTTTCTTTACCTAGGTCAGTTCCCAAGGCCCTTGCTCATCCGGGCTGACGGGGCTGCTATGGAGGCTGAGATGGCTGCTCTTCACTCCAAGTATACTTGGGATTTAGTTCCCCTCCCTTTTGGGGTCTAGCCTGGTGGCTGTAGATGGATGTTTACCATCAAGTATTTACCAGACGACACCGTTGAGCGCCTTAAGGCGTGACTTGTCGCCAAAAGTTACACACAGACCTTCGACGTTGATTACATGGAGACTTTTTCCCCAGTTGCCAAAATTCCTTCTGTCAGGATCTTTCTCTCTCTTGCTATCAACTGCGGCTGGCCCCTCTATCAGCTTGATGTAAAGAATGCCTTCTTTCATGGGGACTTGACTGAGGAGGTTTATATGGAGCAACCTCATGTGCTCAGGAGGAGATGTCCTCCTCAGTTTGCAGACTGCGCAAATCTTTGTATGGGCTCAAACAGTCTCCTAGAGCATGGTTTGGACGATTCAGTGATGCTATCATGCGATTTAGCATGAGGCAATGCGCAGTTGATCATTCTGTCTTTAGTTATCATTATGATGCTGGACATGTCCTCCTTATAGTCAATGTGGATGACATTATTATTACAAGCAGTGATGCAGTTGGTATACAGAAACTGGAGACCTTTTTTGCAGGCAGAATTTTCCACTAAGGACCTTGGCCGCCTATGGTACTTTCTAGGGATTGAGGTAGCTTATTCTGGCACCAGTCTCTCCCTTTCTCAGCGAAAATATGTGATGCAGCACCGTGAAGAGAAATTGAGGAAAGGGGAGAGAAATAGATGAAAGGGGATAGAATTAGAAGAATAGAGGAAGAAGAGACAAAAACAATCTGAAGAAGAGACGAATTTAGGGAGAAGTAGAAGAAGAAGAGAAGAATAGACGAATTTAGGGAGAGAAGAGAAGAAATCAGAAGAGGGAAGAAGAAAACTAGAATTAGAGGGAGAATAATCTTTATTCAATATCAATCAAAGTTATAAAATAAGCTCTAAAGAGGCCATATATAGGCAAATAAACAACCTAAAAGATAGAATCCTACTAAAATAAGAATTCCTAAAAATAACATGGAAAATAAAATCCTAGAAACTAATAACATGGAAATAAAAATACTAGAAACTAAATAATGCGGAAATAAATCCTAATATCTGCATCATTCTCCCCCTCTTGAAAAGAACTCGCCCTCGAGTTCTAATCCGCCTGGATCAAATACGTAGACGACCCACTCAAGTAGAATGAGTCGCAATCCTCCGAACTCTGGAATGCTGGACAACGCTCGTAAGGACTGGGAAAGTGGTAGGGAACGCGAGCGTAGTACTACAGAAGAAATCATCCATGCAGAATCATAAAGAGGAGAACTTCTCTTGAAAATCAAATAAGCTGGGAAGATGACAACGTACTCCTCCTGGATCGGTATAGTGATATCATGCGGGCAATCCTCCTGATCAATGTGCGTAACAAGCTCCACTGTCTCAGCACAAATCTTGATAATTCGCTCAATCGGCTCAGGGATAGGGCAATCCTCAACAATTTGCTCTCGAACATCCGTCTCAAGTAATGGCGCATCAAGCAAGGCATTCGCCGCTGAATCATGACGGTGCTTGGTCAACTCTGTCAATAGAACAACCTCACATGGCTCGGTCACAATATCTGCCTCGACTGTGGAAGTGGCAAGCTGTCTCTCTAGATGCTCGACAGATGGTGCTTGGAAAACATCTGAATCATCATGCCCGTCAATGTCGGCCTTAGCAATCACTGGACTCTCTGGCTCTATATATGACATCTCTGACTCAGTATCTGACGTAATCATAGGCTCAACAACTATAATGGTCTCATCCACAAGATCATCTGCCGGACCAATAGCATCATCTATGTCTGGATTGCCAATAGTGTTAGCAAATTTCGTCGTTGCTTCAATTTTGGCCTCTCGTGCATGGTGGGCTGCGATGTCCCGTTCAAAGCGAGCGAAGACTTCAGCATCTTGTTCGCGCAACAATTTAATCTCATGCAAGTTACGCTCTATCCTTTCCAAGGTTGCCTGAAATTCAGCCTCTTGTGCAAGTTGAGCAGCTGCTTCACGCATCAATTGTTTTTCATACCGATATGCCCTTATTGCGAAAATACCCATAAACTCATCACAAACATCCTCTCATCGACGGAAGTAAGAACTGCGATGACGGTACGCTCTATCCTTTCCAAGGTTGCTTGAAATTCAGCCTCTTGTGCAAGTTGAGCAGCTGCTTCACGCATCAATTGTTTTTCATACCGATATGCCCTTATTGCGAAAATACCCATAAACTCATCACGAACATCCTCCCATCGACGGAAGTAAGAACTGCGATGACGGTCCGTGATTCAATTTATCCATAACCTCTCGGCTTGTCGTCGTATAGTTTCTCTGGCTCGGTAGATGGTCGCTCGGTGATCATAGCCGTAATACTCATGATATGCATCCAAAGCATTGATCCACCTTAGACATAAAGTCTCATAATAACTATAGGGAGTGCGGTCTTGAAAATACTGATCGTCGTACCCGTCAAAATATGGAACATAGGGTGGAGCCATTGAGATCGGCTTCGAGAACTGAAATCAATCGTCTGATTTGTTTGTCATGTCGAAAGGAATACAATGCCTGTCTCGGATCTCAAATAGGATGCCAGAAAAGTGTTGATCGGATGATGGCACGTAAGTGACGGCTGAGATTGCTCGAAACTGTGCTGAAAATCACTGTTTGTAGCTGAAACTGATATGGGTGTGTTCTACTAACCAAGTTCTTCAACTTTCGTGTTGACGTCGCGGGCCAATTCCGAGCATAAATAGTCCGAATGAGGAGAGAGGAAAACTAACGGAGCGAGGAGAGAGAAAGTTGAGAAAAGAAAATTCTATTTTGTCTTTTTTTCTGTCCTTCTTTTATTTTTTTTTGGGGGGGGAGGGGTGCCTGTGGTAAAAGAGTGGGGGTTAAATGGCATTTCCTAATTGGGATGGGGTGTCCAAAGAGGAAAGAGGGGGTGGGGGAATAGGCCTTGTGAAAAGAAAGTGGTCACGTGAACAACTGATAAAAAGCAAAGAGGGTTATAGATAAAATAGGTAACTTACCAAATATAAGTTGTGCAACTTTTTCTTTTGAAAAGACAACTTACTGCACAACAACCTAACCTGCCAAGTTACTGTACCAAAAGCTGCAAACTGCCTCCTTTCCAAGTTACCTCCTATAGTAGGTCACTAGGTAAAGACAAACTAAGTGGAGAGATGGCTTACATATACTTGGCACTTTAGCCTTTCTTGCACAACAAGTAACCTTTTCTAAGCAAAACAAAACTTGCAAGTGATTTTTTTTTTCTACTTGTGACCACAAGTTGCAAGGTAAAGTTTTAATTTCGATAGTTACCTTACACTACAGGTTACTATTAAAGTCCCCCTTTTTGTTTCTAACTCGATGTCTCCTGATTTAGAAGGACACGGAACTTGCCTCTTTTGGTATTTTGTGATAACTTGTTGGGCAAGTTATCCTCCTTCCCTAGGAGTCCTATCTGCGGAATTCAGGGCAAGCAGATATCATTGAAGCCTGAATCTGAAATCATCAACACAAACTGCTGGAGGCTCGGTGATACTGGGTTTCACGTGGAAACCATCGGATTGGGGGTGTTTTAAAGAAGCTTCAAGGATGGTGGGCTGGTTTGCAGAGATGATGGGACTGGGTTCATTGGAATGATCAACTCATCTCTCGGGTGATGGTTTCAGGACTGATTTAAGGGGCAGGAAATAGGGAGTTGAAAGATTAAGAGGGGACTGGTTGAGGGTTTTCGGAACAGAGGTTAAGAGTCTGATTTTAGTGGGGCTTTAATAGAGGGTAGCAGAAAAGAAAAAATGGCTGAACTAAAAGAGGTTGGGACTGGTTTTAAGGGCTAATTGGTCTCCGATCTGCAGAGACTTGTTGATGTGGATGCCGGAGATTATCGGTGTCGTTTTCAACTGCAAGGGGCGCTTGGATCTTTGGCTCTGAAACTCTCGGATCTTTTGGCTCTGATACCAAATTGATGCAGCACCGTGAAGAGAAATAGAGGAAAGGGGATAGAATTAGAAGAATAGAGGAAGAAGAGACGAAAACAATCTGAAGAAGGGACGAATTTAGGGAGAAGTAGAAGAAGAAGAGAAGAATAGACGAATTTAGGGAGAGAAGAGAAGAAATCAGAAGAGGGAAGAAGAAAACTAGAATTAGAGGGAGAATAATCTTTATTCAATATCAATCAAAGTTACAAAATAAGCTTTAAAGATGCCTATATATAGGCAAATAAACAACCTAAAAGATAGAATCCTACTAAAATAAGAATTCCTAAAAATAACATGGAAATAAAAATACCAGAAACTAAATAATGCGGAAATAAATCCTAATATCTGCATCAATATGTGTTAGATCTGCTAGAGAAAACTGGATTTGTGGGGACGAAGCATGCTGGTGTTCCCATGGATCCAAACACCAAGTTGCTTTCAGAAGAAGGAGACTTGATGGATGACTCTGGCAACCGTCGTCTGGTTGGGAAACTTATTTATCTCACCGTTACTCTCTTAGATATCTCCTATGCAGTTGGCGTAGTTAGTCATTTTATAAGTGCTCCACGTACTTCTCACTGGGCAGCGGTGATTCAGATTCTCCGCTATTTGAAAGGGGCACCAGGGAAAGGCTTGCTATTAAAATAGCATGGGCATGTCAGCGTGGAAGGATTTTGTGATGCAGATTTGGCAGGTTCTGCAGCAGATCGGAGATCCACCACGGGTTACTGCACTTTTGTTGGCGGCAATCTAGTGTCGTGGAAAGTAAGAAACAAGAGATACTTTCGAAGTCCAGCACAGAGGCAGAGTACCATGCTATGTCCCATACGAGTGGGGAGCTTATTTGGTTGTGTTCCCTCATGTCAGTGATTGGTTTTTCTTCTTCTCCTGCTCAGCTTTATTGTGATAGTAAGGCTGCGATTCACATAGCCACCAATCCTATCTTCCATGAGAGAACTAAGCATATAGAGGTTGATTGCCATTATATTCACCAGAGAATCCATATGGGCGAGATACATGTTTCCTTCACTCGATCTGTGGACCAGTTAACAGATATTTTTACCAAATCCTTGCCTAAATCAAAGTTAAATGATATTTCTAGCAAGCTGGGAATGTATCATATCTACATTCCAGCTTGAGGGGGAGTGTTGGAAGTAGAGATTATGTGTGTCTTTGCCTAAGGGCATAGTTGTCTTTGTACTCCTCTCTCTTCTATATAAATACATAAGTGAGGGGGAGTCTTCCCTAACTAACTTTCTCCTCTCTATTTCCTCTCAACAATTTTCATAGATAGGTGCTTTCCATTGGATTTTTTGGCTGTCTGGATCTGGATCCGAAATAATTTTGAACCTTGGGATATGGATCCAATGGCAAGGTCTGAGCCTAACCGTTGTATCTAAATCAATTGTCCATTAACATTCGGATCCTTTAGATCTATCGGACTCTAGGTCTGTCATTTGGCTGAGAATGGAGAAAGCAACAAGCAAACGTATTAATGGGAGGGCATGTCATTATGGTGTTTTGAAGCAAAATATACTCGTTTTTTTTTCTTTTTTGAAGCAAACTATACTAATAAGGGCCAGAGGGTATAAAGGCAGCAAGGCTCCAAGATGATGTATTGGGGAGGTAGCTAAGGTTCTTTTAACGTAAAATGGGCGTAAAATTTGTTTTACTCCCATTTTACATTATGAAACATAGCAAGACAAGCTTTGGAGGGAAATTATGTCTGGCTGCTCAGCTCCGGCAGTTTCTTACTGTGAGAGCTCAGGCATCCCGTTAAAGCGTCTTAAGGCCATGTTTGGATTGCAGGACTCTCTCTCTCTCTCTCTCTCTCTCTCTCTCTCTCTCTCTCTCTCTCTCTCTCTCTCCCCGTTTCTTTCTTCTTCTTCTTCTTCTTTTTTTGAATGGGTTTCTTTCTTCGTTTTCCTGCTTTGATCAAGCTGTGTTATTTTGCTGCACAGAACCCTTGTAATAAGGGCTTTTATCCTGTCCTCTCTTTTTGGGCATAACATCATCGTCTATTTGAGGTGAGTTTGAGATCTTTGGGTGATTGTTTTTTTTCTATGAACAGCCACTTGTTTGGTTTCAGGAAATCTTGTGTTTGGAGTTTGGACATGAAAATTGAAAACCTTTTGATTTCTCATATTCAGTTTTTTATCCTACTTCTTTCTATACGTTGAGTATGCATCTGGTCTGGAATTTTAATTCTTCTCTATGTAACATGTTCATGTTTCTGGATTCTTTTTTCTGCAAGCTCTTGCAAGTTATGGTTTGTGAATATGAATCATTTTTAAGGTCGGATTTTTTTTTTAATTTTTCGGTTACTTCCAAGTTTTCTATAGTTTTGTTTTTCATGTTCCAAGAGCTTTGAGGCTTTGTACGCTATATTTTTATCAAATAATCTTAGCTTCGGACATCTGCCTTTACCAAATGTGAAATGTGAAGAATGTGAAATGTGACCCTCTTTATTCCTTAGGCATTAGGCATTAGGCATAAGCATAATGAATGCCACCCTCTTTATTCATTAGGCATTCACCAAAATGTTAGCTGTGGAAAGGGAACTGGAGAACTGAACTCTGAATCTGTTAAAAGGGAACTGGAGAACTGGACTCTGAATCTATTAATTGTGTTCTATAGCATCCCCTTGATTTTGGTTTTCAATCGTGAAAATGAACTTGGTTACATTTTGTATTTATTGTTGGCTGATATTGAGATTTTCTGTAATGTGTGTACCTCTTTGTTTTGTCTGGAATGTTTTTAAACCTGAGGCCCTGTTGGATTGCTGGAATTCTCTGGAAAAGCTGGGAAAAGAAAAACTTAACCCGAATTTCATGCTTTTCCATTGTTTAATTACATGAAAAAAGTGACTTGAACAACTGGAGTTCATGTTTTATTTACAATCTTACAGGGACCTTTAATATATTATGATATCCCTAAAATTTATTATTTACCTCCAAATTGTGGGAATAAATTTTTTTCTTAGGAAAACATTTTTCCTTAAGAAATGCTTTTCTTGCAATCCAAATAGGGCCTGAATGTATTGGATAAAAACTGTTATATTTAATGAAGTTAAAACTCAACTCAACTCAACAAAGCCTTTGTCCCAAACTAGTTGGGGTCGGCTAAATGGATCCTTCAGATTATAACTATGATCATTGCATTAGTATCTTGCTATTTCTATTATAAACTTGTTGATTGAAATGCCAAGAAGAATAATGATTCATCAATTTTTCTCTGTTCTAAAATTTTTATTACCAAGGGACTTGCTGATACTGTTATTTGCAGGCTTGTGGTAAAAATGAAAGGACTTGCTGGTCGAGGGACTTGAGAGTATACTGTTATTTTCAGTTTTCTGATATTGATACTACTGACAAAATTTTGAAGAATGATAGATGCAAGGGCCCTCTTTAGGCAAGGGCCGGAGAAGGGCCCTTGAATAGATCCACGTGATTTTTAAAGTCGGTTGAGAAACTGAATTCGATCGGTTGCACTTAATGATGTGGATCTATTCAAGAGCCCTTCTTTAGCTCTTCCATAAAGAGGGTCATTGCATCTATCATTCCTCCAAAATTGTAATTTGTTTTTATATGCAGGTCTAGTAATTCATTTTTGTGGGTCTCACATAAATGCAATGGCGGCAACTACTGCGCTTTCTCGATTATATGGACACATTTAAAACAGGGGGATGTAGTTGCACAATATTTTATGGATTTTGTCTTTTTTTTTTCTCTTCAAGGAGATTGTTAATTATTGTCATTGATACGAAACCATGAAAATCAGCCAATCAAGTGCCATTATGAAAATGTGATAGTGCTAATAATTGAAAGTGAAAAATGCCTCGGTCAACCTCAAACAACCTGCTCCGATTTGAAAAATGGAGTGAGGTTTGGGTTTAGATCGGATTGGCATTATTATTAACAGGTGGGACTCATCCTCACTTGATCCCCACTCAAATTGGATGTTGACGATGTTGTAGATAATTATAAGACAGAACAGAATGCAGAAAATAAAACAGTAGAATTTGTTGGGCAAGGCACTTCCAGGAAGCTATCTTTAAGATAGTAATTTTCCACGTATAATTGTAGATGGACTCTTGAAATTCTATCTCCAGGATACAATGCCCAACAGTGAGAATTTTAACAAGACTGCACTTCTTGTATTCTCCGAATCAGAATTCACTCAAAAAAACTCTTAAAACTAGTATGAAAGACAGAAGAGAAAAGACAGTAGAAATTCTAGAAGAAGAAGAATATTTAATAAACTTGAATAGAGTCTTTTGACTTCGAATAGGTGCAAAGACACCCTTCTGAAGAGACTCAGAATCGGTGCAAAGAACATCCTATTCCGAAGAGACTTGCACCTTCTAGAGAAGAGGCACAACTCTTTAAATATAGCCGTTTAACAGAAAACTGTTTCGGCATTTAAAATTTAAACTCTTTTGCTTAAATGACTGTTATAGCCATTAGGCCTAACTGTCTTTATATTTCTTCTTCTTCTTCTTCTATATATATATATATATATATATATATATATATATATATATATATGAGGAAAATGATTAGACGGTCGAGCGTACGTAGGTGAGGTGCGGTAGAGTGAAAATGTGTTGGGCCCACACAATAGTCGCGCTTTTGAAGCAAAAAAAAAAAACCCACCTTTGTTCGTCGACAGAAGCTTTTCTACAGAGAAGAAGAAAAACCCAAAACCCGTACGTACGGGAGGTGTGATTTTGCCGCCTCCTTCTCCGGGCCGCCGCCGCCTCCTTCTATGAAGGGCGCCACGTTCGTACACCTCACAGGTATGTGTTTCCTTTTTTTTTTACAGAGAAGAACAAAAACCCAAAACCCGTATGTAGGTGAGGTGCGATTTTGCCGCCTCATTCTTCGGGCCGCCGCCGCCTCCTTCTCCGGGCACCACCTCCTTCTACGAAGGGCGCCGCGTTCGTAGACCTCACAGGTATGTTTTTCCTTCTTTTTTTTTGGATTATGCCTAATCTAGGGTTTTTGTTTTTCTTCCACAGATTGCAAAGGGTTTATTTTTTTTCTAGGGTTTCGTTTGATGCCATATAGGGTTTATTTTTTCGCTTATTTGTGGATGTATCTTTGTCTTTTTTTTTGTTGCTTTTGTTTCTTTTGTTTCTAGGGTTTCTTTTCTGTGTTGTTTTCAGGTTTTATTTTATTTCTTTTCAAAGTCTATATTTAGGATGAAATCAATGTTTGGAGTTAAAAAATCCTTGTTCTTCATTATGTATTTAGGATGAAATCAATGTTTTGGGTTTTTCCCTCTACGGTTTATGTGGAATGAAGAAAAAAAAAATCTTATTGATTTGGGTTTAATGCCCTTTACGGTTTCTGTGATATTTGGTTTTAATGCCCACTGATTGGTTATGGTTTAATGCCCACTGATTTGTTGTGGAATGAAGAAATTAAAAAAAAACCTAAATCAGTAACAAGAGGGTTTTATTTACACAAGAGACCCTAAAAATCTAGCTTTTCTTACTCTTTTTGTTCATTGATTTAGGCTTGTTGGTACTGATTTTGCATGGATTAAAGACTGGGATTTAGGATTTAGTTTTCACAAGAGACCATCATAATCAAGGTTTTACTCCCTTTTTGTTCACTAATTTGGGGTTTTCTGCTACTGATTTTCTGTACCTAAACCTGCTGTTAGGTTTTATATTGCTTATGAATGTATTGTGTGTTTTTTCTTTTGCAGCTCAAAGAAAGTAAGTAATGGCTTCCTCAACTCACTCATCTGGTAGCGTTGGATCAAACTTCCAGAACTGTTCCTGTCAGGTGCCCGTAGTTTGTAGAATTACCCAAAGTAACAAAAACGGTAACCAAGGACGCCCTTACTACAGTTGTGCGGGACTGAAAGTAAGTAAACAATAAATAATTGTTGTGTAGTCCTATTCTTTATAACTTGTCGAATTTCTAACATTTTAAATAAAATACAGGGAGGCAAGTGCGGGTATTTCCTTTGGGGTGATTTAGACAGGACCATATTGGGGAGGGAGGAGAATATGATGTTTGAAGAACGCATCATAGCGTTGGAGAAGGAGAATAGGATGTTTAAAGACCGCATCATAGCATTAGAGAAGGAGAATATGATGTTTGAAGTCCGCATGAGGGAGTTGGAGAAGGAGAATATGATGTTTGAAGTCCGCATGAGGGAGTTGGAGAAGGATAATAGGATGTTTCAAGATCGCATCATATCATTGGAGAAGGAAAACATCAATCTAAAGAATGAGATTAGCATGGTTAAAGTTTTAGGAGTCATAGGTGTTTTGTTCTTAGTTTTCTTGTTCAGTAAGTGATGTGGTTGGTGGAAATTAAAGAAATTTGAAGAGACTTGTATATTTTGAGTGTTGTAGACATATTGAACCCTATTAGGTAGATGGTTTTATAAGCTCTTTTATATCATATGGTCATGTCCTCATCTCTTGATGCTTGTGATTTGTTTATGCTGTTCTTTGTTGAATCTGGATGGTTGTGATTTGGTCTGCAAATAGGAAATTCCGAAGAGAACAGATGAAATTGCTGGGACAAATAAAGTGGGGGCCAATTATTCAAGAATGCAGAGAGAGAAGTACATATTTGCCTCTTTTTTTATTTGGACAGCCTCCTCTACTGTATTTATGACTACTCTTTTAGAGAGGGCTATTCCAAGTAAGAAAAAGAGGGTGAATAGAATCCACATACTATGACAACTCTTTTATGTGCCACATATAGTTCGTGGGCATTTTCTCCAAAAAAAAAAAAAGTTCATGGGCATTGAAGGTTGCTTTTGTCCGAACTTCCTTGATGTAGCTTTCTGAATTGGGATTTAAAGTTTTAAAACCAATGACCTTTTTGTAATCATTGGAATTTTTTTTTTTGGAAAGGGACCTCATAGTCTGTGTTTTTTTCACACTAAAATGTTGCCTTCTTCTCTTTTGGCTTTATTGCAAGTCATCTCCAAAACATATTTCCCTTTAATTTACCTCAGCCTCAATTATGATACTTAAAAAGGAAAGGTGGTTTCCCCTACGAAATTTCAAAAAAACCATAGGTAAAAGGTGTTTTTCCCTACATAATTTTAAAAGATCAGTAAGTATAAGGTGTTGTTCGCTACGGATTTTAAAAAATCAGTAGGTAAAAGGTGTTTTTCCCTATGAAATTTCCAAAATATCGGTAGGGAGAAGGTGCTTTTCCCTACAAAATTTCTAAATAAATTCGTAGGGATAGCCTTTTCAATTTTTTTTAATCCATTAAATAACAATTCTCTAAGACCTACTGTACCAATACATTCCACAAACAATCTAATATAATATCCATTTTTCCACGGCATCATACACGAATATAAGAAAAAGTTAACTACTTTTATTAAATATCTTTAAAATTACAATTCATCAACAATAAATGTTTTGAAATTGTCCCCTCAACAAAATACAACATTGTTCAACATTCATCATTTAAGTATTTACATAAAATCAACTTCATCATCTCCTCGATCCCCATCATCATTTGTGATTTAACAATGTAACCTGCAAGCACAAAGCATGTATAAATTAATGATAAATCAACATGTCACAGCAGAAATGAATACAAAAGAGCTGTATACACAAAGCATGTATAAATTAATGATAAAATCAACATGTGCAAGTTTTGATATGAAATTACCTTGTAGTAAATTCTAGCCAATCCTCCATTAGCAGAAATGAATACAAAAGAGCTGTCACAGCAAAAATTCAATATTATCAGTAGACATAGAAAAATTCAGGTCATACAGTAACTAGATGTTCAGAATTAATTAGTCTCAAAATAGTCCTTTCCCTCCAACACATAATGCTCAAGTGAAAGGGGTTCCTTTACAAATTTGAACACTCGGTTTATTAATGGAAATCATTCTAAACCAAACGAATCAATAATGGAAGCTTAGAGCTGTAATGAATATTGCAATTGGAGAATATGTCCTTTCCCAAATTTCTTGGACAAAAATTGAACTAAAATTTTTGTGCCAAAATTCTTGATAAACCATTCATCAAATCCATATCACCCAAGTTACTCAATGTCAACAACTCAAACCAAGTAGCTATTTGAAGCATAGTTAAGAAGCCTAATACTATCATACTTAAATGAAAATAATAAGGAGGAGGGGGCTGTTAAGGCCTGAGGAACTTAATATAGCTGGTGATTTCTGCACCCCTTTTAAATGAATTAAGGGAGATGATTTCTGCACCCCTGTTAAGGCCTAAGGAACTTAAAATTTTTCAATACACCTGTTTAAATGAATTAAGGGAGATGATTTTTGCACCCCTTTTCTAGAATAACATAGAAGCACATACATAGTGAACCTGTCTCAATACACCTGTTTCAATACTAGCACATGCAAAGTTATCATGAATAATGTGAGAGGAAAAAACACATAAGAACTTGAAATAAAAGAAACACATACTAACCTACTCGGCGTCTACTCCACCTCCTCCTCCTCATCCTCCTCTCCATCTTCTTTCCCTGGCCGCTTTCTTTTATGTTTCTATTACCAAACACAAGAACAAATTATTATTAATGACTAGTTTAAGAAACTTATAACTTAAAAAAGCAACATGTACAGACCTTGGAGTTCTTTTTTCAAGTCAACGCATAATGTCCTTGTTCCCCACAGGATTTGCATGTTCTCTTCTTTGGTTGGGTTGCAGAGGTCTCTATGTTAGATTTCAAACGTGTAGCATTCTTCGGTCGGCCCTTCGTCTTCGCAACTGGGGGGTCTCGAATAGTAATTTCAGGCATTTGACTGACACAAATGTTAGACTGGACTTGGCTACCAATGACTGGTAACTCACTTTCCCCCAACTCATATTTCTTCCTTACTTCTTCTTCAGCCCAAAGTGCACTGCAAAAATCTTCCATCATTTTCATTACATCCTCCCTCTTACCTGGTCCATTTAGAAGTCGTTGCCATGTTGAGATTAGGCACCACCTCTTAAAAGGATTCATGTCATTACTCTCTTGTGTGCTTGTAGGTAATACACCCCCCTCTCGATATCTAGCCTCAATAGACCACCTCCTTAACATGTAATGCTCATGGACCATTCTCAATTGCTTAAGGTCAAAAATATGAAGGATATGTTGACATAATATCCCTTCCATCTCAAACATAGCACACTCACTTCTCGTGGTCACTCTGTCAGAATCGTCATATTGTACCCTGCACCATCTACTCTCCTGATCACTTCTAAGACCTACATAATACTCTTCCACTGTACCTTCACTGCTCAACTGATCATACCAATAGTTGTTACTACCCTTCAACTCATCCTGAAATTTGTTAAAGATAATACTCGTATAGAATTTACCGGCCTCTTCTTCCAATGGGCTATTCGTTTGCATCTTAGGAATCGAATATTTTGACTTGAAATCTTCTTCGGCTTCGGTTTTACGGCGTTGAACAAGTGCCCTTTCATAAGCATTCAAGAACTCATGTAACCTGGTGTTGTTGTTCACATATCCATCGAAGAAGGAATTCATGCTTTCGCTGCGCTGACTTGATTTCATGTCTGCAGTGAAAGTGGTTCTCCAATATGCCCGCATCCAATGCTCTCGTTGCTCCCACATCCTAGACAACCATTCATTCCCACAAATTTCATATTTGACCACCAAATCTTGCCATTTGTCCTCACACTCTTCTATTTTTTTCGAATGAAAACACCGATTATAATCACGGTAAAAATCACTATCGATATCCCGCATTTCTACAACTTTCTCAACTAGATGCTTCCATATGTGCCACTCGCAAAACCTATGGCGTGTATCTGGAAAAACTCTTTTAATTGCATTTTTCATAGCCAAGTCCATATCAGTAATTATTACACCCAGAGCTCTACCATGCATGCACGTCAACCACTGCTCAAATACCCAATAAAATGTCTCATCCGTCTCGTCGGCTAGCAGTGCAGATCCGAAAAGGGTTGACTGTTTGTGGTGGTTCAATCCTATAAACGGTGCAAATGGCAAAGAGAGTCTATTTGTTTTATAGGTAAGATAAGAAACAATGACATCGTTGAATGTCATGTACGCATCCCTCGCCCTAGTGTCAGCCCAGAACATGGATCGGAAGGTCCCATCTGTCTCTAACTCCATCGAGAAAAAGAAGTTTAGGTCTTCCGATAGTTTCTTTTGCAGATGGTTGGCCACTAAGACTGTTTGTTGCCCCAAATTGTTCTTCCTTTTTCCTCTCAAATGAGCAATAACTTGATTTGTTGAGAGCCCACCTGTTATTCCATCGTGGGTCGAATTAATGGCCTTTGCGATCTTAGATTTAGGCATTTGTGTCTCATTGAGACAATCTATCAAAGCCTTAGTACCTTCACTCTTATGAAATCGGTTATGGGAACGAAGCATTTTGGTTTTCAGTGGGGAGGTCAGCTCATGAGAATGGATGTCTTCAAAAGTTTTCACTATCCACTTCTCATCTCTATGTTTGATGATCATCCTAGCTTTACAATTTAGTCACACAATGCGACGCTCCCTCATTTTCTTGCCATTATCTATCTTGCCCTTATCCCTTTCGCTTTTCAGCCCCTCTCTGTCACATACAAACGCCCTTGATATGATCTTATTTGTCTTCATCGAAGAGGATGTACTGGACTTCCGTATCCCAAAGCCAGTGGCCAGTCCATAATCATTGTAAAAATGATAGGCAGATTCCCATCTATCAAACGTCTGTCCCACAAAAGGCGTATTCACAACACCCTTCTCACCATCAACCTTTTTGGGTGTACTAAATGTACCACTGCCAACCTCATCTATGTCATTCACATCTGTCTCTGCCCATTCAAGATGATCTTCATCCAGATTTACACCATCAACCATAAGTAAACCATGAGCATCAACTTCTTCAATAGCTAGGCCGCATGCTTGCGACAAAGCATCGTCAACCAAACCACATGGTCTACCATCACCTCGCTCAATAGGTACCCCACTTGGTTGCGAAGAAATTGGATCCATTTTAGGTACCTAAAAACATGGAAATTTGAGATTTGAGAAATATATCATTCAAGAACAACATGAAAAACCATAAATCCATATTTAAAGAATCAAATGGAAGAACCCTAAATCCATATATCCATACAAGAATCTTTGAAAAATTATTGAAAAACCCATAGCAGTTTGAAAAAATGATAAATAGGATGTCACAAATTCGAAATACAGACTTTGAAAAGAAACAAAATCAACAAAATAAACCTCACAACAACAGATTTTTGAAACGATTTCATCCTACTGCCAAATCAACAAAATAACATCACACTGATTTCATCCTAAATACGGATGTTGAAATGAACCACTTTCAACAAAACAAAATACAAATTTCTTCATTCCACAGTGGTAGAATATATTATATCAGATGCATGAAGATCTGACCATTGGATTAGTATGATGGTAGATCAGGAAGTTTTTTTTTTATACGATCCTCATGGAAAGTGGCACACAAAAACCACTCATAGAGGGAAAAACCCATTACACTGATTTCATCCTAAATAAAACTATAACATCACACCGATTTTATGAAAATTTTCATTCTACATAAAGAAAAGATGGAGATACAAATTTCTAATCTGATTTTATGAAAATTTTCTTCATTCCACACCTGATTTTATGAAAATCAGGTTTTCATAAAAACTCAAAAAAAGATGGAAATACATCCACAAATAAGCGAAAAAAAACTCTCGATGGCATCAAACGACACCTTAAGAAAAAAAGAGAAAGCCTAAAGATTAGGTATAATCCAAAAAAAAAAATAGGAAAAACATACCTGTGAGGTGTACGAATGTGGCGCCCTTCGTAGAAGGAGGTGGCGCCCGGAGAAGGAGGCGGCAAAATCGCACGAATCCTTAGCTAGAAATACATCCACAAATAAGCGGAAAAAAAAACCCTCGATGGCATCAAACGACTCCCTAAGAAGAAAAAAAAAAGAAAGCCTAACAATCTGTGGAAGAAAAAGTAAACCCTAGATTAGGTATTTCTCTGTAAAAAAAAAGGAAAAACATACCTGTGAGGTGTACGAACGTGGCGCCCTTCGTAAAAGGAGGTGGCGCCCGGAGAAGGAGGCGGCAAAATCGCACCTCCAGTACGTACGGGTTTTGGGTTTTTCTTCTTCTCTGTAGAAAAGCTTCTGTCGACGAACGAAGGTGGGTTTTTTTTTTTTTTGCTTCAAACGCGCGACTATTGCGTGGGCCCAACACATTTTCACACTCTACCGCACCTCACCTACGTACGCTCGACCGTCTAATCCTTTTCCTATATATATATATATATATATATATATGAGAAAAGTGTAGCTACACATACGTGTAGCTAACTTAGCTACACCAACGGCTTAAAATACAGTGGGCCCCACATTGTTTGGGTGATGTAAACCATTCATTTGATGGGCCCTCATATAGATAGGGTGTGCCCAAAAAATCAGCTCTATAGGATCATCCCAACCCTACGATTTGTGGAGGCAAAAATGGACGCGTAAAAACCTTCACAAATCTGCCCATTTTTGCCTCCATAGTTTGAAGGGTGGGGATGATCCTATGGAGCTGATTTTTTGGGCACACCCTATCAATGTGAGGGTCTATCAAATGAATGGTTTGGATCACCCAAACAATGTGGGCCCACTGTATTTTAAGCCGTTGGTGTAGCTAAGTTAGCTACATGTATGTGTAGCTTCACTTAACTCTCTCTCTCTATATATATATATATATATAAAATTATTATTACTTGAAGTTCTTTCATGGTGCTCTCTCAAAGAGAAATAGCCCCAAAGAACTTGAATAAGATGAGTGAAACCATCTTCTATTTATAGATGAAGGAGTGAAGGGGTTTGAATCCCAAATCTCCATGTGGGATTCAACAATTTCAAATAATTCCCACCAAAACAGTTGAAAAGATTCCAAAATGAAAAAGATGGAGGGAGCTTGCACAACTCTCCAGACTTTGATATTTCCTTTCAAATTAATGGAGGGAACTTGCACAAGTCTCAAAACTTTGACTTTCCCTTCAGATACATTATTTTAATATAACATAGTTTATAATATAAAATACATTATTAGTAATATAATATACTTAATAACTATTAATATATATATAGAAGAAGAAGAAAGGAGGGAAGAAGAAGAAATATAAAGACAGTTAGGCCTAACGGCTATAACGGTCATTTTAACAAAAGAGTTTAAATTTTAAATGCCGAAACAATTTTCTATTAAACGGCTATATTTAAAGAGTTGCGCCTCTTCTCTAGAGGGTGCAAGTCTCTTCGGAATACGGTGTTCTTTGCACCGATTCTGAGTCTCTTCGAAAGGGTGTCTTTGCACTTATTCGAAGTCTTTGAAAAAGACTCGATTCGAGTTTATTAATATTCTTCTTCTTCTGGAATTTCTACTGTCTTTTCTCTTCTGTCTTTCATACTAGTTTTAAGAGTTTTTCTGAGTGGGTTTTGATCAGTCTTGTTAAATTCTCACTTTGGGCATTGTATCCTGGAGATAGAATTTCAAGAGTTCATCTGCAATTATACGTGGGAAATTACTATCTTAAAGATAGCTTCCTGGAACTGCCTTGCCCAACAAATTCTACTGTTTTATTTTCTGCATTATGTTCTGTCTTATAATTATCTACAACAATTTTAAGATAGTAATTATTCCGACATGGATTCTGCAATTGTCAAAACGCAAGTTCAGAATGTGGAAAGGCTTGAGCAATTCAATGGTCTGAATTACAAACACTGGAGTTTGAAGATCTTCTACCAACTCACGATTGCAAAGGTTGCCTATGTGTTGAGCACGGCATATCCGCACAATCAGTCAGGAGAAAGTACCATCGAACTTAATGTTGGGCAAAAGAAATGGCTGGAAGATTATTATATCTGTCGATTCACCATTCTGCAGGCTATGACGAATTCGCTCTTCAACGTATTTCACAAGCACTCTACTGCTTATGAATTGTGGGCAGCAATTCAGCGAAGGTATGTTAATGAAGATGCCGGAAATAAATCTTTCTTTGTTAACAAATATGTTGAGTTCAAAATGGTTGATTCCAAACCTATTATTGATCAACGATATTGCAACTGAATGTGCTGATGCCGGGGAACCAATTTCAGAAACTTTTCAAGTTTCAACTATTATTGGTAAATTGCTTTCTTGTTGGAAGGATTACCAAAAATGTTTAAAACACAAGAGAAAATCTCTGAATTTGGATCAATTGGTTCAATACATTCAAATTGAGAATGAGGCTCCCAATAGAGAAATATCTATTGATCAAGGAAAGAAAGATAAAGTTCTTAATGTTGAAGTTCCTGCATCTTATTCCTTTAAACCTCAACCCAAGTTTCAAAAAAATGGAGGCTCTTCAAATAAGGGAAAGAGAGGAGGAGACAACATGAAAAATGAGAAAAATAAGAAGAAGATAGGTCCCTGTTTTGTATGTGGAAAGATGTGTCACTTGGCTAAAGTTTGTCGTCATCGCAAAGGGCTGAAATATGTTGAGACAAATGTGGTGGCTGAAAACGATATGGCTGCAATGCTCACTGAGGTTCTCATGGGCAACATGGAAGAAAGCTCGTGGGTTGATTCTGGTGCAACATGCCATGTGACTCCATTCAAATCTGCTTTTAAGAAGTATGATGAAATCAATGAAGACGAGACTGTTTTCATGGGAAATTCCTCCACAAGTGCTGTTGTTGGCAAAGGGACTGTGTAACTCCCTCTTACTTCTGGAAAAGTGTAAACTCTTCAAGATGTTTATCACATTCCTGGTCTTAGGAAGAGTCTTGTGTCTGTTAAGAAACTTGATGATCATGGGTTTAAGGTTGTATTTGATTCCCAAAAAGTGATCATTTGTTGGGAAAGGCTATGCTAAGGACAATATGTACTTGCTTAGTATCAATAAGAATGCTTCTGTTTCTGCTTATGTGATTGATGCAAATGACATGACATATATCTGGGATTATAGATTATGACACATTGGTAGTAATGCTTTAAATCGTATGGCTTCTCATGATTTAATTCTGTTGGAATATGTAACTTGCCTAAGGGCATTTAGGACTTTGTACATTCCTTTATGTTTTAGTATAAAGATATGAGTCAGGGGGAGATAACCCTAACTCATTTATTTTCTCTGTCTAAACTTTCGGTTAACATGGTATCAGAGTCTTAGGGTTTTCTGATCCCTAGGGTTCTCTATCAGCCTCCATCTTCTCCGCCACCCCCACCCCTCTCGCCGTGAAACCCAACTCCGGGCCAAGTTTCATCCGAGGCACACTGGCACGCTGTCTCTTTCCTCCTGAGAAGTCCCTCCCGCCCGCCACATTTCTCCTCCCCTGCGCATAGCTCCTGGTCCTGTATCCCCCCCCCCCCCCAAATTTTCCAGGATCGAGGATTTGCACCCACGCAAAACTTTCCAGGAAAATATTTTCTCACCAACTCGGAAAACCTTTTCCAGGACCGAGGATTTGCACCCACCAAAAAATTTCCAGGAAAATATTTTCTGACTAAGTTTCCAGGGCTGCGTTTCGCTAGGTTTGTTGGTGAGCCTCACACCCCAAAGTTTTCAACCCACATCATTTTCCCTCCTCTTCCTTTCATCCCTTGGTAAACCCTACCACTCTTTTCTCCCTGTTATTATGTGTTAGATCTTCATCTCTTACCCTACTTTGATTCTAGTTTGTCTTTGCGGCTCCCCTCCATACTTCTTCGATACTCGTCATTCTTGGAGCCGCGTCTAGCTTTCTTCGCATATCCTAGTTTGCCCACCTATTCTGTTATCTCTTGTTATTCGTCTTGGTTTGGATTGTCTGTTTCTTTCTTGCTTGTTGTTATGGAGGAGGTGCTTCCCGTGGGAAAGCCCACGTCATTCGTTGTGATCCTCACACCCCAAGTTTTTTACCCACATATGTTGTTGGAGACTCATCATCATGAAGTTTTGAAGAAAGCATCATACATCATGTCCAGTTTATTATTGCACATTATTTCTCTGTAGTTTGTGACTTTGTGGGTGCTTGATGCGAATTTTTTACTCTTAAAATTTTGTGCTTGATTAGGATTGTGCAAATAATTCAATGAAATTTCTGGGTTATTTGCACAAATCTGATTACTTCATTAATAACCTGCATTCGATCATTCAGTTGGATGTCAGAAGAGCGGCAGTGTGATAGCACACAAAGGGGGCAAATGCAATTTTCGTAAAACTCATCTTTACAAAAACAGAACTTGCTTTCCAAAATTTCATTTATGCTCTGTTTGGATGACGGGTTTTTTTTTTTCCTGGGATTTATGTGGGTAAAGGTAGGAGACAAAAGAGGGGACAAGCATTAATTAGAGAAAGATATTATGATGAGTGGAGAGAGAGGGTAGAGAGAGAAAGAGAGAACACCCTTTTCAAGACAAGATTTTGCTGATGTCAGCAAGAAAAAGCTGATGTGACCACTAAACCTTTACCCACATAAATCCTGGGAACAAAAAAAACCCAGCAACCAAATAGGGAAAATTGAAAAAACGAGCCTCATTCTAGGTTTTCCTTAGGTTTCTGTCTTTACATTGATTTGAAGGCCAAACTACCCTTTGCTCCCCTCCCCTGTTTTACCAAATTAATGCAAAGCGGGCAAATGCCCTTTTAGTATAGCTCATCTTTACAAAAACGGAACTTGTCGTCCCAAGTTCTGTGGTAGAATATATTAATGTCCTTCTCGGGTCTAGCTGGTATCTGCGATGCAAATGAGGTGGAAGCAAGAGCAGTACTCTGCAGTTTAAGATGGTATGCAAAATCGAATCTTGGTCCGCTAATCATAGGAGACTCTTATAATGTTTTGGCGTGGCCAAAAAGGGCACTCCTATTGGTCAAATTGCATTAAAGACAGTTACGATCTTAATTTTTTTGTCCATCTTAAATGGAATTTGACCAATTGGGGCGCCCTATGCCCTTTTTCTTTTCTTTTTTTCCTTGCAAAGACGCCTTCGAATCTAGCATTCCTCTTGATTATTGAATAACAACCTTTGTTTGGGCAAATTCCTGGCTCCATCCTTGGCTGGATGGGTGATGCTTTCTTTTCTATGAACAACCAAGCACTACATGATGAACTTTGCTAGTCTTCACCTTTGATTGGACCCGGTGAGAGCCACAGTCAAGGCCTTAGCTGCCTGAATTGTCCACCGTTGGAAATTACAAAGTGTGTATTTTTTTTTAAAAAATACAGTGGGCCCAGACTATCATCTCTATAGGATGATCCTAACCATCTCATATGTAGTGGGATTGCACATTATAAAAATCTCTACAGATGTGTGGACTAGGATAATCCTATAGAGTAAATAGTGGTTTTTGGATCTGGGAACAAGGAGGCCCTATTAATTTTCTTTTGAACTCATATTCGGGGATGATCTTCTCGAGAGGCAGTAATAAGGCCCACCGGTGTTAGACTGATCTGCACCGTTCATTTGGTGGGGCAAAGCTGAACAAAGCTCTCTCTCTCTCTCTCTCTCTCTCTCTCTCTGTCTGCTTTTAGGGTTTAACTACGGAGAGAAATAACACAGTAATAGCGATGAGAGCTGCTTCTACTGCTTTTCCCTCTTCCACAAAGACTGCAAGGAGAAGTTTTGCTGTTCAGATTCATCAGAAGGGTAAGCTTTCTCCACCCTCACCTCCTCTTTCTCCACTCTCTCATTATCAGTTTGAAAATTTCGTGAAGAATCAGTGTAAATCAAGGTCTGGTATTACTTTAAAGGATGCAATGGGTTTCTTTGATCGTTTGGTGGCCATCAAACCCTTCCCATCAATTTCAACTTTTAATCATCTGTTGGGGGCTCTTGCCAGAATGAAACATTATTCCACTGTGGTTTCTCTGTGTGGAAAGATGAATTCTGCAGGAATGGGTCGAGATATTTATACACTCAACATTTTAGTTAATTCTTATTGCTGTTTGAATAGAGTAGACTTGGGTTTCGCTGCTTTCGGCGGCATCCTGAAATGCGGTCATGAACCTGATGTTTTTACATTCACCACTCTCGTTGGCGGGCTTTGCAAGATGGGAGATACTGGTTTGGCAATTGGGTTGCTCAGAGAAATGGAGAAGAGAAGATGTAGGCCTGATATATTGGTATATAACACAATCATTGCCAGTCTCTGCAAAGAGGCATTGATTAAAGAGGCCCTGAATCACTTCTCAGAAATGCTTAGTAAGGGCATTTCGCCGGATGTTATCACTTATAATTCCTTGATTCATGGCCTCTCCAATTCAGGCATGTGGAAAGAAGCGCTAGGGTTGTTTTATGAAATGGTGGGTCGAGATATTTCTCCGAATGTGATAACCTTCAACATACTAGTGAATGCTCTTTGCAAGCAAGGCATGGTCACAAAAGCACATGGGCTGTTGGAAATGATGATTCAGAGAGGCGAGAAGCCCAATATTATCACGTACAGTACATTGATAGATGGATATTGCTTGGTGGGCCAAATGGATGACTCAATCAGCCTCCTTTCAGAACTGATTAGTAGGGACTTTTCGCCAAATGTTGTCACTTATACTTCCTTGATTCATGGCCTCTGCAATTTGGACAAGTTGGCAGAAGCCCTAGGGTTGTTCAATGAAATGGTGGGTCGAGAAATTTCTCCGGACGTGATAACCTTCAATATACTAATGAATGCTCTTTGCAAACAAAAAATGGTCACAAAAGCACATAAACTATTGGAAGTGATGATTCAAAGAGGCGAGAACCCTGACATTATTGCATACAGTACATTGATTGATGGATACTGCATGATGGGCCAAATGGATCAGGCAATGAACCTATTTTCAGAAATGGTTACTAAGGGCATTTTACCGGATGTTATCATTTATAATTCCTTGATTCATAGCCTCTGCAATTCAGACAGGTGGGAAGAAGCACTAGGGTTGTTCAATGAAATGGTTGGTCGAGAAATTTCTCCGGATGTAATAACCTTCAACATACTAATGAATGCTCTTTGCAAACAAGGGATGGTCACAAAAGCACATGGACTATTGGAAGTGATGATTCAAAGAGGCGAGAACCCTAACATTATCACATACAATACATTGATGGATGGATACTGCTTGATGGGCCAAATGGATGAGGCAATGGACCTTTTTTATTTCATGGTCAAAAGTGGTCATGAGCCTAGTGTTGGTACGTACTTATTGTTGATCAATGGCTATTGCAAGAAGTTTAGGGTTGAGGACGCTATGCGGCTCTTTGGAGAAATGCGTCAGAAGGGATTGAAACCTACGATAGCTATTTACAACACTCTTATAGATGGATTGTGCAAGGTAGGGAGAGTTGTGGCTTCACAAAATCTCTTCAATGAGATGCAAAGTCTTGGTCAAACCGTAAATATTGTCACATATAAAGTACTTTTGGATGGACTTTGCAAAAATCGGTGTCTTGATGATGCAATGAAGCTTTATCACGACATGCAGAGCAACGGATTTGAAGTCGATACCCAAATTATCAACATCCTTATTGATGGGATGTGTAGATCCGGTAAACTTGAAGCCGCAATGGATCTTTTTTATGGCATTCCTGGCAAAGGTTTGTTGGTTGATCTTAGGACGTATAACAATATGATCTATGGTCTGTGTAAAGAAGGGATGCTGCAGGAAGCTAATGAATTGTTTTTGAAAATGGTAGAAAAGGGTTAGTCATCGGATGACTTCACATTTAATATCTTAGTGTGTGGGCTTCTTCAAAAGAATGAAACCCGTAAGGCATTGCAGCTTCTCAGTGAAATGGTTCAGAGAGGGTTTGCAGCACATGACTACGCTATATCTATGTTATTGGAGATGATCAAGTCAGGTGGACAAGCTCATGAATTTCTAGAAATGATTCGTAAGCTCCTTTCAGAAGGCAAAGGGAAAGGTGTTGTGTTGAATGCAGAGCCAATAGTATTAGAGTAATGCATCGCAAGGGATTGAAACTGAGCTTTACAACATTCTTATAGATAGATTCTTCCCGGTGAGGAGAGTTGTTGCTGCAAAAATCTCTTCAATGAGATGCAAATTCACAGAAAAAGCCTAGATATTGTCACTTACATCATATTTTTGGATGGGTTGTGCGAAAACCGGTGTCTTTATGGGGTGATGGAGCTTTTTCATGGCATGGAAATTAGTGGTTTTGAATCTGATCCGTATTGAATGGATGTGTAGATCTGGTAAACTTAAAGCCACAACAGATCTTTTTTATGACATTCCAACCCTTCCAAAGGTTTTTTGCTTAATGTTAGGACTTGTCATAATATTATCAATGGTCTTTGTAAGAGGGGATGGTGCAGGAAGCTAATGAATTGTTTTTGTAAATGGAAGAAAATAATTGCTATCCAAGTGACTTCATGTTTGATATCATAATATGAGCGCATCTTAAAAATAATACGAGGACTTCTTCGTAAAATTGAAATGCTTAAAGTATTGCTGCTTCTCGGTGAAATTGTTGAGGGAGGCTTTGCAACATGTGAATACAATGTATCTATGTTATTGGACTTCATTAAGTCAGGTGGACACAATCTTGAATTTCTAGAAATGATTCAGAAGGTCCTTCCTGAAGGCAAGGTGAATGGTGTTGTGTTGAATGGAGAGCCAATAGTAACCTGATTTTAAGCTATATGGTGAGCCAATAGTCACCTCATTTTAAGCTATATGGTGATGTAGTCAGCAGTGGAATACTTAAAGGATCATCTTGGACCCAACTGAATTCTCTGGAGCATGCAACAAACTGCAAGTTACCTCTTTATATTTGACATTACTGTGGATCAGAACAGTGCTTGTATGTATTTCTGGATAATCTGATTGTGTTTGATTATTTTATTGGAAGAATATGTTCTTGTCAACTCTTTCCTAAACCAGTTGCGCCAACTCTTTTGAAGTGAGGATTACCATTTACCATAAAATTTGAGGTACAAAGCCAGTTATGTAAAATTCATTTCTGTTGTTCTGGCACTTTGAAATGGATATTTTACCCTCATCCTAGCCTTCCTTTTCTAACTATATAATCCATATCTAACCATCCAAAATGATGCCTGTTTCCTTTGACTATTTGGGGCCAGAAAAGAGTAAAAGTTGAGTTACAACTGCACCCACTGTTTCACCACTTTCTGTCATTCCAAAAATTACCCATAGGGATCTGCAACATGTTTTTAGCAGCACCAGTGTTAAACAAGAAAGAAAGGAGTGGAAATAAAGACAAAGTTTAAAGCATGGCAAGAGGGGTTGTGGCAGTTAGTAAACAATGAATATGATTTTAAGCTCGCCAGTTCAATTTCCCCCAGAAAATTCAAGGTATAAAAATTGAAAATTTAACTCAGCCTTGTTTAGTCTTGAGATTTGATCGAGTATTTGACTGAAATTTTTCGAGTTTAAAAATAATATGTTGAAGTCCAAATTTCAAAGCCTTCGAGTACTCAGTTGATTTTTGTAAGTATTCAATGAAGTTTTTAGGTTTAAGAAAACTGAGCTACCTTTTAACATGTAAAGTCTTGATCGAGTTTGAATCTACGATTTGTCATGCGTACTTTATCAAGTTCATAAATATTAACCAGAATAAAGCATCGGCAACTGATTTGGTTACCACATAGATATGTAGCAATTGGTGTCAAGCCTTGTGTCCCATGTGGTTAGGATGTTATGATTGCTACAATAGGTTGCTCATACAATCTGGATTATCTGTAGCATTCATCTAATTGGGAATCACAAACTGTAAACGCTTATTCTGAGAAGAAATTGAATCTTGTCCCACACGAAGAACCTGACATCGTGGTTAATTTGATATTGAATTGACTCTGTTTTTCAGTTATAACTATCAGTCATCGAACAAGAAGTCTAAAGCAGATCACACTGTGAATATGATTAGAAAAAAAAAAAACAAGGTTTCACCTTTTCGAAGCAAAAGGAACCACCTCAAACGTCAGCCAGGAGCAGCTTGAGCGAACAAAGAGAACCCAAACATCACAACAACGGATCAACCAAGTGAATTCACCCGGCCAAGCAGTACACAGAGAAGCTCTGCAATGCCCTGGACTGTCTACAAGCTATGCAACCTGCCCCTCATCCCAAACCATCACTCCCCAAGATGAACCTTTATCTAGAAATCAAATTTACCAAGCCAAAGCTCGCTGCTCTAAGTCCGGCAATTTGAATTCTCAGATTACAACAATGCTAGCTGATGCAGTGCCAACATGGCAGCCATGTCATACCTAGGTGGTTTTGGTGGAGTTCCAAGGTGCATTCCTGCAGTAATGTTGCTGGCCTGTTTTTGAACCTCTTTTTTGGACCTCTAAATGGCAGAATTATGGAAAGTAGTAAACTACAAAGTTGTAGGTCTTTTTGAGATCTTTCCAACAAGCATTTGTGCTCGAAAATTGGACAAGAAGGTAGAAAGTTATGGCAGTTTTAGTGGACTGTGTCTGTGGGTTCCCAAAACAGTCAAAGTTAGTGAGTTCCAATGCAATTAATGTTATGTTAGTCCTAAGCTAACTAGTGGAGGACCTTGAACGAATTTGCGTTGCTTTTCTTTTATTTAAAGAGTTAGAAACCATCTTTAGAGGGGATTTTGGATATTGATTAACTTATGTAATTGATGGAATATCAATTGGGTTGAACTTTGCTCCCATTTTCTTCTTCTTCTCTAAGTTGTGTTCTTGATTTCTAATTTCTCTTCTTCTTCCCTCTAAAGCATCCGTATTATCTGGTATCAGAGCTAACAATACTCTCTTAGGCTAGCTTCGATTTGATTTCCATGGCAGCACGAAGAGGTAGAGGAAGGCGTGGTAACAAAATAATGAAAGATTTGAGAGATGAAAGAGATGATGAACTTTAAGCGCTTCAAAGACAAGTTGAACAACTTACCATGTGTCTTGAACGCCGAGAGGCTGGTAGTGAGTGTGGTGGATCAAGCCGTGGAGGTTCCAGTGATGAATCCCATGTGAATCTCTTCGCCAATACTCGTGACGAGGCTAGGTTGGGAAGGTTCTATCGTGATTTCGACACCGTCAAGATTGACTTGCCGGAGTTTTGTGGTCGTCTACAACCCGAAGAGTTTCTTGAATGGCTTAGTGCCATTGAGAAGTTCTTTGATTACAAGGAAACACCCGAAAGCCAACGTGTCAAGCTTGTGGGTACAAGGCTTCGTGGCTACACTTCAATATGGTGGGATAAAGTTCAAGAAATGAGAATCCGGAAAGGAAAGCGTAAGATTTCTTCTTGGGACAAAATGAAGTCAAGGCTTAGGAGAAATTTCTTCTGTTGCACTTTTTCCAAATTATCTTTTCTCAATTCAACAACCTACGCCAAGAATCCAAGAGTGTGTTGGACTACACCGAAGAATTCTACAAACTCATGGCTCGTAATGAGGGTGAAGATCAACTTGTGGCAATGTATGTTGATGGTTTGAAGTTTTCCGTTCGTGATGAGGTGGAAATGCACCAATCATTGATCGTCAATGATGGTTATCAACTAGCCTTGAAGGTGGAGGCTAAGCTTTCTTGTCGTGGTGCTAAAAAGTATGTGGATGTTCGTAATCTCTTTCCTTCTTCTGAAGGTGAATCTTCACATGGTGGAGGTACAAAGTCAAGGTCCGAATATTTCAACAAAAATTCTACAAAATCAGCCTCTACACATCAAGTTGGAAATCAGTCCAATTGTCCCAACAATTCAAATGCTTGTTTCAAGTGTGGTCAAGTTGGCCATCGTTTCAAAGATTATCCAAAGAGGCAAGTAGTTGCCTTCGGTGATGAAGAAAATGATGAGGATCTTGTTGATGATTCAAATCAGCCCATATATGATGAGGATCTTATTGACTATTCAAATCAACCCATATATGATGAGAAAGATGGCATACAAAATGAAGAAATCGAATCCGAAGAAGGAGAAAGTTTGGTGATCCAAAGAGCACTTGCTACACTAAAGGTTAAATCCGATGATGATTGGCTTCGTTCCGATATTTTCAAGACTCGATGCGAATCTCATGACAAGGTTTGCTCCATTGTGATCGATTGTGGGAGTTGTGAGAACATCGTATCTCATAAAATTGTGAACAAGCACAAGCTCAAAACCGAACAACATCCAAAGCCGTATCGGATTGCATGGTTCAAGAAAGGGTATGAGACTAACTTTTTTCTTTCCAAGAACGAATTTGATCAAGAGACCAATGATAATGATAAATTCGATGCTTTACTTGTTGTTGAAACTAACGAGAAGTACGAGGAACTTCAACGGCAATTCAATGAATTCATCACCAAAGAAATTGGATCTGATTGCATATTAGGTGAACCGATGGATATTGAAGTGATGGGTGAATGGAAAAATATTACATCGATTTTTTCATCCAATTACATTGATCCTACATTGAAGCTCATAGTTGATATTTAACATCACTTCTTCATGGAGATTATGAAGCGGAGTTTGATCTTGGGAAGTTTCAATTGATGATACTTCAAGGTTCGAGGGCAAGTTTTCTTGAACTAAGGAAGTTTAACAAATTTCAAGATCGTGTGGATGCCCATTTTTAAGTGCTTAAGAAAATTGGGAATAATGCATTCAAGGTTGAGCTCTCTCCAAATATCAATGCTCACCCAACTTCAATGTTAAAGACTTGACAACTTATCATGGAAATCTTGATGAGAACTCGTGGGCAAGTTCTTTCTCACTCGGAGATAATGATGCAGTGCCAACATGGCAGCCATGTCATGCCTAGGTGGTTTTGGTGGAGCTCCAAGGTGCATTCCTGCAGTAATGTTGAAGGCCTGTTTTTGAACCTCTTTTTTGGACCTCTAAATGGCAAAATTATGGAAAGTAGTAAACTACAAAGTTGTAGGTCTCTTTGAGATCTTTCCAACAAGTATTTGTGCTCTAAAATTGGACAAGAAGGTAGAAAGTTATGGCAGTTTTAGTGGACTGTGTCTGTGGGTTCCCAAAACAGTCAAAGTTAGTGAGTTCCAATGCAATTAATGTTATGTTAGTCCCTAAGCTAACTGGTGGAGGAGCTTGAACGAATTTGCTTTGCTTTTCTTTTATTTAAAGAGTTAGAAACCATCTTTAGAGGGATTTTGGATGTTGATTAACTTATGTAATTGATGGAATATCAATTGAGTTGCGCTTTGCTCCCATTTTCTTCTTCTTCTCTAAGTTGTGTTCTTGATTTATAATTTCTCTTCTTCTTCCCTCTTAAGCACCCGCATTACTAGCCCATCCCGCAGCAACACCATGGGCGAGGCCAACAACATGGCCAGCAAACATGGAGCTCAATCAGAATTGGTTGACAACAAAATTGGCAAGGGAAAAGCCAATGAGGAAATGGAATAGGATTAAGAAGATGGATAGTTGGATACACAGTGTAACTTGATGGGTAATAACTTGAAAGTAATAGGTGCTTGAGATTTCCCCATCTCCAGTAAGTAAGCTCATTTTTTGGATTAGATATGAGAAAGTTTTTGAAACATTTGTGTAGATTGAATCATAGTTCAAAACGTATCAGCTATGCATACTCCCTAGCTTGACAATCTCAAATAGCTGGCACTAATGGCCAAAATTTCAATTGATGTATTGTACAAAATTACTAAATGGATATAAGTCAAAGGACCACAGATATGCAGTACAAAACTTGCATCCAAGCAAGAAGCATTTAGTTGAGAAGATGAACAGAATAAGGCTCATCACTTCAAAAGGAGCGGACAAAACAAATCGACAAGATTGCTATGCAAAAGCCATCCACTCAAATAAGGCAGCCACGAAGTAGGAAGGTAAAAGATGTGATTGAACACACTAATCAGTAATAAAGCTGAAAAAAATTATCATTGCAAGCTTCACCAATTAAGAATCATAACAATATAAGTTATCCAATGTAGAAAAGCATAGGTCCTCCTAAAACAACCATAGTTGAAGAGAACAAACCTAAGACAGTATTATTAAAGCCTAAATGTAAAATATGCGCGTTCAAGAAAACTGAAAGAAAAAGTAATTATAAGGTAAACATAGCTGAAGAAAATTTTTCAAGAACATAACATAGATCCTCATCTAGAAGAAATAGACAAATCAGAATCAAAGTACCACAAGTTCTAGAACAAATCCTAGCACATGAAGAAACTTACCAATAGGATAAACATAGCTGAAGGAACAAAAATATTTTTACGCTGGGAAAATTTTTCATCCACGTGCTCGATCTTCATGTTATGAAAGTGTATAATCTTTATATTAGGGAAACTAAAACTAAATTGAACTTGAATCCAAAGAGTGATTGGTTTAAAATTTATATTATATTAGTTCTGGATCAAAATCCAGAATTAAAAGAACTTGAATTATTAAATCATCTGTGTGGATTGTATGATCACTGTTAAAGGCATTTTTAAGCTAAATTTCTTGGTTCCTCATTTTGACCTTCTCACAATAAGTCCTTCACTTGCTCTTTTTAGATCATTATCGGGCTAGTTTATAGGATAAGGTGATAATCAATGTCCAAATGACATGTATCACTATGGATTACATAAATATCTATTGGATATTATTTTTTTCCCAATGTGTTTCACATGGAGTGCGTAAATGTAGGATTTAATATGTAGTTGCAGAAAAGAATCAATAGAGTATATGAAGACTACAACCAAGAATAACTAGAGAGGTATGAATTGTCCCCTTCTAATGTCTCAAAACAATTTACCCTAACAACCATAATCAAAATGTGTCCAATTACAATCTCCAGTCTTTGCACACCCTCTCGTGCTAGTTCATCTAGACCTGCTATATGTTTCAATGATGGTTTTATGTCCTACACAAGTCCAATATTTCTCATATATTATTCAACTAGTTGGCATGATCTTGGGGGGCATGGGCACTTGGTTGCCCATTATATGAAGATGCTTAAATCTTGTATGAAAATGTATGGAAAGATAAGAATATAGAAAAGAAAAGATATTTGATGGAATGGGAGGTCCACTCTGCATTGTAGAGAATTAACTTTGCTATTGTTATAGACTCTGCATTCTTGTGAGCTCTTTTGCCAGAAAATGTAGTTGTTTTGTTTAGTTTTCATTCAATTCATTATTAGTCATCATCTGATTTCTCTCTTGTCTCTGCTGAATTGTTATTATTTTTAATTACTTCTTTCTTGTGAGTAGCTTACTGGAACCTTTAAAAAATCCTTATATTATGAATATTTCATAAACCATCTGATAGCGCTCGCTAACATTAAAATAATGTCATATCTTCTATGTTGTAGTTATTACTACTTTTTTTTTTTGATAGGTAAGCTGGGGTTAGGCAAGACCCCGACCAAATATATTAAAAGAAGGATAAGATATACATGAGAAACGAAAAGCAACCCTTCCAGAACTTGGAAAGGAGAACAAACAACAAAGGAAGCACAGACACGCTAAAAAAGAAGACCAAAACAGACAAACATCAGAATAAAAGCAAACCAAACAACAACAAAAAAAGATAACTCTCAGAAAGAGAAGCTGAATCCTTTCAAGCAACCACCAATACATAGTCATATGCTCCTCCCAAAGGGCATCTTGTGAGGGATCCCACACGTAGGAGGAGATAGGAAAGCTAGAAGGGCCGGTTTGCTTTTTTTCCTATGAACCCTTTGCCACGAGTCATGATCCGGGGCCTAGGCATTTCCTTCCTGAACATCTTGATGACTACACTCTCCAATGGCGTGGGGATCAGAGACCATATGATCTAGAGCAGCAAATCGGTTAGCATGGATTGGGACAATAGGACTAGAGGTTTTGGGTTCTTTGCTTTTTCCAACCAAATTTATATTTTCCTTATCACCATGGACAGATTTAGAATTGCTATATCCATCAACTTGAACTTTTGGGACATCCTTTGCTATTTGCTTGGGTTTCCAAACTTGTTTTAGAGGCAAATTAGAAGTTCTCGGAGATTCTGAAAAATAATTGCATTTGTCGGTCCCATGGCTAAGATCTCTACAATTTTTACAGGCCGAAGGCTTCCAATCATATTCCACCGGTTGGATGTGTATCCCCGTAGGAGTTTCTATCTTGATGGAATCTGGGAGGATTTTTCCACATTCACCATGACACAAACTCTGGCATACATTAGACGGGTCGAGTTTGCTGTATGGGAGTCCATATACATGGGTCTCCCAAATCTACTGGCAATTTTGCTGAGCCCTCTATGAGTCCAAAATTTTAGATGAAGACCAGGGAACTTTACCCAAATAGGAATTTCGGTTAGCTTTACTCTCTCCATTGACGATTCCGGAGTCCATTTCTGAACGACAAGAACTCTACCTCCATAGGTGGTGGGGGGAGATTCAAGAACCTTAGTGGAGTCTTCCTTGTTTAGAAACTTGAAGAGGAAGAAGCCGTTATTAAGGGCAAAAAAGAGAGAAATCACCTTTTAAGTTCCATTTCCTGTGAAGGAAATCTTTGAGGGCGACGAAATACGGCCTCCTACCAGGGAAGAAACCAATAAGGCAGTTACTCCATTTATCTTCAACGTCCTCAAAGTCATCAGATTTGAGAATCGCTTTTTCTTGATCTTCACTTTCATCTTCTTGATCAAAATAGTCCAAAGTGGTGTCCTACTCGATAGCCTCATCTTGAGAAAAAAGAGAAGCCCACTTTCCATTGCAGGGAAGCTTGTCTGCATTTGCTTTTGGGGGCAAGATGCAGCTGGAAGGATCCGATCCTGCACAAGGTGAGACTAAGTTTTCGAGGGGAGAGGAATCAGCAAGGCCCTCGGGTTTATCAAGGTTAGCGAGACAAGGAACTGGTATGGCAATATTTTTGACCTTTCCATTAGCTTTCCCGAGGCCTGATTCAAAGGAAGTTATTACTACTTCTTACAGATTTAACATCAGACTACAGAACTCCTTTCAATCACCCAAAAGCGGAAAAAAAACCCCTAGATATAACTATATTTCACTAAACCGTCATGAATCCAATCCCCCAAAGCAATAATTACTTTAGGAACAAACTGCTTAAAGGGGGTCTTGGAGACTTCTCTTTCTCAGTTGCAAGTATCTTATAGAGGTTGGTTTTATAGACGCTGGTTTTGATGTGCATTTCATGAGAAGGGAGACGGGTAGCAGCTATTTTTTGTGAGCCTAGCTTGGGAGATAGAAGATCTGGGCCATCTAGAAAAGAGAAGAAAAGCATTTCAGACACACAAAAAGCAACCCCATAGAGGTCTTGGAGATGCTCAGCTAGAGACAATCTGATTAACAAACCAAATGGGATTTTGCTATCTCCCATCTCTTCAGAACCCTTTCCAAACTAATCTCAACTGGGTCTTTTGATTTTGATATTGGTTTTTATTTTCTTCATTTCCTTTTCTTTTTCTTATATCCATGTTTATGTTGCTCTCATTTCCATGGAGGAAGATGTAACTGTAGAGATGGCATTTTCATCTTCTTATTCATCAGCATCTTACTTTGGCTTCCATCCAATTTGATTTCTTTTTTTTCTTTTTAATCAAGAAGATGAAAAGCAATTAAGAAAGGGTTGTTTGCATGAATTTTCTTGTGACTCAAAGCTACCAACCTTTGTTATTTGTACCTTGTCTCGTAGGCGCCATGTCGTCTGATGATAATATTAGGATTCCCAAAGTGATCCTGTTTGGACTAGTATGTTCTAGATTTAATATATGTAAATGATCCCTGTTTATGATCTGTGAGATCTTTGATGCAGTATTGCAATAGAGAATTTAGGATATATTCTGTTGGATCCAACATACATTACTCCAAGGACTGACAATATCTTGAAGTTGGTATAAGACCTTTTATTATCATGTACTATTTATGAAGCTGTTGAGACATCAAGTGACATTTATGAGCAGATCTTATGTGTTCTAATTTTCGCATCCATTATTGATTTCATGTTGATAGCTTCTTTTTTTCAATTTTAAGAGCCCCAACAATGAATTTGAAAATTAAAACAAAGATAGGGCTATTTGGATTTGTGAGATTTCAAATCCAAATTCAAAGATCAGCCCCAACAAAATATTTACAAAGTTGTGGATTTATAAATTTTGGATTTCAAATTCACACAAGGTAAACATTCACATAACCAAGAGGCCCTTTCTCTCCCATCTCTCTTTCAAAATGAACCCTCAATGGGGCCCAACAACTTAATTGTTTGGATCTTTGAACAATGTAGGGCTCACTCTATTTAAAGAAAACATGTGCACCTAACCTTGTGGACCTCATATAACATGCATATATTTTTTTTAAAAATCACTTGGGCCTACTTTGTTCGAAGATCCTAACCTTTCATTTCTTGATCCCCAGTCGTAAATAGGCTTTTTCCCCAAAAAACATCTCCATAGGATGATCCTAACTCTCCGACCTGTAGAGGTTTATATATGGTATTGTCCGTCTACATATAGGAGGGTTTGGATCATCCTATGGTGATGATTTTATGGGTAAGGCCTACGTAAAATCAAGCAAGGTGGACCCAAGTGATTTTTTAAAAACCCTATATACTGCATGCATGTATTTTTTAAACAATACGGTGAGGCCTACTTTTTTTTTAAAGATCTAAATAATTCAATTGTTTGCCCCACCAAGGGTTCGTGTTAAAAAGGAGGAGAGAGAGAGAGTGTGTGTGAGTGAGTGAGTGAGTGACTGTTGCGGGCTTCACAACAGCTAAAAGGAGGCGAATGTGAACTAGTATGCGGGCAATTTTATCAGTGCAAAGAATAAACTAAATAATGGTGCTGAGATAGAGAGAGATAGAGAGAGTTAGAGAGGAGTGTTGGGAAATTTTGGTATGCTGAATGATCAAATTGTGTAGACAGAAATGGTGAAAGTAGGAGAAACAAGATGAAGGAATTGAAATTTTGTTTCTGTATTGGATGCAAAATTGCAGGCTACAAATCAAAGAAGAAAATTAAAGAAGTGGTCAAGGCAAGCCAATTAAGACTCTATCTTAAACACTTTTGTTTCCCCAATTATGCAAGTGGACACATGGAAATAAAATCTCGAGGATATAATGCCCATAAACTATTGATCAAGGACCCCACTGCAAGTTCAATTAGCTTTATTTACTTGTTGTTTTGATATTGACACATCCTCTTCATTTTGAACGTCTCTCATCCGTGTGTGTGTGTGTGTGTGTGTGTTTTGGGGGTTTACTATGTACATATTATTGAGAGAAATAGCACAGTAATGCTCTACAACTAATGAGGATTGGAGCTGCTTCCGCTGCTGCTTTTTCATCTTCCACAAAATCTGCAAGGAGAAGTTTTGTTGTTCAGATTCATCAAAAGGGTACGCTTTCTCCTCTTTCTACACTCTCTCATTCTCATATTATACATCATGATAAATCAAATTCGGATATCTGGAGCCAAACCCAGTTCGAAACTTTCGTGAAGAATCAATGCAAATCGAGGTCTGGGATTAGTTTAAAGGATGCATTGGGTTTGTTCGATCGTTTGGTGGCCATCAAACCCTTCCCATCAATTTCAACTTTTAATCACCTGTTGGGGGTTCTTGCCAGAATGAAACATTATTCCACTGTGGTTTCTCTGTGCAGAAAGATGAATTCTGTTGGAATAGATTCCTCTTTATATACGTTGAACATTTTGGTTAATTGTTATTGCTGTTTGAATAGAGTAGACTTAGGTTTCGCTACTTTCAGCGGCATCCTGAAATGCGGTCATGAACCAGATGTTTTTACCTTCGGCACTCTCGTGGGCGGGCTTTGCAAGATGGGAGATACTGGTTCAGCAATTGGGTTGCTCAGAGAAATGGAGAAGGGAAGATGTAGGCCTGATGTAGTCCTTCATAACACAGTCATTGCTGGTCTCTGCAAAGTGAGACCAATTAAAGAGGCCCTGAATCACTTTTCTGAAATGCTTAGTAAGGGCATTTGCCCGAATGTTGTCACATATAGTTCCCTCATCCATGGACTCTGCAATTCAGGCAGGTGGAATGAAGCTTTAGGGTTGTTCAAAGAAATGTTGGATCGAGATATTTCTCCAAATGTGGTAACCTTTGGCACACTATTAATGCTCTTTGCAAACAGGGAATGGTCACAGAAGCACATGGACTATTGCAAGTGATGATTCAAAGAGGCGAGAACCCCAATGTTATCACATATAGTACATTGATGGATGGATACTGTTTGGTGGGCCAAGTGGACGAGGCAATGACCCTCTTTTCAGAAATGATTAGTAAGGGCATTTCTCC